>NC_047661.1:57200200-58400200 GCF_011762505.2 Arvicanthis niloticus
CTGTAGTAGTGTTATCTCTGAGTGGGATCAGGCTGTATGCCCTTTCTTTTCCACACAGAACAGCCCACATGACTCAAAGATGTCTGGCAAGGCGTGAATCAAGAGGCATCTATTTTTACAAGTTATATGAGTTTTTTTGGATATCATTATGATTTTTTTGATGTTGAAAACCAAAAGAATACATTTTTATTACAAATACATATTAATTTAAAGAGTCAAAACAGCAAATATGTTATTTTTGAGATATCTCAAGCTACCATAAAAGTATCTGAAACAATGAAATCAAAGATGATTTTCTAAATGTCAATTTAAATATTCTGATAAATCATAATTTTCCTTAGAATATTTGTTTTGATTAGAACAAGTTTCTTTTTGCTAAGCAACTAAAATATACCAAAACACTAATAGTAAGTGCTAAAGCCCCCAGACATCCCTGAGTTATTAGCATTCCTTATCAGTTTAGTGACGCTCTCATGGAATTTTCATTGTTTTTGCTTCTTTTTTCCCCTCCAAACTCAGTCCTTTGTACTGTTTGATGCTTTCTAAGCTTACTAATGCAAGGTGCTTAAAAAGATGCAGGAAGTCTCTGGTTACATGGAAAATTAAAAGTAGTTTAAAACATTTCCACTGGAGTTTTCTAAACTTGTACTCTTTTTATCTCTGTACCCTCAAATAAGTAATGATATTAGCAATAAAATAAAAATAAAATTAAATAAAATAAAGGCAATAAAAATAAAGGCAATATATTGAGCATTCACTTATTATTATAGACACAAGTGAAAAAGACAAAATAGCAGAATACAGTAGTGATTAATACTGGACTACAGAAAAAAACATAGAAGAGAGAAAAAAATGTAGAAGCCAAAACTACGGGGACAAGAGAGTGAGAGATGAAAAGAAATGTAATGAATATCATCATACAAAGAAGCACATTCCAAGCTGTCAAGAAGGTAAGGCCAAGAGTTACTACAAATCAAACCAACCTGTTTCTTGTGAGAAGAAGGTGCCAAGTGTCTGTTACATTTAGGGACATTCCTTGAGGAGTCCAGTTGCCAGGGCTGGCTCTGACCCTGTTTGACACTCTCCATGTATGTAAACTCTCCTGTGTTCTCTGCCTCCCACAAGGGTTCCATCTCACTAGTCTTTGAAGAACTAATTACCCATTGTCCACAGTCTAGCAGTGTTCTGCTAGCTAAATTTTAGTGTATGGTCCTGTAATAGAATGAGGTAGAAATGACTACTTATTGGATAATGATTTCTTTAGCTATTTACTTTAAACAATGCCTGTACTGCTTATTTGCAAAGCATGACTTCACTGTTTCCCTGGAATACAATGACTTGGAGGAATAGCTCAAGCAATGGGGTATTGCCCTTAACAGCCTGATGACTGTCATCTTGTCTTTTGTACAATCTCACTTGTTTTTCCACCCCACCTTGCAGCTGTAGGGTATAAAATGATAATATAAGCCAGACTTATAGCAGAAGACTTCAAGGAGCTAGCCTCCCTTCAGTCTGCTGGAAAATTCTTTCTTCCACTTTCATTGGTATTGCAGTGCTTATTTCAGATAGAGTCCCACAACAGTCCCGTGACATTTGTTTTCAATTTCCCAAGAATGCTTTGCAAGAAGGATGGAGGGAGCCTGCTACTTTTATAGTGCATGTCCTTATGAAATGCCATCCTGTAGCAATAAGTGAGGTTTGCTTTGTTTTGTTGTTCTTTTGGGCAACTCTGATGGTACCAGTGCTGCACTGAATCCTGATCTTTTCTCTCACTTCAGTTGATGTAAGGTCCTGTCTGTTTCTCTGTCTACATTATCGTTTATCCATGTTTCTGTATTATGCTACATTAACAGTGGCAAGTATACAATCTAGAGGGTTGTCATCCAGAAACTGTTGGGAGCAGACACCAATATTCACAGCCACATACCAGGCAAAGCCAGAACAACAGTGAAGAATGGGGGAGGAAGGATTGTAGGAGGTATATAGGTTGAAGAGACCACAAGAACATGGCCCAGAGCATCAACAAAACAAGGCTCATACTGATACTGAAGCAAAAAGCACAGTTTCTTTATGGGTCAGAGCTAGGTCTTCAGCATGATTGTGTAGCTTGTTGTTCTTGTTGGATTAGCAACAATGAGAGTAGGGATTGTCTCTGACTCTGTTGCATATTCATGGGACCCCTTTCTTCATGCTGGGTTGCATCATCAAGCCTTGATATAAGGGTGCGTGGCCAAGTCTTATTAATATTGTTACACCATGTTTGGTGAATATTGGATGACTGTTCTTTTTCTTGAAGGGAAATAGAAAAGAATGATCTGGGGCACCGAGGAGGTATGAGAAATGGAGGCAGAGGAGACTCTGGTTGGGATATAATACATAAGAGAAAAATAAATTGTTTTTAAAAAGAAGATTTAATGATATATACATTTAGTGTTAATTTTCCCTAATTTTCTCATGTTCTATTATGGAGATATTCTGAAATATTGGCACAAACGTACAGTAGATTAAATATTAATTATTCCATCGATCCAGATGCAACATCTAGCAATAATCCATATTTTAGTAGATTGATCTCATTTCATTGTATAAACATAGCATGCACATTTTATTACTATACTTCTTACAAGTAATTCAAACACCTTTACTTTTAAGCACCTTCTCAGCATGAAATGTTTATGATTTTGAAATATTTTCCTTTAAACTCTACCTTGTAGAGAACTTTTAATCCAGCGACATGGATGCTCTGGCAAGGGATCACATCCAAAACCCTTCTAGGGTTGGGTGGTCTAGCTGGAACTCAGACATGCCCTAGACTACAATATGATCTGGCTGGAATACAGACATGTCTTTAGTATACACCTTTAATCCCAAACAATGAAAATAAATTTAGTATATAGAAAGATGCAACCATGTTTGAAAGTAAAGCGCAATTGAGGGACAGACAAAGTGATGAATCAGGGAAAATTTAACAGAATGAGCCAGAAGTAGAATACATCCAATTCTCAAAAGAACAGACAGGAAAAAAAGGCTACTTAAGATAGGAGAGAGAGAGAGAGAGAGAGAGAGAGAGAGAGAGAGAGAGAGAGAGAGAGAGAGAGAGAGAGAAACTTTACTGGTACAGTTTTACAGAGACAGGGCAGGTGAAGACAGGCTGAGCCATAGAATAAGGAGCCAGAAGATTAGAACAGATGTCCAGAATTAGTTTGAGGTCAAGCAGAGAAATTCAGTCAGATGCAGAAGGAAGCCAGTTTGGAGAGGAATATGGGCCAGAACAGGTGAGTTGAACCAGTCAGCCAGAATTCAGAAAGAGCTAGAAAGTGTGAGTTTATTCAGCAGTAACATTCCAAGACACTAATTACATCTGTTAAATAAAAGATCCTTTTTACACTATATTCCATCCACAGAAACTCTCTAGTTTAAAATTATATCATTTCTTGCAATTGACTTCTATCAGCTATTACTGAGAATTTTCATGTATTTCTTTACTATAGTAGAAAATATCTTAATGTAGATTGTGTAACTCAAGACTGAGAAAACAAACATTAATCATGTAGCAATTAAAGACTAAATAAACTTGTAAATTTTGTATTAATAAATTATATTAAATGTTTTACATTTCATATTCTGCCCAGGAGTGTTATAAGGACACACAAAGGAACAAAAACAATTATTTGCATGAGATTGCTTTCTAACTAACTTCTATAATTGAATAAAGCTTTCTTACTAGAATGGTTATTGATATGCTTATAAGCTAAACATATTCAAGAAAAACACTTACATTAGCACTTCAGAAAATAATGATAAATATTCACTGACCTTGTTTGTAAATTAGCTGAAACAAATGTCAACAGTATTTAAATATTTCCTAAGTACCCTACTGTATTTCATTCATAGCTATGTAATTATTGTTCTAAGTTCAAGAATATGCTCATATTTCTAAAAAGGTATAATTAGATTAATAAAATATATAATTGAACCTCAACATAAATATTACTAATTCTGTATATTAAAAGTCAGACAGTATGTCTCATTTGAAATCATGCCAGAAAATACATTGCAGGAAATATTTCATCATTCTGCTATGTAATTTTTAAATTTTCAGATGTAAAGCAGGAAAGATTATCTTTTTGCCTATGACAATATAAACCACCTGGTATTTCTGAAAAGAAAGAAAAATACTTGTTTCCCTGTGTGCAGGATAGATGGGTTGATCCTTCTATGAAGCTGCTCAGCAATGAACACCTCAGTATGCAGCAGAAATTGCATTTCAATGTGAAAAGTCTTATTGGTGTGACAAGAACCAAAATATATAACCAAGACCATTCAAAAGCATTCTTTTGAAGAAGAAAGATCTCAAATATACTAATGTTTTGTTTAAAAATATGGTTACAGTAGATGAGAAAATTTCTTACAAACCAGAACCTTAGGACTAAGCTGTAGGTGGGCATGGAGTTCAGATTCAGGTTGACACCATCAATCACTGAATGACGACAGTCTTATCAATTACATTGAAGGACTCATGGGTAGCACTACATTGCAAGTGCTAACAAAGCCTGATAAGCCAAAAAATGGGTAATATATAAATTAAATGTTGCCATTATAGAAGTGATAACACCAGCAAGAGGAGCCATAAAGGCACCCAGTATGGTAGGGCTGGTAGAGAAGTTGGTATATTGTTAAGGTACCTAGATGTTGTTAAAAGCTGACCATATATTTATTTGTTATTAAACAAACAAGACAAGGGTACCCACTCTCTCAATTCAACTAATGTATATCTATTCAATATAGCACTTGAAGTTTTAGCTAGAGCAATAAGACAACTAAAGAATATCAAAAATTATATAGAAAGAGATTAAAGCACTGCTATTTGCAAATGATATGATAGTATACATAAGTGACCAAATTTTATGTGTACCCCTAGAAGTAATAAACACCTTCTGCAAAGTGATTAGAAACAAATTAACTCAAAAAATGAGTACCCCACCTTTATATAAATGACAAACTGAGAAAGAAAATAGGGAAACAATCTCTTTATAATAGACACAAATAATACAAAATATCTTGAAACAACTCAATCCAAGACCTGTATGACAAGAATTTCAAATCTTTGAGGAAAGAAATTTAAAAAAATAATATCAGAAAATTAAAAAAAATCTCCTAAGCATATAGATTAGTAGGAAGAACATACTAAAAATGGCTATCTTATAAGGCAATCTACGAATCCAACACAGTCCCTATCAAAGTTTCAACACGATGTTTTACATATCTTGAAGGAACAGTATTCAACTTCATATGGAAAAACAAAACTAAACAAAAAAAACCCAATAAAACAGGATATCTTTAAAAATCCTATACAATAAAAGAACCTCTAGAGGTAACATCATTCCTGATTTCAAGTTCTACTATAGAACAATAGTAATAAAAACATAGTATTGGCAAAGAAGCCAAAACAATACAAAGGAAAACGAAAGCATCTTCAGCCAATAGTGCTGGTCTATCTGCTTGTAGAATAATAATAGAACGATATTTCTCACCCTACATAAAACTCAAGTCTAAGTGGATCAAAGACATCAACATTAAATTTGAGAGAAGAGGAAGTGGGGGCTATCCTTGAATATAGGTACAGGAGACTACATCCTGAACAGAACACCAATAGCTCAGGCACTAAGATAAACAATTACAAAATAGAACCATAGAAAACTGAAAAATATATTTAATGCAAAGGAAACCATCAATAAGACAAACTGGCAGCCTATAGAATGAAAAGAGACCTTCGCCAACCCTATATCAGACAGAGACCTGATATACAAAATATGTAAAGAAACAAAGAAATTAGACACCAACAAACTAAATAACTGAATTAAAAATGGTGTACAATGCTAAACAAAGAATTCTTGTCAAAGAATCTCTAATGGTGGAGAAGCACATAGTGAAATGTTCAGCATCTTTAGTAATCAGGGAAAGGCAAATTAAAATTACTCTGAGATTCCATCTTTCCCCCATCAAAATGACTAAGATCAAATCTCAAGTGACTGCTTATTCTGGTGAGAATGTGGAGCAAGGGAAACATTTTCCCATTGCTGATGGGGAGTGTAAACTTATACAACCACTTTGGAAATCAATTTGGCAGTTTCTCAGAAAGTTGGGAATAGTTATACCTCAATACTGTAGGCATATACCAAAAAGACAATACTGTGGGCATACTACAAGGACAGTTGCTTAAACTATATTCATTGCTTTGTTGGTAATGGCCAGAAATTTAAAACAACCTAGATAGGCTTCAAATGAAGAATGGAAAAATAAAACTTTGTACACTTTCAAAATTTACTAGAATCTAGCTATTAAAAATAAGGACATCAGAAAATTAGCAGGCAAACGGATTGAAGTAGAAAATATAATCCTGAGTGAGGTAACCC
Organism: Arvicanthis niloticus; assembly: GCF_011762505.2. Classification (NCBI taxonomy): domain Eukaryota; kingdom Metazoa; phylum Chordata; class Mammalia; order Rodentia; family Muridae; genus Arvicanthis; species Arvicanthis niloticus. The sequence continues at coordinate 57,206,617 of NC_047661.1, forward strand.
ATTTCCAGAAAGACACACATGGCATGCATTCGCTTATAAGTGGATATTAGCCAAAAAGTACAGGATAACCTTGCTATAATCCACAGACTTAATAAAGTTAAGTAATAAGGAGATAGACATCAGGGGTGAATGGAAGGAGGGTACTGGTTGGGTGACAAGGAAACCTAGTACAAAGAAAATTCCCAGGAACCTGTGAGTGTGACCCAAGCTAAGATTCCTAGCAATAGAAGATATGAAATTGGAAATGGCCCTCTCCTGTAACCAGGCAAGACTTCCAATGGAGGGATAAGGACAGCAGTCCATCCATAAAACCTTCAACCTACAATTTGTCCTGCCTACAGGATGTTCAGGGGTAAAAATGGAGCAGAAATTGATAGAATGGCCAACCAATGACTGTCCCAACTTGACATCCATGAGAGGGAGCTCACCTGACACTGCTAATGATAGTCTATACTTGCAGACAGGAACCTAGGGTAACTATTCTCTGAGAGGCATTATCCAGCAGCTGATGAAAAGACTGGCAGGCAAACATATAGAGACCCAGAGTCAAACATTAATTGGAGCTCAGGGAATCTTGTATAAGAGGGGGAGGAAGGATTGAAGGAGCCAGAGGAGGAGGTAGGATTGAAGGACACTACAAGAAAACCTACACAATCAACTAATATGGGCCTATATGGGCTCACAGATACTGAACTACCAACCAGAGAGCATGCATGGGATGGATCTAGGTCCCCTACACATTTATAGCAGATATGCAGTGTGGTCGTCATGTAGGGCCCTTAACTGGAGTAAGAGTTGTCTGTGATTCTGTTCCCTGCCTTTGAGTCCCTTTGTTCTAACTGGGCTGCCTTGTCTAGGCTTATTATGTGCCTAGTTTTACTGAAACTTCATATGGAAGGTAGATTGATGTCCATAGGATACTTTCCCTCCAGTGAAGAGAAAGGAGAGAAACCTGAGAAAGAAGAAGTGGGGAGGGGTGGCTGGAAGGAGCAGAGAGATGTAAACCTGTGATCAGGATGTAAAGTAAATAATAAAACAGTAAAAAAAATCTATTTTAATTAGATTTTGTTTCATGAGCTAGCAGAAAAAATATGTGATATTTGATCAAAACAAAAGATCCAGGGCTTCTAAATCAAAGGGATAACCCTAGGTTTGATTTTGAAGGTTTTGCCTTTATGAGTATAATTAACTTCTTTAAAGTACTTAGAAGAAATTGTTGTGATTATTGACTAAGGTAGCCTCTTAACGTTCTCTGGAACTGGCTAAGGACCAGATAAAATTAAGCAGAATCACAGAGTCACCATCGTGTCCACTCAGTTGCCTGTGGCTGTGGAGAGAGAGAGAGAGAGAGAGAGAGAGAGAGAGAGAGAGAGAGAGAGAGAGAGAGAGATTAAAAAAAAAGGGAGAAGTTGTATAATTTCACATTACATTAACATCTCAAATGAAGTGCCCTGTTGAAAACCACAAATTCAAACCACAATGTCTGGATGTTATACTTAAATGACACTACTTTGGTAGTGACCCTCAGTTATCCTGAATTTTTATTTTAAAAATAACAGGATTTGTTAACTTTGGAATGATAAAACTTCCTAATCCACATGAAATCATTAGGTCAACCACAAGACATTCAGTGATCTCTAAAAGAAATATCAAACTTTAAATTTAAAGTGTATCTAAGCAAACACAGGGGAGGGAGCATATTTTAAATGTAGGAATAAGAATGGAGAAAGTGTGATCTAGGCAAGAGTGAGCAGGGTAGAAGGAAAGTAGAACCCCAAGTCCAATGAGCATCAGGATCTTACCTGGAAAGGTTGCTTCTACCTGGATGTATCTTTTGATTTAATCAATTTTATTATCTCTGTCTTTGTGTCTTCCTGAATTTTTCCCAACAAGGCACAGAATTGAGGGATCCTCCCTTCTTTTCCAACATTCTCCTTAACAATTACATCTTCTGTGTTTGAGTATTTCAAATAAAGAAACATGTACCTATTTCTTTTATGTTGCTAAACTCCTGCTGGCAAAACAGGAAACAAAAATATGTATCCCAGGGCTTTGCAACAGTGATGCTGGAATAGAGGTGTTTCATATGTACGAATGAATGATAACGGGAGAATCTGTTCAACTTTGGATATTCAGGTTTTCATAGCTTAAAAATGAGCAGAAAGGGAGAATGGAGGGGCATAGGATAATGGAGGAGCACAGGAAAGTGGAGGAGCATTGTGACTCCAGCCATGGAGTTAAATATAACTAATTAAGTAGTTTAATGGTTTGGTTATTTGTGGATCACTAAAACATAGATGCTTTAAATTTTCTAAAAATTTAAATGTATTTTCATCCATTATCTTAGGAATTAGTTCAATTACATGCCAAACAGAATGTAGTTTCCTATGTAGAAGCTCAGTTTCAGGAGGACCAACAGTAGTCTTATTTTTTAAACAGTGAATTATTGATAATTTTGATAATTTCTCAATACAAATACAGTGTGTTATAGGTTAACAGTTTTGGCAATTGAACTGGAAGAAATATTAATTTTCTGTTTGAAATTCAGAAAAATCAAGAATATTATTTGGTCAATAAAAGATTGATTTTTTTCCCTAAAAAGCTTATCAAAATCCCTCTTCCCTGTAAAGTGACTTCCTTGGAACATAAACATTTGGCAAGAAAACATTTCCTAGCACTTTTGTCTTTGAGTCCTTTCCTTTCAGGTAAAGGTTAGGACGAATATTTCAAAATTAAATGTGTAATTTCTGGATTAGATGTGCATTGCAGAATATTTTAACAGTGGTACTTTTAGCTTCTATATCCAAATGGCAGTTCTGCACCAAATGTTACACAATGGAGGTACTGGATCTTGCCCACAGTGGAGGGTTTAGATATTCTAACTCCTGAGTTTAGATAATGTGGACAATGCATTAATTCACCTTATTTTCCAGAAATAGAAAACCTGCCATATATGTATATCTGTATACGTGTGTGTGTGTGTGTGTGTGTGTGTGTGTGTGTGTGTGTGTAATGGAAAGGAGCCTTAAGCAAACCTTAATAGCTTCTTTAGCTTGAATTATAAACAAATGGGATGTAGAGGGTTATGCATGTTTTTAAAGCAAAGCACTGTCTTTAGATTCTAAAAGATTTATTTCCTGTTGTATCAGCCTTCAATATCTTTGCTGGTATTCTTTAATCAAAATTTCTGGAGCACAAAGAAAGACAAAATGATCACTGAAAATTATCACTTAACCATCTGATTAACTAAATATATTACCTAAATGCAAATATAGAAAAAAAGACTTGGCAATTGAGTGGGAAAAAAATAAAATTTTTGTATGAAATTCATAAAAAAATTCAAGGATATTGTTAAGTTAATAATAGATTGATTTTTCTCCATAAAGAGTTTTCCAAATTAGTCCTTGCATATAGATTGCATTGCATAAGAACTTGGTAACAATAATTATTGATGAGGAATAACTTTGACTGTGTCTGTGATTTGAGTGATACATAAATCCAGTAGACTAATCAAATCATAGTTACCTTTAAGATACCAAATAACCCACCTTGATACTAACTGCCCAGTAGATGCAGAGTCATTTATTGAGACCATTCAAAACCTCAACTAACTTTAAAATTTTTATGATATGTATAATCATGTATTCAAAATAATCTCTCATATTCTTATAGTGATTGCATGCAGATACAAATACAAGGGTGATGCTTAAGTATTGTCATTTTGTGACATAAATTCTTATACATTTCTCATAATAACTAAAACATAGCAATGATGTTTGAGTCATATGTGCTCCATGTGAAGTCTGAATGTATCTGCTTGCAATTTATGTTGGAATCTTAAAATTCAAGTTAATTGGATTAGGAGATGAGACTTGAAGAGATAGGTCAACACATAATGGTTGATATTCTGAATGGAACTAGAATTCTTAAATAAATTTCGTTTCTTTTTTCATGTGAACACTCAGCTGGATGTAGGTAAACCTGATGGGATAGTAACATTTAGGGGAACTTTTCCTGACTCTACAGCTTCCCAGTGTGGAATTGAATTTCTGTTGTTTACAAACCAGTTTGTAGATTATGCTGGACCACTGAAAGCAGATTCATCATTATTTGAAAGTAGTGATTCACTTTGGTGTCAACTTCCTTGTTTACAGAGAAAATTAAGAAAATATTTCCAAATGAACAGAAATATAAATGTATGTGTTTAAGTAAAACTCCTTGAATCAAAGAAATCATACAAAATGCAAGTTTCGGTAAAATAGCCTATGCTAGGCAAATTGCTGAGTTATAACAAGGGCCTCTTAATTTTCTTCTTTCTTTCTTTATTTTTTTAGACAACCTCAAGTTAATTGCGCATGTTTCTTTCAATGTTATACACATTAAACTCAGGCTAAGTGATGAATATCACAGCACTTCAAATTCTTTTTACTTGCTTGAAAGGCTGGCAAAGGCTCCAGTGAAATTATGGTAAGAGTACTTGTGGCTTCTCACCTGTGAAAGACAAAGAGCACAGGTATTTCATGTTCCTTAGAGACCATTATAAAACATTCATTTGCAAATAAACTGATAAGAGGCAAGTTTTAAAGTACAGAAAAAAAGTTTAATATTGTGGGTTTTTTTTTCCCTACTACTATAACAATTGTGAGCTTTAATAGATATGTTTTGGAGAAGCCATGGTTCTGTGAGAACAATGAGCATGTACTGAATTTTATATCTCAATAATGGTTTACAGTAGTTAAAAGTGAACATTACAAAAGAATTTTTGAATAGTTTTGCTAGTAAAAGTTTTATGCCTGAAGCCATTATTTTGAACTCTTAATAGAATTGCGTACACCTTATGACCTTACTCTTCACTTCTCTTGATGCTGTACACTTTATTTACTTGCAGACACCTTATCCTTTCCCCCATCTCTACGTATTTGTTCTCTATTCTTCCTTCGGTTCCTCCCTCATGATCATTCTTGAAGTAATTTGCATAGACTCCCACTCCTCCTCTAATCTTTATTATATGCTTTTAGCACCTCATGTTTGTGTACAAGAATTTATTAACTTTAAATTATTAAAGACATAATTATTTACACAAAATTTTTACCCACTATGGAATAATAAAAGTCCCAAGATATACGGACATTTATTTTTGCATTGCCCTTTGAAATGCCAATCACATTCTCTTTTATGAAAGAGAATTTGCATTACATTAAATTTAAAATCTTTGGAGATGCTCTTAGGTCAAGGCTAAATCAACATGTCAATCTTCATAAATTCTGCTTTGTTGATATTTAAAGAAAGAATAACAACCATGGATGGGGCATGACACATCTTTGTATTGGTATACACTGACCTTTCCAATTTGTAATGGTCAATGACTGATTACCACAAATTCATATTTATGATAAAAATTGAACTCTGTCAGCTATGTATGTACTTTAAATTTAAAATAATAGAGCAGACTCATTTGCACAAATCATATCTACTGACAAACAGATTATAAACCTTAATGAAAAATTTAAAATTATCATGTTTCAAAACATTCTATTTTATGATAGATTAAATTCAGCAAGAATCTGACATGGGCCAAGGACAAGGAAATGGGTCGCTTGGCAGGAATATGATGTTGGCCAAGGACAAGGAAGTAGGCTTCAGGCAGGAATCTGGCATTAGGCTAGAACAAAAAAAAAGTAATTTCAGGCAGGAATCTAAATATTAGGCTAGAACAAGAAAGTAGGCTTCAAACATGAAAATTACTTTGGGCTAGGAAAAGGAAGTAGGCTCAGATATTTTGGTCATCCTGATAAGCCCTTAATATAATTGTGTTTAATGCCTTGCTTGTTCTTTGACTATTTATTTTTATTATCTTGCTTGTTTCTTGACTATTTGCATCTATCGTATTGCTTGTCCCTCAACCTAGAACTGATTTTAACACTTGTATGTAATTAAAATGGTATAAAAGAAAAAAGGAGGAGATGGGATGGGATAGAGGTTTTGCTAGGGAGGGGAAATGGGGTAAGGGGATGACATCTAAAATGTAAATTAAAAAAAAAAAGTTCAATGGTACCAAGAAAATTTAACATTTTTGGTAGTTTTTGGTTTTGATTTTTGGTTTTTGTTTCATTTTGTTTTGATGCTGGTATTGCTTATTTAAGTTAATTTGAAGGTGTGATGACTAACTTCTCAAGATAAAAAATTCTGTCTACTGGAAGTAGTCGTGAGCCATTCTAAGCAAGTACTTGGCAAATAATACATAGAATACATTTTCAAAGGGTAGCTGAACATGGGGAGGCTGACCTGGTGTCTACATAGAATCTTTCTCCCTGTGTTCTAATATCTTTGGTATAGAAAGGTACTCTGCAGTCTACCAATAGAGAAGCTTTATCTACCCATACAGAAAACCTTTAATCTACAATGCTGCCTTTCCTGAAATATACACCAGTGCAATGGTGTCACAAAGCCTGTCTGAATAAAGAACAAATGTCTGTTTAGGCTTAAGGCACACTCAATGACAAGAAAATTACACCCAACACTGTTTGGGTAATTAACAAACAGAGACCTAGGGTAAAATCAGAAACCAGCACCTTAAAAAATGAAAAGAAAAAAGTATTCATAAAAGATATCTCAACAGAGAAATGCAAACAACATGAATGCAAGAAAGTGTTCAAATAGTTGATGAATCTGAAATGTGGCCATTTAATAATGTGTGCACCTTGAATAATTTTTTGAGATGATACAGTAAAAGCAGTGAGAGAAGAACAGACAATTCATTTGGACACGTACAAAACGAACGTTATTTTGGCACTAGTATGTTGTAGGAGACATGGAAGCCTACTCTTTTCTAATGAAAGACAGAAGAAACTGGATCTGGATGGAAGGGGAGGTGGGATGAGCTTGGAGGAAGGAAGAGGGCGGCAGAATTGTAATCAGAATATATTGGAGGAGAAAAATATATTTTATAAAGGGGAAAAGAAAACAAATAGGGCTCACAAATTAAAAAAAAAATAAATTTGAAAATATTACTGCCAGGCAAATTATCTTCCAGTTAGAAATATTCACATTTAGATTCGTAACTTCATGTGATGAAACTGATGAGAATTGACATAAGCAAGTTGTTAAGTGACATTCATCAGTGACAACAATGGGGGTTGGTGGCTGGCCTTGAAGTCTGAGGATTGCTTAATAATTACCTGTTGCAGGAGAAATAAGAGAAGTTAAGCCACTTGTCAGAAGTTACCAGTAGCTTCATAAAATAGTTGCCACTGTTGTTAATGTAGCTATCACTAGTGACTCTGAGGCAGTTAGTTCAAAGCAAGCTTAAAAATTCATATTATTGCAATAAAATGCAAAGAATTGGGATTCTCTTTGATATGTTGCAAAGGTCAGGCCATCCCTCAATAAACCACAAAAGCAAAGCACAAGATTTATGTTAATAATTTATTTGAACAAGGTTTACACACTGAAATGTCATGTAAAATATCTCATACTGCATACACTTGTGAAAACCAGACTATTCAAAATCCATTTTTAGATTCCAGCTTCTTATTTATTTAAGTAACTGTTAGAGTGGTACTCACAGATGTAATCATTTTGTGCAAGTAGTATTATTAAATGGCAATTTTTATCCTGATATAAAGGATTCCACATATCTTTTCATTTTTTCACTAAATTCCAAAGAGCTTTTGAATTTGAAAGCATAAAAACATGTACAGAGACAAACAAATAGAAACATCTGTACTTACAGTACACAGAGCTGGAGTCAACAACCTGGACTCAGCAAACAATCCTAGTGTTTGCACTGGATAAATGTTTTCTCACTGTGGTTTGGTTTCCTTTATATTTTTTCAAGAATCTGTAGATTCAATCTTTCAGTCATCAAGTGTCAACAGTTGGTAGAAGTTTTCATTTCAGTGATTGAATTTATTATTGAAGAACTGATAGAATTTTGCCTTTTGTAATGTAACAGGCATGGAGCTGTCCCTAGAAGGCAGAAACTGAAGTTCCTATGTACTCCTGTCCCTTTAAAAAGAATGTCCCAGAGGCATTTGGTTATAGGAATAGAGGTACTTTGTTCCTGGGAATAAAAGATGGAGCCTGTATTTGTGCCATAGCCTTTGGCCAGCCTCCAAGAAAGAAAAGAGGGAAAAGTTTTTTGCTTAGGTCTTTAATGACTCTTAATTGTCATCAACATAATTTCTCAATTTATCACAATGCACATTATTTTTTTCAGAGCATTATTTCGTGAATGAATGAAATCCAGATAAATAGTCAACAAATCTTCAAAATATTTGAAGACAATAATATACTAAGTACATCTGTGGTAAATAAACTTTGCTACTAGTTACTTTCTTCAGACTCAAATTTGAAAACACATACAGGAAGCAAGATGAAGCTTATTTCTAGAACTAGTACTTTTGTATGACAATAAATGTCATGATAGAAAGTTTATATGTAGATAATATTCTTATAGATTGGGAGATAATATTTATATCTTGAGAAACTTTTAGAAAGTCAAGTCAAATGAAGACCAAAATATTTTGATATTTGTGGCAAAAGAATAGTCCCTTATTATTTTTTTTTTTGTCTTCTTCTATCCCATATCAGGTAGCTCTTCTTATACAAGATGGAGATTTGGGATTTTCTTTTAACAAGACAATGTACATTTAGAAAATGAGAGAGTCAAACTCCAACCTCAAAGTCAGCTTAATTTTTAATTGAATTTGGCCCACAAAAAGACCATTTGCCATTTATGTCTGTAGAGGGGAGCAGAGACAAGAATTTTAGAATCTGTCATGGGCAGGACAGCTGCATGGTGGGAAGAAAGGCAAGAGTTAGAAGTGGCTGATACTGTGTGGCCAATTTACTCTATTTTCTTGAGACATTTTCTCTTGATGATCTCTTTTTTTTTCAGATGTTTTACTTGTTCACTGGCCTCTGGCTTCCTTAGTTGAATGTTTTTGTTCTCCTGAAAAGACAAAAACAAAACCCTGTCCCTAGCCTAATTCTGGATTTTCCTTTTTTGACAAGTTATATCTTTCCTAGGGTAAAATGCATTTTTGGTAACAGAAAAAGTATTATCTTTCAACTGAAATTTTAAAAATTCTTATGAAATTTTGAAACTAAATACAACTTAGTATCTGTGTCTGAACACCACTATACTTCTCTTTAACATTATATATAATATCGAGATTTAAGTGTATTTCTTTTTAAATAACAAACGACATTCACTTTGAATTCCATCCTGACTCTGGCAAGATGCTTTAAATTTAAATTACTCTGCCTCCCAAGAGTTGGAATCATAGGTGTGTGTTTCCCAAGTGCTGGGATTAAAGGTATGAATCACTGACTGAGAATAATGTTATTCTCATGGGGTAACTTTTTGATAACTTGGCTAATACCCCTTCCTTAATGTAACACATATATTTGTTTCTAGTCTGAGGTCAATGCATCTTTAAAATAACAGTCTGATTTGATTCTCTAGGTTTATTACCTGGTGTCTCTTCATAACTCTTTTTCTTTTCTCATTCGCATTTAAATATTTTTAAGTTAAAAAAAAAGAACTGTTAGTCTTTCTTCCACAAATAGGACCTTATACATGTTAATATTTGGTATACTCTTCACACTGTTGTCTATTCCCTGTCTAATCTAAATGATAACTGTTCCAAATAACTTTTCCAACTGGTCCCATGATTGAATTACTTCCCAAGGAGAAAAAAAAAAAAAAAAAAAAAAAAAAAAAACCTTACTGTAAAAGGACCTCTAATCCTTTCACTTCAACTGCTCCATATTGTATTTATCTTTTTCTTCCTTAAGTACATATTTAAGCTGGTGTAAAAAACAATGTGTTGAACTTTGACATCTTCATCATACATATGATATATGTTCATCACACACACACACACACACACACACACACACACACACACACATATGTATCCCTCTGCCATTCATCTCTATGGTATTCCAATCCTCTTTATAAGGTACCCTTTGTATGTTCAAACAAATACTGTTTGTGGGTATAAATTTTATATATTTCATTAACCTCCCACTGATTCCATTCTTTTTATGTTTTTTATTTTTATTCTCTAATGGTCTCCTTTGTAGTTTTACACACACATTCTCACACACACACAATCACAAACTCTCACACAGACACTCACTCACACAGATATGAACACTTTGTCTACAGGCAATGTGAGAGGACTGTCCTGACAAAAAACCATGACTTTCACCTCAAAGGGGTTTAAAATTTTGCTTGAATTATCAAGAACCAATCTTGTGTGAAAATTGCCTGGCAACACAGATTTCATGCCCATGTTACCTCATATTTCATGCTGTAGTGTGGTAATTGTTTGATATTTTCACAGTAACTATAACTCAGTCAATTTTTAAATAAAATGGTGGTAACGTTGAATATGTAGGTTGAAGAAAGGCTAGGAAACTTCCACTAGAGCCCTCAGATGCTACCAAGTGCCTTCTTAGAGTTTAGGTTAGTAGGAACTGTGGGCTTCTGTGTATATTTTAAATAGTTTTTTATGTGTGACCCAAAGAATATTAGGTCCTGCAAAGCTAAGCAAGGAATAGCTGTTTAGGAGGCTAAAGATAGCCTAAGATAAATTGTAATTAGGATACAGATCTCACACTTTTAAATCTCTCAATAGCCATTGAAGTTCCAATTAATTATTAACCTTGAAGAAGGTCCAGCTGAAGCTGCAGTTTCTTTCATTCAAAGGAAAAGCATAAGGTGTTTTACTTTCCAATTTTGGGTCATTGTGTTGAACACAATAATTTCTAGTTCCTTCTATTTTTCTGAAAATTTCATGATTTAATTTTCCCTCATTGATGAATTAAATTCCATTATGTATGTGTACCACATTTCTCTACTCATTCATTTGTTGATGGAAATCTAGGTTCCACTTACTACATGATATGACCAGTATACCAATAATTGAAAAGGTTATGAAATCCACATGAAAGCAATGGTTTTCATATATATGCACCAATAGTCAACTGCTAACAAGTAAACCAATAAACATTTCATTAAGATTAATTTTGAAACAAAAGCTGTCTAGAAATGTACCTAGAAAATAGATAGATGACTTCTTTCAAAATAAAACTACAACTACAAAGAAACTGAAGACAATCCTAAAAGTTGGAAAAACATTCCATGTTTGTTGATCAAAAGATTTACTATTATAAAAATTATTATATTATTGGAAATGATGTAAAAATTAGATGCATCAAAATTTTACTATATTCTGATCAGAACTGAAAAAAAAATGTTCTAAAATTTGTGACTAAAAACAAAAGGCCCCAGTCAAAGCAATTCTAAGTGAAAGAGAAACATCAGAAATATCACAATGTCTAATCCCAAATTATGTTTTAAAACTATAGTAATTAATACATTTTTCATAGCAATAATAGAGGGAGAAAACAACAAAATAACAGACATGTAGACAGGTGGAATAAAACAGAGATCTCTCCCAACAACAATACCCATGCTGCTACAAGTACTGTTTTGACCAAAGTGTCAAAAAATAGACAGACACTGGATTTTAAAAGGTTCCTTTAACAATGGTATCCAGGAAACCTACCCTATCTGTAGGTCAAAGAATGAATTCAGTCCTTATGTACTTACAAATGTCAACTCCAAACATATCTGAAACCCTATTGTAGGGCCAATAAGTGAGAAACTGCTGGGGGGTGGAGGGAAACGGATCCAGAGACTCTGACGTTGGAGATTCAGGTGTCAGCTCTTACTGTTGTTAAGTATGTGCAGATACAGGGATGCTAATAATCATTTCTGTAACCATGCTTACCAACACACAGCTTGGTAGTAAAGAAGCATGTTTAATGACTTTGCAGTCACTCTGGTTTCTCAGTTACTTCTTTTTTGTTTGTTTGTTTGGGTTTTTTTTTTGTTGTTGTTGTTGTTTTTTTCATATTTTTTATTGGATGTTATGTTTACATTTCAGATGTTATCCACTTACCCCATTCCCCCCACCACCCAGGAACCCCTATTCCATCCCTCCTTCTGTCTCCACAAGGGTGTGTCCCCACCTACCCACCTCCCCCCTCCCCACCCTCGAATTCCTCCCCACTCGGTGTTCAGCCTTCTTGGGACCAAGGATCTCCTTTCCCACCCATGCCTGACAAGGCCATCCTCCCCTAAATATACAGCTGAAGTCAAGGGCGCCTCTCTTTGTGCTCCCAGGCTGGTGATTTAAACCCTAGGGAGCTCTGGTTGGCTGGCACTGTTGCTCTCCTCTTGGGGTCACCAACCCTTTCAGCTCCTTCAGACCTCTAACTTCTTCATTGGAAAACCTTGATCAGATCAATGGGTTGCTGCGAGCATCCACCTCTGTATATGTCAGACTCCTGCAGACCTTCAGACAGTTGCATCCGGCTCCTGTCAGCATGCGCTTCCTGATATCCATATCGGCGTCTATCTTTGGTGACTGCACATGGGACAGATATCAAGGTAGAGTGGTCTCCCGATGGCCCCTCCTTGACTTTCTGTCCCACACTTTGTCACCATATTTGCTCTCTTGAGCATTCTGTCACTCCTTCTAAGGAGGACCGAGGCATGCACACTTGGTCTTCCTTCTTCATGAGCTTCATGTGGTCAGTTAGTTGAATTTGGCTATTTCAAGCTTTTGAGCTAACATCCACTTATCAGTGAGTAAATACCATGTGTGTTCTTTTGTGATTAGGTTACCTCACTCAGGATGATATTTTCTAGTTCCATCCATTTACCTAAAAATTTCTCAAATTCATTATTTTTAATAGCTGGGTTTTTAATAGCTCCATTGTGTAAATGTACCACATTTTTTGTATCCATTCCTCTGTTGAGGGACATCTGGGTTTTTTCCAGCTTCTGGCTATTATAAATAAGGCTGCTATCAAGTCCAAGTGGATAAAGGACCTTCACATAAAACCAGATATACTGAAACTAATAGAAGAGAAGGTGGGGAAGACCCTCGAATACTTAGGCACAGGGGAAACATTGGTGTTCTGTTCCTGAACAGAACACCAATGGCTTATGCTCTAAGATCAAGAATTGACAAATGGGACCTCATAAAATTGCCAAGCTTCTGCAAGGCAAAAGACAATCTCAATAAGACAAAATGGCAACCAAGAGATTGGGAAAAGATCATTACCAATCCTAGATCCGATAGAGGGCTAATATCCAATATATGCAAAGAACTCAAGAAATTAGACTCCAGACAACCAAATAACCCTATTAAAAAGTGGGGTACAGAGCTAAACAAAGAATTCTCAACTGAGGAAATTTGAATGGCCGAGAAACACCTTAAGAAATGCTCAACATCTTTAGTCATCAGGGAAATGCAAATCAAAACAACCCTGAGATACCACCTCACAGCAGTCTGAATGGCTAAAATAAAAAATTCCAGTGATGGTAGATGCTGGCAAGGATGTGGAGAAAGAGGAACACTTCTTCATTGTTGGTGGGAATGCAAGCTGGTATAACCACTCTGGAAATGAGTCTGGCGGTTCCTCAGAAAACTGGACATAGCATTATCTGAGGATCCAGCTATAACACTCTTGGGCATATACCCAGAAGATGCTCCAACATATAACAAGGACTTATGTTCCACTAAGTTCATAGTAGTTACTTCTTTATGATGCGTCTCTTCTAGAAAGCTCATGTAAGTCTGGAGACTAAGCTAGCAGTTTGTTAAACAAAAGATAAATTTTATTCTTTTTAAGTAAGGAGTGCAGCTATCTTTGTCTTCACATCCAGTTTTCTGCCACCTGTCACTGATGTGTGAGATTTTCAGGACCGAATTTAGCCTCCTTGCAGCCTCTGTCATACTGTTTCATTAAACATGCTGGTTTTTATTTATTTATTTATTTTTTTGCGATTTCAGAAAGAGATAGACATTCCTATCCACACTTTATAATGTTCCTACTACAAATAAAGTATACTTTTAAGGTTATTTAGCACTTAGTTGAAATAACCTGGTATATTGCGATTAAACCAGAAATCAAAGGTAAAACAAATGTATATAAACATTGAATTTCTTATTAGTGAATTTACATTTTATATTACAGAAAAATAATTTTCATGTTTATGAACTAGGCTAATTTAATTAGAGGGAAAAAGAGAAGAAACTTTGTTTTGTATCATAGAAATAGCCAAGAAATGATTCACAGAGAGTAAAAGTTATAATCAACTATGTTGTCTTTATTAATGCATATAATTCTGGTTTATTGTATAAATAATCATAGTATAGACATTTTATGCCACTTTGAAGACAAAATATGTATATAAAAGTGAACACATAGGTCTTTATGAGTTTTTGGTGGTAGTATATTGAGCTAATTTTTAGGGCACAAATTCCTTGCCACTAAAAGAAGAAATGGAAACACGGCAAAAATAAATAATGTGTTGCTAAGAGGCTAGTTAAGGAAGGTAGGAATTACTGTGAAAATAAGTCGAACATTCCAGAATAAAGTCCTGGGTGATGGAAAAATGAACAAGTCTCTTACAATAAGAAAATAGAGAAACATAGAAGACACATAAAATGCAATGATTTGATCTGCATAATACTTTTAACTTAAAAGCATATTTATTAATTAATTTATTGACATAGTTACTTATGCACTCACCATGGGGTCTAGGGTATGGCTCTCTAGAACATGTGTAGGTAGAGAGAGACATGAGGAACTAATGGGAGTCTCTTCACTGTTCTACTACTTGTGTCCTAAGACTTAATGGAAAGTATAATTAATTACCTGCTAAACTATTTTATTAGCCTAGAAATGCTTGTTTCTTCCTTTTTTCTGGGGCACACAAAGTGGTAGAGTGTCATTATTAGGAAATAGACCCAAGTCTCTTAAATGTTAGACAACTGCTCTGAAACTGTGCTACTTCTCAGCCCTGGATAGAATTTTCAATATTCATATAGAACTATTAACATCGAAGCTAAGGGATTTTATGCCTTTTGAGGAGTCAGTAAAAAAGTGCTATAGAATACAATGGTTTTCTGTTTGGTATATTTCAATGAGTGTTTTATTTGAAATATTTTGTTTCCATAGCATTTGTTTTTCTTTTCTGAACATTATAAACCAAACTGACAAGAAAATACCTAAAGTGCAATTTTACTAATTTATGAAGTAAGAATTTCAATACTGATGCATGCATAGGAAGCTTATTTGCTGTACAGTGAACCGGTGAGAAAGTATCGTTCTCTGTAAACTGCTACCAACTACAGTAGGATGACAGAAAATCTTAAGATTATAGGTGGCTTTGGGAATTTTATCCTTCAGTTAGTCAACTCCGTGACCCAACTATATGGATGCATAAAACACTAGATTTGGACTGAAAGTGAACTCTTCAGTAGGTTTTCATTGTTTTGTTTTGTTTTTTTTTTCAAAGCCTAGAATGGGCACTAGGAATTGCTTTTGATATACTGTTGTTTTGTTTTCTGTAATTTACTAAAATACTACTTTAAATACAATGTTTTATTATGTGCAGCCTACCAACTTATTTTAAAATCTTTATTTCAAGACTTTACTTTTCTTTTGATGTGGTACATATCTCAAGGACTCCAAATGTGACTGAGAATATTTTAGGTACTACTCTCTATTGTGTTGATCATCCTGTATGGTGACCAGGTCCCAAGACTAAGCATTATACAGATGTGATTTAGAAACCAGTGTTAGAAACATATGCATGGTATGGGGACAGGGTAGTGTAATATGGGTTCAAAATTAAAAGTTGAAAAACTATTCTCTGTGTGAAAGGGATCAATTGTAATATCTTCCCTGACCGAGATTGAATGTGTGTGTCCTACTGCCTGAGAAAATGTAATTCACCTTTGCTATTGTGCCAGATGAAAACATGTGTAGGCTGATCAATAGATAGACAGCTTGATACATGATTTGAGGGCCTGGGTGGGAATTCTTCACAATAAAAACTAACATTCTCAGGTGTATGCAACATGAGGTGGTTGCCCTGCTGCAAATATTTCATATGTCTGTGTGAAAAAGATGCATGTTATAAGTATTTTAATGTACTAGAATTATGTGTGTATGAAAAGTGATTTCCTGACAAACTTTTAGAGTCCCTCCCCCCAAAAAATGACATGCAAAATTGCCTGAGGAGCTGCAAAGTGGCTTCAAAAGAAAATAATATAAAAACAATATTTCTACATGTATAAATAAAAAATAGTTAGCATTTCAGTAATTTAGATGTGTTTTCCTGGCTTAAAATGTAGCAGAAATTTGAAAAATAATTTTGAAGTGCCCCCACATATACCTTGATTAAATAATATTAAATATCTTTTATAGTTATCTAGGAAACAGATATTAGAATATAATCATAAAAAATCCAG
Source organism: Arvicanthis niloticus (assembly GCF_011762505.2). Classification (NCBI taxonomy): domain Eukaryota; kingdom Metazoa; phylum Chordata; class Mammalia; order Rodentia; family Muridae; genus Arvicanthis; species Arvicanthis niloticus. The sequence goes on from NC_047661.1 coordinate 57,222,966, forward strand.
TTAATGTCAAAATTGTTAAAAATAAAAAGCTAGTGCCTCAAGTGATGGCTCATGTCTATAGTGAAAATAACCCAAGGTCACTAAGACAGTAGTACCTGTGGAAGTCTGGATTGGTCTATATAGTGACTTTCAAGGCAGCTTGTGATTCAGTTTTGAAAACATGCCCTTTAAAGTTGTCTAAGTTATCTGCTGATAAAGAGGAAAAGAGGGATGGTTAATAGTGACAGAATTTTGGTGCCTCTGGTAAGGCATAGCTTGGGGGAGTTGGATCTCTGGAAAACACATGTCACCATGGTCATTCTTAGCCAGTGTCTTCTAGATTTTCTTTCAAACTCTAAGAATGAAGGTTGGGGGCACCAACAGGGTGAGGTTTAGAGAGGATTTTATTATGTGTCCATAGACTAGAGTTTAAGAGCAAGGAAGCAGGCTAATCTAGATACTTTAGTAAGACTCATAGGACAACTTATGCACACTGTAAGTGAAGCAGTACATATACTAGCATGATTGATACTGATAATCACTTCAAAATGTACACAGATGTCAAAAACTATATATTCTGAATATGCATAGTTTTATCAGTTATACTCAACTGAAGCTAGGATAATTTAATTTTTTTCACTAATTAATTAAATGCAAGCAGATTTGAAGACCTAAACCAAGACTGAGTGCTGGTTTAAGTAGCCCAGCACACAGCCATAGAGTATTTCTGCTCATCTTCTTCTATGCTTTCCATTGGCATTGAGTGATGATAAATCACTATCACTGTTCCCTTTGTTATTTATAAAATGGAATTAGATTAAGCTATTTTCCCCAGTGGAAACTCTAATTGCAGTACACTTTTTATGACCTGAGGACTCTGGGTTTTTTCTTGATTGAAGACTTCAAGGAGCCTGATTTCATCAGCTATTGAAGCTGTGTGTTCAAATTGCTACAGCTATTAGATCATAAAATAATCATCTGTTGTTTATAAGATAGCAAATCTTCATTCAGGATATATAAAAGGCTCTTATGCAGAGCTATAGATTGCTCTTATTCTATTCATTCTGCATACATTATGAAAAACCACTGGATAATACCTGTGAAGCATAATTTTGTTTTTTCCAAAGTAAGTCAAATGCAAAGTAAGAATGCATTAACTTCTCTATATGCAAAAGATGTCTTTATTTTCTATAAAGGGAACTCACAACAGTTGTGAAATTTGTGACAGTAGATTGAAATTGTATGCTAGTGTATATTTCAAAGTTGTTTAGTTTAGGTGAAGTAGATAAGAGAAAGAAGATTTTCACTAGAAGGAGAATGTGCAGAATTAGTCTGTAGTTTAGAACAACAGGATAGAGCAATATTTAAAGTGAGCTGAAGAAATAAAAACCCAGTCAGATTTACTCAAATATGTTTCCAGATTGTTTGAAAGTTATTTTCTATCACTCAAGAAAAGTACATTTTTAGTTTTTATAATATAATTTTGTAGATATGATGTATAAATAAATATAAGTCCACAAATATTCTGCAAATGTCTTCCCTTTTTGTATATATCTTACAACAATGTAGTTAAGGTATAATGATTAAATTATGCATCAGTATATTTTATGTTTACCTAGACCAATAATGGACATTTGTAGCATTTGGATTCATAAAAACTCCTTTTTAATAACTATCACAAAAAAACCTGTGTAGTTATTTTTTTATGTTTCCTCTCTATCATTGCTCTTATGTCTTTTATTTTTTATTTATATTTTCTTCCAAAGTAGCATTGTCACAAATACTCAAAGTCTGGGGATGAACTACATTGGGAAATAATTGCCAAATTTTACATTATTGATTAATATATTGCTATATTTTAGGCCTTTGATATCCATGAAGAAAACATTATATCTTAGCTTCTAGTCTGGTGTTATTATTTCCAATAATTGTTAGAGACTCTATAGGTAGGTCCAGACAGTAGGTCATTAGAAAATTGCTTTTACCACACACATGATCGTGAGACACCCCATTTTTTTTTTGTTGTCCTCTCGTTTTCTTTCTTGTGAGAAAGTGAACAGTTTTTTCCATCACAGTACAAGGAATCAACCCTACTAAACAGTTATGATTTAGAACTTCTAAGATGGCATAAGTAAAACATTTTCCTTCATTATTAAGCATCTCAGATTTTTCTTGTTTTAGTCATAGAAAGTAAACTAACAAAGATGTAGGACCAGTACTGATAAATCTAAACCTAATTCCAACTCTATCCTTTTGAGCCAAAGCCCACCCAATATTTCCACCGAAATGTCACTTTGACAGCTAAAATTAAAAAAAAATCACGCTGAAAATGATCTGTCATATACACACTGTGCCTGTATTTGCCCAGTTCATGGGTGTTCTGCTTGTGCCCACTGACTATCCTGTACACATAGGAACCTTGTTTCCTACTTGTATTTCTCCTGTGTACCTGTCTTCCAATTTCTCACTGTATTCATTTTTTGACTCTGTATTCCTTATATTCTTGGCTGGCTCATTTGGTTGTATCCCCCCACCCCCATTATTATTTTAGCTTAAAAACCGAGATTTTATTTCTATTTCATACTTTTTTCATGCTTATCCATTTTACCAAACATAACATAAACAAAACATTCTTTGAAATGTAAATATATGTTAAATATCCCAAGGGCACTGTCTAGGCATAGCCTTAAAATGCTTACTTTAGAGAATATGAGTGTGATTCTATGTGACATATACCCATTATTTCCTTCTTTTCCCTTTACTTTTTTTTTAGTACGAGCTGTCATTGAACTCATGAGCTCCGTGGCTCAAATGCTCTAGAGCTGGGATGCTAGCGTGTGCCAGCAAATTTTCTGGCATGCTTCATTTCTTAATTCTCCTTTGTCTTTTGCACTACAAAATGCACCTGTCCATCTCATGCCCTCTGGCATCACAAACCTCTTCTCTGCTGGATGCATGTTCTTTTCTTTCATTATCTAAACTTTGAATTTCTTTCCCACTGTCCAGTATAAGCATCCCATCAACAATGACTTACCCTGATACAGGCTGACAGTCCTTAATCTGGCTCCTTTACTGACCACATGGAAGATTGTGAAATCACAGGACCCTGCAGACAGCACTATTTTGTAAACATTAATACATTTGTCTGTCTCCTTACAGACAAATCTGCTTTAACTTTGTATAGATCTAAAATAGCAGAGGGGGCTCTCTTGCCTACAATGCAAGGGAGCCCTGGTGCATCAGTATCATTAAACCTCATGTTATTATAGCAAATCCTGTCCGTGTGAGTTTCTGAGGGAGTGTGTCTTCTGGTTTTGGATTTTACAGTCCAACATTTTGGAGGTTCCACGAAGATATATTCTTTCAGAACCCCACAACTCAGGGATCGGAGTTTTTCGCTCGAGCAGGTTAATAGAACTTCAGGTGGTGCAGAAAGAAGTGTGGACCCTGATGGCCCACGCCTATGAACCGGGGACTCCGGAAACATCTCATAGATTCCAGGTTGGAGATGCAGTCTACATCTGGCTGAAAGGGACGGTTCCTGGTGTTGCTGACCACTCTCACCACCACTGTGAAAGCTGATGGAATATTGGCTTAGATCCATGCCTTTCATGTGAAACCAGCTCCAGAGAGACCATTGCCCAATTGGATAGTCCGGTGCACTCAAAGCCCACTCAAGATAAGGATCCAAAGATAGACTAAAATTGACTAACATGATTCCACCTGAGGTACTCGTGGTCTGGACTGTGATCCCATTCCTGGTGGGAAGGCCTGGACTAGCCCTTGAGGGTAACTCTCATGCCCCGGAAAAGTTGATACCTACCAGGTCTCCTCAGCCCACAGTACTTCCGACCCAGAAAGCCATATTAGATGAGACTCAGACAAATTTGGAAGGGTCAGAACTCAGGATGGTCCAGATAATAGAGCTGGCTTTTCAGGTGTTAAATTCTACTAACCCAGAGGCTACTCAGGCTTGCTGACTCTGTTATGATGTAGCCTCTCTTCACTATGAGGCTGTGGGGCTCATACGTAATTACTCAACCTAGGTCTCACCCTCAAGCTGCCACTGGACCTCTCGACTTGCTAAGATCACACTAACAGCAGTCTCTGGACGAGGGCTGTGCCTGGGAAAGGTCCCACATACTCACTCTGACCTGTGCAATACAACCTTCCATGTAGCACAGGAAGACAATGTTAGTTACTTACTCCCCCCCTGAAGATGGTTGGTAGACATATAGAACAGGGCTTACCCCTGTGTTAATTCCAGGGTGCTAAACCAAGCCCAAGACTTCTGTGTCATGGTCCAGCTGATGCCTAGGCTAATATGCAATGCTGAAAATGATCTCTTAGATGCGTGAGAGGGAAGACTCCACAGGTCCAAAAAAGAACCCATTATCACGATTCTCAGAGTCCTCTTGGGTTTGGGGGTAGCTGCAGGGGTAGCTACCGGAGGGACTGCCCTAGCTCTACAGCCTGAGTACTACTGAAGACTTAGTGAGGCTATAGATGTAGATATTCAGGCTATAGAAGATTCAACCTCTAAATTACAGGAGTCCTTGGCTTCTCTTTCTGAAGTAGTCATGCAGAACAGAAAGGGATTAGATCTCCTTGTTCTCCGACTAAAAGATATAGAAAACTTATGAAAAATATAGAAGGTTTTTATGACCCCTAGACCTGAGCAAAAGAATGCAGGTTCACTAGTCCCAAGGAAGCAGAACTAAATGTAAGATTTCAGGCCTTCATTGCCCTGGGATACATTCCGGGAGGAGTACATTATCCCTGAGTCAGAGGACACTTTCTGGATTAACATTGCTCAAGCTTCAGGGATGAGAACCCACCTGTGGGTGGGGAAGGCCCAAAGCAGGAAGACACCTTCCTGACTACAAAGAAGGATGAAAGTCATATGAGTGGTCCCAGGAACTGGTTGACCACAAGATGAATGGTTGGGCAAAGTTACATCCTTAGAAAAGATAAGTGTATAAGTGTATAAGATAAGTGTTTTCCTGCATGACCCTGACTAAATTTGGGTTGGGACTTTTTAAGTCTTTCTACTGTTTTTATGTTATGTTTCCTTGGTAACCCCCTCACCCTCTTGGTTTGTGGTTTTCTCCACTCCCAGCCATTCTTTGTCAATTCCTCTGTTCCTGCGTGGGATATGAATTGACCATCAGTGTACTGATCCTGAAATATACCTCATGCTGTTGCATCAAGAATGGTGTTTTGTGAGTTTTTGGGTGGCCGTGAATTTCTGAGGCTTGAGGGACGTCCTCCCTTGGGAGAAGGGGGTCTTATACAACAAGGCAGGTTGTGTGCAGCCTTGAAAGAAAAATGTTGTTTTTATATAGATCATTCAGGAGTAATCAAAGATTCCATGGCCAAGATCCAAGAAAGGCTAGCTAAGAGACAAAGAGAAAGAAAACAGAATCTTGGGTAGTTCAAGTCATGGTACAATAAATCTCTCTGGTTTACTACCTTGGTTTTGGCCATAATGGGACCCCTAATAATCTTGCTTCTATTGCTCACCTTTGGTGCTCCTACATTCTAAATCACTTAGTTAAATTTGTTAAAGATCCTGTTAATACCATAAAAGTGCTTATGCTTAGACGACAGTATCACGGTGTATACCAAGATGATAGCTTGTGATTTCAAGATTGGAATCAGCCACAAAGAACAGGGGGGAATGTTAAGAATTCAGTTAAACTTAAAAGTTAACTGCCCCAGGACACATCCTGGGAGGAACACATTCCTTAGTCCAAGAACACCTACTGGATTACCCTGTTGGATTAACATTCAGATGAAGAAGGGATTAACATTCCTCAGACCACAAGGAAGAGAATCCACCTGACTGTGGGGATTGCCCAGAGCACATACATTCCGCAGGACAGACCAACCCTTGACACTTACAGACAAGGGAGGTCCTTGCTACCTCATTCCCCAAAGACCAATCAGTTTAAAAGTCACACTGCTCTGCTAATCATATTGTGCCTAGTCACTGTTTCTGTAGTATACCCCTTAACCTGTATAAAAACTGCTCTTAACCTCAACTCAGGGTTCTCTTGCCTACATTGGAAGGGAGCTCTGTTGTACCAGTATCATTAAACCTCATGTTACAGTGAAAAAAATAAAATAGCATAGGATATGATAGAAAATAATTATCTTAAAACAAATGCTGTGCTAGGTATTATATATAAATTGTCTTATAAGTTAGAGTACAAAAGGTGCCATGAGCATCCACCTTTGTATATGGCTCTGGGAGACCACTAAGGAGTCAGCTATATTAGGCTCTCCTCATCATGAACTTCCTGGCATCCATATCAGCGTCTACCTTTCGTGTTCTAAACTCCCAGCCTGGGAGCACATAGGGAGGGACCCATGGCTCCAGCTGTATATGTAGGGGTGGATGGCTTTGTTGGGCATAGGTGGGAGAAGAGGTCCTTGGTCCTGTGAAGGCTGGGTGTGGGTGGGTTGGTGGGTCAGGGCACATCCTCAAAGAAGCAGGAGGGAGGGATGGGATAAGGGGTTCCTGGGTGTGGGGAAATGGGGAAATGGGATAACATCTGAAATGTAAATAAAATATCCAATAAAAATAAAAAAGAACGAAAGGTGCCACAGAGAAGCCAACAATACCAATGCATTTAAGGCTCTACCACAGCTTGACAAATACAGAGGCAGATGTTGGCAGCCAACCATTGGACAGAGTATGCGGTCCCCAAAGGAGTCCCCAATGGAGGAGTTAGAGAAAGGACTAAAGGAGCTGAAGCAGTTTGCAACCCCATTTGAAAAATAATAATATCAACCAACTAGACCCCCTAGAACTCTGAGGGACTAATCCACCAACCAAGGAATACACATGGAAGGACCCGTGACCGCAGCAGCATTTGTAGCAGAGGATGGCGTTGTCGAGCATCAATGGGAGAAAAGGCCCTTGGCCCTGTGAAGGCTCAATGCCCCAGCATAGGGGAATTTGAGAGCAAAGAGGCAGGAGTGGGTGGGTTGGTAGGAGAATACCCTCATAGATGCGCGGGAGGAGGTAGGATAGGGGATTTGGGGAGGCAATCTGGAAAGGGGATAACATTTGAAATGCAAAGAAAGAAAATATCTGATAAAAATAAAACAAAGTCATGTTGCAGATAATTAGATAAATTAACAAATTAAATTTTCTGTGGGATGATACTTTAAAATTATTTTTTACGTTTGCAAATAAAGCATTAAAACTGTATTACTAGTTTTCCCAAGTTGGCCCATGCAGAGTCATTTGCACAAAGAACAGTGGCTAGAATAAGCATACACAAGTACATCCTAGAGTTCTCTTTGAGAATCTTGGGGAAGCATCGCTTTCAGCCACCCAAGGAAACCTAAAACATTTCAATAAAGGAGAAAAGAAATCCAGATGTTTTCATTCATATAATATTCTCGGTCTAATGAATAAAGTATGTTCCGTATCATAGCCATGTATGCTTGTCCAAATACGTAACGAGGATGTGAATTCATCAAATAAGATCTATGCTTTGGTGACTTGTGTCCCTCTTACCACAGTCAAATATCTGTAGATAATCAACGTGGATGAGAACTAACTGCTAAGTATCCAATAAAGTTACAGAACTTCTGAGGGATAAAAAAATGATAAACTAAAACTCATAACCATAAACCAATTAAAACTGACACATGTGAGTACGTACAGCTTTGACTCTTCAAAGAAAATATGTTATTTTAGCTTGTTCTTTTATATTAAGATATTTTACATTTATATGTCTTGTGACTTTTTAAAAAAAAATATCTTTATAAGCATTTACTACACAACCTATAAAATCCTCACATCTTTAAAATCATCTTATTGTTAATTTGTCTTCACTTTTGGATTTAAGGTTGTAATAAAAATGGAACAGATTGTACTATAGTTATTTTTCAAATGCACAGTGTTATAATTGAGATTGGTGTTCAGGTGTGTTTTTCCTCTATATTGTTATGATGTTGGGATAAATCAGTATTTGTGTAAAGCGTGATGATGATGTTTATTTAAAGCATTTGTACACTCATTGTATCAAGGGTGATGCTATAAACATCTTTGCTTTCATACTCTGTCTTCATTATGAGCTTAATTATTTTGATAGATAAGAAGGTTTTTATTTTTCATTCTTTAATTTCTATATCTAACAGCCATAAAGTAAATTCTTTGTCACTTGAGATTTTAGAGGTTTTGTTAGTTAAAGAAGTAGCCTTACTTTCTATGTTCTTTTAAAAATGATGTGAGGCTGTGCTGGTTATATTTCATATTATATTCATATTCGTTGTCATATGTATGAATAATGCATTTTTACTCATTTAGAAATGTTCTAAAACTACAATCTGGCTGATGTATTGTGTGGTGGTACAGGCTTAAATATATTCCTTTAGGTACATTTTTTTTCTCTCAGTACAGATTTAGAATGGTTATGTATCAGTTGATATTCTTTAATTTCATTAATTTTTAAAATATACCATAATAATTGTTTGTGTTGACACATGAAATGGTATTAATCATTTTCTGGAACACTTTGTATTAGATTTTATGGAATATAATAGATATTTTTATCAGTAGATATATTTTATCAGTAGAATATAATTTTACACAAAATATTATTAATGTACAAGATTAATGTACAAGTAACAATAAAATATACATTAAAGGAATATAGAAAAGTATTTTTATAAACCAAGTAGGCCAAAGTTATGTTTGAATCTATTCAAACACATGTAAACCAATATATGTTAAAGAGCAATTTCCTCTAACACCATTGATTGATCAAAACCTTAATGTTCTCTGAGCATAGGACGCAAACCACAACAGAGAGATTACAACTTTGTGGAACAAGACAAACATTTAAAATGGTGATGGATCTCTAAATTTAGAGTGAGGATTCAGAGGGTGATAGGAAGAAAACAACCCAATAACTAAGTGTGTGCATATCCTGGGTTCTGCTTCCCAGGGCTTGTTTGTTTGTTTGTTTGGTTGGTTGGTTCAGTTAGATAGAGCTATACTAATAAATTTACTGCATTTAAATTCAGCTGTTTTGTAAGTGAGCTTTCCATTCAATTCAATAAGGCAGAAATGCTATAGGCATTCCTCATTTTCTAAATATCAAGGAGAAGTATTATGTATGAGATGTTTTTGCTCTAAATTTCCAAACTGGTGACTTAGCACTGTTAAACTAGCTGTGTAGGTTTTTTCTTTTGTTTTTAGAAAGAAGAAATGTGGATAAGAAGGTACAAGAGCACCTTTGAAATTCCAAGAAGTTTTCAACCTTGTATGACACTATCCTCAAGCTATATATAATGGCATGCAGGATGACAGGAAACACATTCTTTCATTTTTAGTGCTCATGCTAATAACCACTAAAAAGCACTTTGAGGATTTAAAAATGGAAAAAAAATTAAAAAAAGAGCAGAGGGTATAAATAGTAATCAGCTACCCAATTACCAAAGTATTACTGCATGATCTTTTTTTCTGCAAGTAAAACAGTCTTCTTAGGAAACTCTTATGTTCTTTCTATGCTTCAAATGTCAGGCAGTGGTGGCACATGCTTTAATCCCAGCACTTGTGAAGCAGAGGCAGGCATATCTCTGTGAGTTTGAAGCCATCCAGGTCCGCAGAGTTGGTTATAAGACGGCCAAGACTGTTACAGAGAAAAACCATGTCAAGAAAAAAACAATAAACAAATAAACAAACAAAGCCATTAGTCTTCTAAACAATAATAAATAAATAAATAAATAAATAAATAAATAAATAAATAAATACCTATTAGTGGTGTTACACCAAGATATTTTAGATTGTTTGCAGTTATTATGAAGTGTATTGTCTCCCTACATCACTCCGGATATTTTCTAGTTTTATCCATTTGCCTGAGAATTTCATGAAGTCATTGTTTTTAATTGCTGAATAACATTCTGTTGTGTAAGAAGCACATTTTCTTTACCGATTTTTAAGTTGAGAGACATCTAAGTTGTTTCCAGTTACTGGCTACTATGAATAAAGATACTACTATTGAGCAAATATCCTTGTGGAATATTGGAAAATTTTGAAGTATATGCCTAGGAGTTATATAACTGGGTATTGAGATAGACAATTTCCAATTTTTTTTTTAAGAAATTACCAGATTGATTTTCTGAGTGATTGTAAATTTCAGACTCCCATCAGCAATAGAGAACTGTTCCCATTGCTCCACATTCTCACTAGCACATGGTGTTCATTGTGGATTTGATCTTTCTGACAGGTATAGCGTAGAATCTCAAAGCTGTTGTGATTTGCAGTTCTCTAAGGACATTGAACATTTGTCTAAGTGTTTCTCAGACATTAGAGATTCATCTGTTGAGAATTCTCTGTTTAGCTTTATACTTCTAATTTTAATAGGGATATTGTGTTGTTACTGTCAAATTTGTTGATTTCTTATATATATTTTTATATTAGTCCTCTGTCAGATGTCAGATATAGGAGATCTTTTCCCACTCTGTAGAGTGTCTTTTTTTCCTATTGATGGTGTCTTTTGACATACAGAAGCTATGCAGTTTCATAAGGTCTCATTTATTAATTGTTAATCTCAGTCATTTATTAATTGTTTATCTCAGTGTCTGAGCTATTATTGGTGTTCTGTTCAGAAAGATGCATCCTGAACCAATGATTTCAATGCTATTCCCCACTTTCTATTTTATTTTATTTAGTGTATCTGGTTTTATGTTAATGTCTTTGATCCATTTTGACTTGGGTTTTCTGCAGAATGATAAATACAGACCTATTAGTATTCTTCTACATACAGACATCCACTTAGAGCACTACCATTTATTGAAGATGTTGTAACTTTCCCATTGTATGATTTTTGTTTCTTTGTCAAAAATAAATGTACATAGGTATGTGGGTTTATTTCTTGGTCTTCGATTCAATTCCATTGATCAACCTTTCTGTTTCTCTACCAATACCATGCAGTTTTTATCCCGATTACTCTGTAGTATATTTTGAAAAAAGGAATGGCAATAACTCCAGAAGTTCTCTTATTGTTTAGGATTGTGTTAGCTACCGTGGGATTTATTTTTTCATATGAAGTCAAAAATTGGTTTTTTCACGATCTTGAAAGATGGGAGGTTTTTAATGACTTCTATTTCTTTAGGAGATATGGGCCTATTTAGATGGTTTATCTGCTCTTGATTTAACTTTGGTATGCAGTATCTGTCTAGAAAATCATCCATTTCATTTGGATTTTTTAGTTTTGTTGAATATAGGCTTTTGTAGTAGGATCTGATGATTTTTTGAATTTCCTCTGTTTCTGTTGTCATGTCTCCCTTTTCATTTCTGATTTTTGTTAACTTGGATTTTGTGTCTGGGCCCTTTAATTAGTTTGGATAGGGGTTTATCTATCTTGTTGATTTTCTCAAAGAACCAGCTTTTGATATTGTTGGTATTGCCCAGTTCTCTTTGTTTCTATTTGGTTGATTTCCATCCTGAGTTTGACTATTTCCTGTATTTTGTTCTTCTTGAGTATGTTTGTTTATTTTTGTTCTAGAGCTCTCAGGTGTGTTGTTAGGTTTCTAATGGAGGATCTGTCTGATTACCTTACCAGGGCACTTAGTGTGATAAATTTTTCCTCTTAGTAAAAGTGGCCAGCCTAACAAATTTAGCAATCTACAGATTCGACACAATCCACATTAAAATTCTAACAGAATTCTTCAAAGTCATGGAAAAAGAAATTCTCAAATTCATCTGGAAAAACAACAACAATAAAAACAAACAACCCAGAATAGAGAAAACAATTCTTTAACAATAGAAGAACTTCTGGGAGGATCACCAGTCTTGACCTCAAGCTATGAATAATAGTGATGAAATTTGCATGGTATTGGTACAGAAACAGACAGATTGAACAATGGAATAGAATTGAAGACCTAGAAATAAAACCACACACTTATGGACATATGGTCTTTGACAAAGAAGCCAGAAAAATACAATGGAAATAAGAAAGCATCTTCAACAAATGGTGCTGGTCTAACTGGCAGTCTGTATGTAGAAAAATGAAAATAAATTCATGTTTGTCACCTTGCACAAAACTCAAGGCCAAGTATATTAAGAACCTCAACATAAAACCAGATAAACTGAATCTAACAGAAGAAAAAGTGGGAAAGAGCCTCCAATTCTTTGGCATGGGGTGGATGTTGGTGGGATTTCTGAGACAGAACTCCAATGTTCTTTAAGATCAAGAATTGATAAATGGGACCTCATGAGACTGAAAAGCTTCTGTAAGGCAAAGGACAGTCAATAGGAAAATTGGCAACCTATATATTGGGAAAAATATTCAGTAGCCTCACATCCAATAGTGGGCTAATATCTAAAATATATAAAGAACTCAAAAAGCTAACCTCCAAGAAAACCACAAAATCCAATAAAAAAAAATGGGGTGTAGAACTGTAGAGAGAAATCAGAACAGAGGAATCTCGAATGACTGAGAAACATTTAAAGAAAATGTCAAAGTCCTTAGTAATCAGTCAAAATGACCTTGAGATTCTGCCTTACATCAACCAGAATGGCTAAAATAAAAATCTCAGCACAATATGGAGAAAGAGGAACACTTCTTTATTGCTGATAGGATTGCAAACTAGTACAAACTCTCTGGAAATTAACCTGGAGGTTCCTCAGAAAATTGGAAATAGATCTACCTAAAAACCCAGCAATACCACTCTTGGGGATATACACAAAAGATGCTCCACCATACCACAGGGGCACATGCTCCACTATGTTCATAGCAACCTTATTTGTGATACCCAGAAGCTAGAAATAATCCATATGTCCCTCAACTGAAGAATGGATACAGAAAATGTGGTTCATTTACACAATGGAATACCACTCAGCTATTAGGAATGTGGAAATTCTGAGATTTGAAGGCAAATAGATGGAACTAGAAAATATCATCCTGAGTGAAGTAACTGAGACCCCTAAAGACATGCATGGTATACAACCTATACAATCTCTAATAAGTGGATATTAGCTAAAAATGTACAGAATGCTCAGGATACAATCCACAGAACTCAAGAAGGTTAAGAAGCCAAAGGACCCAAGTGAGGAAGCCCCAATCCCACTTAGGAGGGAGACAAAAGCAATCACTGGGGAGAGTGGGCAGAGGGAGGGAGGGACCTGAGTGGGAAATGGGTCAGGGAGGGAAAAGGGGAAGATAATCAGGAATAGAGTGGTGGAAATAAGACTGAAGCCATGAGGCCAACAGAAAAAATGGAAACAGGAAACCTCAAGAGGTAAGAGTTGGGGGGGATCCTCTAGAATGTAGCAGGGACCTGGGAAGTGAGAGGTGCATAGGACTCAAAAGGAGGGATCTTAGATGAAATGCCCTACAGTGGAAGAGGGAACTGGTGGAGTCTACCTCCAGTGGAAGGACAGGGCTTCAAGTAGTGGAATGGTGTTGCCATCCCATGGTCAGAATTGATCGTGGCTAGGGGAACTGCAGGGACAAAATTGGAGAAGAGCCTGTGAAATAGGAATTCCAGTGACAGGCCCAGATTGGGATCCAGCTCCAAGAGAGGATCTAGGGCCTAACAGTGTTATGTATGCTATGGCTATGATGTGCTTACAGACAGGAGCCTAGCAAGGCTGCCCTCTGAGAGACCCAATAAGCTGCTGAGTCAGATGTAGATATTTACAACCAACCAAGAGACAGAAGCCAGCGACCCCAGTGGTTGAATTAGCAAAAAGCTGGAAAAGCTGATAAGGAGGGCAACCCCATAAGAAGACCAGCAGTCTTCACTAGCCTGAACTTCTGAGATCTCTCAGACACCAACCAGGCAACATACACTTGCTGATATGAGGCCCCTAATACATAAACAGCAGAGGACTGCCTAGTCCAGCCTCAGTGAGAGAAGATGGACCTAACCCTGAAGGTTAGGTTAATCTGTGAGGTCCCAGGGAGTGGTGAGGTCTGGTGGGATTGTGGTGAGGGAGGTGGGGGCATCCTCTTGCAAATGGGAGAGGAGTGATGGGATGGGGAGCCGTGGGGGGGGGGGCAGACTGGAAGGGTGGTAGCTGCTGGATTGTAAAGGAAGATTTAATAACAACAACAATAATAATAATATAATTTAAAAATGATGACCATTTTAATTATGATAATGCTACTGATTCATGAGCATGAAAGATCATTCCATTGTCTGATATCTTCTTCATCTTTTTCTGCAGGAATTTGCAGTTCTTGTCATATACAATTTTATGTGCTTGGTTAGAGTTACACCAAGATATTTTATATTATTTATGATTATTATAAAGTGTACTGTCTCCCTAACTTCTTTCTCTGTGCACTTATTGTTTGTATAAAGGAGTTCTACTTATTTCCTTGAGTTAATTTTGTATATAACCACTTAGTTGAAGGTGTTTATCAGGTGTAGGAATTTTCTAACAGAATTTTTCAGATCACTTAAGTACACTATCATATCATCTGGGAATAGTGAATTTTGACTTCTTTTACCAATTTGTTTTCCCTTGGTCTCTTTTAGTTGTCTTATTTCTCTAGCTGTAACTTCAAGTACTATATTAAAGAGATAGGGATAGAGTGTGCAGCCTTGTCTTCTCCCTGATTTTAGTGGAATTGCTTTAAGTTTCTCTCCATTTATTTTGCTGGTGACTATTGGCTTGCTGTATGTTTCCATTATTTTGTTATATATGCACCCTGTGTCCATGCTTTCCCCAAGACTTTCATCATGAAGTGGTGTTGGATTTTGTCAGATGCTTTTTCTCAATATCTAGTGAGATGATAATGTGTTTTTTTCCTTTCAGTTTCTTTATATGGTAGATTATGAAGATAGATTTTCATATATTGTACTACCCCTGCATCCCTGGAATAAAGCCTACTTGATTATGGTGGACAATGTTTTAGAGCTGTTCTTGAATCTGGTTTGTCAGTATCTTATTAGGTATTTTTGCTCATTTTTCATGAAGGGAATTGGTCTGAAATTCTCTTTCTTTGTTGATTATTTGTGTGGCTTAGCTATCAGGATGACTGAGTCTTCACAGAATGAGTTTGGCAATGTTCCCTGTGTTTCTATTTTGTGAGATCATTCAAGGAGTGTTGGTATTAGCTCTTTTTTTGAACGTCTGGTAGAATTTTGTGCTAAAACCATCTGTTCCTGTGCTTTATTTTGGAGGATTTTAATGACTGCTTCTATTTCCTTAGAGGTTATAGGACTGTTTAGATGGTTTATCTGATCTTGATTTAGCACCAATGAGTGGTGTGTTTCTACAAACTTTCCTACTATCACTGCTCTCATTGTAACCTATAAGTTTGGCTATATTGTGCCTTTATTTACTATGAATTCTAGAAAATCTTTAATTTCTTTCTTCAATAATAATCTGGGCTGACATCTGTGGTCTCCTAGGGTCTACAAGCCATCTGCCCAAGACCTTCGAGCTTTTTGAGTCTTGTTTAAAAAGTCAAGTGTAGTTCTGATATCTGTTTTTGTATGTTAAATGGCTTTTTTTCTTTTGAAGCTTTTAATATTCTTTCTTTTTTTCTGTATATTTAGAGTTTTCATTATTATGTGGCAGGAGGATTTTCTTTTCGGGTCCAATCATTTTGGTGTTCTATAAGCTTTTTATATATTTATAGACATTTTATTCTTTAGGTTATGGACATTTTTTTCTATGACTTTGTTGAAGATGTTTTCTGGGCCTTTGAAATGGGAATCTTCTCTTGCTTCTATTCCTACTATTCTTAGGTGTGGTCTTTTCATAGTGTCCCAAATTTGCTGGATGTTTTGTGTCATGAACTTTTTAGATTTTGTATTTTCTTTGACCAATATATTTTTTTAATTGTGTCTTCTATGCCTGAGATTTTGTCTTCCATATCTGTATTCTGTTTATGATGTTTATTTCGGTAGTTCCATTTCTCTTTACTAGGTTTTCCACCTACAGAATTGTCTCAGTTTGTGTTTTATTGTTTCTATATCCCTTTTCATTTCTTCAATGGTTTTAGTCATATTCTTCACTTATTTGACCATATTTTACTGTATTTCTTTATATTTATTTTCTTCTTTTTTAATGTCTCTACCTGTTTGAATGTTATTTCTGGTATGTTTTAAAGAATTTATTGGTTTTCTATTTAAAGCCTCCATCATCTTTATAAAATTGGATTTGATATTATTTTCTTGTGTTTTAATTTTGTTACGATATCCAGGGCTTCTGTATCAAGATAGCTGGGCTCTGATTGTATCATATTGCCCTAGCTTTTATTGACTGTGTTCTCATGTCGTTTATTTATGGATTTCTCTGGTATTATCTGGATGATCCTGATGATAGAAGGACTTCTCAGAAAGGAAGGGGGAGCCACACAATAAAGGTCAGAGGACCTGATTTGACTCTGCTGGCTATGCCTCGGGTGAATCCCACTGGCAAGGGATTGGAAGGGTAATGTTCCAAGCTGGTAGTTTTTTTAGCCTGCCTTAAGATTTCACAGGGAAAGAGGATGTTCTCTTTGGGACTGAAGGGAAATCCAAGACTCAGACAATGGTGCTCAGAAGACCTCAGAGAAATCACCTCTCTAGGTTATGCTTCAAGTAGAACAGACTAAAAAGAGATTTGTGAAGCAGTCTCAGAGCTTGTTATTCTTGGGCCCTGCAGGCCTCCATGGGGAAGAAGGATGCTGTTGTGGTCCTGTAAGTCTCCTTTGGACCTAAGGGTGAGCCCAGAGCTAGACAGTGGAGGTCAGAGAACTTCCTACTACCCATGTATGCTTGTCTGACCTCTCTTAACTCCCACAGTATAAATTATCTGAGATTCTGAATAAAGTTTTATATTGCTTGAGACTTTAGTATGCCACATTTATTGATTCGATTCTTCCAGGTCCCACCATAACTGGAGCAGTGACAACGGATAGATCATAAACCAATGAAGTTACATTTGCTAAGATGTGAGGGAGGCAGGGAAGTATTATTCCAGGGAGATATGCTCAATAAAAGAATATATCCACACCTCATTTAATAATTAAATGTAAAGAAGTGGAACTTACTGAAATTGACAGCATCATTTTTGCTGGCATATCTCAAGGCAGGCCGGACCACATTGAAGTGCTGGTGAATGGCACTAGGTGTATGGAGAAGTAAGGTCAAAATTTTGTGTATGGCATAGTGACTATGGATATTTTAATGTATTTAAGAGTAGCTGAGAGAATAGATTTAAAATGTTTTCATTATGAAGCAAATAGGATATTAAGTGACAGGGGAAGTTAATTACATGATTCATCCATTGTGTCATGTGCACCTGTATCCTGAAAACATCTTTTTGTTTTACTCTGTAAGTAGACATAATTAGTTGTCAATTAAAATAAATGATTTAGCTAAATTCTTTTGAAAATGACAAATAGAGGATTAACTGAAGTTTTAAAACACATTTTAAATGCAAGTAAACCCAAACTTACAGGCACTAATACCTATACTGTAGGAAAATTTAAAAAGCAATAATACAAAAGAGACTTAATGAAAACATTGATTCCCAGGACGACTTAATAACACAGACTATGAAGAAATAAATGTTTACTAGAACTACTTTCAGATGCTTTAGAAGGATCCAGAAGAAAGAGGTGAAGGAGTGTTTTTTATTCATTTATTTATTTTATTTTAGGTAGGGTGTGAATGGCTAATGCAGAAAGAGAAAACTATTGAAGGGAGATAAGTACTTGCAGGAGTAAGAAAATATCTCATGAAGTTTAGTTAACAAACCACAGCAGTCTCATTTAAAAATATATTTTATAAATAAAAATTAATTAGATACAAGCAATGTGAGCCTATTTTAATATGCACTAAAGGAAGCCTGATCTGAATTTGGGTGTGTTAAAAATCAATTGCTTATTTACAGCATTAAGGTATTCTATCTATAAGAGAATTTCAGTGGAGATAAGATAATTTTATGCTAATTTCGCAAGAGATCCATATCTTCTTATAGCTATACTCAGATGAAATGAGTGTATGACAAAAGGTGTTACTTGTCCATTAAATACAAGACAACTTATATCATTGCAGCAATTTGAGAATGAGTGGAGATCAGTAGTTAAAGTGCACTGAATTTGGGGGGCAGTATCTATAGCCCAGAGACCAGGATCATCTGCAATGATTCAAAACAGGTGGATGTCTTGATCAATTTTTTTCCCAAAACTTCTAGGTTTTTGATTCTGTATTTCCTTGATGGACATTTATATAATTAGAGTGTAAAATAGTTATTTCTTGGAAGTGAATAGGAAAGAACACAGGAGATATTTTCTTAGCCATGTCTTGAAATTTTCCTCTGGAGACAATGAAGCAGTCACCAATATATTTGTGCATATCTCTGTGGCTGATAATACTCTAGAAATGACTGTCAACACTTTTACCCTCAGGAGGCATTCCTAGCCAGAGGACTACATTATGTTTGCCTAGATTCTCATAAAGGTAACAATTATAGTAATGTGTGGCATCCTTACATAACATCTACTTCTACTTTCAGTTTTCTATATAATTCTCTGGCTTCCTTAGTACCACACTAGCTACTAGTAGTCTTCTAACATATACAGAAACTACAGCAACAGATGGTATAAATTATGTGTACCATTATTATGTGCACTATAAGATTTTTGCCAAAATAAGAAATTAGTGGAGCAAAGTAAATATGTTGCAGGTTGGTTATCTAAAAGTATTTCATAGTCACTTGTCTTTAAATTTTATTTAAGTGATTCTTATTAACCAGTCTCTTTCCTCCTGAAGTGCTAAAAAATTATCCCAGAGCAATCTAACAAACCACAATCGAAAGAGATAAAATGGACGAAACAGTGTATAAGAAGAACACTGGATGATGCATTTAAAAATGGAATACCTCTGTATTTTCAGGCAGAATGGTAAAGTTCGCTGCTTCAGAAATCAATAAATAATCAAATATTTAACAAGTGTTAAATTTGACCATCACAGTATTTAGCTGACTCCAGAAACCTTCCAATGTGCTAACCATTAACTTGTTAAAATATTAACTATTTCAGATTCCTCATATAAAATCATAGTACTATAAGTTCCATGAACTTTTTCTGTCATATGCTAAAATAATCAATGAAAATAAGAATCAACCACCTTCCCTTGCATAATACTTACGATGAATATTGAATATTTTTTCTAATATATGAAATCAGGAAACAAATGTCATCTTACAATGACTTTGAGCAATACAATGTGAGATAGTCCTGTATCTTAAAGAATTCTGGTAATTTAATAGGATGCAGATACCCCAAGTATCTGACAGTCATGTTTTAATAGTGTGGCCAGGTTTCCAGGAGTAAAGTTAATCTAAAGGAACAACTTTGTCCTTCCCCTTGGCTATTGAATGTTTGCGAGATAGTGCTCTACCAAAGAATTGCAATTCCCTAGGGTATCTCATTCTGGGAAAAGAAAATGCTAAAAACTGGTAGGAGCCAGAGAATACGTTTATATCTCAGAAATTTGTTAAACTGTCAGGCTACTTGGAGAGACTGAGTGAAAAAATGGTATGCCACTAATGCAGGAGATGACAGTTTCATCAGGACTCCTTAGTGATACATATTCCTGTCCTGCATCTAAACCCAAATCTCAAATTAGAACGCAAACGTCTGACTGTGGGGGAACCATATGGCTGCATATGTCTGTGTTTCTCCAGAGGGGTCACATTGAAACTTCCTCTGCTTTTCCTTACTACTTACTTACCTAATTGGGATAATGAAGACCATGCATACCTCACAGGCTCAGCTGGGTTTTGCTGGATCCTAAAACCTTGAATAACAAGGTAACAACAGTGCCATAGACATGATGTCAGTGGCTGGGTTTTCTGTGGTCTTTTTCTTAAAATCACAATGGTACCAAATCACATGTGAAGTGACATGAGGTACAGGTTATTGTTTATATAACCTAAGCATCTAAAGGATTATTTTTAAAGGTGACAATAACAATGTGAATTGTTTCTTCATCATTACTTAGTAGGCATGTGTTCACTATTTTTGTTCATGGTTGGTTATGGTTGGTTTATTAATGGGAAATATGGGTGTAAATATATATATATACATATATATGTATATATATATATATTAATTATATTACTCAGTCAAGTTTTAGAATATATAATCATGTTAAATTATTCCCTACATACTTCATTTAACTTTAATTTTCTGGTAACATGTTTTGTTTGTAATGTCATTTTTTATAATGGACATAAATAAAACTGGAACCCTATAATGGATAATTAAAATAAACATTTACCTTTATTTTTCTTTTATTAATTGAATGCTCAAATATATTTTTAATCATGAGATTTCCATAGTTATTTAGCATAAAATATCAGATTTATACTACTGTTGTTAAACTGAAGAGCTGATCACCTAAAAATACACAATGTACTTTCTTTACTGGATGTAGACTGTGATCAGTAGCACCATAGCTTGCCCCATGAAGCATTCCAAACTCCACTAGTACCAAGTTTCTCTGTAAAATGCTTCTCTATCCAGGAATTCCCTATTGAATAAACATGTCTATTGTATTGACAAAATTTACATTCTAGTTCTATACACTGAAATATTTGGGATATTCATGACTGAAGTGTCCAACTTTATATATATATTTATTGCAAATTATAATAACATGCAAATCGTGAGATATGATTAGTTATATCCAGAATTTTTAGGAGTAGTCTTTATCATCAGGAATCCCTATTCCATTCTTTGTAAATGATAGTATACTCATGTATGAGGTGGATTTTAAAATTTATTTTTATTAATCAAAGAGTAAAATGTTCAGAAGTCCATGTTTCTTGCCTCCAAACATCTCCAGAATAGTTTATTTGAAAGTTATTAGAAAATGAGGCACCTTTAGAGGCCAAAGTTATTCTGAAGAAATGGCAACACAAGGAGAAGCTTGCATTTTCAGCATCTCAGTTCTATAATATTTCTAATGTAGCTATAAAAACTAGAAGTTATCATTATATGTTGTACAACTAAATTGTCTCTGAAAATAGAGGTAAGTGCTAATTCACGCTTGTAGAAGAAATTCTTTTTTTAATTGATTATTTTATTTATTTACATTACAAATGTTCTTCCCTTTCCTGGTTTCTCCTCCATAATCCCACATCCGATTGCCTTCCCCCTGCTTCTATGAGGATGCTTCCTCACAAACCCACCCTTTCCAGTCTCACTTTCCTAGTATTCCCCTGTACTGGGGCATCAGCCCTTCACAGAACCAAGGGCCTCTCCTCCCATTGATGCCAGATAAGCCAATCCTCTGCTTTTTATGCAGCCAGAGCCATGGGTTCCCCCATGTGTAGTCTTTGGTTGGTGGTTTAGTCCTTAGGAGCTCTAGAAGGTCTGGTTGGTTGATATTGTTGTTCTTCCTATCAGGTTGCAAACCCCTTCAGCTCCTTCAGTCCTTTCTCTGATTTCTTCATTGAGGCCCCTGTGCTCAGTCCAATGGATAAAGGGATCCACATCTGTATTTTTCAGGTTCTGGCAGAGCCTCTCAGGAGACAGCTATTTCAGGCTCCTGTCAGCAAGCACTTCTTGGGAAACAGACATGACATTACCTGAAATACCCAACAAAGTGGAGAGAGAAACTATAGAGACAATATCCAAATGGTAGGCACAGCCCCTGGTTAAAGGATGGAGCCATCTACCCATCTCAAAAGTATTAACCCAGAATTCCTCCTGCCTAGAGAAAATATAGAGACAACGAATGGAGCAGAAAATGTCCTAAATCAGCCATCTAAATGAAAACTGTTATTTGCAATATTGGGTTGATTTCTATATCAGTCCATGATTGAGTCCAAATAACTGGTCACATTTTAAAAACATACAAGAGTCATTATAACTTTTCTTTTTGATTCTCTGTCTCGCAAGGTCTAAAATCTTGAGGTAAGGGAGCTTGTTCCATCTGGGATATAGAAAAGCACAGTTGGGTCAGGAACATATGTCCAATACATCTTCCCAGTGACCATTGTCAGGGCACTAAGCAAACTCACAGGTCAGAATCATTCTTTGTCCCAACATCAACTAAACATGTCTTAACAATCACTCTGGAAGCCACAATGTTCCTTCAGCATACTGCAGAAAAAACCACAAACATACCCACTTCCCCATATTAAATGCATGGTTGGGACCATGCATTTGCCAGTAAGTAGTTCCTTTCTTTTCACCTAGGCATAAATATGCCTAGTTGTAGGGTGCCATAGACACTTGGCAGAAAGTTCCTTGGCATTCAAATTTTTAAAAAATTTAAAATAAAAGAGCATGATTTAAATAAATTTGTGGTGTACAGGGATATACCTCCCCCATATTTATTTTCTGAAGATATTGTTTTAAAGTTTCATGGGCCTGTTCCACAATACCTTGTCCTTGAGTATTATAAGGAACACATGTAATATGGGCAATATTAAACCGTTGACAAAAAGTCTCAAATGCTCGACTGCAGTAGCCAGTTCCTTTATCTTTTTTATTATTATTTGATATTTTATTTATTTACATTTCAGATATTATTCCCCTTTCCCATGCCCCACTCCCAGAAACCTCTTATCCCATCCCCCTTTTCCTGCTTCTATTATTTAAAGACACTTGCAGGGTATTTGACATAATTCTAACACCTCTCTGGATGTTTTAACTCTACATAGTGAGATTATTAATTTAAACAATGCTGCTCTGCTGAGCTTTGATGCTGCTGATGCTGCTGATAAAATTATCTATGCCCTGATGTCAGTATTTCCACTTTGGTCAAGTTTCAAGAATGGCATACATAGCTTGATCATACCAGCCCTTTTGTATCAGGAATAATTTTAGTCCTGCCTATCGTGATAAAGCTTGTGTTTAACAACATCAACATGTTGCCAGCCAAACATCAACATGTTGAAACTGAAAATGGACTCCCAGATAAGAGGTACTCATTTAACAGGCTGACAAGTCAAGGATGGGTAAGATCTGCACAGTCTTACCAACCTAAGACATAAATGCATTGCTTTTGATAATGGATATTTTATGACAGTTAAGGGAGGCACTCTTGTCAGAATGACCTAAAACAGGTTCTGTCTTGTTTAGGAAATAAAAAAGGGAGAGATGTGGAGAGCTTTTGGGGCTGCTTGGAAGAAATCTGACAATGGTCATGGACAAGGAAGTGGGCTGCTTAGGAATATGACATTGGCCAAGGACAGGGAAATGGGCTTCAGGCAGAAATCTGTCATTAGTTTAGAACACAGAAATAATTTCAGGTAAGAACCTAAATCTTAGGCTAGAACAAAAATTAATTTTAGGGAGGAATCTAAATCTTATGCTAGAACAAAGAAATAAGGTTCAGGTATGAAAATGACTTTGGGCTAAGACAGGGAAGTAGGCTCAGATATTGTGGTCATCTTGATAAGCCCTTAGAAACATTGATCATAGGAGTGATCACTAGGACTGTGTTTATTGCCTTGCTTATTCTTTGACTATTTGTGTTTATTGTCTTGTTTGTTGCTTGACTGTTTCTACCTACTGTACTGATAGTTCCTCAACTTAGAACTGACCTTAATACTTGCATGTAATTAAAATAGTATAAATGCAGATTGGGAATAAATTAAATTTAATAATAATAATAATAATAATAATAATAATAATAATAATAATAATAGAAAAAATTAAAAATAATAGAAAAGTGGAGGAGAAACTGCAGGAAAGGCCATCCATAGAGTGCCCCACCTGGGAATTCATCCCACATGCAGACATCAAACCCAGACACTATTGCTGATGCCAAGGAAAAATTCTTAAAGACAGAAAATTAAACCTTTTGGAACCAGATTCGGAGGCAGTTTTTCTTGGTAATTATATCAAAAGCTTTACTATATGATAGACATTGTTTTGAGATATAAGTCTTGCTTTTATTGGTTGTCTGATTTTGAGATATAAGTCTTGATTTTATTGGTTGTCTCTAACCTATGTGAAGTTACTATAAAATAAAATGCAGTATTAACTATGTTCATAGATTTCCTGAAAACTAATTGGAATGATTTTTCATGTATATTCTCTGCCCAGCAAGTGAGAATTTTATTATGATATGACTTAAAGTTTATATTCTGCATTCACAAAATGAAATACATAGTCAAAGAAAAACAATTGCTATCTAGTAGACATTAGAAAACAAGAAATAGGTGAAAGTATTGTGCTAATAAATGAAAACTTGCTTTAAAAATTAGGTTCAAGTTATTTTAATCACATGCATTACTTTAAGCAAACTACTTACTTCTCATAATTTTATAATTCTCCTTGGTATAATGAATATACCAATGAAAAATTGTTTGGAAGGAGGCAATTTTTAGAAAGTCACTGTAGTTTGAAAATCATAAAGGCGATGAATCGTAACAAACACTGTGTACTTGTCCACAAAGGTGCCCTTTGGTACTTGTAAAGTGATGTACATTGCTGTTCTAGATCAGGCAAGTATAGAACTGTATAAATCCACCCTCTGTTTTGTTGTAAATGCTAGTAAAAGCACTGTTGCAATAAATCCATGTGTGAACTGTTCATAAAATCACAGCCTCAGGGTTTTTTGTTGTTGTTGTTTTGTATTGTTTGTTTGTTTGTTTTGCAATTCAAAGAAATTAGCAAGGAGAAGTCAGTAATGGATAATGAGTTTATTTTTGTTTAGTCAAATTGGGAATTATATTTTACTTGGAAGTTACCAGAAAATAAGACAACTTTAATGTCCTAATTTATTCTGAAGAAACAATAACACAAGAAGGCTTACCTTTTCTGCTTCTCCTTTTTCAGACATTTTAAAGTTTGATTGTCCCTTATTGTACCTTCTTACAATTTACAAGTATCATGAGCCAGAGGCACAAATATGTAAATTTAATAGCCAAATAGGTCAGCTCATTTTTGAAACATTCACCACTTTTGTGAGAGGTCAAAATTTTATCACATCCATTTCATGTCTGGAAAGTTTCTTGTTTTGTTTGTTGTTTGTTTGCTTACTTGCTTGTTTTCCTGGGCTTGGTTTGTTTCCTTTCAGTTTCTTTTTCTGAGAGTTTCACACCTTAAATTCAATAGTTCTCCTTTGCAGAGTCTACCATCTCTGCCACTTATACTATACTGGAGTCTCCACAAGATTTTCAGAGCTCTGTAAAATGGCTTCTCAGAGTTTCCTTGCTGGGATTCTGACATTGCTACAGGTTGTCTGGCCCCAGTGCATCACTGAAACTTTAAAGGAACAGCCTATGATTCTTATGTTCTTATATCTTTCTTATCCACAAACCCACTATCAGTTAAACAACACTGCCAAGATATGCTGCCAGCATAAAATTCCTGGACACCTTGGACCATAGTTCCTGTAGATTCTGTATGCTGTTAATGGAAAAACAATGAAAACAAACAAAACAAAAACCTAACTTCCAAAGATATCTTTTTTATAATAGCAGAAATGTCTAATTTTTCCCCTTCTATAAGCTACAACCTTGACCAAGTTGTGTTTCCTCTGGGTTTTTTTTTTTTCACCCAGTGCAGAGGAATAGACTAACTGGACTTAATTGCTGACATTGATAACCTTGTTTCATTACATGATTTTGGCTACAATCTCCTTGTACAAACTATACATCTTTGAAAATCTATTTCTGATCCACTTGCTGCTTTTTCTCATTGTAGACTTGAAAAATATGGTGACCATGCTATGGTCTCAATGTTATGCTCTCTGGAAAGTTACTTATGCAGTTCATCACATGTTAGGGGCCGACTTTTAGCAGAAAGCAGCTATCAGCTTTGCAGCCATCTTGAGCCATATACCCTGACATGAGACTTGGATTACAATAGCCTACAACAGCTGAGCACACTCCAATAATCTTGGTTTAGATAGCTTGAGATTAAAGGTGCATGAGATTAAAGGTGTGTGAGATTAAAGGTGTGTGACTTAAGAGTATGACTTAGAAGTATAGAGATCAGAGTTAGAGACTAGACCTAAGGGCATGATTAAAGGTGTGGCTTAGAAGTAAGACATATAAAAGGCAGAGACAGAACAGATCAAAATCAGACTATAGAGAGAGAATCAGACACATCAGACATTAAGTAGAGTCTGCCCTCACCCTCGCTCTTGCTGAACCCTGACCCACAGACTGGAGCCGCAGCTTGGGCCAGGATACAGTGGCCGCCCAAACGTGGGTCGGCCCGGGCCTCAACATTTTGCCTGGGCTGTGACGTTTTTGGCCGCACCAACGTGGGGCTAGTGTGGACCCCAACATTAATCACATCCAATTCTACATCAGGAAAATTTTCAGGAAATGGACAAAATGCAACCAGGTTATCTGTCAAAATATCACATGTCTCTCTACAATTCTCTTATGCTACCACCAAAATTGTTCATAAATGGCTTTTGCCGTTTAAAGTTCAGAAGTTATCCACATTCTTTTCAGAAAGCAAAGACTCAAAATCAAGACAGTAAAGTTTACCACAGCAATTATTCTATTCTAAGTACCAGTTTAAGCATTATTTCATTTCCTGTCGCTATATGAAAGATTCTGGAAAAGAATAAAATAGTATATTTTGGCCTATGGTTTCAAACAGATAGAGTGTATGATAGCAGGTATGTGTTATTGCGGGGCTGTATCTTGCTTGTGAGCATGGGTTCTGTTGGGCCATGTTGTGGTTTCTGCATGTCTGCCATGGCTCAGAGAGGCAAAAACACAGGAATTTGACTGAGTTCCCTGTACGTGATGTCAGGCAGACACTGGGCTGTGAGAAGCCACCGGACCCTGCCCAGGTGTGGGGAGATCTCAGTCTAAAGTCCCGAGGGGGCAGAACTTCTAAGTGGGGATCTCTGGACTGAAGTGGCTAGATAGGGATACCAGTGGTCTCTGTCTTTGGGCTCCTAGACACTGCTGGGAGTCTTGGAAGAACTGAGACTCAAGGGCATATGAGCTGGACCAGCCTGCAGCTGAGAAGAAAAATAGGGAGAGCTCTGGAGATGCCCCATGGGGTGAGAGACTCTTGGTTACCAGCACTTGCTTGGCTGGGTCAGCTAGCTTGTTTGAGTTGGCAGGCCTCTGTGGCAGGAACATAGAGAAGTCTTCTTGTGGAAGATTAAGCAGTGGCTCTGTAGCCAAAAGCCTTCTCTAAGGTTCCCTACAGCAGGGCCCCAAAGACATGAGGAAGTCCATGGTTTTAAAAGGTTTATTGCCATGGCAGAAAGTGGATGAGCTGTACTCCTTCGTTTCTCAGGGCAGACATGAGTTAGGTAGGGAGTGAGGAGGGAGGAGGGTCTGGGAAGGAATGCTTAATTGTCTATGCCCTCTGGCCCTTAGGTATCTTATTAATATGGAGATCTCTTCAGTCTTCAGGCCCCGAGGCCTGTAGTCACGCTCTGTATCTGTGGAGGGGCGGGTAGGGAGTTGCCCTAAGTCACTGAAAGGCACTAGTCAATGGAGGTCTTTGGCCCAGTGTTAGGAGCCTAGAGTCTGGGAGTGTGGCAAAATGTATGGTGGCCCTTTCAGGGTCTCTGGCCATCTCTAGCCAGTGCTCCACCAGAAACCAACCTATTCTTTCACAGTCCCACATGTTATCATTCAGAGAAAACATGGCACCGGAAGCCCGAAGATGGCTGATAACATTTCACCCCCTAACACAAAGGTCTTTCTTCTGGAGAGACCAGAAAATGGAGCCAGATCATAAAACCCCAAAGCCTGCCTCCAGTGACATACTTCCTCCTGTAACACAGACTATATCACAAAAGAGTTCCATAACATTCCTAAACAGCACCACCAACTAGGGACCAAGTTTCCAAATATGTGAGCGTATAGGAGACAGTTTTCATTCAAACTACCACATTGAGGTAGGGAGTTATTAGCATTACTGGTACTATTACCAGCATTTTCCTATTAGGAAAAAACAGACTTCATGTTAGAAGAGCTAGGGTGTCTCCTCTATCTGGCAAAACAATCATCTATCATTTCCTCATTGACAGGATTATCTGGGTATATGTGCCTGTTAAGTTCTATTCTTGTTTGACCTGAAAGAGCTTCATTCTTTTTTTCTCTGTGTGTTTACCCTAGGCACAGTCCAATACGCATGGTTTTGCTGACAATTAAGAGAGGCTCCAGGTACTTTTAGTTTAGGCAATATATTTTGACATGTCTTATTCTGTCATACTCATCACATTATCCATCTGGATGGGTCACTTTTCTCATCTCCTAATTTGTATTCTGACCAACATTTGATGAAATAAAACATCATTAATATTTTGTTTTGGATAGAAGATCCAAATTGTCCTAGTATCTAAGTATGCACACCAAGGTAGGAAAAAAAAAACAAAAACAAAAACAAATAAGGTTGGACTTGGAAGCAAAGTTTCCTGGCTATAAAACACCAAAGAGAAAAAGAGATATCCTTTGATTCCTATTCTATTAATTTTTCGGGATCCATAATGGGACAACCTAATAACTAGCAGGTAAGTGTCCTGAGATGGCCTGCTTTGGATTATTATATAACCTGCAACAGGTACAATCTTATTAAGCAAGGCTGTAAGGGATTCAGTTTAGAAAAGATTCCTGCTGTTAATAGGCTTTTCCTGTTAATATTAAACATATATCACAATCACTAATAGCATACCTTTTTGCAGCAGATCTCTGCAGATCCATGAAGATGTACTGTCTTGTAGTGATACTATATAGACAAATAGATAATTTTTTAAGTCTTGATGATCCTATAAGAATTCCTAAAATTATATCTGTGATTATTAAGCTCTTTTATAGTGGGACTGTTATTAGGTCCATTTCTGATAGTCAGAACTGTGATGAGAACTCTGCCAGTCTCCCAAGTATCACCAGACTTTCTACTACTCAGAGCACATTTCACGAGGTTGTAAAACAATTAACCAAATGTCACAAAAGGAA
Organism: Arvicanthis niloticus; assembly: GCF_011762505.2. Lineage (NCBI taxonomy): Eukaryota > Metazoa > Chordata > Mammalia > Rodentia > Muridae > Arvicanthis > Arvicanthis niloticus. The sequence continues at coordinate 57,251,824 of NC_047661.1, forward strand.
ACCAATGATTTATTATAGGTGCTAGGACAGAAGATAAAATATTGACTGGGTTTATCTATAAAAAACTTCACTAATAACTTAGCTATGGTTTTCAACTTACAATTATCTTGTGGAGCTGAGACAGGTGATGGATGTTTAGCCAGATAATTACTCCAAAAGGATATTCATGTAAACATTCTCTGTTGTAAACGTCTATTTCAGTTTATGATTTGATTTTGTGTGCACTTGTGATGAACTTTGTAACATGTGATCATGTAGTCTGAAAGATGTTTAAGTGCTGAGGACTAAGAGAAGAGTCAGAGCTGAGCTGAAAAGAATTGAGCTGTGAGAAGGAAGCGAGCTGAGGAGAAGTTTTTAGATGGAACATTTTTTCGGCAGAACTGAACTCAAAAACTTTGTAGTAGAGGCATAGCTTTGGGAGAAAATGCTTTGAGAGTAAGAGTATTGCTGTGACTTTAGAGCAGGAGGAGAGAGCAAGATTAGAAGAATGCAGAGTAGAATAAGTTAGAAACTATAGGTAACATACAAAAAAAAAATAAAAGAGCAATGTGCAGAATGCAGAGGGAAAGAGGAAAAAGAAAGAAGCTGCAGAGAGCAGAAGGAGCAGGCAGGCTTCTCCTTACCATGCAACAGAACAGGTAGGTTTTTTTCTCAATATCAGGCCATACTTAGTCTTATTAAAAGGAACAAAGTCTTTTTTCTTACAAACTTGGGTTTAATTCATTTAGCATTAAAGGGGTAGAAGCTTTTCCTTTCTTTATGCAATAAAGATTGGAGCTCATTTTTCACCCAGAATGAGTGAGTTCTTTTTGCACTAATTCCTGGTCTTTTGCTCCAAAAGCATATGTAAATATGGATGTGTGTGTGTGTGTGTGTCTAAGTATGTAATTGTGGGAATGTATGCATGTGTGTATGTAAGTATGTAATTGTGAGAATGCATGAAAACTGGGCCCAATTGGTTTGAATGGAAGTGCATAAATGCATATGCATGAGTCGTGAATCTGTATATGAACTTATGTGACTTTGTGCATATTTGCTTGTGTAAAAGTTTTTCCTTCTGAGAGTGTTATCCTCTTCTCCTGGTTCAGTAGAAGTTTACTGCTCCAAACTTCCTCATAGCCTGGCCAGCAAGAGACATCTGGACAAAAGGAAATAGGATCTAGAAGTTAATCCTTTACTTAATCTCCTGCTATTTTAGGATGAGGTGCTAAGTGCCAGAGACTGCAGTCTCTGGCCTCAGAGGAACACAGAAGGCAGGACAGCAAGGTAACTTAGACTTAGATAAGTAAACTTTTTATTATTATACAGCAACCCTAAATATCTCATAAGACAAGGTCTTGTCCCTGAATCTTGTAAGACCAAATCTTACTCTCTACTGACACTCTTCTCTCTCGCTGCTTCAAGAAGAGCCACCAAGAAAGAAGACCCCCCCCCCCCCGTGCCAGGGGTGCCCCTTACCCACATTAATTGAAGTCAAGATATCCTCTGACTTTCTGCTAAGTGTGATCCATGAGAGGATATACTCTTTAATTCATGAAGTCCTTGAGGGCTGATTAGCTCGAGACAATACCAGCACAGTTGTACTTTGGAGCAATAAAGCTATGAAGGGAAAGAATTCTTGAGCCTTATCCTTGAGCTTTCTAGTTCATACAGGTGAAATTGCCTTTTATGGTTATCCAAGCCAAGGATAAAGGCACTCTGCAGGGGATTTCTTAGGTCACTATCAGGAGTAAAATATATTTGACCCAGCAAGTAAACTGTAAGACAGCTTTTAGTACCAAGGAGAAATATTTTAAAGGAAGTATCCTATATTTTATAGGAGGATATTTTATGGAGGTAGTTATTTTATAGAAAGTAAAGAGATGCAAATAGAAGCTTCTTATGGTACAGTTTGTTAGTTGTTAGCTCAGACATCTGACCACAGCTCAGATCAGACCACTCCAGGGGGGAGGTTTATTAAGGAGATAGGACTAAGGTGGGGGGAAGAAGATGGAAGAAGAAGAGAGAGAGGTCAGGGGGTCCTGCCTGTTTTATATGGGCGGTGACATAGTATCTCCCAGGTAAAGGTGAGGTAGCCAGGTGGATTCTGGGAGTGTATGGCAGTTGCCTTGGCAACAATGTGGGGGTCGCCTAGATGTGATGTCACTGTGTTCGGAGCCTGATACCAACACAGTTAAGCAGTCTCACTAACCTGGTCCAAATTAAATCCATGTATTGTTAAGGGATGCACTGAAATATTTCTTATCCTTGTTGGCAATGTACTAAGGGGCCACGAAAAATTAATCTCTTGATTCACATTCTTACTGAAGTTTTTCTGGTGTGAAATAATGGGACCCAGAGTAAATTTAACAGGTAGGAACCTGCAACATTTCCTGTTTTTTTTACCCTCTGGGCACGAGGAACTACTAGATTTTACAGATCTAGAATTTTGTCCTAAGGTGTCAACACCCAATTTTTTTATCAGCAGTTGGAGAAGCCAAGGGAAGACATATGTTCCCCCTGAGGGAGTCCATTGTTTCATGGTAGATAGGGAAAGCTCTGTGCATTCAGATGATTGGGAGAAATACCACTGGGAAGTTTAATGATAGTTCATCAAGATCATAAAAGATGGAGTGAGTTACTGAAGGAGTCTTGGATCATCTCTGTTCCAGAGAAAAGTGGTCAGAGTGTAGAGAGATGGGCATCATTTTTCCAGATACACATTGATGAGTATGAAGTCTCAGTCTGCTGAAAGAGCTTCTCATTTTCATTGTGTGTCCTTGCCCAGGACACCTCGGTTATCTATTTCATGGAAATCAGTCTAGGAAAAAAACAAATTGGTGGATAACCAATTTTCCTGGCCACTACCAAAAAGGAGATTAAGGGATAAGCCTCAGATAGCTTATGTTTTACAGAATGCTCTTAATGGCAGTTTCTAAGATGAATGAGAGATATGCCATTATCCATTCTGTAACAAAACAGTGAAGAGATGGATTGGCACTGGCATTAATGTTTGGAGGTCATTTGCCAAATCCTCGAATAACTCAGGGCTGCAAGTACACTGTCATAGCCTACATTGTTTTAACATAAATGACAAAGAATATAGTCAGAAGAGTCATGAGGGCATACATGGTCATCTAATTTTCAGCTTTAAACAGTTAAAGAGAAACTCCCTCAGGTCAGGAGGAACACCAAGAGAAGAGGAAGTTCAAGCATCACTGTGCAGGAGTTTATAAGATGATGCTAAAGAGAAAGGTAGAAGACACACAATGCCTTGACACCTTTTGGTGTCGGGCCCTTGGTATACCAAACAAGAAATGATGGCTAATTTAAAGATCACTATGTTTAGGCTTGTGTTCCAGGAAATGAGGCTATTTGATAATGGTTGTTTTCCAGATGGCCAGGATTTTCATTAGGGCCTATACCCTACTATCCATGTTTCGTTTGTTTCCTAACTCAGAGATAGGATGGAAACATAGTATACCTTTTGTTTGAAGGTCAGCTTCAAACTACTAAGTCCTGTATGACACATTAATTTTGCAAATGAAAAACAATGGTTTGATAGAAGAGTGTGGTATAATGCATCCCTTTGGAATATCTATTATTATTCCAGAGAATCAGCATAGGATCATCATTATATGTACACAGACTTAGGTGACTGCATTGTCAGTTACTGGTGGTATTTTATGAAAGAGGTCACTAGTTGGACAATTAAGATAATTGAAGAACATTGAGGATGGACATCCTTACCTCCAGTTCTCAAAATTGGTTGTAGATCTGACTTTCTGTTTCCCTAATAACTCAGTAATTTTATGAAATTAAAAGCATCACAGTATTTGAAATACAGAGTTAAGGAATAGAGGTGGCATGATAGAAATCTTTCTTTAGGGCTAAATGGTGTGAACCTGAAAAAGATGGAGATATCAGGGCATTGCTGAAGCCCAGTAAGGGAAAGCTTTTCTACCTAGAATAGTAGATTTTTTTTCTTTAATTCTCTCCAATCTTCATTGTTACTTGATTTTTTGGGGTCAAAAAAAAAAATAAGATCTGTGTTATTTTTCAGTCTCTTCATGGAAACATGACATTCTAACCTGTACAATAATTTAAAAATTATAATTTTCTACTATTGTCTCTTTTTGTGACTTAACCCAGATAAAAGAAAGGCAAGTAAGGAAAAATGTCTCAAGCTTGAAATTCTGTAATATTTAAGGCTGAGCCAGGATGGTCACTGTAAGTTACAGGCTATTCTAGTAAAACTAGTAAGCTTTATGATAGCCTGAGCTATAGAGTAAGAGTCAGTCTCAAAACAAAGAAAAATGTTAATCCAAATATTCCTTTCAATCTTTTCTAAAGAAGAAATCACCAATGAAGCCTTATTTATCTAAGAAAAAATCTGAAAAAAAAAAAGGAATAACCATCCCTTTACTGGGATATGTGAATGTTCAGTGTGAACTGAATTTATCTGAAAAGGGGGCAAATTTTTGTTAAGTAATTTATATAGCTAATTAAATCAACAGAATTTCACTTATTTTAGTGAAAGATAGTGTTATAGCTTGGAAGTCAAAGTATTCTAGACAATATTATTTCATTTAGTTGATACTCATGGTCCTCCTTGTATTTGACTTCTGTTCTTGATAATTATTAGTTCCGTTATCTTCTGAATGTATAAACAAACTCCTACCTCTTTTCAACTCCAGTGCTAAGAATATAGTCAGATAAAATCTGAGACCTATACCAAAGACATATTTTTTTTTATTTTTGTAATTATCTTACCTGATATTGCTACCAATATATTATTTTAAAAGCCTTAATTCATAATTTTTCTTAGTTCTTTTACTATGAAACCTTAATGAAAATGATTCCTTCTTAGAAGATGGTATTTAGGTAATTGAAATATTTTCCTATGCCATGGCCATGCATATTTGGCTCCAGAATAAACAATCCATTATAGACTAAGATAACTTTATTTTTGTGTCAACAATATCCCAGGAGTCCCTCCTCACTGTAGTTGCTGACCAAGCCCTGATGCTACACCTGTCCATTGTTTCTGAGCTGTAAAAGGAAACAGTATAACTTTTTCCTTATCACCCCTTTCACTCCCTTCTTTAGTCAATGGCCCAAACTCTAAACCTGCTGCTCCTGACTTTCTGACTGTTCACTCTTTTTCTTACCACCCTCAGTGCTGGTGTTCACAGATTTCCAGTGATGAGTTTGCCTTTTTAAAAATCATCTCAAATTCCAAATGCCTGGTTTTCCTTCTCTGCTTGAGCACATAGATCTTCATGGTAACTGTTGGAATTCTAACATTTTTGTTCTGTTTGTCTCTCAAAGTTTAAAATAAAAGATGAACTTAAGCTTCCTTCTGACTATATATTAAAATTCTTTTTTTTTTTTGTTCTGTTTTGTTTTTTGTTTGCGAGAGTGATATTCTGCAGAAGAGAGCTTCTAGTTTTGTGGTCCCAAGTTCACTGGTAGCATGAGTCTTCTTCCTGACCGAAACACTAGTATGTTGCTCATGGCTGACTGGTCTAAGTTTTTTGAGAATAGACAAAGTAATGGTGTTATGACAGCAAGTAGTATATTTTACTGACTTACATGTTAATTTAATTAACTATTACAGAAAATACTAAAAGTCACTGATGCTATTAGCAGTTTTCATATAAATTGCTCAGTGGAGGTTGTTTGTCTAAGGTCATCACACTGATTAGATCTGATCTGAACTCTGCCTGACTCCAACATACATCTATTTGATCCTTCCACAGATATTTATGGCATTATACTTGATATCTGATAAGCATTTGGTAAACATCAATTATTTTTATTAGCTTTTATTTTAATTAAGTTTGTGTTTAGAAAAAAGAAAGCAATTCTCTTCATTGCAATGGAACTGAATTAATCTTTTATTATTTAGCAAAAATAGCACACAGCAGAGCATTCTTATGTGGATGAATAAACATTCTCTTAATCACTACCCTGGTATGTAAACATGAAGAAATGCATGATTTCAAAGGAAAACTTTGAATGCCAATTATATCTTCCATATAAAAACACATATTTAGGTTTGTTTTGCATCTTAACTGGTCATAAGTCAATTGCTGAATACAAAAGACCTTATCTCTAAAAGCCAAGACAAATTTGCCATGTTCTCTGGAAGACAAGAAAATACAATTGTTCAATAATGTGTCCGGTATAATTTCTCTACCATTAGAAAGGCACAAAACACAAAGGCCTCTCCCAGACCAGTAGGTAGCCTTGGTATAAGTTAGCCATAGATAGCTTGTGCCTACATTGGAACCTGAGTTGATATCATTGTTCCATTTTGGCACCCAGTGCCATGTAGATATCTTTTGCCTGTGATGTAGCCGGAAGCCATGTTGATGTCTGTAGTCCTTGCTGCCTTTGATGACCTTTTCTGTGTACAGTGTCCTATTGCAGCCAGGAGCCGTGCCTGTGATCTGTTGTGTTGCCAGAAACCATGTGGAAGCCTGTGAACCATGCTCCCACTGATCAAGAACATGAAGGCTATTTTTGCTGTGGTATAGATTTCTATACATGCACAGTTGGAAGGAAAGGATATGGAAGGCTTTTGTGACAACTCCTTCCCCCAATTCCTCCCCCCAAAAGTAACACCTGAGACAAGAAACCACAGAAGAGAACTCTTGAAAAGTATAGTAGGAATGCTAAAGTATAGCTTTTCACAACTGATGGATTTTTGATAGGGTGAAGGAGGGTAAAGACTTGGTTTTATTTAAGGGAAAGGTTACTGAGAGTTTTATCATATTCCAATAAGTATATGAATAATGTGAATTGTATTGTTTCTTTATTTCATCTTTTTAAAATTATTTTTACTACTTTGGGGTGGGCATCACATGGGTAGGGACAGATATAGAAGGACTGGGAAGTGAGTGTGATTAGGGTACATGATGTGAAATTCTCAGAAAATCAATAAGAATGCTATGTTGAGTAAAGGGGGGTTCATATAGCAAGCACTATTTCACAATAAACATGTATATCTGTCATGTCTCACACTGTAGCAAAACACAATATAGAATACTGTTAGTATAAGTACATATTTTAGATGCATTCACAGATAAATGCATGCTTATTTATTTTTTTACTACAGTTTTGTTTTTAGTTTGTTTGCTTCTTTTTTGACATAGTATATCTCTGTGTAACCCTTGACTGTCTTGAAACTTGTTCTGTAGACATAGCTCAACTTGATCTAACAGAAATCTGCCTGCTTCTGCCCCAGGAATACATTAAATTAATTAAAGTAGTATATTGCTAACCACCTAATTATGCTTGTTTCTTTGACATGTTTCTATGGAGAAATAGAAACATGTTTCCATGTTCTTTGTCAATAAATGCCATATTTTACAACTACAGTAATATAGTTAATCTAATTTTATTTTTTGTTTATTTTTTCATATTTAATGACATAAGGAAATGGTAGTGAATGAACAGAGTTCGAAAAGGAGACTTAAGAATTTATTTCCTTGCTACCTTTCCTTTAGACTCTACAGCTGTAAATGGAAGTAACTTTGAAAAATAGGGCAGGCGTGAAATCCTTTTTAAGTACTTTATTTTTGTTTTGTTTTAACATCAGAAGTAGCTCCCTCAAGTGTAGAGTATAAAACTCCTAGACTTGGTAAGCATTCAAAGGAAATTACCTGTGGCCTGAAGTGTAGTGGGGAAGAACTCTTAGTTTTTATCAAGATATAATCGAAGAGCTCAGTGGGATGCACCTGTTTGATCTACACCTAATACAACATAAAACAAAATAGCACAGTGGCTCTGTATTTATATGAAACTCTATAAAGAGACCAAAGAAAAAGGATTTTACTGAGGTCTCTAGATTTTCAAACTGCTCTGGATAAGTAATCACGCTCTACAGTGGAATGAAATGACTCCATTGAGATCCTAGAAGTCTAAAACATCGATAGCTACTCATATCTGGCAAGTTTTAGCTAAAATAGAATGTCTGACATTTCCAAGATGGTCTGTTTTGTCACTGCAACTTTAACTGGTCAACTTTCTATTTGACAATGCAAGCAATTAACTACTTTATATCCATAGTACCATAGCTTTTAGAGTATACTCTGATTTTTAATTATTTAGTTTGTTTACATATATCTTATTAAACCAGTATATTTAGAGGACTATAATGTCATACTTTTATATCGTTAAAAGGTAAACTCACAAAAGGTAACATCTATTTATCAGGATAGACATTCAGAAACATTTTACTCTCATGACTTTCTGATGCACTTATAGATTTCAAAATAGGCTTAAGGTTTATAGCTATCAGCACAAACATGAAAAACAATGCAGGTTTTAATTACTTGTAATATTTCTATATTTATACCTATAAAATATAAAACTAAAGCAACAAAAGATTAAGTAAATTTATAAAACTACAGAGAAATAAGATGTGTATACATATGAGTGTATATGTATATCAATACAATACTTCAAAAAATGAGTTATTTTGCAGATAATCATGTCACTACTAACAAGAACATAAACTAAGGGAATTCTAAATACCATCTTCCAGCATGGTAAGTTTGCTGAAGTTTCTATAGCAACAGAACAGAAGAAAAAAATCTAAACTAAGGCACCTTTAAAGTATTTTGGTAGGAAGGCAGATTATCACAGCATGGAGAAATCTCTATTACAGGACTCAGAATCTTTCTGACCACTCTCTTAGGTTTAGGTTCATAGCAACAAGTAATCTGTTGATGCATCCCAACAGGATGATGCAAAGAAGTTAGATCAAATGAAGGGCTGGGACACAAAAATGCTGATTAGAGAAACTGGAAATGACCCAAGTAAATTTAACTCAGAGCATACATTTTCCTGCATTTGAAACCAGATAATAATGCTTGTATATTTTTTAAACAAACAAACAAACAAACAAACAAGCAGGTATACCTTTGTCTACTGGGAAATTTAGCTTACATGTAATTACAGGGTGTAATATGAATGTGTATTTGTGTGTGAGCGTGTGTGTATTTTATAATATTTAAGCCATATTCAACATACTTACATGATCAAACACCCTTACTTTATTTCTGCTATGACTGAGAAACTTATTTCACGCATAGCATTCAGCTTTCACAGTCTGCTTTCTGCACCACACAAGACCTCTGTGTTTCTGTGTCCCCTGTAACTGTGATCCTGTTCATCTCTTTTCCTGGTAATGATCCTTCATCAACATATGAAGTCACTACAGAGGACTTCCACACCAGAGGTCCAGATCATCACGATGTAGAAAAGATGATGGTTTATCTTCTTCTTTTTTTTTTTTTTCAACTTTGTAAAAGTTTTATTTGTATAAGATGGGATACAATTTGATGTTTTGATACATACATGTATAGATAATGGAAAGTTCAAATTTAAGTAGTAACTCCATTTATGACCACAAACATTTAGCAGTGACTTAGTGAGAATACCCAAAATCCTCTCCTCTTGCTTTTTTAAAATGAACATTTAAATATACTAGAGTAACCCTGCTGTGCAAGAAGACAGGGAAGTTATCTGTTGTCCCACCTCTTCCTTTCTTCCCTCTGCCATTCCATTTTTTACTTGAGATTCATTTGTAAAATTCCTACGTGAATATGCCAATAATTAGTTTGTCATCTACTTTGCTGGCATAATGAATTTAAAAAAGGACTAAATACAAAGAAACCATAGTCAGGAGCTGAAAATGAGAATGTATTAGTGAAATGTCATTATTTTACTCTCCATATTCAGGTGTATCAAAAGTCACCCTGCCCCAAGCTTCTGCATCAGGAACACTACATTCCTGGTGTAGCTTAATCTTTATGGAGGTGTTAGCAGACTCTAATTCAGGATTTACAAATGAAAAGGTAAATTGAGCCAGCTTGCTGAGAGCTCTACTTTCAGGTCTTTTAAGGCAGTACTTATGTTCTCTTCCACTTTTCTGTGCAAATTAAGGCATAGGGAAATTTTGATGAGGAGAAAAAGAGAGAAAAACTAAGGATCACTGGACCCGACATGTAACTGGAAAAGGAATGCTAAGATCAAGCTCTCACTAATCAGGACATTCATCCCTTGCTTCAATTTTATGGTGTACTTACTCTATGCTTGATTAGACAAATGAATATTTTATCACGTGCAAACATATTTAAGGAAAATAAACATAGAAAGATCTAAGATCTATAATGGCAGATAAGTGATGACTTTTTACTAAGGAGTACCTCTATAGTGGTTACTACTGGAGCATGATCTAATATATGTTTATTTGCAAAACATCTTATTTCAGATTTAGTGTTTTAATTGTTATGAGGTATACTTATACTTATTATACTTGCTATTAGGAAAGATCTTAAGATCAAGTAAGTCTTCCTATTGTATCATTTTAGCATTATTTGTTAAATAAATAGAAAATGCACAACTAACACAATTATCTAAATACTCAGAGTAAAAGCAGTAAACAGGCTGATCAAATCACATTATTGTATCTAGACTTATTTTGATTTATGTGCTCAAAATTAGGCCTTTAATATGTCCTTTAATCCTTCCAATGCTGACCTAGCTACAACTGAGTTAACATAAAAAACCAAAGAATTTTCATGAATATAAAAATGAATGAAAATCACTATATCACAATATAGTTTACAATAAAACTAATGAGGTCCTTAGCTTAATTAATTTTGACAGAAATATTGATAATGGGAAATTAGTAAAAGTAGCATATGGGATTCAACAGCATAGTTGTATTGTTTTAATATTTTTGAAAATTGATATTAGTCAGTTCATGGTATTATGATCTGTACAACATTTTAGAGCAATGTGTCATTACAGAATTCTTTCGTTAAATTACTTAGTGGCAATTTCATCACAGCAGTCGTCTGAAATAGTGTCTGGGAATAAATTGCTCAAAGCTCTCTATAAGCTCCCCAAAGGAAAAACATTCTTTACTAAAATTTAAAGCCTTTCATTAAGAACACAGAAGAAAATTATTGACAAGCTGAGGGACTCTCCAGAGTAAACAACAAATTCTGTTTTCTAAGCATCATATAAAATTTGTAGATATATATATTGAAACATGTGAATAGAGGCAATGATGAAAGCAAAAAGCTGCTTCATTAGGCGATTAATTATTCCTCCCTGTGTTGTTTCTGGTCACATAACTTTTTATTATGGTACTATTAGATGTGTGTACACTCATTCTTATAGTATTTTCCAGGCAAAACGCATGTAAGCTGTCAATCTAAACATTTGTGATTGGAATCTGCTCTTTCCACAACACCTACAGGCCATTTCTTTTTTATTGACCCTGATAAACTAAAATAATTTAAAATGAATAAACAGTAATGAGATATGAGATTTATATATTATATATATAAGCTAACTGACAGAAATAGTGTTTTATATTTACGTTATTACAGAGAGAAGCTTAATTGAGATTATGCTCCCTTTACCTTCAGAGGAACTATTTAAAAAAATCTGCAAAAATGAATGAAATTATCTCCAAAAAGAGTGAAACTTGTCTGTTTTTGACAATTGTGTCTTAATAAGTAATGGCCTATAGTCTTTAGGGTATTATAGCATATAAACAAATGTGTAGTATATGTTTGGTATTAAAATATACTTGTAGATTCTGAAGAAATTGGAAGGAATAAAACAAAAAGCTTTCTTGGTAAGCTTTGTACTAGCTAGATTCAACAGTCACAGCCATAAGGAAACATCTTAATTTTTTAAATTTATTATTATTATTATTATTATTATTATTATTATTATTATTATACTTTAACCTTCTTTTTTACAGTCCAGTCATTATCTCCCTTCTGGTCCACCCTCTGACTGTTCCTCACTCCATAACTCCTTCCCTATCTCCCCACCCTCACATACCAAAGGACCTCCCCAATCCTTAGGGCCTCAAGTCCCCTGAGGGTTAAGTGCATTCTTCCTCACTGAGGCCAGACTAGGCAATCCTCTGCTGTATATGTGTCAGGGGCCTCATATCAGCTGGTGTACACTGCCTAGTTGGTGGCTTAGTGTCTGAGAGATCTCGGGAGTCCAGGCTAGTGTAGACTACTAGTCTCCTTATGGCGTTGCCCTCCTCAACTTCTTCCAGTTTTTTCATAATTCAACCACAGGGCATCTCAGCTTTTGTCCATTGGTTGGTTTTAAGTATCTGCATCTGACTCTTTCAGATACTTGTTGAGCCTTTCAGAGGGCAACAATGCTAGGTTCCTGTCTGTAAGCACACATAGTGTCATCAATAGCGTCAGGCCTTGAACCCACCCTTTGAGCTGGATCCCAATTTGGGACTGTCACTGGACCTACTTTTCCTTGGGCTCTTCTCCACTTTTGTCCGTGCAGTTATTTTAGACAGGAACAATTTTGGGTCAGAGTTTTTGACTGTGGGATGGGAATTCCATTCGTCCACACAATGGAATACTACTCAGCTATTAAAAATGAGGACATCATGAGTTTTTGTATGCGAATGGATTGAAGTAGAAAATATCATCCTGAGTGAGATAACTCAGACCCAAAGAACATGGATGGTATATACTCACTAATAAGTGGATATTAGCCAAAAATTAAAATAATACTTATGATACAATCCACAGAATTCAAGAAGTTTAAGAACCCAAAGGGCCCAAGTGAGGATGTCCGAAACCCACTTGGAATAAAGAAGAAAGCAAACATGGGGGCTGAGGGAGGGAGGGACCTGTGTGGGAAAGGGGACATGGAAGGGGGAAATGATCAGTTATTTGGGGTGGTGAACAAGACTGAAGTCCTGAGGGCCATCAGAAAGTATGGAAACAGTCAATTTTGAGAGGTAGGAGGTAAGGGGACCTTCTAGAATTTACCAGAGATCTTGGAGGTAAAAGACTCTCAGGACTCAAAGGGGGGAACCTTAAATGAAGTGTCTTGCAGTGAGGAGAGGGAACTTGAGGAGTCCACCTCCAGTAGAAAGACAGGACATCAAGTGGGAAACATCTTATGAAGAGAGCCATACAATTCCCTCAGGTGTAATGTGATAGGTGATTCAGAAATATAAGGTCTAGTGTTTTGCATTATTGGATCATGATTTTAAAGTATACATAATTATTAGCAGGACAGCAGTTCTTGTATTTGAGCCAGCATACATAAAATATAATTATTAAAGTATACTCATGAATCATTCATATTGATCTAAGGCAAGTAATCTCAGACATGTGGGATATTTTAAACAGCTCCAACAATTATGGCAGTTTTCATTCTCAAATTATTTTTCTTCTGTTTCTTTTCAAATATATGATTATTAAAATATTGCCATTTTTTAGCCCTCAGAATGAGGCCAATTCTGGCTGAATTATCTTATTTAAAATGTTAATGTTATTATTATTATTATTATTATTATTATTATTATTATTATTATTATTAATTACACCTTGACTGCAGTTTCCCCACCCCCTCCACTTCTCCTAGTCCTTCACCCGACATTCACTCTGCCCCTACATTTACTTCCATTTCTCTTCAGAAAAGGCAGGCCTCCTGTAGATATAAACCAAAGATGGTATATCAACTTGCAAGCAGACTAGGTACCTGCTGTATGAGACAACCCAGTATAAGGAAATGAGTCCCAAAAGCTAGAAAATAGTTAGAGGCAGACCCTACTCATGCCATTAGGATTGTTATAAGAAGGCCAAGCTACACAACTGTAAAATATATGCAGAGGGTCTAGATCATCCCATGTAGATCTTTTGGTCTGTGAAACTTTCTCAGCCTGGGTTAGTTGATTCTGTGAGATTTCTTGCACTGTCCTTGTCTCCTCTGTCTCCAGCTGTTTTTTTCCCCTTTCCTCAGGATTCCCTGAGTTTCACCTTAGGGTTGGGGGTGGGTCTCTGTATTTGTTTCCATCAGTTGCTGGATGAAACCTCTCTGATGATAATTAGGCTAGGAACCAATCAAGACATATAGTAGAATATCATTAGGAATAATTTTCATTGACTTTATTTAAATTGCCAGTTGTGTTTAATTCCATCCCAGGTGTCTGGGCTATCCAGTCTATGAGCCCTGGCCCCAAAAGTGGGGTCAAGGGTGGATTCCCTCTAATGGTATGGGTTTTAAAGTGAACCAGTCATTGACTGGCCACTTGCACAAGTTCTGTATCACTTTTACTTCAGCATATCTTGCATGGAGGACAAATTGTATGTTTTATTGTAGCTCAGTTTATGTCTCAATCCTAGCACTGGAAACCTTGCCTTGTTACAGAAGACAACCTGTTCAGGCTTTGTATGCCACAAAATTAGGAATCTTTCCTATGGTAACCCTCGTAAATTCCAGGGCATTTCCATGCACTAGGTTTCTACCTTGTCCCTAAAAGTGCTCCCAACTCCAGGTGGCTCTCCCAGTATCCAATCCCTACATGTCCCCATCTGATCCCATCTGGTCCTACTCACACCAACCTCCAGTCCATGAATTCTGTTATCCTCCCCCTTTCCAGGGATATCATTTATTCTACTTTTAGCTCTCATTGCTTCTTAGTCTTTTTGTGTCAGTGGAAACTAGCATGATTATTTTTTATTTTACAGCTAATAATCATATAGAAGTGAGAACATACTATGTTTGTCTTTCTGGATCTGCATTTCCAAACCCAGCATGACTTGAGCTAGTTCCATTGATTTGCCTACAAATTTCACTATGTTCGTTTTTATAACAGCTAAGTAATACTCCACTGTGTAAATATTCTACATTATCTTTCCTTTTTTTCTTTCCTCTTTCTTTCTTTCTTTCTTTCTTTCTTTCTTTCTTTCTTTCTTTCTTTTTCTGTTGTGGGACATTAACAGAAATTAGACATTAATTTCTGTCTATTATTAATATAATAAAGTTGCTATGAACATAGTTAATTAGTTGTTCTAAGTAGGATAACTTGTCTTTTGGGTATATGCCATAAGCTCATATGTATACCTGGGTGTTGAGGTAAATTGATTCTTGATTGTCTGAAAAAGTATCATATTTGACTTCCAAAATGGCTATACCAGTTTGCACTCTCACCAGCAATAGAGTGTTCACTTGCTCCACATTCTTGACAGCATGATCTCTCACTTGTGATTTTTATATTACCCCCTCTAACATGTATAAGATAGAATCTCAGAGACATTTTGATTTGCATATCCCTGATGACTAAGAATTTATTTATTCAACATTTATTCAAATGCTTCTTGACTATGTGAAACTCCTCTGATGGGAAATCACTGTTTAGCTATATTCTCTATTTTTAAAATGGATTATTTTTTTTGTTTATATCTTGCTTCTTGAATTTTTCATATATTTTTTAAACTAGTCCTTTGCCCAATGGGCATTGGTAAACATTTTTCTGTAGATTACCATTTTGTTAAATTGATGGTATCCTTTGCCTTCCAGAAAAATTTCAATTTCCTGAAGTTCAATTTATTAATTGTTGATCTTAGTGCTTGCATGTGTTCTGTTCAGGAAGTTGTCTATTTGCATTTTTTACATTTTGACATCCAGTTAGAAAAGCACCATTGAATTTTTCCATTGTATAATTTTAACTTCTTTGTCAAAAATCAAGAATATTTAGGAGTAAGAATTTACCTATAAGTCTTAGCTTTGAATCCATTGATCAACCTGTCTGTTTGAAATCAAGGATGATGATAACTCCACAAGTTCTTTTATTGTACAGGATTGTTTTAGCTATCCTTGGGTTTTTATTTTTCAATACAAAATTGAGTATAGTTCTTTCAAAGGTCTGCAAAAATTATGTTGGAATTTTTGAGGGGACTGTGTTGAATCTTGAGATTGCTTTTGTTGAGTTAACTAGGTTTACTATGTTAAACCTACTTATCCATTAACATGGGAGATTTCCATCTTTTGGTATCTTTGTTCAAAGACTTGAAGTTCTTGCCCAATATTACTTTTACTTGGTAGTTTAGAATTATATATATAAAATTATATATATATATATATATATATATATATATATATATATATATCAAGAAAGTAATCTCCCAATAAATCCAAAGGAAGATAGCCTCAAAAACAATGCCATCGCTAATACCAAAAATAACAGAAAACAACAATCTCCTTTCCTTAATATCTCTTAACATCAATGGACTCAATTACCCAATAAAAAGACATAGACTAATGGAATGGATATACAAACAGGACCCAGTGTTTTGCTGCATACAGGAAACCCACCTCAGGACAAAGACAGACACTACCTTAGAGTAAAAGGCTGGAAAACAATTTTTTCAAGTAAATGGTCGTAAGAAACAAGTTGGAATAGCCATTCTAATATTGAATAAGTTCAACTTTCAACTTAAACTATCAAAAAGGATAAGGACAGATATTTCATACTCATCAAAAGAAAAGTCAACCATCATGAACTCTCAATTCTGAACATCTATGCGCCAAATGCAAGAGCACCCACTTTCATAAAATAAACCTTACTAAAGCTGAAAACACACATTGCACCTCATACAATAATAGTGGGAGACTTCAACACCCTGCTCTCAGCAATGGACAGATCATGGAAACAGAAACTAAACAGAGATTAAACAGTGAAACTAACAGAGGTTATAAATCAAATGAATTTTTTTTACCAGATATTTATAGAACATTTCATCCTAAAACAAAAGAATATACCTTTTTCTCAGCATCTCATGGAACCTTCTCCAAAATAGACCATATAATGGTCACAAAAGAGGCCTCAACAGATAACAAGAAAATTGAAATAATCCTATGCATCCTATCAGATCACCATGGACTAAGGCTGGTCTTCAATAATGACAAAAACAATGGTAAGCCCACATTCATGTGGAAACTGAAAAATGATCTATTCAATAATAATGTGGTCAGGGAAAAAATAAAGAAAGTAATTAAAGACTTTTTAGAATTAATGAAAATGAAGACATATCACACCAAAGCTTATGGGACACAATGAAAGAAGTGCTAAAAGAAAAACTCATAGGTCTAAGTACTTACAAAAAGAAACTGGAGAGAGCATACAGGAGTAGCTTGACAAACACACCAGAAAGCTCTAGAACAAAAAGAAGCAAACACACCAAAGAGGAGTAGACGGCAGGAAATAATCAAACACAGAGCAGAAGTCAACCAAGTAGAAACAAAAAGAACTATAAGAAGAATCAATTAAAGCAGGAGCTGTTTTTTGGAGAAAATCAACAAGATAGATAAACCCTTAGCCAGACTATTTAGAGGAGAGAGAGAGAGAGAGAGAGAGAGAGAGAGAGAGAGAGAGAGAGAGAATCCAGATTAATAAAATCAGAACTGAAAAGGGGGACATAACAACAGGAACCAAAGAAATTTAAAAAAAAAAAAAAAAAACCATCAGATACTACTACAAAAGCCTATACTCAACAAAACTGAAAAATTTGGATGAAATGGACAATTTTCTAGACAAATATCAGTTACCACAGTTGAATCAGGCCAAGATAAACCATCTAAACAGTCCCATAACTCCGAGAGAAATAGAAGCAGTCATTAAAAGTCTCCCCACCAAAAAAAAAATGTCTTGGAATGTAGGGACAGTTCATTATTCAGAAATACATCAATGCAATCCACTATATAAACAAACTGAAAGAAAATAAAAGCTACACGATCATCTCACTAGATACCGAGAAAGCATTTAACAAAATTTAACACTGCTTCTTGATAAAAGTCTTGAAAAATCAGGAATCCAAGGCCCATACCTAAACTTAGTAAAAGCAATATACAGCAAGCCAGTAGCCAACATCAATCTAAATGGAGAGAAGGTTGAAGCAATCCCACTAAACTCAGGGACTAGACAAGGCTGCCCATTCTTTCCCTACCTATTCAATATAGTACTGGAAGTCCTAGCCAGAGCACTTAGGCAACAAAGGAGGTCAAAGGGATACAAATAGGAAAGGAAGAAGTCATAATTTCACTATTTGCAGATGATATGATAGTATATTTAACTGACCCCAAAATTTCTACCAGAAAAATCTTAAACCTGGTAAACAACTTTAGCAAAGTGCCTGGATATAAAATTAACTCAAACAAATCAGTAGCCTTCCTCTACTTAAAAGATAAACAGGCTGAGAAAAAAAATAGGGAAATGACACCCTTCACAATAATCACAAATAATATAAAATACCTTGTTGTGAATCTAGCCAAGCAAGTAAAACATCTGTATGACAAGAACTGAAAGTTGCTGAAGAAAGAAATTGAAGCAGACCTTAGAAGATGGAAAGATCTCCCATGCTCATGAATTGGAAGGATTTAACATAGTAAAAATGGCTATCTTGCCAAGAGCCATCTACAGATTTAATATAATCTCCATCAAAATTTCCATTCAATTCTTCACAGAGATAGAAAAAAGAAATTCTCAAATTTATTTGGAATAACAAAAAACCCAGGAGAATGAAAACTATTCTCAACAATAAAAGAACTTCTTGGAAAATCACAACCCTGACTTCCAGCTGTACTACAGAGCAATAGTGATAAAAACTGCATGGTATTGGTACAGAGACAGGCAGGAAGATCAATGGAATAGAATAGAAAACCCAGAAATGAACCCCCATACCTATGGTCACTTGATCTTTGACAAAGGTGCTGAAACCATTCAGTGGAAAAAAGACAGCAATTTCAACAAATAGTGCTGTTTCAACTGGAAGTCAGCATGTAGAAGAATGCAAATGTATCTTTTCTTAATTCCTTGTACATAGCTCAAGTCCATAGATCAAGGACCTTCACATAACACCAGATATACTTAAACAAATAGAAGAGAAAATGGGGGAAAGCCTCGAACACATGGGCACAGGGGATAAGTTTCTGAACATAAATCAATGGCTTATGCACTAAGATCAAGAATATGACAAATGGGACCTCATAAAACTGCAAAGCTTCTGTGAAGCAAAAGACACCATGAATAGCACATAGAGGCAACCAACAGATTGGGAAAAATCTTTACCAATTCTACATCTCAAAGAGGGTTAATATCCAAAGTATACAAAGAACTGAAAAAATTAGACTCTAGACAATCAAATAACCCCATTAAAAATGAGGTACAGAGCTAAACAAAGAATTCTCAATTGAGGAAACTTGAATGGCCAAGAAACACCCAAAGAAGTCTTCAACATCCTTAGTCATCAGGGAAATGCAAATCAAAACAACCCTGAGATTCCACCTCACACCAGTCAGAATGGCTAAAATCAAAAACTCAGGGAAGAGCAGATGCTGGCAAGGATGTGGAGAAAGAGGAACACTCCTCCCTTATTGGTGGAATTGTAAGCTGGTACAACAACTCTGGAAATCAGTCTGGTGGTTCCTCAGAAAATTGAACATAGTATTACCTGAGGGACTAGCTATACTACTTTTGGGCATATACCCAAAAGATTCTTCAACATACAACAGGAATACATTCTCCACCATGTTCATAGCAGCCTTATTTATAATAGCCAGAAGCTGGAAAGAATCTAGTTGTCCTTCAACAGAGGAATGGATACAGAAAATGTGGTACATTTACACAATGGAGTACTACTCAGCTATTAAAAACAATGAATTCACAAAGTTCTTAGCAAATGGATGGAACTGGAAAATATCATCCTGAGTGAGGTAACCCGATCACAAAAGAACTCCCTATAGTGGATATTAGCCCCAAAGCTTACAATACATAAGATATAATGCATAGACCACATGAAGCTCCAGAAGAAGGAAGACCAAAGTATGAGTGTTTTGGTCCTTCTAAGAAGAAGAATCACAATTCTCAACCAGAGCTCTCAGGGTCTGAAATTTCCAGCCTGGGAACACAAAGGGAGGGAGTCATGGCTCCACCTGTATAGGTAGTTGAGGATAGCCATGTCAGGCATCAGTGGAAGAGGAGGGCCTTGGTCCCTGAAATTTTGGATGCCCTAATGTTAGAGAATTTGAGAGCAGAGAGCCAGGAATGGGTGGATGGGTGGGGGCATAACCTCATGGAAGTAGGTGATGGGATAAGAGATTTGGGGGGGGGGTATGGGAGAGGGGATAGCATTAAAAGGTAAATAAATAAAATATCCAAAAAAAAGCACAATGGACCTGGCAATTGTAGTCGAGCAGTCAAGACACTTTTTGTCAACAATTTTTTATGGGGTTTTCATATAATCCTTAAAGAAAAGGTATTGTTGAAGAGGCCCATTGAACTTTAAAAAGATTGGTGAGACACACTGTTGCTGAGACAAAGAATGAGACCAACCTGTGAGCTTGCTGAGTGCCCTGACCAGGGTGACTGGGGAGTTGTATTGACATATATATGTTCCTGACCCAACTTTGCTTGCCTATATTCCAGATGGGACAAGCTGCCTTGCCTCAAGTTTTTAGACCTGGTAGAACAGAGACTCAAAAAGAGAAATTATAATGTCTTTTGTATTTTTCTTAAAAGTGACCAGCTATTAGGACTCAATCATATACTAGCCTAGAAATCTACAGTATTTATTATAAGTTGCATTGACTATATAATTTCCAATTGTGTTAGTATGTTGAAACCTGGCATGTTATGGGGGTCTATCAACCAGCTTTTTTCTTACTGCCCTGAGTATTAGAAATCCTTGATTCTCGGAATAAAGCTTAAAAGTGCTGGAAGAAGTGAGCTAGGCTTTAACCCGAAGCAAAAGAGTAGTGGGCTTGATTATTGCTGGTATAACAGCTTTAATTTCATTAATTGCTAGCATCACTGCTTCTATAATAACATTGACACAAAGAGTTAAGACAACTATTTTTGTTAACCATCTAGCCAAAAAAAAAAAAATGTTACTAATGTATTGAGTATACAAAAAGATTTATATAGGTATCTGGAACAATGGATGATGCTCTATAACCTATCCAAATTATATGAAAGAGGTTCAGGGTTCAAAAGTTAGGAGCCATCCCAAGTGTCATGACAAATATCATTGGAGTAGTGTTACTTCTAAAGTTTACAATGATTGTTATTATAATTAGAAAAAAATTAAAGATACCTGTAGGGTATTTGGCGTAATCCTAACACCTCTCTGGGTGTGTTAACTTTGCATACTGAGATTATGAATTTAAAAATGCTGCTCTGTTGAGCTTTGATGCTGCAGATAATGCTGATAAAATTATCCATGGCCTGAGGTCAATATTTCCATTTTAGTCAACCCTCAGGAATGTCATATATAGCTTGATCAGGCTAGCCCTTCTTGTCCTGGAAATACTTATTCCTGCCCATCATGTTAAATCTTGTCTCTAACTACATCAACAGGCTGGCAGCCAAAGTACATGAGGTGACTGACAATGGACCCTCAGACAGAGTTATTAATTTAACAGGCTGGCAAGCCAAGGACAGGTAAGATTCTGTGCAGAGTCTTACCAACCTAAAACAGAAGTGCATTGCTTATGATATTGCATATTCCACAATGGGTAAGAAAGACTTTTTTGTCAGAATGACCTAAGACACAGTCTGGTTTATGCAATAAAATGGGGGAGATGTGGAGAGCTTTTGGGCTGCCTGGCAGGAATTTGACATAGGCAACAAAGAAATAAACTAATGGACTACAGGCAGGAATCTGACATTGAGCTGGAACAAGGAAGTAATTTCAGGCAGGAATCTAAATCTTAAGCTAGAACAAAGAAGTAGGCTTCAGGCATATAAATGATTTTGAGCTAGGACAGGGAAGTATACTCAGATATTTTGATCATCCTGATAAGCCCCTAGCAGTAGTGATCACAGGATTTATCACAGGACTCTGTTTATTGTTGTACATGTTCTTTATCTGGGTTTATTGTCTTCCTAGTTCCTGGACTATTTGCATCTATCGTATTGCTAACTCTTCAATCTAGAACTGACCTTAATACTTGCATGTAATTTAAACAATATAATGGCAAAAAAGGAGGAGGGATGGGATAGGGGATTAATGGGTAGAGGGAATGGGGAAGGGGAATGACATCTGGAATGTAAATAAATAAAATATCAAATAAAAAAAAGGTAAGTGCTCTTTAGAGAAGAAAAGATTGGGCATCCATAATTAGGAGTCATTCTGTGTAATTTTTTTTTCAAACTGCTGGCAAAAGAAACCTATGTTTATTACATGAAGACGTTCATAGTTCAGAGCACACGGTGAAATTGAGTCATACACATATCTTTTACTATGTTGTTTTGTTTGCTTTCTTCATGTTCATGACTCTCTTAAATATCCTAATTGATTTCTAAAGTCTGCTTTATATTTTCATGATAATATACTTTTCTTCTAAAATTTTAGATTTATCTGTTTTTCTTTTACTTTTCATTTTTCAGAGACATTAACTTTTCTAAGGCATTCCATTTACCTAGTTTATGATATGCAGGAAAGGTTTTTGAATGTGTGTTATTATTTTCGCATAGCAAAATGTAGATAAATAACATTTAGAGCCAAATTTCACCCTGAAAACTTTCAGTGAACATATTGAGGTAAAAATATCCAGAAATCCTTCAGATGGAAAAAAAAATCAGTTCAAAGAAACGGAAGGTTTATTTGCATGGATGTATGGTTTTGCAGACATGGTGACTGCTTGGTTAGAGATTGTTTAAATGCAAGATAACTGAAATTGACAAAACTTGTGATTATATTATACATATTTCTGACAAATTGTTATTATCTTTCCAATGCATTATTTTGGGTACTTTAGTGTCTTATTTATGAGCATTTGTATTTTAGGCTTTTTCTTCATTGCAGATCATTCTTGTTGGTGTTCATTGAGTTAAAACAGAAGGATACATCCTTTAAGTACAGCTGGTAGAGAAGAATTAAGTCTAGGCAAGAGAAAATAAAATAATCTTTTATAGGGGAATCATCTTTGTCTATTACACATTATAAACATGTTAATTTAACTGTCAGATCAAGCTATCACATGGTACATCTCAGGTAGATTTTAGATAGGCTCTTTTTGTTCTTATGAAGATTTTGTCTTTAGCCTTATTATACTGCTTCATTTTTATTTCCTTTGTTAGTTTCAATTCTTGAGAAGTACAAATAATACTAGAAGCATGGATATGTCAGGAACATTTGTTGGTCCTCTTTGATATTTGTAATGCATGTCTCTGTAAGATAACCAATACTTTTCTTGATAATTTTCAAACTCCTTTCAGTGTTATTTTGAATTGTGTATGTGTTAGTTCATTGTCTATTGATGTGAAAAAACAACATGACTAATGCAATTCACAGACAGGTTTACTTAGGGCTTACACTTTCAGTGGATTGGAGTCTATTACCATCACTGTGGAGAGAACAACAGCATGTGGGCAGACATGGTGCTGTAGCAGTAGCTGAAAGTTTGTAACTCATCTATAACCAAGAGGAAGAGAGAGAAATAACCACAAGTGTTTTGGCACTCTGAAACCTCAAAATCCAGCTCCCAGTGATGCATTTCCTCTAACAATGTCCTACCTACTAACAGGTCCAAAAGGTTCCATCAACTAGGGAATAAGCATTTAAATATATGAGCTTGTGAAAGGAAGGTATTCCCATTCAAATCACTATAATGTGGTAATAGGGTGTTTAGCTCTTCTGTCCTAACTAAAGAGTTCTTTTCTTTCTTTGTAATTTTCTATGTGCATCTCTTTGTTTGGAACCCCACACGAATAAATCAGGAATCATTTAATTATGTCAGTGGATGTAGGAGAAAGAGAAATAACATTCATTATTATCTCCAAAGGTATGTAATCAAAGACATTTAAAATTAATAACTAGTTTAAAAATATAGGAAATAGCCTTCTTATTACAAATGATAGAACAAAATTTAGATATATAAATAAAGCAATGCTCATAATTTTTCTCAGTAATTTTGGTCAAAATTTATTTTATTGGAATGTGTTATCAAATTCCATTTCAAGTTGCTTTCAGCAATTTCTAAAAAAATATTGGACACTGTATTTTGTAGATGATACTCAGAGAAAGCAAAGGCTGCAAGATGTGAAATCTAAATAACAAAGAAACCATTTCTCCCTCACCCAAAGCTATTAACATTCATTCTGAGCTCCTGCATAAAAAATGTGTCTTAAGAAGGGGATCATCTATTCATGAGCACACACATGATAGTCACTGGCATTGAATTTCTCCCACAATATAGCTTAGTACTCTGGACATAATTTTCAATTCTATCTAAGTCCTCAGTTCTGACCTTATTCCTAGCTAATTCTATTCAAGTTCTGAGATTCTAGAAGAGTAAATAATCAAATAAACACACAAAGAAAAAAAAGAATTGAAAACAAGGAAGGAGAAACTGTTATTAAAAAGATGCTATAAAATTACCTCTATATTTTAAAAATAATGTAGGAAAAAAATAACCTTTAGATCTTATTTTCTAGGTCATTGTTAATTATAAAAAGTCAATGATGAATTTGGGGGTGAGTTCTGGAATGATGATTGTTTGATGGATTGAACTGCTATTATATACATCTAAAATGAAAGGGTGCCTGCACATTTGCAGCATTCATTTCCATATAATTTGTAAAGTTATTACCTACTTGCAATATTAGCCACTTTTTTCATGTACAACATAAAAATTTACAATGGATATACTTTAAATGTGTCTCTAAAAGTGTGCATTACAATTAGGTATGATTCATGATGGGGACAAGCATTGCATCTTCAGTTTTTTAATTACTTATCACTTGTAGAAGAAAGAGAAATCTTAAAACAAAATGTATCTTACCACAGAGAAATACATTGGACTAACTCACATAATATATCAAGCATTCTGAGTATTAGGAATAGGATCTGTTCCATTATTAAATAACCATCTTGGTCTGAGTTCTGTTTTTTTTCATGCATTGAATTACACGATCTACTTTCTCTTGCTCATTACACCATGATAAAGATTTCTTTGAGCAGGAAACATTTTTTTGGATTTAAGATATGCTCATTGAGTTCAGGAAAATTCTTTTATGCAATTCCTATTGTTTTAGATGACAATTACGTTCATATATTCTAGGACACTAAATGATTCATGGATGCTGCTGTCCTATGATATTTTATATTGTGCCATAAAAGGTGGAGTGGTGTGAAATAAAACTAAGCAAGAATCATCTTAGAAAAATGAACCTTTCTCCTTAAATTTTGATGCTAAAACTTTATGAATAATGTAAAGTGTCAGCAACTCTGCAGAGAACAACTTTAGAAAGTATGTACAAAGCATAATGCATAGCAAAGAGAAGAATGTTAAGAAAATACAGGCTTATTTTGTATAGTAGAGTGTTTATGATTGTCTTACTTAGAGTTACATTTCCTGTGATGAAACACCATGATGAAAACCAAACCATGATGAAAAACAACTTGGGAGAATGGGTTTGTATCCTCAGTTCCATATAGAAGGTCACATTTAGTCATGAGCACAAGGAGTGCAAGAACCTGGAAATAGGAGCTGATGCAGAGACCATCGAGGAATGATGCTAATTGGCTTGCTTCCTATGGCTTGATCAGCTGCTTTCTTATAGAACCCAGAACTACTAGATCATCTGTGACCACACCCATAATTGTCTGGGCTCTACCATGTCAATCACTATTTCAGATAATGCTCCACAAGCTTCCTTGCCTACACCTAGAACTTATGGTGGCATTTTTCCTCAATTGAGGCTTCCTCTATTCCTATCTCTCTAGTTTGTGTAAAGTTGACTTAAAAATAGCCAGTACAAATATCTATGGCAAATCTTTGTGACATACTACATAAAGATAAGCATAGTACGTTATAGGATAAGTATCCTTGGGATATTGGTCACAGTGTCTTAATACTGCTGTAATGCAAGTTTCAGCTTGCCATCTTCCAAATGATACCTTAAGCTATCCTCTGCTTTTCAGAGCAGACAATCTGATTCAATACTTGACAACCTAAGTACCTCAAGGAAAGTGCTGCATTTAGCATATTCAACTCATAGTTATGGAAAATATGAAATTCAAAATTATACCAACATCTCCATTTATTACATGCAGTAGGTGGTCTCACTTTTACAATGACTGCTGATTCATGGACCAAATCAACTCAGAAGATCTGCACTTATGTAGAAGACCATTCTAAGATAGGATATCAGCTCTTTGGAAAAGCAGAGAATATTGTTTTAAAAACTGTATTCAGAGCATTAGCAGAACAATTATATGCTTTTTGCAGTTTGGGGACAGTGACTTATAAAAGTCTTCAGTTCACTTATCATACACTCTTTTCAAATATTTCTTTACTGAAAAAACAAAGCTTCAGACAAAACTTCAAGTCAAGCGCTTCATTTAATATTAGAATAATTTTGTTAACAATTTGAACCTAAAAAATGAGATAATTATTTAAATTGCTTAAGTTTATATAAAACCATCAAATAGTGAGTTGATATTATCAACAGTGTGGGGAGCTGACAGCAGGTGGCTATCATCTTTGCAGCCATCTTGAGCCATATACCCTGACAAGAGAATTGTTTTCAACAGCCTACAACAGCTGAGAACACTCTGATAACATCTTGTTTTATATATCCAGGATTTTCCCTTGGGTGTGTGTAACTTAAAGGTGTGACTTAAAGGGTCGGGGTTCAGCAAGAGCAAGGGTGAGGGCAGACTCAAAGAATGGAGACCAGACAGGGTGTGATTCAATCCCGTTTATTCTTCAGTTTCTCTTCCTCTAAGTGTCTCCTGTCTGATTCTCCCTCTATAGTCTCGATCTCTACTGTCTGCCTCTGCCTTTTATATGTCTTACTTCTAAGCCACGCCTCTAAGTTACACCTTTAATCGTGCCCTTAGGTCTTGTCTCTAACTCTGATCTCTATACTTCTAAGTCATATTCTTAAGTCACACACCTTTAATCTCACACACCTTTAATCTC
This sequence comes from Arvicanthis niloticus, assembly GCF_011762505.2. Taxonomy (NCBI): domain Eukaryota; kingdom Metazoa; phylum Chordata; class Mammalia; order Rodentia; family Muridae; genus Arvicanthis; species Arvicanthis niloticus. Next base: position 57,278,593 of record NC_047661.1, read on the forward strand.
ACACACCTTTAATCTCAAGGTATCTAAACCAAGATTATTGGAGTGTGCTCAGCTGTTGTAGGCTATTGTAATCCAAATCTCATGTCAGAGTATATGGCTCAAGATGTCTGCAAAGCTGATAGCCGCTTTCTTCTAAAAGTCGGCCCCCAACACTTGAGAAGTCAGACTTATAAAAGAAGAGAGGCATACAGAAGAGAGAATGGGGAAAACTTGGAACTTGGAGGCATTAGGGACTAGGAACTCGAGACTTGGGACTTGGACTAGGAACAAGAAACTTGGAAAGAGAGAAAAAGAAAGACTTGAGAGTAAACGGGACTGAATCACACTCTGCCTGGTCTCCATTCTTTGCGTCAGCCCTTATTCTTTCTCTTGCTGAACCCTGACTTGCAGACCATAGCAGCAGTACGAGCCGGGACAATTAGCCCCCAAAGTTTGGGGCAGTGAGAGTTCCAACATTTGGCAGAGCTGTCCCCAACACAACACCATCTTACTTGAATTATTGCCAATATAAACATCAGAAAAAAATTGGTGTAAGTGGTGCAAGTTAAAGTATTACTGCCCTACTCCCTGTACCTAACCCTAGCAGATTTGATTCAGTCCCTGAAAGGGCAAGAAGACAAACAGTGAAATGAGAAAAATCAAAACCCATTTTAGTTTTCTATAGTCTATTCCAAAGTATGTTAAGTGTGTCTCTATGAAGATGAAATACCCATCCAATAATTAACCTTGTGCTTAGGATTCAGTAAAATCTTGAATCTGTTTATTGTCTTTTAAGAAATATTTATCCCCAAAAATTAAAAGTTAGTTTTTTGAGGAAATTGGACACTGTGACTAATAGCTAATAAAATGATAAATCAGTAGAAATCATACCAGAAAAAACTTACTTTAAGGTATAGCTGACAGCCAATTTTAGCCTAATATCAGTTCCTAGAAATAAAGGGGGTTTACAACATGTGAAAATTACTAGTAAATGTTATGACACATTTGATGACAATATATACAAATATTTATATACATATATTTACTTTTGAGTTTACTGTATATGTGTTTTGACTCATTTCTCTCATAATTAGAAAATTTCCTTCTTAGACTATTTAATACTGTCCATAGTTTCATATTCTGTAACTTTATTATATGTGTGTATATATGTATATGTATGTATATGATGTATATGTATGTGTATGTGTGTGTATATGCTTGTGTTTGTGTGTGTGTGCATATGTGTGTGTAATATTGTCAGAGAAGTGGCATCTACAAGAAGGAGACAATTCTAGAAGTGACAATTACAATAACTGGAATAAAACTTCGTGTTTTTCTTCTCACAGAAATTATACTTTTTAAGGAGAGAGAAAAATAAGAATGAAGGAAAAATACACAACAAAGCTAGAAATTGAGATAATAAACCAGTTTAGTGTACATAGAACAAGAGTTCCAGAATAAGAACCTATGGACAGGTTAGAACATTCTGAGAAAATTGAGAACAATATCCTAAGCATGAGAGAAATGAGTCAAAACACATATTTAAGTAAATTCAAAAGGAAATCAAAAATAATATGAACTATTCTGAGAAAAGAATATTTTGTATACTAGAAAACAGTTCCATGAATTTCCAACTATTCATCAAAATAATAGAGGTTCCAGAATAAAAACTGAGAGTTTATAGGACTTGTAGAAACAAATACAGGCAAAACAAAAGTATGATTTAGGAAGTCTAAGCTCTAAATTCTTGAAAAATAGTATTAAAAAAACCATTAAAATAATTTATTAGTTTGAAAATGCAGACTGCAAGAAATGCTTGTGGATATTTACATGGTAAATCGTTTTAGGATCAAATATATAACGTATGTTCAGGAAAAGGAGCCAAAAAATGTGAACTCAAAGAAGAATGCATAGGGGTTTGTTGTTGTTGTTGCTGCTGCTGCTGCTTCTGCTGCTGCTGCTGTTGCTACTGTTGTTGTTAAACCATAGCCTTAGGATTTAGATGTGAAGGTATTAAAATAAAAATTTAATAAAATAAAATTAAAGATTTCTCACTAACATAAGAATACAAGATATGATAATAGCCTATAGAATGATATTTCCACGTAGGAATGAAAGCAAATACCTGGAATTATGGTCCTAAAATAGGATTTTTTTTTTTTTTTGAGAGGTCTCAGGAAGAGTTGCCATTTTGAATAATCACTGAAAGGACAGATCATGTAAATTTAGTTATAATATAGAGGCATCAATTACTGCATGAAAGAATATTAGAACATCATTTGAGCTGGTGAGGTTTCTTCAACTTGACATGAGTCATCTTTGAAGAATAAACTTTGAACAATTGCCTGATAACTTTACCTTGATTCCATATCTATTCAAGTCTGTCTTGAATAATTATTAAGGTGAGAGTAAGCACCATACCTAGTCAGGTGGTCTGAGCTATTGGTACTAACATTTCCCTTTTCTCTAAAACTTAGCTGCAAGACACATTTTCAAATAGCTTAAAAAACTTTTGTTACCCTGATTATCACTTATGGCTATTGTTTTCTTATGTATATGAAAATCATATTCTTGAGCAATGTCACATACTTAGGCAGAATCCTGTGTTTGAATGATCGGGAAGTTTTGCATCACTTTTCTCATACACATTTCTAGCTCCTCAGATTGTCTCCATGAATAAGGGCTTCTTCTGAAGATCAAACTAGGTTAATATGACAGCAGGTCTCACAGTGGGAAATTAAGTGACCTTTAGTCTCATGAAGTTCATGCAATCTGAGTTGGGGAATAATCAATTTTAGCTATATATTTTCCATTTTATTCCAGTAGTAATACATCTTTAAGACATTTTTTAGTGCTTATGAATGTGCTGTTATTGCAGCAGTTAGGCTTGCTGTGAATTTAGTCATCTAATGACCTTTTCAATGAAATGCTTCATTTTACTATTCCTTCACTAGAAGTGTCTAATTGAAAGAAGCTTAATGATGAACTGGATTTACAAGGTTAGAATGACCAGTGGCAAAAAGAGGTTATGAAATAAATAACACAAGCATAGTTATAATTAATTTATTAAAAACAAAATTTTCAAAAAATTTAATTTTTCACACATGGCACATAAAAGCAAGTTGGTCATGAATGTGAAATTTGGGCATTATTAGATAATGAGTGAAATCGAGAAGGCTGTGCATTTTTTTCCCTTTTATTATCCAAAGTGCCTTTAAGCTTATCTGCAATGGGAAATAACCTGGGAGCCTATTATCTCGTGCAAAAATTATTTTCAATTTATTTGCTCACCTTGGCCAATACATCTCGAGGAGACTCTCCTTGCTGGGAGCATTAATTCTTGAATTTGATTAGATGACATTAAATGGGCTCAAGCTGACACCTATTTTACCTCCTCTGGACATGATAATTGCACATTTAGGTTCTATAAATAAATATAACTATATATACAGCTTAATACTGTCTCACACTTCACTGGAAACCAAACCCACACTACTGATGGCACCATTACAGGAAAGAAACTCCCATATGAATCTTGGCCATAGGTTTAGAAAACAAGAACTTGTTTCTTAATTTTTGGTAGTTTTGAAAATGTTTTTCAGCATTGTATTTTTCCCTAACATAAAAAGGTAAACCTAGGCACTTGACAGATATCTCAGCAGTTAGGAGCACTTGATACTCTTGAAGAGAGATGCTGAGTTCTCTTTCTAGCATTCACTTAACAGCTTATATACCAGGAGCTCTGACATCCTCTTCTGTCTTCTGTATATATGTAGTTCATAGATACACATGAAAACAAACATTCATCCACATAAAAATAATTAACTTGTAACTGAATATAAGGAAAAAGGATACTAGAGTGAAATATACTCAATGAGTTGGGAGAAAAATTACTTGAGTTAATTATTCTGTTTTTTTTCTCCCTTGTTACTATGTACTTCCTCCTGTTGATAATACAAGCAGAACAATATAGTGAGCACAGATATGGCACTCACATGTGGAACATAAAATAAGATAAACATTATGCAGAGAGAGAGAGAGAGAGAGAGAGAGAGAGAGAGAGAGAGAGAGAGAGAGAGGAAACAGAAGAAAACTACAGATGGTATCTAGGCAAGAAAATTTAAGGGCATCACATGCCTGTATGGCAACACCATGATGATTTATATGTACACCAAACTTCTTCCTATTCACATACCTAAAATTTAGAAAGAGGCCATAGCTCTGGTTATTCTTTATATTATTTTTTCAGTATTTTTCCTAAATAATTTTTGTAAGAAAGAGGCCTACTTCAAACTTTAATGGATAGATCTCTGAGTCCTACATAGTCCTCCTTTCATATTTCTCCCTGTAGATACAAAACTATTGAGGACTACAAAATATTTAACCTTAGAAAATAAAATTTTGGTGGGATTTCAACACCTAACTCTCAGCAATGGACAGATCATGGAAACAGAAACTAAGCAGAGACACAATAAAATTAACAGAAGTTATGAAACAAATGGATGTAATAGCTATCTATAGAATATTTCATTCTAAAACAAAAGAATATAGCATTTTCTCAGCATTTCATGGTACCTCTTGCAAAATAGACTATATAATTGGTCACTAAACAGGCCTCAAGAGATACAAAAAGATTGAAATAATCCCTGGCATCCTATCAGATCACCATGGACTAAGGCTGGTTTTTAATAATGACAAAAATAATGGAAAGCCCACATATACGTGGAAACCAAACAACACTTTGTTCAATGATGACTTCATCAAGGAAAAAATAAAGAAAGATATTAAAGACTTTTTAGAATTTAATGAAAAAGAGGCCACATACCAAAACTTGTGGGACTCCATGAAAGTAGTGCTAAGAGGAAAACTCACAGCTCTAAGTGCCTACAAAAAGAAACTGAAGAGAGCATACACTAACAACTTGACAGCACACTTAAAAGCTCTAGAACAAAAAGAAGCAAATACACCCAAGAGGAGTAGACAGCAGGAAATAATCAAACTCAGGGCTGAAATCAATCAAGTAGAAACAACAAGAAATATACAAAATATCAACAAAATGAGGAGCTAATTCTTTGATAAAATCAACAAGAGAGATAAAACTTTAGCCAGTCTAACCAGAGGGCACAGAGACAGTATCAAAATTAATAAAATCAGAAATGAAAGGGGAGACATAACAACAGAAACTGAGGAAATTCAAAATATCATTAGATCCTACTACAAAAGCCTATACTCAACAAAACTGGAAAATCTGGATGAAATGAACAATTTTCTAGATAATTACCAGATACCAAACTTAAATCAGAAGCAAATAAACCATCTAAACAGTCCTATAACCTCTAACGAAATAGCAGGAGTTACTAAAAGTCTCCCCACCAAAAAAAGCCCAGGACCAGATGGTTTTAGTGTAGAATTCTATCAGACCTTCAAGGATGACCTAATACCAATTCTCTTCAAACTACTCCACAAAATAAAAACAGAAGGAACACTACCCAATTTGTTCTATGAAGCCACAATCACACTCATATTTGAACTCACAAAGACCCAACAAAGAGAACTTCAGACCAATCTTCCTTATGAATATCGATGCAAAAATACTCAATAAAATTCTTGCAAACCGAATCCAAGAACACATCAGAACAATCATCCATCATGATCAAGTAAGCTTTATTCCAAGAATGAAGGGATGGTTCAATATTTGGAAATCCATCAATGTAATCTACTATATAAACAAACTCAAAGAAAAAACACAACATGATCATCTCACTAGATGCTGAGAAAGCATTTGATAAAATTCAACATTCCTTCTTGGTAAAAGTCTTAGAAAGATCAGGAATTCAAGGCCCATACCTAAACATAATAAAAGCAATATACAGCAAACCAGTAGCCAACATCAAACTAAATGGAGAGAAACTTAAAGCAATCCCACTAAACTCAGAGACTAGACAAAGCTGCCCATTCCCTCCCTACATATTCAATATAGTACTGTAAATTCTAGCTAGAGCAATTAGATAACAAAAAGAAGTCAAAGGGATACAAATAAGAAAGGAAGAATTCAAAGTATCATATCACTATTTGCAGATGATATGATTGTATACTTAAGTGACCCTAAAATTTCCACCAGAGAACTCCTAAACCTGATAAAAAATTTCAGGCTGGTTATTAAGTCAACTTCAACAAATCAGTAGCCTTCCTTTACTCAAAAGATAAACAGGCTGAGAAAGAAATTAGAGAAATGACACCCTTAATAAAATAAATAGTCACAAATATTAGAAAAGATCTTGGTATGAATCTAACCAAGTAAGTGAAAGATCTATAAGATAAGAACTTCAAGTCTCTGAAGAAAGAAATCGAAGATCTCAGAAGATGGAAAGATATCCCATTCTCATGGATTGGCAGGACTGATATAGTAAAAATGGCCATCTTGCTAAAAGCAATCTACAGATTCAATGCAATCCCCATTAAAATCCCAACTCAATTCTTCACAGAGTTACAAAGAGCAATTCTCAAATTCATTTGGAATAACAAACAACCCAGGATAGTGAAAACTATCTCAACAATAAAAGAACTTCCAGACGAATCACCATCCCTGACCTCAAGCTGTACTACAGAGCAGTAGTGATAAAAACTGCATGGTATTGGTACAGATACAGGAAGGAAGATCAATGGAATAGAATAGAAGACCCAGAAATGAACCCACATACCTATGGTCACTTAATCATTGACAAAGGCGCTAAAATCATGCAGTGGAAAAAAGACAGCATTTTCAAAAAATGGTGCTGCTTCAACTGGAGTTCAGCATGTAGAAGAATGCAAATTGACCCATTCTTATCTCCTTGTACAAGGCTCAAGTCCATGTGGATAAAGGACCTTCACATAAAACCAGATATACTGAAACTAATAGAAGAGATGGTGGGGAAGAAGATTGAATACTTGGGCACAGGGGAAAAGTTCCTGAACAGAACACCAATGGCTTATGCTCTACGATCAAAAATTGACAAATGGGACCTCATAAAATTGCAAAGTTTCTGTAAGGGAAGGGACACTGTCAATAGGACAAAATGGCAACCAACAGATTGGAAAAAGATCTTTACCAATCCCACATCCAATAGAGAGTTAATATCCAACATTTACAAAGAAATCAAGAAACTAGACTCCCAACTAACAAATAACCCTATTTTAAAAATGGGATACAGACCTAAACAAAGAATTCTCAACTGAGAGGGCTGAGAAGCCCCTAAAGAAATGCTCAGCCTCCTTAGGGAAATGCAAATCAAAACAATCTCACGATTCCACCTCAACCAGTCAGAATGGCTAAGATAAAAAACTCAGGTGGTAGTAGTTGCTGGTGAAGGTGTGGAGAAAGAGGAACACTTCTACATTGTTGGTGGGATTGCAAGATGGTGCAACCACTCTAAAAATCAGTCTGGGGTTTCCTCAGAAAATTGGACATAGCATTACCCGAGGACCCAACTATACTACTTCTGGGCATATACTCAGAAGATGCTCCAACATATAACAAGGACATATGTTCCACTATGTTCATAGCAGCCTTATTTATAATAGCCAGAAGTAGGAAAGAACCCAGATGTACTTCAACAGAGGAATGGATACAAAAAAATAAGGTACATTTACACAATAGAGTATTACTCAGCTATTAAAAACAATGAATTTTAGAAATTCTTAGGTAAATGGATTGAACTAGAAAATATCATCCTCAGTGAGTTAACCCAAGCACAAAAGAACACACATGGTAGTCACTCACTGATAATTGGATATTAGCCCAGAAGCTTGAAATACCCAGGGTTCAATTCACAGACCACATGAAGCTCATGAAGAAGGAAAACCAACTGTGGATGCCTCGGTCCTACTTAGAAGGAGTAACAAAATACTCAAGGGAGCAAATATGGAGACAAAGTGTGGGACAGAAACAGAAGGAGGGGCCATCTGGAGACCACTCCACCTGGGTATCCATTGCATATACATCACATATACAGTCACCAAAGGTAGACACTGATGTTGATGTCAGGAAGTGCATGCTGACAAAAGCCTGATACAGCCGTCTCCTTAGAGGTCTGCCAGAGTCTGACATATTCAGAGGCAGATGCTCACAGCTAACCATTGATCTGATCAAGGGGTTCCCAATGGAGGAGTTAGAGAGAAGACTGAAGGAGCTAAAAGGGTTTGTGGCCCATTGAGGAGAGCAACAATATCAGCCAACCAAAGCTCCCCAGGGTCTAAACCACCAGCCTGGGAGCACATAGGGAGGGACTCATGGCCTTGTTGGGCATAGGTGGGAGAGGAGATCCTTGGTCCCATGAAAGCTGGATGCTCAGTGTGGGGGAATTTGAGGGTGGGGAGGTGTGAGTGGGGGGATTGGTGGGGGTACATTCTCATAGAAACAGGATCAGGGGGAATGAGATAGAAGGGAGAATGGGGTAAGGGGATAACATCTGAAATGTAAATAAAATATCCAATAAAAATAAATTAAAGAAAATGAAATTTTAATAATTAATAATTTTCAAGTATATATGATTTATTTTCTTCTGACAGAATTCAAGTTTTATTTTATTTTTAATGTATTTTTTAATTTAATCTGTCATTTTTTTATATATTTATTTTTTATACACTCCAGATTTTATTCCCCCCTCCCACACAGTCCACCCTCCAGCTGTCCTACATCCTATACCTCCTCCCCACCCTATGTCTCCACATGGATGTCCCCACTCAACCAGACCTCTAAACTCCCTGGGGCCTGCATTTTCTTGAGGGTTATGTGCATTTTCTCTAACTGAACCCAGACCGGCAGTCCTCTGCTCTATATGTGTTGTGGGCTTCATATCACCTGGTGTATGCTGCCTGTTTGGTGGTCCCGTGTTTGAGAGGTTTCAGGGATCCAGGTTAACTGAGACTGCTGGTCCCTTTATAGGGTTGCCCTCATCCTCAGCTTCTTCCAGCATTTTCCTAGTTAAACCATAGAGGTCAGCATCTTCTGTCCATTGGTTGGGTACAAATGTCTGTATCTGACTCTTTCAGTTGCTTGTTGGGTCTTCTGGAGGGCAGTCATGATAGGTCACTTTTTGTGAGTGCTCCATGGCCTCAGTAATAGTGTCAGGCCTTGGGACTTTCCTTTGAGCTAGATCCAATTTTGAGCCTGTTTCTGGATCTTTCCTCAGGTTCCTCTTCATTTCCATCCCTGTAGTTCTTTCAGAAAGGAACAAATATGGGTCAGAGTTTTGACTGTGGGATGGCAACCTCTGCCTTCATTTGATGTCTGTCTTCCTGCTGGAGGTATGCTCCATAAGTTCCTTCCCCCTACTGTCAAGGATTTCATCTAAGGTCCCTCCCTTTGAGTCCTGAGAGTCTCTCACCTCCTAGGTCTCTGGGGCATTCTGGAGGGTCCTGCCAACCTCCTGCCTCCTGAGGTTGCCCGTTTCCATTCTTTCTGCTGGCCCTCAGGGCTTCAGTTCTTTTCCCTCACCCAATACCAGATCAGGTTCCCCTCTCCCACCACACTCCCTGTCCACTTTCCCTTTCAGGTCCCTTCTTCCCTTCCTCCCCCATTGTGATTGCTTTCTTCTCCCTTTCATGTGGGACTGAAGAGTCTTCACATGGGCTCTTCAGCTTGTTGACCCTTTTTAGTTCTGTGGACTATATCTTTGGTATTCTGTACTGTTTTTTTTGGGGGGGGGCACTAAGATCCACATAGTGAGTACATACCATGCACTCAGGATGATATTTTCTAGTTCCATCAATTTGCCTGCAAAATTCAAAATGTCCTAATTCTTAATAGCTGGGTAGTCACAAATAATAGAAAATATCTTAGTGTACCTCTAACCAAACAAGTGAAAGACATGTTTGACAATGAAGTCTCTCAAGAAAGAAATTGAAGATCATCTCAGAAAATGGAGATATCTCCCATGCTCAGGGATTGGCAGAATTCATATAGTAAAATGGCCATCCTACCAAAGGTAGTCTACATATTCAATGAAATCCCAATCAAAATCCCAACACAATTCTTCAAAGACATGGAAGGAACAATTCTCAAATTCATCTGGAATGGGGTGTCTTCTTAATTAATATTTTATTTTGTGGAATTTTTTTTGGAAAATAGACAATGTGTACAAACTGGAAAGTAGTTGGAAAAAGTATTATAGAAAAAGACATGCATTACCAGTGAATTTTCTCAAGGTCATTCTGGTAAGAGACCAAAAAGGCAAAGATGTTTCATACAAAAGCTCTCATCTTCTTAGGAAATGTATAAAACACACAAAAGCCTATTAGTAGAAATTTGGTGGGTTTGTTGAGATTGCACAAAATATAGGCATATTATTTTTTTCATTGTAAAACAACCAATTTTATTCCTAAGTTTTCGTTGTTAAAAAGTATTTTTGGGCCGGGCGGTGGTGGCGCATGCCTTTAATCCCAGCACTTGGGAGGCAGAGGCAGGTGGATTTCTGAGTTCGAGGCCAGCCTGGTCTACTGAGTGAGTTCCAGGACACCAGGACAGCTAAGGCTATACAGAGAAACCTTGTCTCAAAAAACCAAAAAAAAAAAAAAAAAAAAAAAAAAAAAAAAAAAAAAAAAAAAAAGTATTTTTGGAGTTAAGGATGCTCTTCAAAGGAATTATTTCTTCCAAAGAAACAAGACAAAAAAGCCAGGTTAATGGCATAAGTCTGTATGTCATATGTACTGGAGTTGTGCCTTTTCTACAGCACAGGATTAAATAAATGTCCAAAATATCATTTTACCACAGCTTGGGATGCCTAATAATTTCCTCAAGTCCATGATGACATGAACCAGCTTCTTCTCCCTGCTCTTCTATGTAAACACCCCTCCACCCAGAGTACCATCAGAAGACCTAGTCCCCTAGGAATTAAGTCTTCCCTTCACTGAAAGTATGTGTAGAGAAAAATAACAAATAATTCTATACATAAAGGCCCTATCTAAAGACTCCATCCAGCATGTTATTAAAAACTGCAAATTTGATGATTGTCTAAGAACAATGTGTTTGAAAATCATGGCTATTCTAGTGTTTCTGCAAGGTAGATCTTGGGAGTGATAAGACTGTATGTTTAAATGTATATGTTTTTAACTAGTGACCGTGCCTCAGTTTCTACTAAACTTGTGTAGTAATGAAAATGGAGAATCTAATTGTATAAAGATACGATAGAGCAGGAAGAAAATCAGAATTTCAAGATTTTGTAAAATATTCAAACTTTTCACTTTATTAAGTAGACAGTTTTTAATAACATGATGGTTGTCGGTATGGAGTCGGTGCCTGTTTATGAAAACCACATAGATTCCATAACCATAGATGCACTATTAGAAACTAAGCGATCACTCACTGAAAAATTTCTGAAAATGCTAAGCAGTGCTCAAGTCTCAGGATTGACCTACTACTGTATTTCTAACACATGTAAGTTAAGTACTATGATTTTCCTTAAATGTTCCTTATGTTTCCAGTTTTACAAAAATAAAGGGCTTCCAATAGGATTTTTAAAAATTATCTAATTGCTTTTGTCATTTAAAACTCATGTCATTAGATACTTAATTTTGGGCTAATTTTAGGATGGGAAAGGAACTGTGATTTTGCTCTATAAAAGGCATACACATTATTATATGTTGCCTATAAATATGAAACATGTATTTACCTCTTGAGCAAAGAAGCTTAATTTGATGCAACTCTCTGAGTGACTATTATAACAGAGGCTTTCCAGTAACCCCTATTCAAAGCACTGCATGACTGAGCAGAGTTTGTAGTAAACTGCAAAGTTAGGGATATCAGCTATTTCATCCTACCCCATTGTGCTTTTTCATTGTATTGCGCTCATAGAACAATAGTTATGAAGTGTGTTTACAATAACAAAATGCAGAGCTCATTATCCAATTAAAATTATAAAATAAGATGTAGTTTAATTTCAGTTAGGATAAATATTTTACAATGTAATTTTTAACATTGATAATGAATAACAATACTAGTACGTACAACACTTAAAAGAACCTGTAAAAATTATTTATTTCATAATATACCCCCCAAATATTCTTGATTTTAGAAAAATCCTAATTGTGCTATAATAAAATTTCCAATAGTAACTCATTGTCCTAAAATTAGGTAACTCTTACCTAATTTAGCTTTTTGTTTTGAGCTATATTTCTCAATATTTTTTTTACAATGATTCAGTCATCTGCCAGAATCTTGAGAGATGTTTTTAGCTCTTTACTCCTGCAAAGTTTTCTTTGTTTCCAGTTGTCAGATATAGATATATTGACTCTTTCCTTCCCTTGCTCCACCTCTCATTGAAGGAGATATGAGAAGTCAAATGTAAAAAAAAAGTAGTCTTAAATATGGGTACCAGTAGAACCAGTCATGATAAACAATGATAAGCCGGCTTTCTTTATCAATGGACACAAGACAGAGTTATCAGGGCCCATTCATTGAGTCACTGGGATTGTTTAATTAATTCAGCTGATACAAGCTTTCCATATAGTATTAGCATTTTACAATTTTGAAAACTACAAAATAAATTCTATGCTCAGTAGAAAAATGCACTGCACACACATAAACAGCCCACATTGTGAAAATGGGCTACCTAAGGAATTTACTAAAACTTCACTGAAAGAGATATTTCACAACATCTGATTGCTGTGTTCTTGCACCTTGCGGCAAAGGATCAGGCAAACTGCTGTTTCTCATGGAGTGTTGTTGTATCATCACTTTGGCTTAGAGTTTCTTTACATTTTACTTGTCTGCCCTAGAACATTCTTCTGGACTCTTCTTCAGTACAATCTATTCAGAGATCTTTTTATGAAAGATCCCTGAATCTTTTCAATCACTCAGTAAAAAGTTGCACTTTTTATCTTTTTTTAGTGGATATTTTATTTATTTACAATTCAGATACCATCTCCTTTCCCTGTGTCCCCTCCATAGAATCCCCCATTTCATCTCCCCTTCTTCTTTTTGCTTTTATACCATTTTAATTACATGCAAGTATTAAGTGGTCAGTTGTAGTTTGAGAAACTAGCAATACAATGGATGCAAATAGTCAAAGAACAAGCAAGGCAATAAACAAAATTTTGTGAACACTCCCATGATCACTATTTCCATGGGATTATCAGCATGACAAAACTATCTGAACCAACTTCACTGTCCTAGCCAAAACTCATTTTTATGTCTGGAGCTTACTTTCTTATTCTACCCTAAAATTTAGATTCTTGTCTGAAATTGCTTCTTTCTTCTAGTCTAATATTCTTCTAGTCTAATATTTCTAATATTTAGATTCCTTCCTAAAATTACTTCATTGTTCTAGCCTAAGATTTAGATCCCTGCCTGAAATTTCTTCTTTGTTCTAGCCTAATGTCAAATTTCTACCTGAAGCTTGCATCCTTGTCCTTGGCCAATGTCATATTCCTGCCAAGCAGCCCTCCAGAAAAGCTTTTCACATCTCCCCATTTTTTTTTTTATTTCAGAAACAATACTGAGCCTAGCTTAGGTCATTCTGACAAGAATGCCTTCCTTACGTGTAATGAAATATGCATTATCAAAAGCAATGCTCGTATGTCTTAGGTTGGTAAGGCTCTGTGCAGAATCTTACCCATCCTTGGCTTGCCAGCCTGTTAATTTAATAACTCTCTCTGGGGGGTCTATTTTCAGGTTCAAGCCATGTACTTTGGCTGCCAACATGTTGATGTTGTTAAAGACAAGCTTCAACAAGATGGGTAGGAATAAAAGTATTCCCAGGACAAAAATGGCTAGCATGATCAAGCTATTCTACTCAATTTATGAATTATTGTTAATCCCAGGAAAAGAAGTAAAAAAGGGAAATAAAAATATATCGTGTAGAAGTTCTCCACTTTCCTAATGTTCAACTGTTTAAAACAACACCATAAAATTTTCATTGATACTTCATAACTATAATTTTGCTTCTGCTATGCATTCTATTGTAAATATTTTTAGAAGATAGAAGTTTGCCAAAGGGGTCACAATCCACAGGTTGAGAACCAGTATTCTAGAATAAGAAAATAATTTTAAATGGCAATTTTTAGAGCAAAAACTTCTTCAGAGCAATAATTGGAAGAGCGCAGTGCTTTTAGCTCCTGAGCATTTTTTTCAAATATTGTGCTATTGCACTTGAATATTTCTAAAATGTGAATTGGTTGACTGGGCTGATGTCAGCAATGCAGATATCCAATCTACTTCTGGATAAAATTAGAAAAAAAAATTAAAAATTCTTATGCCAACCTCTATTACATTTTTTCTTTTACTTATAAAGATATTTGAAGTGAGTTAATAACTGCAAATTTCTTACACATAGAGATAAATTCCCACTAAAATAATAAATATTTTAAACAACCAAGCTAGAGAAAATCTTGCAATAATAATGCATTTACTAAGGAAACTTATTATTTGATGCTGCCCTGTCCACATGTCTGTGTCCTTTCATGCTACATTGCTTCCCTAAAATTCAGGCTATTATTTCTACCACTCTCATCACCAAATTGTTCTTCCATGTGACGTCATTAACCTAAAAATTGCCCGAGCATAGTTCACCACAGTAACAACATGTTATTTTACACTTATATAAATAGTACTGACTGACAATTTTTTTAACATTGAATTTAAAGCAAGAAGCTTGAGTTAGTTATAGAATTTAGAAAGTTCCCTCCTCACTGTTGTTTCAAGATCCAATGCAATCTGCATTGCTGACATCAGCCCAGTCAACCAATTCACATCCAGTGAACCACACTGTCTAATAGTATATGCTGATATTTATTTCAATAAGATCTAGCTACCCTGAAAAATATTCTATAGAAGGCACAATGAGAGAAATGAAATAAAAAAAAAAGATACAAAGGAAAAAGTAAAAACCTTTTAAATTTACATAAAATTAGTTGCCAGTATTTGTTAGATATTGAATAGATAATAACCTCTATATAAAACAGTCTGGTTATGCTTTACCTTATTCATAAAATTATATCAGTACTTTCGTGTTGCTGGTGATATTATTATCCACTATTTCATTTTGTTAAGCATTAGCATTAATGTACTCTATTTTTTACTGAAAGAATTATAATATATCAGACAACCTCACACATGCACATAGGAGCTTATGCTAAATTTGAGGATTTCAGGTTCAACTGTGTATTTTTAGGTCTTTCTACAAATTAGAGATCTTTAAATTTGGATTATTTTTCAGATATTTCTTTAATATTGGATTTTAATATTCATCAACAAAATGAAAAGTGTAAAACACTAGTGTTCACGACTCACAAGGTTGATGTTGTATATAATATTAATACATTTTACATTAGAATCACTCAATGACATAATGTACATAAGTCTGAAGATGGTGGCATATTTTAAGAAAATAGTAAACAGCAAGATAATCACATTCCCATGAGAAACATAAGATTTTCTAGGACAATCTGGAAAAATATAAGGAATAGTTATATTACATTACCGAAGAACAGAATGAACATAATTTTGTTCTCATGGGAAGGTGATAGAATACAAAGGTAGGAAATGTGTGCTATACCTGTCTTCCTGGTTTGATATATTGTCTCACTTGAGAACATGCAAAATTCCAAGATGCTAGGAAAAGACCAGGCAGGAATCTACATTATAGCTAATAATTCAAAGATTTCAACCTATGTTAGGAAGATATGAAAAGGACTTTAACAAAAGTGGGGAGACTTTGTTGTCAGATCATTTAAGATATCCACAGTGATATCTTAGATGCATAGTTATTCTAAGTACATAGATTGTATTCTCACTAGAGTAAAGAATAATCTAAATCTACACATACATACAGACTAGAGTAGCAAACAAATCTGAGACAAATTTAAATGACTTCAAAACACACTAGTCTTTAAATCAGTACAAGTATATTCTTGCCCATATGTTTATGTTTTTAAAATGTTGACAAGTATAGCATACTAATTGCTAGAAATACAAAAAATAGATGGATGGATAAAAGGAGGATGAATTTGTTCTGTCTAAATGTATTGAAATATTATGTTAAACTTCTTGCTGTATAAAATTAATACATTTAAAAGTATTATTTTATTTAAAAGTATTTAAAAGTAACTGCAAATTGTAAGCCTAAGAAATTAGTAACTTTCATTTATCCTGATATCTAATAAAATGCATCAGTCATACTATGAATCAGAAAATTATGATTTATTACTTGAAGAGAAAAAAATGACTATGAGCAGTATAAAATATAAATAATATAGTTAATGGAGTTAACTGAACTATAAATATGCAAAATAATTCAAAGGGGGCAAGATATAAGAAAGAATATAAAGGGCACTTTAGACAAATGAAAATTATAAAATAATAATGTAATAGTAAAAAAATTTGCATTGCAATAACTTAATATAAAACAAATGCCCCAAAAGACAATGCCATTGAACTTTAGATGTAGTTATATAAATGATTCAAAGCATAACATTGGACTAAAAAGATGAAAGAAAACAGCTGAGGGAAAAGTATTCCTTTATAAAGTTCTAAAATAAAAACAAAAAATTAGTTTTGTACATAAATTAAACATATAAAAAATAAAATGAAACAAATTTAATCACATGAGCTGTATATTCTAACACTGCCTTAGGTTTTCGAGATAAAAAGCACCATTGTCTTGATGAGAATCTGCATGTATACAGAGGATGGAAATATATCAGAAAAAGCTGATCTTTTAGTCTATTGTTAGTGTTTTTAACCCTTAGCTTTTAGAAAGTAAAAGCTGTCAGAATTATCTGTTAATAATTATTGAAAAGCCTTGGGTTTATTGCTGTTGTTTTGTCTTTATTTTCTTGTTAATTTTTCTTTCATTGAAGAACCCAGGACTTTGAGCATGCTAAGAATGCATTTTTTCTGATATATCATACACAGAATTAAAAGACATTTTCAAAATTGCAATAGTAAGGTGAAAAAAATAAAAGCCTACAGTTTGTAAACTTCTTTCATTTTATAGAAAACAGTATTTATTTGGGAAGTTATGATGAAATTGTATGCTGTAACATTAGAGAAAGCAATGAAAACAAAAGTATGAGTCTTGGCTCATTTTAGATTAAATACAACAATGTTTAATAACTCTAAAGAAAAATAAAGTTAAAACAACAGGGAAAAAAAGACATTTGGAAAAAACAATATAAACAGGTACAATAATTTTGAGCAATACATTATATTAAAATGACTTTACATGTCAAATCTAAAAAAGATGATTCAAATAGATAAGGCTAGATTTAACTCTATGAATAAAAGAAAATATGTTAGTATGTTTCAGGATATTTAGGAAATGTTAAATACTAGAACCAGGCCAAAAAACAAAAAACAACAAAAAAAAAAACAAACAAAAAAAAAACCGCCTGGTTTATTTGTTTAAAACTCTAGCACACTATGCCTAGACACTTAATTCCAGTCTCTTGGACCAGCTTCTGGAATCTAGAGAGAGGTTTACACTACATTGTTTAAGTTCTGTGGACTTATGAACTTTATTCTAGGTGCTTTACCCATGATACCTCTAATACCAAGTGAGAGACCTGGAATCCCTGCTTAGGCCCTCAACCATCAATTCTGTCCCCTAAGGACTCTCCACAAATCAACAAATCAAAACAAATCTGGTGATTCCAGAATGAACAATTTGAAGCTTTTATTGTTCATTTAAATATATTGGACAGTGATATTAGAAATAGCATATTCTCAGGGAATGTGACATCCACATACCACTAATTCTGCTCTACTGAGCACCTGTGGGGTGTTCTTAGTGACCCTCATCATGAGAATACAGGCATCACTGTTATTAACACTGTGTGTTCCTACTTTGGCTATCCAAGATATTAAGGACTAGTACAAAGGAAAAGATTGATAGTTCTGTATTAGGTCAGTCACATATCTGAATAGTAGAGGCTTCAGTCCTGCAAACGTCTGTGTGTATGCTTATCTCTTGTGTATTAGAGCATACTCATTTTATAATTATTTATACATTTACTTTCATAGTTACTAAAATATTTTTGTTTTACTATATTCCTTATTTAATATCTCCTAACATCTATATTAACATACTGATTTGAAGCATTTAAAAGTATACATATATATCTGGAGAGTTAAACTATGTGAAACCAAAATGAAACGTTGATTTAATATTTTAAATGATATAGTTCATTTCCAGCTTTCATACCATATTCAGAATAAGTATTTTACTTGACTTTTATTGTTTTTTAAATACATTTAACATTATATTTTGGTTAGTGTCCCCTTTTAAACTTGTCATAGATTCTCCCCACCTCCCAATCCATCCAACATCACACACTTCTTCACTCTCTGTCTTGAGAAAAGAAGCAGAAATCTTTTATAAAAAGAAAAATAATAAAATAAAACAAACTCTAATGTACACAACAAATAGAAACTAAAAGCAGCAAAAAAAAAAAAAAACCCAAACACACACAGAAATTCTGTAAAAATGCAAAACAAGAAACTATAATATGTAAACAAAAGACTTGTAAAAGATTGAGAAAGGGAATGGGGATAGAATGAAAGAAGAAAGCAAGTAAGAAAGGAAGAAAGAATAAGAAAGAGAAAGAGAGAGAGAGTGAGAGAGAGAGAGAGAGAGAGAGAGAGAGAGAGAGAGAGAGAGAGAGAGAGAGAGACCAAATAAAGAATTGAGAAACAAAAACAACCCCCCTCCAGAATACCAAGCTTGTTTTTAGTTGACCATCTACTTCTGGACTTCTGGGCATGGAGACTGTCCTCCATTGTTTGTATACCCAGATATTAAATATAGGAAAAAATTTAATTTTCTTGGTGATTGGTTATCAATTGGAGACAGCTTCTGATTTTGTAATGGGGACTCATATGTACTTCATCTCTCACTTCTGGGAGCCCATCTGGCTTATACTGTAGGATCTGAACATGATGTCAGATTCTCTATGAACTCATATGTGCCACAGTCCTATTACATCTGGAAAACTTCATTTTCCTGGAGTGTTCTATCCTCATTGGCTCTTATAGTCTTACTGACTCTTTTTCTGAAGAGATCCCTGGTAATTGAGGATAGGGATTTGATGACAACATCTCCTTTTGGTTGAATGTTACAAA
The DNA here is from genome assembly GCF_011762505.2 of Arvicanthis niloticus. NCBI lineage: Eukaryota > Metazoa > Chordata > Mammalia > Rodentia > Muridae > Arvicanthis > Arvicanthis niloticus. The sequence continues at coordinate 57,297,668 of NC_047661.1, forward strand.
GTCTCCCATTCATAACAAAATTTCCATTTGTTAGTTTTTATATTGTTCCCATTGTGATGGTCTGTATATGCTTGGACCAGGGAGGGGCACTACTAGAATGTGTGGCCTTGTTGGAGTATGTTTGTCACTGTGGGCATGGGCTTTAAGATTCTCATCCTAGCTAGCTAGAGGCTAGGCCTCTGCTAGCAGCCTTCAGATGAAGATGTAGACCTCTCAGCTCCTCTTGTACCATCCCTGTCTGGATGTTGCCATACTCCTAACTTTATGATAATGGACTGAACCTCAAAACCTGTAAAGCAACCCCAATTAAATGTCCTTGTAACAGTTGCTTTGGTCATAGTGTCTGTTCACAGATGTAAAACCCTAAGACACTCATCTACAGCAGGAGGAAGCTTTTCTGACGATAGCCCTATAAGACACAGATATATGAGTATAGCAGATTGTTGCCTGATATAGAAGGCAAGACAAGGGTATCCATTTAGAGATCAGGATCCACAGGATGGGCAACAGGTTCAGACATAGCCTGTGGTCCAGTTTTGGGGGCTATGCATGAAGACCAAAGCACTCATCTGCTACATATGTACCTTGGTCCTGCCTGTGCTTGCTCTTTGGTTGGTTGTTCACTCTCTGAGAGCCCCTGAGGTACCACATTAATTGAATCTGTTGGTCTTCCAATGGAGTCTCTCTATACCTCCAATCACTTAATTATGCTCCCAACACTTCCAAAAGTCTATCTGAACTGCATGCAATGTTTGGGTATAAGTCTCTGCATCACTTTTCATTGGCTGTTGGGTGGAGCCTGTCAGAGGACAGTCATGCTAGGTTCCTGTCTGAAAGTCCAACTGTCATTAATAGTGTCAGGGATTGGTTCTTGCCCACGGGATAGTTCTCAATTTGGGGGCAGTCTTTGGCTATCCATTCCCTCAGGCTTTGCTCTATCTTTTTACTTGCTTATCCTGTAGACAGGACACTGGGCATCCCACCTGGTCCCAGGAAGAAGACACTTCAGAATCCATATCCTCCACTGCTAGGAGTCTCAGCTAGAGTTGCTCCAAAAGACCCTCAGGGGCCTCTCTACATCCCAGGCTTCTGGCAAGTCCTGGAGAATGTCCTCCTCCAGCCAATTTTCCTTCTTGATCTCCTGCTCTCAATACATATGCTCTCCATGCCCTGCTCTGATTCCCTCCCCATCTCTACTTCTACCCAGTTATCTCCTTCCATTGATATCCTATATCTATTTTGCTTCCACTTCTGAGAAATATTCAACCACCCTGCTTTGTGCCTTTGTCATTTGGCTTCCTTGGGTCTGTTGATCTTTAGGTAGAACTCTTCCCAATCTGAAAATTTGCCAAATTGACTTCCAGAGGGGTTGTGCAAGTTTGCTTTCCCACCAGCAATAAAGGAGTGTTCCCCTTGCTACACAACTACACCAGCATATGCTGGCTGTCCTTTGAGTTTTTATCTTAGTTATTCTGATGGGTGTACAATGTAATCTCAGTGTCATTTTGATTTGCACTTCCCTGATGACTGACATTGAAAATTCGCTTCATACTTCTAGGTTATCAAAATTTCTTTGTTAAAAATGCTCTTTTTTAGTTCTTTACCCCATTTTTAAGTAGGTTATTTAGATTGTTGGTGTCTAACTTAAGTTTTTTTTTATATGTTTTGGATATTAGCCCTCTGTCAGATGTAGGCTTAGTGAAGATCTTTTTCTAATCTCTAGGCTGTCATTTTGTCCTAATGACAGTGTCCTTTGACATACAGATTTTTTTTCAGTTTCATGAGGTTTCAGCTATTAATTCTGACCCTGGTGCCTTGATCTTTTCTTCAAGAGGTTGTCTCATATACCAGTGAGTTCAAGGCTATGCCCGACTTGCTGTTCTATTATATTTAGTGTTGCTAGTTATATGTTGTGTTCTTTGATCCATTCTACATAATCATGTCACTATATGCAGGCAAAGCATTTGACAAAAACTAACACTCTTTAATTAAAAGTGTCTTGGAAAGAGCAAGGATACAAAGTAAACACTTGAACATCAGAAAGGTAATATACAGCAAACAAAGGTGAAAAAGATCTCCACTAGCCAATGGCAAATTAAATGGGGGGGGAGGTCAAGATAAGACTGCTCACTTGTCCTGTCCCATATCTCTTCAATTTAGCACCTGAAGTTTTACATAGAGCAGTAAGACAAGAAAGTGATCAAAAGGATACAAATTGGAAAGAAGAATTTATGCATATATTTTAAGAAGCTTTAGTGTATTGGATTTTCATCTTCCCTTACAATGACCCTGAGTTTCAGCTATGCTTCAACATATTGTCTCTTTTGTTGCTCTTTCCATAAAACTTTTATTTTGATCTTTTGTGCTAGTCTTCCTGTGTTCCTCTCCATCCATATCCCTTTTATCTTCCCTTCATAAGGAGATTTCCCCACTCTGCCCAATCTGTCCCTTATTCTATACTTAATATCTATGGTTATGAACTGTAGATTGCTTATAACAAAATTAACATTAACTTTCACACATAAGTAAATATGAACTAATTTATCTTTTCTGTTCTGGTTATCTCAGTCAAGGTAATTTTGTTTAGCTCTATCCATCTAACTATGGATTTTATGAGTTTGCTTGTTTTTTTTTTTTTAACAGCTGAGCAATATTCCATGATGCAAATGTACTATATTTTCTATATTTACTCATTTATGGGAATCTTGACTGCTTTCAGTTTCTGTCTGTTAGGAAGAGAGCAATAGTGAACATGGTTTGGCAAGTGTCTCTGTAATAGGATATAGAGTCCTTTTGGTATATGCTCGAGTTAGCTTGCCTACCATCCACTCTTCTAATTTACCCTCTTCCTCTCTTCACCACAGAAAATGTCAGGCCTTGAAGAAAAATCAAACAAAGACAGTATAACAAGATACAGCAAGCCAAGACAGAAGTGCATTGCTTTTGATAATGCATATTCTATGATGCATAAGTAAATCATTCTTGTCTGAATGACCTAAGACAGGCTCAGTCTTGTTATAAAATAAAAAAGAGGGAGATGTGGAGAGCTTTTGGGGCTGCTTGGCAGGAATCTGACATTGTCCAAAGACAAGGAAATGGGCTGCTTGGCAGGAATATGACATTGGCCTAGGACAAGGAAATGGGCTTCAGGCAGGAATCTGACATTAGGCTAGAACAAACAAGTAATTTCAGGCAGGAATCTAAATCTTAGGCTAGAACAAAGAAGTAGGCTTCAGACATGAAAATGACTTTGGGCTAGGACAGGAAGTAGGCTCAGATATTTTGGTCATCCTGATAAGCCCTTAGAAACAGTGATCATGGGAGTGATCATAAGACTTTGTATTGCCTTGCTTGTTCTTTGACTACTTGTGGTTATTGTCTTGCTTGTTCTTTGACTATTTGCATCTATTGTATTGCTAGTTCCTCAACCTAGAACTGACCTTAAAACTTGCATATAATTAAAATGGTATAAAAGCAGATTGGTCAAAAAAAATTGAAAAAAAAAAAAAGGATACAGCAAGCCTATTCCTCGTATTAAGTCTCACCAAGGACCAGGTACAGAGCCATATAGGCTTAATTATTTCAGTTTCAGTCTCTGTGAGCACCCTTGCATGCTACTCAGTTGATTACTGGGCCTTGCTCTTCTTGTGTCTTTGACTACTATGTCTCCCAAAATACCTCATCTTCCTTTTCCATGGTCTTTCTAGAATTCTAATAGGAGAGATCTGACTTCCAACCTGATCTATCTATCTCTCTACCTAATATTTGGCTGTGGGTCACTTCATTTATTCCTATCAGCTGAGTAGAACAGAACAACATTAGGAATTATTTCATTTCATTGATTTTTTTTTTTGCCAGATTTATTTGATTCTACCCTAGGTTTCTAGAATACACAACCTTCATTTCCTAATCATCTAGGCAATATAGAGCATGGGATATACCTCAAGGCATGAGCCACTAATTAGAACAATCATTGTTTGGCCAGTGCCACAATTTTTGTGCTCCCATTGCTGCAGCACATCCTACAGGCAAGAGAAACTGCAGGTTGAAGGTTTTGTGGCTGGATTCATGTCCCCCAAAGTTTTCTCTGCACTAGGTTTCAAAATAAACATAGTTCACGATGCCACCAGTCCTCTTTCCATACCCATATTCTCTTTCCTTTTCATCTTCCACAACTGATCTCTCCCATTCTCATACCTACCTGTCCCCAGTCCACCTGCAAATTCTATACTATTTTCTCTTCCCAGGGAGATCTATGGATCTCTGCCTTGAGCCCTGCTTGTTAACCTTTCTGAACCTGTAGGTTGTTATAACATGGCCATTCTTCACTTTATAGCTAATATTTACTCACAAGTACATACATACAATATTTATCTTGATTACCTTGGTAATTTTACTCAAGATGATATTTTCTTTAGTTGCATCTATTTGGCTGCATATTGAGTGATCTTATTATTTTAATAGCTGAGTAATAATTCATTGTGAAAATATACCATATTTTCTGTATTCAATTTTCAGTTGAGATACATCTAGATGGTTTCCACTTTCTGGCTATTATGAATAAAGCTGCTATGAATCTATTTGAGAAAGCGTTTCTATGGTAGGAGTGAGAATTCATTGGTTACATGCCCAGGAGTAGTATACATGGTTCTTGAAATAGGATGAGTATAAGTTTTCTAAGGAACTGCCATATTCATTTTCATAGTGACTGTGCAAATTTGAATTACTACCAGCAATGGAGGCATGTTCCCCTTTCTCTATAACCATGTCAGTATGATCTGTCACTTGTGTTACTGATCTTAGTCATTGTAACAAGGGTAATATAGAATCTCAAAGTTGTTTTGATTTGAATTTCCATGATGAGTATGAATATTGAACATTTCTTTAAGTGTTTCTCAATCTTTGATATTCTTATATTGAGAATTCTATGTTTAGATCTGTTCCCCATTTTTTAATTGGGTTGTTTGTTTCTTTGATGTCTAGTTTCTTGAGATGGTGTGATATTTTGGGTATTAGATCTCTATTAAATATGGAGTTGAAAAAATTTTTTATTCTTTATGCTGTTGTTTTGTCCTAATGATGGTGTCCTTTGCTTTACAGAAGATTTTCAGTTTTATGAGGTTCCATTTATTAATTTTTATCAGTGCCTGTGATATTATTGGTTAAAAATATTTTAAGGTGAAAGAAAAAGAAACAAAATACTTGATATTTTATGTTTAGGCACATGGAGTTTATCAATTGTAGTTGATGTTTCCACATTTTTCCTGGTCTCTCTGTGGCTTGTCATGTTTTACTTCAATTCAGCTCCTAATCTACTTGTTTACCTAACACCTCATATGATTTGTGACACTGCACATAACAATGGACCTTTTGGTTAAAATGAGAATTATTCCAGAGGTCTTATTGCCATTTTAGTATCACACTGTATATGACAACATACCAATTCTTTGATATTAGTCAAGTACTTCAACTTAACTTTTTCACAATTGTCATAGTAAGATGCATATAAGAGACCTGAAAATATATGATTTAGAATAGTCAAACATTTTATGAGATCAGCAATTTAGGAGTAATTGTAGCAATGGATATTTTTAAATGGTCATGTTTACTTTTTAACACTGACAGAATTTTCTTATTCCTTTCCCCCTTTCTTTCTGCTTTATTTGTCTCTGGTAAGGATAAGTCTCAAGCTTTATGTATTCTTGTCAAGCAATCTTCCACTGAGCTGCCTTCCTAGTCCTGAAAATGAAAGTTTCTAACTGACAAAAATAATACTTTGTTGTTTTAGGTTGTTAATTGTTTGGAGTTGTATCTTCTTGAGGAGTGACTGACTTTAATATGTAACAGACAATTGTGAACTACAAATGATAATATTACATGTTTACAGTCTATTTTTAGAGGTGTATAATTTGTATTTGTTATTTGAAAGTGTCAGTACTATAATCTTTGTCTTATGTGAGTGCAATCATGTGTATTCATTTTAGCAATTATATTTAACAGCAACATACTAACTAGTTGTACAAATGATATCAATGTTATTAAAAGGGATCTTAAAGTACTTACATAATTAAAAACATGGATACTAATAAAATATGTTCTGGGGAAATTACACTTATCAATCACAGTATCAGTTATTGCCACGTAAGTTTAGAAACAAATGTACTCAATAAGTCATAAAATATTGTGGTACAATGTAATTATTTTTGTCATTGAAATTTTTAAATAAAAATACATGGAGTAACAACAAAGAAAAAAATTTAAGGCAAAAATAACCAGCGTTTGGGAGCCAAATGATGAAATAGAAAAATGACTTATTTTTGTTAATTGGTAGGACAAAATCCCAGTGATGAATGTTGCTTGACAGTCACTGATGGGATTTACTTCAGTGCTGTGAACCTGCCAAATAGGAGTTCAAGTGGGAACCAGCTGTGTAACCTTGCTGTCACACATTTTTTTATGTTTGTCAAAAGAATTTGGGTTAATTTCGATTATACAAAATACTTCATTATTTTGTTTCCTATGGGTAAATTTAATTTTACAAGGCATAAGAGTTAAATTGAACTGCTAATTATGAGATAAATAGGGAAATCCAGAATACTGATTCTAGCTGTGTTTGTATGCTTCTCTTACTCAGTGTAGTGTTGAAAAATAATTTAGTCTGTCCTTTGTCAACAGGTGATGAAATAAAAGTTCATAACAAGCTATTCATTAATACACTTTGGGAATCTGGCAGAAAAGCTGTTAAATTCATGTTCTAAGATCATAATAAAATACTGTAATAAAGGGAATGGGTGTAGAATGGAGAAGAGGTATTAATGAAGAGGAAAAGAAGGATGAAATATAAAACTTACAAGAGAATGTCAGAATAAAGGAAATTTTCAAAGAGGAAAAGAAACATAAATTGATGAAGTCCATGAATGAGGAGCAGACAGCAAAAAGAAAAGAGAAAGAGAGGGAGAGAGACAGACAGGCAGACAGACAGAGAGACACAGAGAGAGACAAAGAGAAAGAGAGAGACAGAACAATATATTAAAGCAGTCATTGGCTGATGTGCTTCTAAAATTATTTCCATATGAAATGGCATTTAAATATATAGTTCAAATTATCCATCTTCTTGGGGCTAAGGAAATAACTCAAGTAATAGAGTCATTGCCAACCATATGAGAGCCCTGGGCTCAATTCCAGCACTATATAATCAAACCTGGATTTTATGCACACTGTGATACCAGCTCTCAGGAGTCAGAATGGTCAGAAACTCAACAAAGTCCTAAGTGACTTGTAAGCTACATAGTGAGTCTCTGGTTAGCTTGGAAAACATGAAACCATGTCTGTAAAATAAATTTAACTATTTCAAATCAAGGAAAAATTCAATTATTTGACTTATGATCAACATTAATTTATATAAAATACAAATTAATATTTATTTGATGCTTATTTTCACTCATTTTAAATTGAATGACTAAAAAGATTTGCCACTCAAAATACTTCAATTCTTACATTTTTTTAAAAAAATCTCTAGCAAATCTCTAAAATACCACCTTTGTAATTTTCTAAACCTTTACTTAATGTCATTCACAAGCACCTATCTATCCTATCTTGTGTACTCAGAAAACATACAATCCAAAAAACAGGCTCTCGAGAGCAATATTTGACAAACAACTCTAGAAGTTAATTTGAATAAAACAAAACAAAATCAAACTAGACACATAAAATGGTTACTTAGAGTTTTCTTGGCCCCCACATTGTCTTAGTCAGGGTTAGTATTCCTCCACAAACATCACGACCAAGAAGCAAGGTGGGGTGGAAAGGGTTTATTCAGCTTAAACGTCCACATAGGTATTCATCACCAAAGGAAGTCAGAACTAGTACTCACGAAGGGCAGGAAGCAGGAAATGATGAAGAGGCCAAGGAGAGATGTTAATGGCTTGCTTCCCCTGGCTTGCTCAGCTTGCTTTCTTATAGAACCCAAGACTACCAGGCCAGGAATGGTACCACCCACAATGAGCTCTCCCACCCTGGATCACTAATTGAGAACATGTTTACAGCTGGATCTCATGGAGCCATTTTTTTTTTTCAACTGAAACACCTTTCTCTGTGATAACTCCAGCTGTTTCAAATTGACACAAAGCCAACCAGTACAATTGACCCCTTGTCAACCTGACATACAAACACATCACTATTAAGCCTCAACCCTTACTTTCTTATTCATCCCCAAGATCTAAATAACTTTAAAAGTTCCACAGTCTTTATAAATTCTGACATATTGAAATTTCAATATTTTTTAAAATAGCCAATCTCTTAAAATTCAAAGTCTTTTTACAATTCAAAGTCTCTTAATTGTGGGCTCCACTAAAATACTTTCTTCCTTCAAGAGGGAAAAATATCAAGACAGAGTCATGATAAAAAGCAAATCAAACTCCAACTCTCCAATGTCTGAGATCCACTCATAATCTTCTCAGCTCCTCCAAGGGCTTGGGTCACTTCTTCAGCCCTGCCCTTTGTAAGCACACACCTTGTCTTCTAGGTTCCAGCTGTCTGTACTCCACTGCACATGCTGTTTTTGGTGCTTATCTCATGGTACAAGCATCTCTAAAACACTGCAAAATAGCCTCTCTAAGGCTCTCTTCATAGTGCCAAAACTTAACTCATTTGCATGACACCTTCAGTCCTGTGCCATCAGTTGCAACTGAGGCTGCACCTTCTTCACCAATGGCCTTGTGTGGCTTCTCACAGTGCTAAGCCTCAGCTGCTCTTCATGATCCCCTTCATCCCTTCAAAACAAGTATTATCTGGATGACTCTTACACATTACCAAATCCAGCCATAGCACAAGGTACAGCTTTGGCTATCTCTGGAACACAGCCTCTGTGCTCTCAGAAAACACTTCCCACAAGAGTTCACCTCAGTGATACTGGTCTCTTAATCACCACTAATTTCTTAGCTCCAGCAAACCATCATCAATAGTCCCAGTAATGCAAATATTTTGCTTTAGTAGTTCTGGTATCTTGTTAATCACAGCTGATTCTCCGGTCCAATCTAACCAAACCCACAGAATCTTCACAATCATAACAGCAATGGCCCTGATAAAAGTCATCTTCCCTCTGAAATTTCACAGGCTAGGCCTCCATTGTTTGCACTGTTCTCAACACTATCTTTCAAGCTCCTATAGAACAACTCACAGAGCACTTTACAACCAATGGCTCTTCTAACTCAAAGTTCCAAGGTTTATCCACAGTCCTCCCCAAAGCATGGTCAGGTTGACACAGGAATACTCCATTTCTGGTACCAATTTGCCTTAGTCAGGGTTTCTATTCCTGCACAAACATCATGACCAAGAAGCAAGTTGGCAAGGAAAGGGTTTATTCAGCTTAGACTTCCACATTGCTGTTCACCACCAAAGAAAGTCAGGACTGGAACTCACACAGGGCAGGAAGCAGGAAATGATGCAGAGTCCATGGAGGGATGTTACTTACTGGCTTGCTTCCCCTGGCTTCATTAGCTTGCTTTCTTATAGAATCCAAGAATACTAGCCCAGGGATGGTACCACCTACAAGGGGCCCTCCCACTTTGATCACTAATTGAGAAAATGGCTTACAGCTGGATCTCATGGAAGCATTTTCTCAACTGAAGCTCCATTCTCTGTGATAACTCCAGCTTGTGTCAAGTTGACACAAAACCAGCCAGTACACTTTGATTTCAAAACTAACAAACAAAAACAACAACAACAACAAACCTGGTGAAATCTCACTCTAGTAACTTAACAGCACAGGTGAAAGTTCTAGAACAAAAGAAGCAAACACATTGAAGAGCTGTAGACAGCAGGAATTAATCAATTGTGTCTGAAACCAATAAAATAATCAATAAAATTGAAACAAAGAAAGCAATATAGAGAATCCATGAATCAAAAAGTTGCTTCTTTGAGAAAATCAACAAGACAGTCAAACCCTTATCCAAATTAACTAAAAGATAGAGAGAATATCCAAACTAACAAATGCAAAACAAAAAGGGGGACATAACCACAGACACCAAGGAAATCCAAAGAGTCATTAGGTCATACTTTAAATAACTGTATTCCACAAAGTTAAAAAAAAATCTGAAAGAAATGGACAAGTTTCTTAATAGATACCACCTATTGGAGTTAAATCAAAAATCATATGAACAGTTTAATTAAACATATAAGTGCCATTGAAGTAAAAGGAGTCATTAAAAGTCACCCAACCAAAAACAGCTCAGGGTCAGACACTTTTAGCATGGAGTTCTATCAGACTTTCAAGGACAAATTAGTGCTGATATTTCACAAAATAGAAACAGAAGGAAGACAAACCAATTAATTTTATGAGTCCAAAGTTACAATGACAAATAAACTACATAAACACTCATCAAAGAAAGACAATTACAGACCAATTTCTTTCAGGAACATAGATGCAAAAATTCTCAATAAAATACTTGCAAACTGAATCCAAGAATACATCAAAAAATCATCCACCATGATCAAGTAGGATTCATCCCAGATATGCAGGGATGTCTCAAAAATCAGCTTTAGTTTGTGTAAGGGTTTTTCTATCTTATTGATTTTCTTAAACCAACTCTGGGTTTTGTTGATACTTTTTACTGCTCTCTTTGTTTATATTTTATTGATTTCATCACCCCATTTGTTTTTTCCTGCTAGCTACTCCTCTTCAATGAGACTACATTTTGTTTTTCTAGTTTTAGAGTTTTAGATGAACTGTTAATTGCTGTATGAGGTTGCTCCAATATTTTCATGCAGAGCCTTATTGCTGTGAAGTTTCCTCTTAACATTGTTTTCACTATGCTCTACCAGTTTTAGTATGCTACGTATTTATTTTCATTGAATGCTAGAAAGTATTTTTTTTTATGTCTGTCTTGACACATATTCTCAGTCAATGGAGAGCTGCTCAGTTTCCATAAGTTTGTAGGCATTCTGTTGTTTCTGTCATTATTGAAATCCATCTTTTGTCTGTGGTACTCTCGAAGTATATGAGGTGTTATTTCAACTTTCTTGTATCTGTTGAGACATACTTCATGACCAAGTATGTGGTCAATATTTAAGAAAGTTTTGTGAGGTTCTGGGATGAAGGTGTATTTTTTGTGTAAAAATGTTCTATAGATATCCTTTAGTTCTGTTTGGTTCATAATGTCTGTTATCTCCATTATTTTCCTGTTTAGTTTTTGTCTCTAAGACCAGTGCTCTGATGAAAATGAGGTATTGAAGTCTCCCACTATTGATATGTGAGGTGTGACATGTGATTTAAGCTTTAGTAAAGTTTCTTTTTAAAACTTCTCTGCTGTGGCATTTCATCACAGATGAAATATACTTAGGATGTTCGGAATTGAGATGATGTTGGTGGATATTTCTTTGATGAAAATAAAATGTCCTTCCACCTTACTTTGAGGTAAAGTATTTTTTGTTGTTCATTTTTTTTACTTGTTTTGTTTGGGGGTGAGGTATGTTTTTTGTTTGTAACAGGATAAATTTTGTGTTTCCATCCATATATGTGTCTTTTATAAAGGAATTGAGGCCATTGATATTGAGGTATTAATGACTGATGATTGTTGAATCCTGTTATTTTGCTGTTAGTGATGATGGCACTTGTGGTGGTATAGAGTGTGTGTGTGTGTTAACTTCTTAGGTTGAAATTTTCCTTCTATTACCTTCTGTAGGGCTGGATTTGTAGATACATAATGTTTAAATTTGGCTTTTTCATGAACTATCCTGATTTCTCCATGTATGGAGATTGAAAGTTTTTCTGTGTATAGTAGTCTAGATTAGATTATTTTATATCTTAAAGTGTGTAAGACATCTGTCCAGGCCTTTCTGGCTTTTAGTGCCTCACTTGAGAAATCAGGTGTAATTCTAATAGTTATGCCTTTTTATGTTACTTGACCTTTGTCCCATGTAGCTTTTTATGTCCTTTCTTTTCTCTGTGTATTTAGTGTTTTCTTTATTACATGCCTGGAATAGTTTTTTTTTTCTTCTCCTATATCCTTACTGTTCTGTAAGTTTCTTGTTCCCTTATAAGCACATCTTTCTTAAGGTTAGAAATGTTTTCTTTTATAATTTTGTTAAAACACATTTTCTGGGCCTTTGAGCTAAGTAAGATTCTTCTTTTGTAAACCTATTATTTTTAGCTTTGATCTTTTCATAGGTCCAAGATTTCATGAATGTTTTTCTATCAGGAATTGCTTTTTTTAGATTTAACATTTTCTTTGACCGTTAATTTGATCTATCATATCTTCTATGCCTGACATTCTCTCTCCCATCTCTCTTACCCTGTTGGTAATGTTTGTGTTGGTAATTTCTGTTTGTTTAACTAAATTTTCCATGCCGAGTATTCTCTTTGTTTTTTTGTTTTGTTTTGTTTTGTTTTTTTTTTTTTTGCTTCTATTTTTATTTCCAGGTCTTGAATGTTTTTCTTCATTTCCTTCACCTGTTATTTTGTTTGTTTTGTGGCTTTTTTTTGTTTTGTTTTGTTTTGTTTTTGTTTTTTTGTTTTTTTTTTTGTTTTTTTTTTTTGTTTTTTTGTTTGTTTTTTTGTTTGTTTTTTTTTTTGTTTTTTTGTTTTGTTTTTTTTTGAGACAGGGTTTCTCTGTGTAGCCCTGGCTGTCCTGGAACTCACTTTGTAGACCAGGCTGGTCTCGAACTCAGAAATCCACCTGCCTCTGCCTCCCAAGTGCTGGGATTATAGGCGTGTGCCACCACTACCCGGCAGTTTTGTGGCTTTTTAAAAAGAGATTTATTCATTACCTCCAATTGTTTGTCTGTGTTTTCTTGTATTTCTTTAAGAGATTTTTTCTTTTCTCTTTAATTACCTCTCTTATCTCCATCATTATAAGGTCATTTTCTTGTGCTTCAGCTGCACTGGGACATTCAGGTTTATCTGAAGTAAGATAGCTGGGCTTTGGTGGTACCATATTGGCCTGGCAGTTGTTGGTTATATTCTTACACTTAAGTAAATGCATCTTGATTTGGGATGAAGATGGGTCTATGTGCGAATTTTCTGAGTTTTTCTTTGTTGGATGTGTGGGGTTTTCCCCCTTGATTTGTGTTTCATCTTTGGTTATAGTCTTTGTGTTCTGTGTTTCTGATGGCATGCATGACCTCCAGTGCAGCAGGGAGTTTCAGTCAGAGTTGGGGCTGGATTTCTGATATATACATAAGCCTTTGATCCATTAGGGAGTCTCTATTCTTCTTAGTGTCATGCCTGCACCTGAACAGTTTTGAAATTTCCTCTGCCAATACCATTAATCAAAAACTATTCAATTTTGCATCAGGCAGATTTTTCAAATGAGGGAAGAAAAAGTCATGTTTTTCATAAAATATCACAAAATAGTATCTAGCCCACATATTAATATTATTCTTTTCTGAAATCTCTTGATCAAGGTCCCCGTGGATCAAATCACCCTTAGTACTACTGTCTTTTATATTCTTACTAGTATGGCCCACTAAGCAGTGCTTAAAACATTCCACAGCTTTTCTAACCCAAAGTTCCAAATTTCAAATTCTTTTGAACAAAAATATGGTCAGGCCTGTTACAGCATTACTGTCATCCCTGGAACAATCTTTTATCCCATTTAGGGTTCTATTGCTGTAAAGAGACACCATGCTCATGGCAACTTTTAAAAGGAAAACCTTTAAATAGAGCTGGCTTATACTTTCAAAGGTTTATTCCATTATCATTATGGCAGGGAGCATGGAGGCCTGTAGACAGACATGATGCCAAAGAAGAAGCTGAGAGTTCTACATTCTGATCAACAGACAACAAGAAGAGACAGTGAGATACAGGCCTGAATTGAGCATCTGAAACCTCAAAGCCATCCTGCAGAAAAATTTCCTCCACCAATAACACACCTACTTCAACAAAGACATTCCTCACTATAGTGCCAATATCTATGAGCCTATGGGCCAATTGTTATTCACACTACCATGTTAATATAGTATACATAATTAACCCTAAAAATTCTATCAGAAAAATTCCACAGCTGATAAACTCATTCACCAATGTGGATGAATACAAGGTCAACTAAAAAATGAATAGTCCTACTATATACAGACAACAAATGTACCGAGAAAGAAACAAAGGAAACAACAATCTTCATAATACTTCCAATAATATAAATATCTTAGGGTAGCTCTAAGCAAGCAAGGAAAAGGCAGGCATGATGAAAACTTTAGGTTTTTGAAGAAATAAATTGAAGAAGATATGAGAAGAGGGAAAGTGTAGCATTTAGTTTAAAAAAAGAAGAAAGATGCTCATGGATATGTAGGAATAACATAGTAAAAAGACTGCCATCCTAATAAAAGTAACCTAATACATATTCGAAGCAGTCCCTGACAAAATTTGAACAAAATTCTTTACTGACATTGAAAAGAAAATTCTTCACCAATTTTGGAAAAACAACAACAACAACAATGCCTATAATAGTTAGAACATTACTGAATAAAAACAGAACTTCTGGATCTTCCACCAGTTCCTATTTCAAGTTATACTTCAAAGGTGTAGTGATAAAAACTGCAAGTTAATGGCAAAAAAAAAATATCAGATGTGTGGATCAATGGAATCAAACTGAAGACCCAGACATAATTTCACACACACACACACACACACACACACACACACACACGCACGCACGTATCTGATTTCTGATAAAGAAACCAGAAAGACATAAAAAAACCCAAAAACAACAACAAAACAAACAACAACAACAAGAAAAATTCAGCATCTTCAACAAATAGTGACCCAACTGGATAGAAAAATGCAAATAGATTCATATTCATCCATTATAACCCTATACAAAAATGAAGACCAATTTGATCACATATTTATATTTCAACATAAAAACAGATACACTGTGTCTGATAAAAAGAGAAATTTTTGGAATATCTTTGAACACACTGGCACAGGAGACACCTTTCTGAACAGAACACTGATAGGGCAAGCACTAAGAATTTTAATTAATAAATGGAACCTCCTGCATCTAAAAAGCTTCTATATGTCGAAGGAAACTCTCAGTCTGACAAAGTGGCAGCCTACAGAATGGGAAATGATTTTACCAAGTCAACATTTGAAAGAAGACTAGATTTCAAAATATATAGACTCAAAATCTAGATATAAAAATTAATCCAATTACAAAATATAGACCACAGCTGAATAAAGAATTCTCAAGTGACTGAGAAATACACAAAGAAATGTTCAACATCCTTATCTATCAGGGAAATGAAGATCAAAACTACTTTGAGAGTCCATCTTACATCTGTCATTGTGACTAAGATCAATACCAAAAGTGACAACTCATCCTGGAGAGGATGTAGACCAAAGCTAAGACTTCTTCATTGCTGATGGGTGTAAAATTTGTATAGAAACTATGGAAGTCAATAAGGCACTTCCTCAGAAATTAGGGAAATGATCTACCTAAAGACCCAACTATACCACTCTTGAGCAAATGTTCAAAGGACATGCCACCCTACCAGAAGACACATGCTCAACCCTGTTTATTGTAGCTTCATTAATAATAACCAGAAACTGGAAACAACCTAAAAATGTTAATCCATACAAACAGAGATGTATGATTGGTTTAAGTCGAGATGATTGGTTTGGGTGGTAGGGTGCATGGATCTTACTTAGAGGGAAAAATAGAAAAAATTTGTGCAGACTGGGTGTGAGTGTGGATGAGAGCAAGAAAAGGGTATCGGGGCAGAGAGGTAATGGGGGAGGAAGAGCTTGGAAAGATATTTCAGAAATTGGTCAGAATATGGTGTATGTGTATGTGTGTGTAAACCAAATGCATTGGAAACTTTCTCAAATCTTTGAAGGTGATTCTAATGATGATTATTAATAATATGTGATACAGAGTTTTAGTTGGCCTTGTAGCCTTGACAGACTTTGAGTACTGGGACTATTTGGTTGAATGGTTATCCAAGTGGATCCTATGGAAATACATCTAAATCTAGACTGTTGCTAAGAAAAAGAATGCTCTTCACAATCGGACAGTGGGCATCATAGGTGAGGACCATAAAGCTCGTTGAACACAGAGAAGTTGAGCTCCTGCTTCCATGGAATCTTTATCCTTACATTCTAGTCTCTTTGTGGTACAAAAATGTATTATGAAGGGTTCTAAAAGAAAAAACATGAACAACACAACTACAAGAACTTTGACTTATAATCTATGCTGCCTGGAAAATATGGTAGGGTAATAAAGCACAGACTCTGTGGGAATAGCTAAGCAATATCTGATTTGATCTGAGGCCCATTCTATGAGAAGAAACCCACCCCTGACACTGGATGTATAACTGAGAAAGAAGAACAAAACCAACCAACCAACTAACCAACAAAACAACAAGAACAACAACAAATAAAACAACAGAGACTAGATACCCCAGAAACTATTGAAAAAAAAAAAAAAAAAACCTCAATAAAAAGCGTTCTAATGATATTCTGCAACACTTACAGATCAGTGCTTTATCCAGTTATTATCAAAGATGCTTCCTCAAGCAGTAGACAGAAACAGATGCACAGACCCACAATGAGACATTATGTGAATAGAAACTCTTAAATTGGAGGCCTCCATTAATTCTCTCTCCTCATAGCAAAGGGAATCCCAATGAAGAATAGGTAGACGGTTGTAAGAGCCAGCGATATGCAGAACACCAGAAAAACAATGTCTCCTGAATCAAATAAGTTACGTTTTCATGAGGTTATAAAGACTGAAGGTGCATGCAAGGGGCCTACATAGGTCTTTATATAGCTTTATATATATCAAATAGCCTTAATTATTATTTTCATGGATCTCTGACTCTTGTGCTGGGAATTATTTCCTACTGTTGGATGGCAATGTCCAACTTCCATATGACAGTTTTGCTTTACCTTATTATATTTTATTCTCTCATGTTAAACAATAAAATGTAGTAAGCAATTATGTTGGTCTAGGAAAGTGGTGGTGGTAAATCATTTTTCTTAGGTACATGATGTCATTAACCCCAGAAGTTGGATGGATTTCTAGTCCAATGCATGTTTTCCCTCTGGATGAGTGAGTCTTAAGTTCAATTAGATAGGTCTTGTTTATCACCAATGTGTGATTTCCATTTATTGTACCTTTGTGTATATTTTCCCATGTTTGACATTAATGTGACTCATAGGTGTTGTCTCTGAGTAAAACTGTTAAAAATTTATATTGATTTTAGTACCTTTAGAATGTAAGTTTCAATGTCTCATTATCAGGACAGAAAAATGAGAATTATATACTATAAATATCTAACACAAATATGTTTGCAGTAGAAAGGAATGCATAATCTTATATCTCATAATTCTCATAATTATCAACTAAATTTAAATGGTCATTAAAAGAAAAGAATGTAGAGCCCAAGATAAGCCATTGGTACATCTTGGCTACCTCAGAAACATTGTGACCAGAACATGAAAACTAAAGTATTTCAAAAGGTACTGAGGTACCTTTTGAAAATACCTCAGAAGGTTATTTTCTACTCAGTTAAAAAGTGAAAAATTGTATAGCCCAGGGTGGATTCAAACTTATGATCCTCCTGCCTCTGCTTTCTTCAGCAAATCATACCAGCAAGTGGTACCACAAGTGGCAAATACACAACAAAGTGGAGATAAAACCTGTAAAGACAACCTTCAGTAAATAAGCATGGCCCTCAGTTGAAGGATGGGGCCACTCACCAATCTCAAAATGGGTAACCCAGAAATATTCTAGTCCAAAGGAAAGACAGGGACAAAAAAATGGAACAGAAACTGGAGAAAAGGCCATCCAGAGGTCACCCAACCTAGGGATCCATTCATCTGCTTACACCAAGCCCTGACATTATTACTGATTCCAAGATGTGCTTGCTGAGAGGAGCATGACATGGCTGTTTTCTGAGTAATAAAGATACAGATGCAGATACAGATACTCATATCCAACCATCTTGACTGAACATAGGGACCCCAAAAGAAGAGCTAGAGGAAGGACTGTAGGAGCTGAAAGAGATTGCAACCCCATGGGAAGAACAATATTAACTAAATGGACAATCCAGAGCTCCCAGGGACTAAATCAGCAACCAAAGAGAATTCATGGAGGGATTTAGGGCTCCAGATACATATGTAGCAGAGGATGGCCTTATCTGGCATCAATGGGAGAAGGCCCTTGGTTGTGTGGAGGCTTGATGCCCCAGCATAGGGAGATGTCAGAGTAGTGAGGTGGGAGTGGGTGAGCGGATGGAGGAGCAGCCTCATAAAGGCAAAGGGGAGGAGGGAAGGGATAGGGGCATTGCAGTGGAGAAACAGGGAAGGGGACTATCATTTGAAATGTAAATGAATAAATTATTTTTTAAAATGTGGAAACTTGGGGCTGGAGAGATGGCTCATCGGTTAAGAGCACTGACTGCTCTTCCAGAATTCCTGATTTCAATTCCCAGAATCCACATGGTGTCCAACAACCATCTGTAATGGGATCCAATATCCGATGCCCTCTTCTGGTGTGTTTGAAGACAGCAACAGTGTACTCACATATATATAATAAATAAATAAACAAAAATGATAAAGGAAAATTACAATTCAGTAGTTTTAGAATGAAAATATGTTTATATACCTATTTAAGTTTTGTGATAGGTTAGTTAATCAAACATGACAATGTGTGAGTTTTACTTCCTGTTATCCTTGTAAAAATTAAGTTTAATCATAGTAAGCATTTTTATAATGAGAAAGTCTAGAATCATTCAATGCCATAGTAATCAATAACAGTAAATCTGTACACATAGTTCCAAAATTAATCAAGTAAAAATCTAACCATCAGTTTGAAGTTGTGAAATTAACTTCCTTCTATGAGTTGAATAAAGTAGTTTACGGTACACTTAGAAATATTTGTTTTCATAAATGTCTCTTTCAGTGTTGCCCAAATCACATGAATGATGGTTGATGTCTACTCGGTTGAATTATGGGGTCTGTCATCAGTAATATAATGATCCAGGATCTGCAGAAGCACCAGATTACATGAAGTTCTTTTGAGGGGTATAGGAATGTTCAATGTGGCTAAACTAGTTGCATCACTCGGCATACAAGATTAAATCATTTCCACAGGTGATAATGTTCATGCAAAGCAATAGATAATAAAAATTGAGTTTCCTAGAATTGTTCTGAATAGGGTAATAATTTAACACTGGAGTTAAAATGAATGCATACTAATCATACAGATAAATTAAAACCTATAAAAAAATAAAACATCAGATTAACTAACTTTTTTTCCATTTTTCTTTTAGGCTAACAAAAACAAAAAATAATTTCTAAAATTAAATTTGTTTTTTTCCTTTGGACTAATGAACACATATAAAATAATTTCCAAAATTAAACTAACCTTTAAACAGAGTTGTTCTCTTTAGAAATATAGCTTTCTCTTTTATTTTTAGCCTCTTTCTTGTATAGATTTGTATGGTCACCAGATAAGGCTTCTGGACATATTTACCTTTTATATCAAAGTTTCTCCAAGATGTTATATGGAAGAAATGTGGACAGAAGTAAGCCCACTGTCTCCCCTCATTGTCCTGTTTTGTAAGATTTCCCTATTTGGAAAGAACATATAATAAATAAATAAAAATTGCAGGCAAAGTTATGTATATAATGTAAGAATAAAAACACACTAAAAGTTATAACACTTACAAGCAGTTTTAAGTATAATGTTATGTAAGTTTGACCTTCTTATGTTCTTATTTACAAACCAGCCACTACTTTTTATATTTATCTGTCTGCATAGATTCTTCTCAGCATAGAAGTGATCCTGTTTCAAAACCTAAACATGATTTGCTTGGAAACTGTGCTTGATCAAAGCTATAATAGCTGGCCTGGATGTCTCTGTCCAGAATAATACTGAATAGGCGAAGACACAAAGGCAATCATTATCCATACAAACATCCCTTAATGACATGTTTGCTAGGTTTCCCAGCTTGAGGGCATTTACCTTTCTTCGCAGGATATGCCAATAGAAATAAGTCCTGGGAACTTGGACCTTCTGTCTCTGTATGTAGTTGGCAATAATATTATGTTGCCTATGAGATTATGGAATAAAGTTACAATTACATTATTTCTATCAATAATGAATGAAGTTGAGAGTTCGATCCAAAAATAATGATCATCTTTATTTTAGAAACCCAGCAGAATCTTGAACTTTTGCTCCAAAATGGGACAATTAATAACCACTGAGCTGAAAAAGAAACTCACTGAAATTATCCCACAATCTAACAAAAAGATACAGGAGGTATGTGAAAGAAAATCAATCCAGACATGAGCAAAATGACATCAGCAAAGAAATGTACAGACAAAGAATGCTTCACCCTTTCAACTGTTTTTCATAATCAGCTAAAAAGGAATGGGTTTTAAACCCTTTGAGAGTGTACAAATACTTTGTTAGAAGGAAACTGACAGGATTTTATTGAAGAGTAGAAAAAAAAGTATCTGTGGCAGAAGTATAAGATATAGAAATATGTGAAAGTTATTTTTCTTAATTTACATGTTTTATTGTTTTATTATAAAACATGCAAATGCAGTATATTATAAAAATAACAGCAAATGAAAATAAAAAAGAAATTACAAAAAAGCCTCAAATATATTAGGTTGGTTCCAAATTATCTAGAGACATAATGAATGTTCTTTGTTTTCAGATAACCTTATTCAATTTTCCTGCCTTGCAATTTTCCTTGGTATAATTTTCTTTAAACTGTTAATACGTGTCTCCATCTACTTCTTGAAGTATTTCTTAAAAGACAACTGTCTATTCAGAAAGCATTACATCCTTTCTTCCATAATAGTAATAATTTACAATTTTATTTTGAACGATGCTTGAGATCATTTCTATCATTTTCATAATAAGGATTTCTCTAATATGCTCAAATTTTCCTAAATTTCAATCCATAGATTCTGTTGTGCTTCTCTACACATACCAGAATTTTAAATATGGAAACTTTTTTTAATACATGAGACAGCAGATCAAAGTAAAAATGGGGTCATCAATTGGTATTGATTTTGAAACCACAGAGAATTCAGAATCCAACTACAGTCATCTGGAACACATTTGGTTCCTTTTATTCCCTCCATTTCCTCACCATGATTGCTAATTGCTCTTCAAGACAGTTTGCAATTCCTGGCTGTTTTTACAGTGGCTGAGAGAGCGTTAACTGGTTTGAACACTATTCAGAAAGCTCCCTTCTTGGAATGCTTTCTTTCCTCACTTTTTATAAAACACAGTCAGATTTCCTCTCTCACACCTTTAAAACTTTATACACTTTTTTCTCTTTTATAAAAAACTGATATTATCTTAAAATTGCTTGTAACCATAAGAACTATTTGAATTTGCAATCAGGGATGTATACACTAGTGAAAGAACTATGTGAGTACGATGGGTACTTTTTAAAAAATTAGTGAAAAATCATAAAATATGAAAAGAAACACATTTGTTAAGCATACCTCCTTAAAGATGAATACTAATTGTTTTCTCTTTATAACACATTTTTTTTCAATTTTGTTCATGGGCTTTATAGAAGGAAAGTATGTATTTTATAAAAGAAGCAATTATGCATTTAACAGAGGAAAATTCCTGTGGCATTATTCTTGCTTGGTTCCATCAATGCTCACATGGAAGTGTAACTTCCTGTGTGAGGGTCTGAGATGGGAGAAACTAAGAGGAGGGGCCTTGTAGAGGTGGCTAAAATTAGAGTTTTGTTCTGTCCTTAAATAGTGTTGGTTTCTAGAGAAACACTGAAACTTGAGGGGATGTCTCGCTGCTCTTTCAGTATCCAGTCCTTTTAGTCATAGACAATTTTCCAACAATAGAGTTAATACTAGATGTTGAGCTTTGACCAGAATTGTGAGCCAAATTAAACATAATTCTAATTCCTTTGAATCCTCCCTATCACATTCATAGCTCCTTCTTTAAAAGTTATTTTTAATCTTTTTGATTGTAAATAGATTCTTGTCTCATACAATAAATCCTAACCATAGGTTCTCCTCCCTCCATCCCTCAAAGCTTGTGCAGCCTCCCTTCTACCCTCTCCCCTGGATCCAATCTCCTTTCCTCTGCCTTTAGAAAATAGCTGGTCTCAAAGCAGGTCTTTTAGTTAGTTTACATAAGTTTTTTTCTATTGTGTTTATTTTCTTAAAGAACAAATCATTATTTCATTGATTCTTTTTTATTTTTTGCAACGTATTTCATTAATTATTTGGGAATTTAGTACAATGCACCCTGATCACACACTGCAAAAAAACAAGAAACCCAGGATAGCCAAAAAAAATTCTGAGCAATAAAAGAACTTCTGGAGGAATCATCATCCCTGACCTCAAGCTGTACTATAGAGCAATATTGATAAAAACTGCATGATATTGCTACAGAGTCAAATACTTTGATCAATAGAATAGAATCAAATACCAAGAAATAAACTCACCCATGTAAGCACTTTATTTTTTACAAAGAACCCAAAACCATACAGTGGAAAAAAGTAAAGCATCTTCAACAAATGGTCCTGGTGTGCATGTAGAAAAATTGACCCATATTTGTCACCCTGCACAAAGCTCAAGCCCAACATAAAACGAGATACACTGAATGTAATAGAGGAGGAAATCAGAAATCGCCTCGAATGCATTGACAAAGGAGAAAATTACCTGAGGAGAACACCAATGGCCTAGGCTTTAAAATCAACAATTGATAAATGGTACCTCTTGAAACTAAAAAGGCCCTGTAAGGCAAAGGAGATTATCAATAGGACCAAACTGCAGCATACAGATTGGGAAAAGATCATCACTAACCCTATATCTGATAGAGGGCAATACAGAATATATATAAAGAACTCAAGTAGTTAAACTCTAATAATAATAGTAATAATAATAATAACCCAATTCAAAAATGTGGTACAAAGCTAAATAAAGAATGTTGTTTTTCTCATTTTTTTATTGGATATTTTCTTTATTTACATTTCCAATGCTATCCCCTCTCCAGGTCTCCCCTCTGGAAATTTCATACCCCTTCCTCCTCTCTCCTTCCCGCTATGCTGGTGCTCCCTCACCCACACACTCCTGCCTTCCTGTCTTGGAATTCCCCTACACTGGAGCATCAAACACCCACAATACCAAGGGCTGCTCCACCACTGATGTCCAACGAGACCATTCTCTGCCAGCATAATTATGCCAATTTGTACCCATGAGGTACAAGACAGTCGTAATAATACCCAGTCCATCATTTTGTTGACTAACCAGAACCTCTGTCATCTCTCCTAACTAAAACATTTAGTTCTGAACCTGGCTTTAGGATGAATGTCAGCTGACGACCATCCATTCAAATCTTTTCTCTCAAGGTAAATAGCCAGGATTGGCTATGAGGCTATAAGTTATCAACCCCATCAGAAATCCAGAATGTCTGAGTTAACTATAATTTTGGGAAGCACGAAGCACAGCTTCTAAAACTTAACCAATTTATAGAGACCTCTGAACACCTGGACACTCCCTCTACTTCAAAATGTTGGAGCATCTGTTCTTCTACCTTCTGGCCCAGGATCATCTGACAGACCTTAGTACTGCAGAATTATTAAGGGCTGATTACTCTGTCTAGGCAGATATAATCAGTTGACTATTCTGCAAGTGTGTCCTTTTCTGGACATTAATTTGTCTGTAGATGGAAAGAGGCAATTCTTGTCTAGTGGCTGTCTCACCACAACTGGAGTAACTCCAAAGATGCTCAATTTCTTCTTAGAATTCAATATAGGAAGCTGTCAGGAGCAGACATGTCTCTAATCAAAATGAACATTAATACAGAAATGTTTGTCATGTCAATTCTGTGGATTTCTGATGTTTTGAAAACCAACTATCCCTGTAAGGTAATCTGGACTGTTGTCTGTTTACTCCACTCAACTATCTCTAAATAAAACATAGAGAACACCCTAACAATAAACTCAAAGCCATGAATTTGCTATAGTCCCTTAAATCACAGGCTGTCCATCTCAAATCAGTTAAAAATGTTAAAGAAGGACTGGGTCTAAGCCTTGTATTCCTAAATGTGTTATACTGGTACAATGCCTTTGGGAGTAACAATATTCATCTCACTTTTATATCAATAAGAAACTCCTACCAATGAAAACCTTAAAATTTGTAATCAAAGTAAATTGGTGCCATTTAAGAATTTATATCTTCATCTTGATAATAATTGTACAGATTTCTACTAATAGGTTATGGCTATGCAATAAATCCTAGCTAATCCTCTCTATTCCCACAAAACCACAACTTTTCCCTAGAAAGACAGCCCAACATTTACCACCTTAGTCCCCAAGCCTAGGGAATAGGGGCAATGACTCTTCATTAGCTTCATCAAGCTGATTATGGGCGTTGAGATATTAGAAGAGGAGTGGGGGGAAGGGCAAATTGACAATCCTCTGATGCTGTGTCTTCACTGCCTCCAGATGGAATTCCCGGACCTCAGAGGTTTGAGCAAGTCTGCCCAGCTTGCTTGTTGAGTAGATACACCAAGGCTGATCATTCTTCGATATACAATTCTCAAAACAAATTTTAATACCAAGATAGTTTTTTTAAAAGAGGGATGACATTTTAATAAGGATGTTGGTTCTAACCGCTTTTATTTTTTTCCCTCTTTTATTGGATATATTTACATTTCAAATTTTATCCCCTTACCGCATTCCCCCCACCACCCAGGAACCCCTTATCCCATCCCCCCTCCTACTGCTTCTATGAGGGTGTTTACCCACCTACCCCCCAATCCGCCTCACCACCCTCAGATTCCCCCACCCCACTCAGTGCTCAGCCTTCAAGGTACCAATGACCTCGTCTCCCACCTATGCCCAACTAGACCATCCTCCCCTACATATACACCTGGAGTCATGTGTCTCTCCCTATGTGCTCCTAGGCTGGTGGTTTAGACCCTGGGGAGCTCTGGCTGGTTGGTATTGTTGCTCTCCTCATGGGGCCACCAACCCTTTAGGCTCCTTCAGTTTACTCTCTAACTTCTCCATTGAGAACCTTTGATCAGATTAATGGTTAGCTGCGAGTATCTGTCTCTGGGTATGTCAGACTCTGGGAGGCCTCTAAGGAGACAGCCTTATCAGGCTGCTGTCAGCTTTCCCTTCCTGACATCCATATCAGCGTCTATTTTTGGTGACTGCACATGGAATAATACCCAGGAGGAATGGTCTCCATACAACCTCTCCTTCAGATTCTGTCCCACACTTTGTCTCCATATTTGCTCCCTTGGGTATTTAGTTACTCCTTCTAAGAAAGACCTAGGCATCCTCACTTGTTATTTCTTCTTCAAGAGCTTCATGTCATCTGGTTGTTCAATCTTTGTTGTTTCAAACTTTTGGGCTAATCTCCGCTTATCAGTGAGTAAATACCATGTGTGTTCTTTTGTGATTGGGTTACCTCACTCAGGATAATATTTACTAGTTCCATCTATTTACCTAAGAATTTCTCGAATTCATTATTTTTAATAACTGAGTAATATTCCATTGTGTAAATGTACCACATTTTTTGTATCCATTCCTCTGTTGAAGGGCATCTGGGTTCTTTCCAGCTTCTGGCTATTATAAATAAGGCTGCTATGAACATAGAAGAGCATATGTATGTGTTTGTTATATGTTGGGGCATTTTCTGGGTATATGCCCAGGAGTGCTAGAGCTGGGTCCTCAGGTAGTGCTATTTCGAATTTTCTGAGGAACCGCCAGACTGGACTTCCAGAGTGGTTGTACCAGCTTGCAACCCCACCAACAATGAAGGAGTGTTCCTCTTTCTTCACATCCTTGCCAGCATCTACTCTCACCTGAATTTTTGATCTTAGCCATTCTGACTGGTGTGAGGTGGTATCTCAGTGTTGTTTTGATTTGCATTTCCCTAATGACTAAGGATGTTGAGTATTTCTTAAGGTGCTTCTCGGCCATTTGTGTTTCCTCAGTTGAGAATTCTTTATTTAGCTCTGTACCCCATTTTTAAATGAGGTTATTTTGTTGTTTGACGTCTAATTTCTTGAGTTCTTTGTATATATTCGATATTAGCCCTCTATTGGATGTAGGATTGGTAATGATCTTTTTCCAATCTATTGGTTGCCATTTTGTCTTGTTGACAGTGTCCTTTGCTTTACAGAAGCTTTGCAATTTGATGAGGTCCCATTTGTCGATTTTTGATCTTAGAGCATAAGCCATTGGTGTTCTGTTCAGGAACTTTTCCCCTGTGCCTAGGTATTCGAGGGTCTTCCCCAACTTCTCTTCTATTAGTTTCAGTGTATCTGGTTTTATGTGAAGGTCCTTTATCCACCTCGAGTTGAGCTTTGTACAAGGGGATAAGAATGGATTAATTTGCATTCTTCTACATGTTGACCTCCAGTTGAGCCAGCACCACTTGTTGAAAATGCTGTCCTTTTTCAACTGCATGGTTTTAGCTCCCTTGTGAAAGACCAAGTGACCATAGGTGTGCTGGTTCATTTCTGGGTCTTCAATTCTATTCCATTTATCATCCTGTCTGTCTCTGTACCAATACCATGCAGTTTTTATCACTACTGCTCTGTAGTACAGTTTGAGGTGCCGGATGGTGATTCCCCCAGAAGTTCGTTTATTGTTGAGAATAGTTCTTTCTCTCTCCTAGGTTTTTTGTTATTCCAAATGAATTTGTAAATTGCTCTTTGTATCTCTATGAAGAATTGATTTGGAATTTTGATGGGTATTGCATTAAATCTGTAGATTGCTTTTGGCAGGATAGCCATTTTTACTAAGTTAATCCTGCCAATCCAGGAGCATGGGAGATCTTTTCATCTTCTGAGATCTTCAATTTCTTTCTTCAGAGACTTGAAGTTCTTGTCATACAGATCTTTCACTTGCTTGGTTAGATTCACTCCAAGATATTTTATTTTATTTGTGGCTATTGTGAAGGGTGTCATTTCCCTAATTTCTTTCTTAGTCTGTTTATCCTTTGAATAGAGGAAGGCTACTGATTTGTTTGAGTTGATTTTATATCCAGCCACGTTGCTAAAGTTGTTTATCAGGTTTAGGAGTTCTCTGGTGGTAAGTTTTAGGGTCACTTATGTATACTATCATATCATCTGTAAATATTGAAATTTTGACTTCTTCCTTTCCTATCTGTATCCCTTTGACTTCCTTTTGTTGTCTAATTGCTCTAGCTAGGACTTCCAGTACTACATTGAATAGGTAAGGTGAGAGTGGGCAGCCTTGCCTAGTCCCTCATCTTAGTGGGATTGCTTCAAGTTTCTCTCCATTTAGTTTGATGTTGGCTACTGGCTTGCTGTATATTGCTTTTACTATATTTAGGTATGGGCCTTGAATTCCTGATCTTTCCAACACTTTTAACATGAAGGGATGTTGAATTTTGTCAAATGCTTTCTCAGCATCTAGTGAGATGACCATGTGGTTTTTTCTTTGAGTTTATTTATGTAGTGGATTACATTGATGGATTTTTGAATATTGAACCATCCCTGCATTCCTGGGATAAAGCCTACTTGATCATGATGGATAATTGTTTTGATGTGTTGTTGGATTCGGTTTGCGAGAATTTTATTGAGTATTTTTGCATCAATATTCATAAGAGACATTGGTCTGTAGTTCTCTTTCTTTATTGGGTCTTTCTGTGGTTTAGGTATTAGTGTATTGGTAGCTTCATAGAACGAATTGGGTAGTGTTCTTTCTGTTTCTATTTGATGGAATAGCTTGAAGAGGATTGGTATTAGGTGTTCCTTGAAAGTCTGAAAGAATTCTGCACTGAAACCATGTGGCCCCAGACATTTTTTGGTGGGAAGATTTTTAATGACTGTGTCTATTTCTTTAGAAGTTATGCGACTGTTTAGATGGTTTATCTGCTCCTCGTTTAACTTTGGTACCTGGTATCTATCTAGAAAATTGTCTATTTCCTCCAGATTTTCCAATTTTGTTGAGTATAGGCCTTTGTTGTAGGATCTGATGATTTTTTTAATTTCCTCTGTTTCTGTTGTTATGTCTCCCTTTTCAGTTCTGATTTTATTAATTTGAATACTGTCTCTCGGCCCTTTGGTTAGTCTGGCTAGGGGTTTGTCTATCATGTTGATTTTCTCAAAGAACCAGCTCCTGGTTTTGTTGATATTTTGTATAGTTCTTTTTGTTTCAACTTGGTTGAATTCAGCCATGAGTTTGATTATTTCCTGCTGTCTACTCCTCTTGTGTATATTAGCTTCTTTTTGTTCTAACGCTTTTAGGTTTGCTGTCAAGTTGTTAACGTATGCTCTTTTCAATTTCTTTTTGTAAGCACTTAGAGCTATGATTTTTCCTCTTAGTACTGCTTTCAGTGAGTCCCACAAGTTTTGAAATGATGTGTCCTCATTTTCATTTAATTCTAAAAAGTCTTTAATTTCTTTCTTTATTTCTTCCTCGACCAAGTTATCATTGAGTAGAGCATTGTTCAGGTTCCAAGTGTATGTGGGCTTTCTGTTGTTTTTGTTCATGTCAAAGAAGAGTCTTAGTCCATGGTGGTCTGATAAGGTACTAGGGATTATTTCAATCTTTTTGTATCTGTGGAGGCCTGTTTTTTGACCAATTATATGGTCTATTTTGGAGAAGGTACCATGAGGTGCTGAGAAGAAGGTATATTCTTTTGTTTTAGGATGAAATGTTCTATAGATGTCAGTTAAGTCCAATTGGTTCATAACTTCTGTTAGTTTCATTGTGTCTCGGTTTAGTTTCTGTTTCCATGATTTGTCCATAGCTGAGAGTGGGGTGTTGAAATCTCCCACTATTATTGTGTAGGGTGCAATGTATGCTTTAAGCTTTAGTAAAGTTTCTTTTATGTATGTGGATGCCCTTGCATTTGGGGAATAGATGTTGAGAATTGCGAGTTCCTCTTGGTACATTTTTCCTTTGATGAATATGAAGTGTCCTTCTTTATCTGTTTTGATTATTTCTGGTTGAAAAATGATTTTATTTGATATTAAAATCTCTACCCCCGCTTGTTTCTTAGGACTATTTGCTTGGAAGATTGTTTTCCAACCTTTTACTCTGAGGTAGTGTCTGTCTTTTCCACAAAGGTGCGTTTCCTGAATGCAGCTAAATGTTGGGTCCTGTTTACATATCCAGTCTGATAGTCTATGTCTTTTTATTGAAGAATTGAGTCCATTGATATTAAGAGATATTAAGGAAAAATGAGTGTTGTTTCCTGTTATTTTTGTTATTGGCAGTGGAGATTTGTTTGTGTAGCTACCTTCTTTTAGGGTTTTTGGAAGATTACTTTCTTGCTTTTTCTAGGTTGTAGTTTCCCTCCTTGTGTTGGAGTTTTCCACCAATTATCCTTTGAAGTGCTGGATTTGTGTTGAGATACTGTATAAATTTGGATTTGTCATGGAATATTTTGATTTCTCCATCAATAATGATTGAGAGTTTTGCTGGGTATAGTAGTCTGGGCTGGCATTTGTGTTCTCTTAGGGTCTGTATGATATCGCTTCAGGATCTTCTGGCTTTTATGGTCTCTCGTGAGAAATATGGTGTAATTCTTATAGGTCTGCCTTTATATGTTACTTTGCCTTTTTCTCTTACTGCTTTTAGTATTTTTGTTCTTTGTTTTGTACATTTGATGTTTTGACTATTATGTGGCAGGAAGTATTTCTTTTCTGGTCTAAACTATTTGGAGTTCTGTAGGCTTCTTGTATATTTATGACATCCCTTTCTTTAGGTTAGGGAAGTTTTCCTCTATAATTTTGTTGAGGATATTTACTGGTCCTTTAAGTTGGGAGTCTTCCCACTCATCTATACCTAGTATCCTTAGGTTTGGCCTTCTCATTGTGTCTTGGATTTTTTGTATATTTTGGGTTAGTAGCTTTTTGTATTTTGCATTTTCTTTGACAGTTGTGTCAATGTTTTCCATGGTATCTTCTGCACATGAGATTCTCTCTTCCATCTCTTGTATTCTGTTGGTGATACTTGTGTCTATGACTCCTGATCTTTTTTTAGGTTTTCTATCTTCAGGTTGGTCTCCCTTTGTGATTTCTTTATTGCTTCTACTTCCATTTTTAGACCCTGCATGGTTTTGTTTAATTCCTTCTCCTGTTTGGTTGCATTTTCTTGCAATTCCTTAAGGGATTTTTGTCTTTCCTCTTTAAGGGTTTCTATCATTCTACCAGTGTTCTCCTTAAGTTCTTTGAGACTATTATTTATGTCTTTCTTAAAGTCCTCTATCATCATCATGAGAAGTGATTTTAATTCTGAATCCTGCTTTTCTGGTGTGATGGGATGTTCAGGGCTTGCTATGATGTGGGAACTGGATTCTCTTGATGCCATGTAACTTTGGTTTCTGTTGCTTACATTCTTGCGCTTGCCTTTCACCATCTGGTTAACTCTAGTGCTGCCTGTACTTGCTGTCTCTGACTGAAGCCTGCCTTTCCAGTTATCTTGCTTGTGTCTGATCTTCTAGGGGTCCAGATGTCTCTGTGATCTTTTCCAGCTGCACTGATTACAGTGGTACCTCTAGGATGCCTCCAAGATAGCAGTCCAACTAGGTGTCTGCTGTTCCGGGTGCAGTGTCTCCTCTAGGATATCTCAGGATATGTTGTTTGATGCTCTGAGTTCAGTTGTTCCTCTGTAGCTCTGGGTTGAGTAGACCTTCCAGTATGTCTCAAGCGGAATCCGGGGTCCACACAACAGCAGACCAGTCAGAGGTCTCGACTTGTGTTTCTTGACTGCAGATCTTGTGTTTCAGAACATCAAGATATGTTTTAAGTCTACATGAGAGATCACAGAACAGGAAGATAGAAATGATATAATTGTGTCCATAAGTGTAAATTAAGAATATTTCATGGGGTGGGAACACCCAAATAACCTAACATGGTGGACAAGGCTGATTGTGAGGGTTGTACATTGTTACCATAGACCTCCATTTTAAAATGTAGAACTTTTAGTTTCCTGTTATTATACAAAATACCTTTGAGCCCTAGTAGATAAATGGTGGCACTATATATTTCCTAATTAATTATAACTATAACCATCCAAATAATATAAGTATAGGAAAAAATAACCATATATATGTGTATATATATATATATATATATATATATATATATATATATACACATATACACACAATATGTTAAATTGAACTAAATTAAGCCTGTCATATAGGTGGGCATTTATTCTTCCCTACAGTTTTCTGTATACATTTCTTCTCCAGATCC
Source organism: Arvicanthis niloticus (assembly GCF_011762505.2). Taxonomy (NCBI): domain Eukaryota; kingdom Metazoa; phylum Chordata; class Mammalia; order Rodentia; family Muridae; genus Arvicanthis; species Arvicanthis niloticus. Next base: position 57,328,858 of record NC_047661.1, read on the forward strand.
ATGAATAATGGTTTTTTATACCTGTTGAGGGTGCAGCTAGCATATTATTGTTAGAAAGTTTCATGAAGAAAAGTAATAATATATGACTCGGTGAAATGGGAACTTAAATAATCTTAAAGTTAAAAATTATTTACATTACATTACCATAAGTCATTTCAGCTGACAGATATGAGTGGTTACAATTCACACTGACTAATAGAGAATGACGATAATTTATATTATGATGAATAAAATATTTGTCCAATAAGCAAGGGAAACTTTTTATGCTGTCTTGAAACTTGATTATTGATTTTGATTGTTTTTGTTTTTGTGTTTGTTTTTGATTTTGGTGTGTGTGTGTGTGTGTGTGTATGTAAAACACCATAGTTACTGATTCCCAAGTTCATTGTCATGTAATTGTAATGGATGTTAATGCATAAAGGTTAATTTCGCTGTCCCACTATTTATCGTAGGGTGATGGCCCTGATTCTTGCTTCATTATAGTACCACATCATGATAGAAAATAAAAGGTAATTACATAGAATATACAATGCTAAACTATGAATATCTTACAGATTTTGCAAAACATCTGGAAGACTAGTAAATAAGCACTATTAAACAGTTCAAATACAGAAGGTGCCATTATGTAAAAGGTAAACAATTTACATGGAGCATCTTGTCACTTTTTAACTGCCTGTGCCTTACCAAGGGTCTTTTAAATAACTATAATAATCTTACTAGCTTCCTAAAATAGATTAGGACAAAATCTTTACTCTGGTCCGTGGTGCTATCATTATCTGGAATAAATAAACATTTCTTTATATCTCATGAAATCTTGCATAAAAATTCCTTGGTTTATGAAGCCCAAATAACACCAAGATTAACCTAAAGAATTTTACAATATATATAATAAAATGATCAGAAATAAAATGAAAACAAAAAACTTATTTAAAGCAAATAATGATTTCTATTGATTCATAATGATTGTCATCATTACATAATCTATACTCACTGAAGAGACATTTCTCATAAAGTAGATCTTTATCCCATTTTTAATTGGGCTATTCAGTTTGATGATGTCTAGTTTCTTGAGTTCGTTATATATATTTTGGATGTCAGCCCTCTGTCAGATGTGAGATTGTTACAGATATTTGATCATTTTTATCCTGTTGTTTTGTCCTTTTGATGGTGTCCTTAGCCTTTCTGAAACTTTATCCATTCTTATGACCCGTGTTTTTAATTTGGGGATTGAATTCATTGATGTTGAGAAATATTAAGGAACAACTCTTGTTAATTCTTGTTTATTTGAAGTTGTTGGCAATACTGAGTAATATGTCTATTTGTTTGAATATATGTGCTTTGTTTGTGTGTGTGTGTGCGCATGTGTGTGTGTGTGTGTGTGTGTGTGTGTGTATTACCATTCTTTTGTATTTGCTGATGTGAAAGTATTCATTTTCTGTATTTTCTTGGGTGTATTCAATCTCCTTGGGTTGGACTTTTTCTTGTATTATCTTCTCTAGAGCTGGATTTATGAATAGACTGCCTAAATTTAGTTTTATTATGAATTATCTTGGTTTTTTTCCATATATGGTGATTGAAAGTTTTGCTGGATATAGTAACATGGGCTGGCATCTGTGATCTCTTAGAGATGATAAAACAGATCTTTCTTTTATTATTTGGCATTTTTCCCTTGTATCTTTTATATTCTTTGTTCTGTACATTTTGTGTTTCGATTATTATATGACAATATTTTTTTCCTTTTCTTATGTATTTGTCTTCTCTCTGATTCTTGTATGTTCATTGGCATCTTTTACTTTAGGTTATGAAAAGTTTCTTCTATGGTTGTGTTGAAAATATCTTTGAGGCTTTTTAGTGAGGATTCTTCTCCTTCCTCTATTCCTTTTATTCTTAACTTTGGTCTTTTCATTGAGTCTCATATTTTCTGGGTATTTTCTGTAGAGAGAATGTCTTCCGGTTTGTACGAATGCATCACCTTTTAAGTATAAAACCTAGGACCTACATGAAAGGATAGAAGAAAAGATGAGAAATCTTGGAGGCAGCAAGGATTCTGAGACAGATAAAGGAAATTAACCCAGAAATATATGAAGAGAGAGATTCATGGTCCCTGAGCACAGGTAACCAGTCATATGGCAGAATACAGATTAAAATAAAAAGATTATATTAAGTTTTGGTCTAGTCAGACATGAGCATGGGTTTATGGTCAATTATTTGTAAATATATTTTAAATATGAGTCTTATTTCTGGGAGCATCATCCTGGGAGAAAGAACGAAACCTAAGTTTTACAGTTTATATAAGGAATATTTTCGATTTAGCATTTTCATTGACTTCTAACGCGCACCCACCCACCCCCCCCCCCCCGAGCCCTTTACCATCCGTGGAAGAGAAAACACGAGAGGCAGAGATCGGGTAGTTACTGCAGAACGAGGATTTTTACTCAGTATCACACACGTGGAAAACGCGGAAGGGCTGAGATGTGGAAGGGGCCTGGCTTAAATACAGTCTAGAGTGACGTATTCACTTCTGATTGGCTGTTCGCTCACCACCCAACATTCAGTGACTTTGGCGGGCTCTCTGCCTAGCATCTGCGCAGATAATTGTTTACTTCTGGGAAAACACGAGGCTAGCGCCAACTTGGGGTGGCAGATTATATTGCGGCTCCCAACATTGACTGATACTTCAAATTTATTCAATTGTATCTTCTACATCTGAGCTTCTAGCTTCCATCTCATGTGTTTTGTTGGTGATTCTTGCATATATAGCTACTGTTTGCATATCCAGATTTTTCATATCCAGGATTCTCTCTGTGTTGTCTTTATTTTTTCTATTTCTATTTTAAAGTCTTGAATATTATTCACTTTCTCCACTTGTTTGCTTATAATTTCATGTATCTCTTTAAGGTATTTATTCATTTATAATTTTACAACTTTTCTCTGTTTTATAATATTATATTTAAGGTAATTTTTTCATGCTTCAGGTATGTTTACATACACAAGGTTTTCTGTACTGGGCTCTATTGGTGGTAAATTGCTCAGGCTGTTTTGTATTGTTCTCATTCTGGCCTTGTCACCTGGGTTTGAGGTTATTATAAGTGTAGGTGCTACTTTCTAAGTTTGATAGGTAGGCTCTGTTTGGAATTTTTCCTTGGATTTTCTTTTCTCTCGTTCTTTGTGTCTGAGTAGACTTGGGTTCTGGTGACCATCAAATCTTCATTAACAGTAGGGTGCTGTGCTGTTCTTTTATGTTTTTGTTTGTTTGTTTGTTTGGGGGTTTGTTGTTGTTGTTCTTGGTTTATGATGTATGTATGCTTGTTCGTTTTTTGTGCATGGCTTGCTTAGAGTTCGGTGACAATGTTGCCAGAGCGGTCTTGGAGGTATTGTGCCAAAGATGTGGGTAGGAATATGGGGGCCAGTTGATGGGGCACAGTTTACAGATGTTGTGTGTAGTTTGTGGGAAGTTTATGAGAATAGAGCATAGAGCAGGGTCATACCTGGTGTCCCTGTTGCTGTTGTGGCCTGCTGGAAAGTAAGTAGAGTTGTCAAGCATATAGGAGAATGTTCAGATTAGATTAATTGAGATTAGAACATGTTTCATAAATATGGTACAATTGCATAGGCTAAGGTTCAAAAAAAAAACAAAACAAAAATAAAAGATGAACATAAGAATTTTTCCACTCTCTGCTTCCTAGTTTTAGATAAAATGGGATCAGCTACTTCTAATTCTGAACATCATATCCTCCTTCATGCAATAAATAATATTGAAATAACTACATATTAAAATAATCCTCCATTTTTCATGTTGTTTTCTGGAGGATATTATGCTGTAAAATTAAGACAAGTTGAAACAGGCTGTTTTTCTCCAGGCTCCAAGTTTCCTGAATAACAGCTAAGAAATTCAAAATATGTATTTACAAATGCCTTGGTGAACTAGCCTTGGCTGGTTCCCCAATAGCTCATAAATTGATGTAATCCATTTATACTAGTCTACATTCTGCCATGTAGCTGGTTCTTTATAAGGTCCCTATCCACATGGAATACAGTGCAAGAATTTTTTCATCAAGAATCATTTGAGAGTGGCTATTTTATTGAGTTGTGACACTCTGGGAAGCGTTTTCTCTCCTGAAGCATTCATCTCCAGACCTAGGATCCACCAGCAAACTAGGTTCACAATCCTGCCAATGCTGCCACTTGCCCAAGTGACTAGTGACTCTAGTTTTTGTCAGTTTACCACCTCTGCTGCCATTAACATTGGCACTGCTATAGTAGCAGGAGAAATCCCATTCATGCCATGCACGGAATTCCCTTCAGAGAGTTGTAACACTTTGGCCATCCTGGCCCGACCAGAGCCTCTTATAGCCTTCCTTTCTAGCTGGAGCAGAGGCTCTAGGAATTTGTCCGTTCTAGTTCTGCATAGAACCACACCTGGAAACCCATAACATGGACTGCATTCTGTCTCCCCTAATAGGCTGTAACACCCTCAGTGGTGAGACAGACAAGCAGCTTGGCAAGATACCCAGCATCTGTCCTCCTCACATCTTCCATGGTACTGTCTTCCCATGAATAGCTCTAGCCCAGAAATCTCCTGCCTCTTGGATATCCCACTTTCCATTTTTTGCATTAACTACAGGCAAACCAGCTTTAACTGACAGATGGTGCATCCATACAGCATATAGAAATTTTGTCTACAAAAAAGACAGAAAATTAGTATCAAGACATAAGGTTGTTGCTGTGCTAACATAAACTATGTGGTTCTCAGGCCACTGGAACTGCTCTGTGGAAAGAATGTTAAAGTGTTTAGAACTCTGGAGCAATTCTGGTAGAAGTCTGGAAGAAGAGATGGCTTAGGAAAACACCAACTGTGTTTGTACTTATGAGGCTTCAGTAGGAAAAATAATTCCATCAGAGGCAGAGGTCCTTCATCTTATATTTTGGCAATGTATGTGGTTGTCAGTGTCCTAAGAATATGAATGAGAATGAATTTCAAGGTAAATTAATTTTAAAGTAAGAAACTAATATGTTTGGCACAGGAAGGTTCAAAACACAGTAGGTTTCAGCCTATGGCCTGGTTATTGTTCAGAACTACTATTTTCCAGGGCTATAGATAAAAAAGGAAACAAATGGACAAAATAGTTTTAAAACATAGTTTGTTAAGGGAGAGAGTTTAAGCAAAGTTTAGAGTAAAACTTGAAGTAAAGTTACTCAAAAGAGGCAAACCAGTTAAACACAAAACTGGTATTCTAAATGGGGACATTAGGAAAGTTACGCTAAAGGCTGTACTCCCACGGAAGACCCCCCACCCTTCTGAAGATGCAAATTCTTTTGGAAGGAGATGGCCTAAACTCGAACTGTCACTGAGGGGGTTATCTGTTCTCAAAAGCAATTTTTGAGAGAAGTGTTTCTCCAGGTTCTTTCTTTTCAGCCACACATAAGGCAGAAGAGGAATAAGCTACAGTATTTTGATTCTTCAAGTAATTATCTGAAGGCAGGGCTATGCTGTGATATAATAAAATCTCTCATTTTCTTGATTACATGCCTATGTCGGGCAAAATTAAATAAATTTACTGTCGGCTTATGTACATTACACTGAAATTCATATGTTTCCCATGCTTTCATGTGAAACATAAAGAATTAAAGAAGAAAAAAAGTTCTTGTTGGCACATTAGGATAAGAGGCTTTACATGTTAGGGACAAGCTTCAGAATGAATACCGATGAAGAAATTCAGTCAAGCTTTCCAACCCAGTGAAGCAGAAATTTTCATTTTGTCTGAAACCTGGTTTCTATCTTTCATGATTGTAAGTCACTCCTTTGTCATTTATCTTTACAGTGTTTTTTACAATACAGTCAATAATGTCTCATGGATGATTCCACAGTCTTGGGAACATCTCTTATGGAAGACTCCTTTACAAGGAGAACCAATGTTGTTGGATAGTTCCCATATCATAGTTTCTACATATAGTGATACCTAGAAAATATATTTCAAGAACAATCAAAATCTTTTTTTATAAAAATATGATTATTCCAAATTTATCAAGTTTATCATTAATATGGAAATCCAGGACCCTTGAAAACATCTTAAACTAGTTTCAAATATCCTATATTTCTCTATATGTAATAGGCTATAGATCATTTTATATTATATTTTGTTCTGGATTTATCTGCTTCACCCATTACCAGTCTTCATATGATAAGGTGGCCTAAAAAAGATATTGTGGTTTACTTCATAAATAAAAACATGAGTTTTATGTAACCTCATGGGTAGTATCTATTATCTCTTTGGTAACTTTTTATGAAGAATCTTATGATGCTTAACAAGTAACTAGATAAATATTTCTTTTCTAATAATTAAAAAAAATAATGCGTGTGAATAAAGGAATGTGTTCAGTGATCCAAGGTACATCTGACACTGAGTCAAGTAATCAAATATCATTCAAACATCACTGAGTTTTAGCCATGAAAATAAAGCTACATGAAGACTCACATTGGTTAAGTGTGCATGCTGCTTCTCTTCCATTGGCTTATTTCTTTTACACACTTTTTGTAATATGTTTTGAAACATTTTTGGGGGTATAGCCTGATTTTACCATTTTGCTAAGGACAATTACTAAGTGAACTTGCTACTCATTTTGAGAAACCATTCACACAGTTTAATCAGTTTCAACCACACAAGTATTGTTTTTTAATGCATTAATAGTATTAATATATTGTTAGTAATGTATTAGTAAAATGCATTAGTAATAGTATTACTAAAAGTAAAAATTGAAAACATACTGTGTAATTCTGTCATATACAAGTTTGGCAGACATAAGCAGAATTTTGCAATAAGCACACTTATTGATGAATTATAAACTTTAAATATGTTTGCCAATTATATACTTTGGTTTTATTCCTTAAAGTAATAGATATATTGCTGAATATTATATTATCTAATATTAAGGGACAACTTAATGAACCTCTTTGAATTTGGAAGGTACACTTTTTCCATTTCTTTCCAGACTCTTGCCCTTTGTATAGGATCTAGAACATGAGAATGTATGACCCATGTGAAACAGAGAAAATTCTGTTTTTCTTGAGAATCAGCCAGAACCTTAAACTACCTGTAGGATTCTTAGTAGATGGAAGCAAATCACAATGGGATGGCACTAGCCAAACTCAGTTAATTCGTTCTCCTTAATTCAAATTAACTTCTGGAAGAGAGTCCCTTTGCTTTAAGAATTTATACTTTGATAGAAAAACCATGTTTCAGTGAATGGCCACACATCCAAAAATATATTGGCAAATATAAACTGGACTTGAGTGGGTTAAAGAAAAGAAAGAGATAGGAAACAAGGTTAGGTGATTAAGGATACCTTTGGAATTTTGTGGATCTAGGAGAGATACTTGCTTATGATCAGAATACATTATGCAAAATTCTCAAAAAAATAAAGTGAAGAAAAGAAAAAGGATGACAGCTTTTAAAGCAAAGTTCTTGCTGCTACTTCCTAGGGAACACTAAAAAATTGGCTTTTTTTTTTTCCCCAAGGAAGTTAGGAGAACTTACAACTCTATAATTAGTTTAACATTGTCTGATATGACTGCCCATGTGAATGACGTATGACAAATCAAATTTTATTATCAAGAAGAATTTATACAAGAGGCTTAAATGAAATTAGAAAGCTCGATTTAATTTTAAGGATATTTTTCATACCTCCAAAGACATCTCTCCCATCCTGTCATTTTGCAGAATCTGCTTCAACTTCCCATTTTGAATTCATGTGTGGCATTTTATAATCGTGGTCATATGAGCAACCAAAGAACAGATATTATGAACTACAATGACATTAGATTCTAGATTAATGTGGTCATTGAGGACAGTAGAGAAGAGACATTAACAGCAGGTGGCACTACCACTATCACATTACCTTTGTATAATGCCTAAAAGGGGAAGTAACTAGCTGAACATACATATGTTAACCTATAGTAAGGAGTGAAGACATACTCTGAAATATTGAATGTATATTTATTCATTTTAAGTCTAATTAAGAATACCTAGTCTAAAAGAGGTCCTTTGTACCTGGAACAAGAAACACTCAAACACTAAACTATATTTTCTTCACCTAAACACCTATGATGCTCTCATGAGGCAGATATTGAGCTGACCTTGCTGTGTTTGTTTTAATCAGGAGCCCATATATACTTTGCTTTGTCTGGAGAATTGACTCAGTGGCTAATAGCACTTTTTCCTTTTGTAAAGGAACAGGATTCCATTGTCAGTATCCATAAGGAAGCTCACTTGTATGTATACTTCCCATCCTTGGAATCTAAAATCTTATACTGACCTTCACAGGCACCAGACATGAATGTGGTGCACATGCATACATGCACACAAAACATTCATATACACTTATTAGCAAGTAAAACAATTCTATTTAGCTTTTATTCACCAATTCTTACACATCTAAACACCCTGAAAAGCAGCCAAGTATGAGCAGACATCATGATCTAGTTTAAAATGTAGGTAATAGGTATCCATTGATTTAATATTAGGAGAAAATTAATGGTAATTAAAAATTAACAGTTTTGCGCTCTTTGATTTGGCATGGTAGTTCCCAAAATTCCACATGTCAACCCTCTGCCCCCAGGGTGATTGTGGAGGTTTAAATGAAACTATGCTCAGGAATTTGAGTACTTTGTTCCCAGGGGCTGGCACTGTTTTGATAGATTTTGAGACGTAGCCTTTCTAAAAGACATATGTCACTTAGATTGGTCTTTAAGGACTAATGACTCATGCCATTTCAAATTTACTTTCTGCTTCATGCTTGGTGTATAACGTGAGACCTTGCTTCTTATTTTTTCTGTCATACCTTTGTTCTGCTCTCATAGACTCTAAGCCTCTGGAACTATAAGTTCAACCACTCTTCTCTAAGATGTCTTGCCCATTGAATTTCATTAAAGCATAGGAAAGTAACTCATTCAGCACCACTTTAGACAAGCAGTGTAACATTTATGGGAAGATCATAGTGACTGTATTGCTAAATCCCTAAGCTCACCATCACCTGCCTTTTTTTTTTCTAAAGAAAAGAGTGTTTGTCTACACCATTTGTACTTTCAATAATAAACTGCATCACACACTACAGCCTTGGAAGGCAGGCCCAAATTCAGTGACAAATCATCTTCCCTAAACTACAAAATGCTGAATGAAAATAACCTTCCATCTGTGTAACCTGGTTATTCAGTGTATTATTGTAGTGATACAAATCTACTACAGTTATGTAAGGCCCTTCTATTATAGAAAGAATTCCAGTCTTGGTGAGTTTTCCTAAATATGGAGGAGGGCATAATTTGACACTTTATATAACATCATAATCTAGAACTTTTGTTTGAACTATAAAATTTTATGGGCTTTGCAATTTTCAAAAACAGCTGTTATAGCAGTTCACTTGAGTATATAGCAGAACACTGTTCTCATGAGTATCAATCAACATGCCTTTGAGAATTTAATAAAAATATGAATATTATAGTTGTTTGAATATAATGATATCTTAACATTTTGTAAATTATACATAATTTCTTGATTGATTGTATCAATAGTTAATTATATTATACAAATTTCCTCATTGTTCCCTATTTCTTATACAAGCTTGTTCAATTCTATAAAATTTGATTAACAATCCCCATCACTAATATATATATATATCCAGATGTGTACAAATTTCATGTGAGGCTTTACTGATGCTCCTTGTCATACAGACTGTTTAGAAGAAGGAAGTGAATACCAGAACTATATGTTTTCCTACTTTATTGATATAAATAAGAATTATTATCTTTTATATTGATTTATTAAGCAGACATGTAGGTTCCTCGGTATTGGAATACTATAGATTCAAATTCTGAATCAATTTGTGTAATTGTTTCAATTTTAAAAAGTGTGATGAACTAAAGTTTATGCAGCTTGTGGGTGTTAGTCAGATAACATCTAATGACGTCCCTTTCCTAAAATGGATCAAAATCCAAGATGAAATTTTCTTAGTTAATTTTTCCTCAAGTTACTAGTGTCCTTTAAGTCTCTCATCATATGTAATAATGCAAGAACTGAAATCCAATTATAAATGAACAGAAAGCAGACCATTCATTTTGTTAGGATGGCTTATGGGAGATGTGGTATGATTAATTTCTTTAGCAGAAATCAACTCTAGAGAACAAAAACAGCATGGTCTATGACTATGGCACAAAGACTGTTTCCTGACTGAAGATTAATACTGTTCAGAAACTTGAAGAAGTTAAGGCTATCTGTAGCTCAGAACTGAGGAACATGCAATATTTACATCTTTAATAAGAGATATCTCTTGATTTTAGTACTTCATCTTAATATGTCAGGCAAATCAAATCCTTTTCTAAGCTGTTTTCCAAATATATCTATATATTTAAGAACAAATTCTGAAATATTTTTTGACATTTTCCATAGCATTATAGCAATTCTATAATCTATTTGATATGTTCTAACAAACCTGTTTCAATTCAAATTGTTTGGAATAGAATATATTTTCTGACTCAGAGAATTAATCAATACAAAACTCAGAAGAAAATATATGAAACATAAAGTCTATGTTTTTTAAAGCCATTTTATACTAAACAAGTTGTTTTATTATTAACTGGTCTTTATAATGCCTGTTTATATATATTTTGTGCCTTGTTTCTTTCTTTTTACCCCTCCTCTGATATGTTGATATCTAGATGACAAGTAAGAGCAAAGTGTTTAATTAACCACAACAACTATGGAGAAATGTTATCATATCTGCCATAGAGTAAAGAAAACATATTTATTTTACAAATTTTCTAGGGAAATTAAGTAAATACAGTGATTGTGTCTATAGCGTATGTAAACAGTGATGTATATGCAAGTACAATTGTGCTGATGCTTCCTTGTGGAGCATAATTTATTTTAAGAGGCAATACTCAAAGGGATAAATACATGGTTAAGTCTCAGCAATAATCTACATAAGTAGTCAAATATGCTTTTATGACAGCAGAAATCCTATTCATACTTGATTACTTTTTTTCTCTTTGTATTTCTCAATGGTATCTCACAGAATGAGAGTGTTTATTTCAGTAATTTTCTTTATATGAACAAAAAATTACAACTCAGAGGAAGATGAGCCAATTATTGAAAAGAATACCAAAAACGTTGAAACATAAAAATAACTTTAATTTATACTTTCATTTAGTGAAACACACAATGATGTTATTTTTCTTAAATTGACATTATGCCACATAGGACAGAGAATTTAAAGATTAACATAAAAAAATCTTATGAGCAAGACCTCAGGTATAGGAAATACCAATATAGTGTTGAAAGATAGAACTATGTTATATCTCTTTTTTTGAAAATATATTTTGGTAAGTTTCATAAATCAACATAAGGAAAAATATTAAAAATAGATCTCACTTTTAATGTAGTCACCAAATTAGTATAAAATAGGCATGTTTGAGCTGCAGGAGGAAATTTGACATATGGACTTGAAAACAGGGAAATAGAAAAGACATAAATCTAAAAGTTAAATAGTATCTATAAAGATGTTCTAAAGTAAAAATAGAATGGTACCATAACTGGCCCAAATACATCCACTAAAGGAATATAAACTTTTGAAAAACTTTACGTACAATGGTAGACTGGAAGCTCTGTCTTGTGATGGAAGGAATGAGAATTGTCAGGACCCCAGAAGAAAGACAGTTCTAACAAATAAAAGAAGCACAACCCGAAATCACAAAAGGAAATAGGAGGCAACAGTAAAATTTCTACGGGACAAAAGGAAAAATGCACTACTGATATAAACAGCACAGGGTTCAGCTAAGAGCCCTGCTGATAAACAGAAGACAAAGTTTTCTTGCAAAAACATAAACCAGATGGCCTTAGTGAGGAGACACCTGCTGGCTTACCCAAATAATGAACACCCATGTACCACAAACCTCAAATACTGTTAGAAATTTTGGGAGACAATGATATTGAGGATGAACATGTAAAACATAGACTCTGTATGTCTCAACCAATATCTCAGAAAGTTGTGGCAAGCTGACATTTTGAACAGGAACATACTGTTTAAAATTGAGTTAATCAGAGGAATTAAAAGCCAAGGAAATTGACATTTCAGTGATTCTAGTATAGATCCAAAGGGATGTTCCAGATGCAACAGTGAAGAGAAAGAGGGAGGGGCAACGAAAAGTGAAAAATTTAATACATATAATGTTTGCTCAAAAAATGAAGTGTGCAAGAAGACAAAGTCATATATATATATATATATATATATATATATATATATATATCTTTTTCTGATAACTATTTTCCAGTGGGTATTTCATTTCTTTATTTAATCTTATCTAACCTATGTTTTTGCTTTTCTTCCTTACTCCCTTTAACTCATTCAATTACTATTTATATATTATAATTTTTATTGGATATTTAATTTATTTACATTTCAAATGTTATCCCCTTTTCTGGTTTCCCTTCCAAAACCCCCAATCTCATCCCCCTTCCCCTGCTTCTATGAGGGTGCTCATTCACCCACCTACCCACTCCTAGCTCATTTCCCTAGCATTTCCCTACACTGGATTATCGAGTCTCCACAGGACCAAGGGCCTCTTTTCCTATTGATGCCAGATAAGGCAATCCTCTGCTACACATGCAGCTGGAGCCATGGGTCCCTCCATGTGTACTCTTTGGTTGGTGGTATAATCCCTGAGAGATCTGGAGAGTATGGCTGGTAGATATTGTTGTTCCTATAGGATTGCAAACTTCTTCAGCTCCTTCAGTCCCTTCCCAAACTCCTCCACTGTGGTCCCCATGCTCAGTCTCATGGTTGTCCAAGAGCTTCTGCATCTGTATTGATCAGGCTCTGGCAGAGCCTCTCAAGGAAAAGCTATACCAGGTTCCTTTTAGCAAGCACTTTTGGCATCAGCAATAGTATCTGGTTTTGGTGTCTGCAGATGGGATGGCTTTCTTAGTGGGAATTTCTTTAAAGCTCAGATTAAATAAAAACATCATCATAGTCTAAGAATAGCAGGAGAACAAATTTCTGAGATGGAGTGTAAATTTAAGGAAATGGTATATTGAAAACTCATGAAAGCCCAACAGTATTCAAAGCATCTAAGAATTCTAGGGTAAGTTCAATAATCTAAAAGAGGGATAGAAGAAAGAACTGAGATGAAAACTAGACACATAAAATATATCAGTAAAATTATTGCAAGAAATATCTCAAATGAAGAGAAATAAATGAACACCTAGGCACAGAGACATGGTAATCCTTAACAGGAGTGTCCAAAAAGGAAACTCTGCACATATTACAGTTAAGGTATCCAAGGTACAATAAATAAACTATATTAAAAAGCATAAGATAAAACACCTACTGTTTTTAAAATGACTAAAGTAAATAACTGTGAACTAAGATTGCTAAATCCAGAAATCTTAAAATAAGAGAGAAAAAAGGGCATTTCATAACAGGTACACAGTAAAGAGATTGATCACAACCACCTCATATCCCAGCAGTGCATAATGATACTCGAAGAAACCCTAAACCAGAAGAATAAAGAAAACAATAACCACAAGGTGCAGGGAAGAATATATTCTTCATGTGAATGGATTCCTACAAGAGAGGTAGGAAAATATCCCACATGTCCAAAACAGTAAATGATTGAAATCTTAGCAATAACAGGGAAGTAGGGTAATCTATCAAACCAGAAATATGAAGGACACAGTAGGAGTTTATGAACTTCTCTCAGTGTTAATCATTAGTGAAAATGCTCTGAATTCTTTTGTTATAAAGGACACCAATTAATCGACTAGGTTGAAAGAAAACAAATGTTCTGTAGCATGTAAAAGACAAACAAAAATCATGTCTTAAGAAAAAGCTTACACAGACTCCAAGTGAAAGGATAAATAGATATCTATGAAGTAAATGAAAAGCAAACAGGAACTAAGATTATATATTAAGACTCCCTGGACCACTCACCTCAGCAAGCAGATGAGAGCAAGAAACTGTTGGGGGCCGACTTTTAGCAGAAAGCGGCTATCAGTTTTGCAGCCATCTTGAGCCATATACCCTGACATGTGACTTGGATTACAATAGCCTACAACAGCTGAGCACACTCTGATAATCTTGGTTTAGATACCTTGAGATTAAAGGTGTGTGAGATTAAAGGTGTGTGAGATTAAAGGTGTGTGATTTAAGAGTGACCTCGAGATCAGAGTTAGAGACAAGACCTAAGGGCATGATTATAGGTGTGACTTAGAGGCATGGCTTAGAAGTGAGACATATAAAAGGCAGAGACAGAACAGATCAGAATCGGACATTAGGGAGACAGAGAAGAGAGAACCAGACACAGCAGAGAGAAGACAGGTAGCAGGCACTTGGAAGAGAACTTGGAAGAAGTAACTTGGAACTTGGAGGGACTAGGAGCTAGGGACTAAGCACTAGGAACTCAAGACTTAGGACTTAGACTGAAGAATAAACAAGATTGAATTACACTCTATCTGGTCTGCATTCTTCCAGTCCGTCCTCACTCTTGCTCTTGCTGAACCCTGACCGGTGGACCAGAGCGGCAGCTTGGGCCGGGATACAGTGGCCTCCAAACGTGGGTTGGCCTGGGCCTCAACATTTTGCTTGGGCCCCGACATTTTTTGGCCACCCCAACGTGGGGCTAGTGAGGTTCACAACAAGAAACAGGCCCTTGTCTATTGAGGAGTCCCTGTCCTGACTTGGTCCCTAACACTGAAGATCTCCCTCACAGTTTCTATCTCAGACCCCCAAAATAACCAGAGGTGCTTACAGAGCCCTACTCGCTTGAATACTGTCAATAATATTTGCTATACATACAAAAATAGATAAATAATTTACTAATTAATTAATTAAAAGAAATAAACCTATTAAATATTTTAAAAATATAGCTCTTAATGCAGTAACACTAGGTGATTTGTATGAGCACCTCCCATAAATAGAGACTATCTAGACTAAAATGTAATACATTAACTTCAAAATGAAGGAGCACTACATATTTAATAGAATTAACAGAAATGTAAACATATTCTATCTAATACCTACCAAAAATACATTCTTCTCAGTAATCTATGAAACATTTTAGAGTATATAATATTTAATGCCACTAAACAACTCTTTCCATACTCAAAAGAATCAAAACATTTTCTTTCGAAGTTTTAGTAGCTCATGAATGAATAAAGCTGGAAATCAAGAGAAGATAAAACACAAAATTTATACAAATTTGTGGTGACTAAGTAATGTATGTATGAAGTACTGGTTAATACTTGAACAAGACTTGGGAGAAACATAAATGTTTTCTTGAATTAAGTTTAGCTTTTCACAATCTTTGGGATATGATAAAAATATCCAATTTATAAAGCGTGTAACATTTACTGCTAACATTAAAAAAGTCTGAGAAATATCAAACAAATAACTTAGCAATGCATTTCTAGTTGCCAGCAAATGAGCTGAAATTTAAAAAATGCCCAGTCAAACTAACCAAAAGTAAAAGAAAGCATAAATTAATAAAATTGGATATATAAAATTTATAATTATGCCAGACAGCAAGGAAAATCAGAGAATCAGTAGAGATCATATCGAAACTCATACTTCCAAATACAGAAATATCTAGAAAATATGGGTGAACAGGTAGACATATAATAAAACTACAATTAATCAGGTTTTTTATAAAAATATAAAGAGATATATAACAAAAATGGAACTGAAGAAGGAATAATAAATATTCTTTCAAAAACTAAATTACTAAGACCAGAGATACTCCAGATCTTTAAGAAAGTAATGACATTAAGATTTATCAAATTGTTGCATAAAATAGAGAGAATATAAACATTAGCACAGTAACCTTTATTGATGTTAACATTGCCTTGATATAAAAACCATATAAGAACACAACAAAAAATAAAACTTTAGAATTATTTCCTGATTAAAATAGGCATAAAAATTCTGAGTAACATGCTTACAATACTAACTAAAAAACACATTAAGAATATCAAACACTATGACCTGATTGATTGTATTCTAGTAATCCAAAGTTACCTCAACATAGTTATATCAATTAATGAAACACAGAACATAAGCAGTTTTAAAGATAAACAGAGTTAATCATTTAAGCAGACATAGAAATGTATTCTGACAAGCTTTCCTTTCCTGAGAGAGGTCCACATGAATGTAGGAATTGAAAGAGCATACTTCAAGATAGTAAAGTCTACAGGGGTTAAACCTATAGACAATATCACACTAAAGGGTGAAATGATGAAAGCATTCCTTCTAAACCTGGGTAAGTTAAGGCATCTATTGTTTTAATTTTTATGAATCGTATTGCCCAAACTCTTAAAGTGAAAAAGAAGTACACATAAGAAGGACAAAGAAAAAATTATTTCTACTTGCTATCTGCCTCATACAATATGTTAAAAGTAAGTCAAGAAATTCTGAAATCTAAAAATATCTCACAGAAAATTGGAAGGGTACAATTTAAAAGTTTTAAAACTTTGTACATTTTCTATGAAGCTACAAAATGTCATGAAAAATTCCACTTATAATCCCATCACAAAGCAGTAAGTGATGGGACTATTAGTAAAACTATCCAAAGCTGAAAGACCTCTGCAATGACAGCTTTAAAACACTGAAGAAAATATAATATATATATATATAATATATATATATATAAATATAAATATAAATATATATAAATATATAAATATAAATATAAATATAAATATAAATAAATATAAATATAAATATAAATATATAGCATAATATTTCAGAAGAATTAAAGGTTTTCTGTGATCATAAAATGTCAAAATAAAGACTTTTGAAGTACCTATATTTCTGAAAATGATCTACCAATTGAATGGGATTATTACAAAATTCTAATTAGACTTTTTACAGAACTAGACAAAAAAGAATTCCAAAATTAATATAAAAAGAAAGAAAAAAAGAATGCTCCAAAATAACTACAACAATGCCTGTCAGTCAGGCAAATGTTATGTTTAGAAGCTGACAAAAATAGAGACACTGTATGGACTTACAATACAACCCTTGAAGTCACCATTTAGAAGAATACGGAGCAGAAGAGGTGACAAGAGATCCTGGCAAAGCAAGATGTATATGTAGCTAAATGATGAGTTAGTTATGGAAGCCTCATGCACATCATATTTTTTATAGTTAACAGTGACGTATTATTAGTATTATTAGTTGAAATGTTATATAGAAGTACATTTTAAGCATTCTTAACAAAAAAAGAAAAGCATACTAAATGGATATTAAATGGAACAATTCTGATATATATGCATATGCACATAATGTCAAAATATCTTTGAAATTCCAACTAGATACACCCTGTATGGATAAATGAACAAACACTTTCTTTACTTATGGAGGCTGTCAACTAACTGGACAGTTGTTTAATCCATAAAATTAAACTAAATGTAGGATTCACTGAATCTAATATGTCACCTACTACATGAAGAAAAAAATCAAAGTTCTTCTCTTAGGTCATATAAGTAATTCTTTTCACTAGAGACCAATGATAGCAAATTAGCAAAAGTATTTTGAAAGACGTGAAATAAACTGCAATGCCACCATAAATTAATTCTTTTATATATATATGACAAATAATGCATTGAACTCAAAGTAATATTGGAATGACTGACAAATACTGTATTTACTAACTATAGACAAGTGTGTTCCTGTGTTCTCAATGGTTAATGGCTGCACAGCAGAGCCAGGCTAGTAGGATATATACATGTTTATCACTTCCTTACCTGCCCCAAAGAAAGACAAACTGCCGTGGGGAAGGAAATATAGCTCCAATATCAATCTGTAAGAAATGTGGCTTTTTACATTAGAAAGAGTTGGCTGCTGGAGCCAAATGCCAGGGATGGGGGAGGAAGAAACGGAGCATGGAGAAAGTGCAGAGAAAGCCTCATGGAAAGCTGCAGTGACAAAGATCTAGGGATAAGAAGTCCAGTTAAGTTTGAGGCTCTTTGAGAGACTGCCTGAGCAAAAACTCCAAAAGTCTTATACTAAACAGATGTCTCAACATCTTTGTTGTTATTATTGATTTACAATTCAACTGTTACTCCCTCCTGGTCCCCTCCATAGTTCCTCATCCCATTCCTACTCACTCCTGCCTCTGAGAGGATGGTCCTCCACACCCCCAGGCCTCCCCATTCCCTGAGGCCTCAAAAGCATTCCATCTTACACCAATCAGTGTGGCTTAAATTAAAAATTGGTGACAGCAAATGCTGGTGAGGATGTGGAGAAACAGGAACATTCCTCCATTGTTGTTGGGATTAGAAACTGGAACAACCACTCTGGAAATCAATCTGATGATTCCTCAGAAAATCAAAAATAGTACTATCTGAAGACCCAGCTATACCACTTTGGAACAAATACCCAAAAGACACCCCACCATACAAAAGGGACACATGCTCCACAATGTTCATAGTAGCCTTATTTGTAATAGCCAGAAGTTAGATACAACCCAGATGACCCTCAAATGAAGAACGGATATAGAAAATGTGGTTCATTTGAACAATGGAATATGGTTCAGCTATTAATAACAAGAATATCATGATTTTTGCAGCTAAGTAGACAGAACTTGAAAATTTCATTCAACCCAGACCCAAAAAGACATACATGGCATGTACTCAGTAATATGTAGATATTAGCCAAAATGTGCTAATACCTACTATACAACCCACAGAATTTAAGAAGTTTATCAAGCAGAAACACCAAGTAAGGATGCTTCAATCCCACTTAGAAGGGGGGAGAAAATAATCATGGGAGGTAGAGGGACAGAGTGACTTGGGTAGAAAAAAGGAGTCAGTGGGGAAACAAGGACTATTATCCAGTATGTTGGGAGGTGGGGGCTAGGAAAGGAACCCAGAAGCCCAGCAGAATGAATGGTATTATGCGGCCTCTGCAGGCAGGAGGTGGGGAGACCCCCTAGAAAGTACCAAAGACTGGGAAGGTGAGAGACCTCAGGACTCAGTCGAAGTGACCTTAGATGAAGTGCCCAACAGTGAAGAGAGGGAACTCAAATAAGAGTTCATCTCCACTAGATAGATGGGGCCTCAAGAAAAGGGATGATCTTACCAACCCCAGTCTCCATATCTTTATTATTAAACCACAAGGAGTTCCCAGAAAATCCCACAATAAGTCCATTTACCCAAGTAGCTCTACATAGAGGAAGAACTACCTACTATGCAGAGAGAGAGAAAGAAAGATTTAGAGAGAGAGAGAGAGAGACAGAGAGAGAGACAGAGAGAGAGAGACAGAGAGAGACAGAGAGAGACACAGAGACAGAGAGAGACACACAGAGAGAGACACACACACAGAGAGAGAGAGAGAGAGAGAGAGAGAGAGAGAGAGAGAGAGAGAGAGAGAGAGAGAGAGAGAATATATTAGAACTGACTGCTTTTATCCAGGGCCATGCAAGTGGAGCCCTGACAAGAGGAATATATCAAGTGATATAGGCACATTTAACATTAAGTGTCTGCCCATGTTTAATCTTGGCATCCAAGAATCACATGGGTGACAAAATGCAAGAGTTTGCTATCTAAGAGATGAGGACAGAAAGAAAGGACAGTCCTTTCTGGACACCCAACAAGGTCAAAGACTTCTGAAGAAGTAGTCTCTATGAAAGGAAGGTGAGGGAACCAACCTTCACATACAATAGAGAGAGTGGAATTTATCAACAGAGATATCTGAAAGAAAATTATTTTTCAAAAAGCATTTGTAAATACAGGCCTGTGCCCATAGTGGCATGGGCCTTGAGACTATTTCCTGCTGAATCCCATGAAAATCCAAACAGGAACATTAATTTTAAATAGTTCTAGTGGGAGCTATTTGGGCCTCAAACAGAGGAAAAACCCAATATCCATGAAATGAAAACCCCTCAATCCTGTCTCATGGGAACCACCAACTCAGTGGATCATCAGTGCATAAGGAACTGCAAAAACTCAGAAAATGAGCAAAGTGGGAGACAGAAACAACAGAGGGCTCAGAAACAAATTTCACTATGACCTCAGAAGCAGAAAGTGCTGAAAAAATGTAAACTAATGTGCCCATTGTGATAAAGATGAAAGAATTAAAAACTACCTCAAAAATGAAAGAAACTCTTGGTCATTTTTTTTTCTTACTCATATAATGTCCCGTTCTGAGCCTTAATTACTGCAGGGTATTTACCAATTGGGAAGTGTTTTCTCAGGGTTAGCACAAAGAAACTCTGTATTAGACATAACCAAGGTTGTGTCTAATGCTGCCTGCCAAATATGGCAGTGTAAGAATCACCTAAGTTGTGTTGGTTTAGAGATAAGAAGGGTTCCTAGAGAATAGCTGAAGTTTGGCACTGTGTGACAGGCCTAGGGTCACAGAAAAGGCCCCAGGAAAGGCTACTGAAGGAATTGAAACTCAGGTGAAACAAAAGTCTCCAGAAGTTTTTGGAGATTCCAAAAATATAAGCAAAGAGATATCATCAAATGCAACAATTTCACTAAGCAAACCTGTACATTTTCTCAGCCTTACACTAACTGTTGTGGCTGACACAGCTTTGGTTTTAGAGATAAGAATAGCACACTGCAGTTATCCTTACTACAAAATGACACCACTTAGAGAGCTCTCAACTTTTAAAACCCTGAAAATGAAAGAAAAAGTGATTTCTGATTTCCTATCTAATTTATTCTCAATCTTTAAAATCTTTTATTTGTTGTTCTGTCATTTAATCTTTAGCTTATTATAAAATGAAAGGTCATAGTTGATATTCTCATTCTCCTTATCCTTATTCTCCTCCAGGTCCTCCTGTGTCACTACTCCATTCCCTCCCAAATTTATGGCTTTTTTTCTTTAATTATTATTTCTTTAATTATTTTTGTCATATTATACACACATTGACACAGATAGATATAAGATAGATGATATGTAGAGAGATACATACGTAGACTACAGAATATAGATAGATGATAGATGATAGACAGATGGTAGATAGATAGACAAATAGATGAATTTAAAAACAATTCTGAATATTTTAAGTATTTATACATGTTTAAGGCTAATATCACTTGTTATTAGAAAACCATATGAGAAACTCATCGAGGGCCTGATAAATTGTTCCTGTTTCAGCAACCATTAACCAAAGAGTGGAGACTTATGACTCCTGTTGTTCTAAGAGGTATCTAGTATATGCTATCATGTTCATTAGGAATTTGAATTAATATTTAACAACTCTTACCCTGTGATTATACAGTATTGCTTTCTCTTCAGATCATAATGGCTCTATAACATTCTGAATCATGTTAGTGTTTGCCATGTGGGTATGCAAATTGTTACTTCCATTTTGATTTAAATGAAATAAGATAGATGACCTCATTGTTGCACTTGGCTATTCAGCTACTGTTTGGTGAGGCTGCATCAGGTCTTTATTTCAGCAGTTCAGATCAGCAAACTACTGATCCCAAATACAGTCATTTCACTGCAGTAAGTACAGACATTGCATGAACTACTTCTAGAAAACTCTACCTAATTGTGAACACTACAGCTTTTGATACCTTTCCATTTCTTGTGTCCACATATACCTACATATACAACTATTTATTGACACCTCTGGCATTATTCATAGTTACCAACTCAATATCCATTATAATTTTTCATTAGTTTGCAGAAACCATAAAAACATTACTTCATCTAAGTGAGACAATGTATAAAATTAAACAAAGAAAAGGAACATAATATTTCAAAAATTTTCTCTATAGAAATATTGAGAGCAAACAAAACTTTGATCAACGTGATATATGAAAATGGAAAACAATTTAAGTAGGTTAGCTATAAAAAGTTTTTTCCCTTTTAGTTTTTTCCAATTTCACTTTTTAACTGCTTATTAGAAAAGTCCCCAATTCCTGAATATAAAAGGCTATCTAGAGCCAAAGAATCAAAGACTTAATATTAATGACAAAGACAAAGAAGAAATTTCCTACTGTAATGAACTTTTGGAATTTGGGGTTATTCTACTATCAGCTTATGCTCTGAAAGTCTTTTTTTCCTTAGCAAAAACTGAAACACTCATTTGTTTCCACAATTATTAATTCAAGATTTTTAAGTGCCATAACTAGACCGAAATCTACTTTCTGATACTCAGCATGTTTCTTATTTGTAAAACTTTGTTTTTGAGGAAACAGTCATTCTGTAACCCTAGGTTGTACTCAACATTATAGTGCTCCTTCCTGAGTGAAGAAAGCAAGAGTGCTCCCCCATAGTTGGATTAGAGGGCTTCATCAAAGTTTGTATAACTTAAAGTACATGTGGGTCAATGTGCACCTTGATACCAGTTGCCTGAGCACTGATGCCTGTAATTGAAATATCACAAACACGCTCATTACTCCACAAAGATTTTTCATGGCTTCCTATTTCTTCATTGATCCTCAGTTGAAGAAGACCATATGTTTTGTATGTCATTTACTGCATGTAGAAATTTTAAGAAGATACTTTAAGAACTGATCGCAAACTTACTTGGGAACACATATAAGAGTTATTCTTACCTCAAAGTTTGGTCAATACCTAAGTGAGTGAATCTTTTGGGTTTCACTATATCCTAATTGGAATGTATTGGCATGTCATTGTGGATTTAGTTAAATAACGGCATTTGTGCACTGCCTCATCTCCCACCGTCCCTTACTTTTGTGAAAATGTCAAGAGAAGCATCTTGCTCATTTTTTTCAGTTAATTTACTTGCTTTTTTATCCAAAATATTGAAAGTTTTTTTCATATCTTAGAGGAATTTTATTCCAACAACATGGCTGCTCTGACACGGGATCACCCACTTTTTAGTTCTATGTGAGCTGGCTGAAATGCTCTGGGCTACAGTATGATCTGGCTAGAATACAGACTTGCCATTTGTACACACTTTTCATTTCAAACAGTGTAAGTAAAATTAGTTTGCAAAATTATTCTGCTTGGCCTTCCGTGAGCAGCTGAGAGAAGTCAGATGGAATCAGTAAGCTTAGATAGACGTTTGATCCAGAAGAGCTGAGTTGAACCAAACAGCCAGAGTTTAAAAGAGCTAGAAAGGGTGAGCATATTTAGCAGTAAGCATCGGAGATGACAATTACATATGGAGTAAAAAGTTACTTTTACACATATTTTAACAACAAATCTTTTGTTAGTAATGAACTTTGCAAATGATTTTTTTTATTTTGTATCATATTTCTTCTGTATTATTAACTTTGAATTTTGAAAAATCCAATTTATAAATGTTATTGTTCAACTTACTGTTCTTTATTTTATTTCTTATATAAAATTGGGGTCATAGACATTAGCTTCACATGTTTACTTCTAGAACTATTCTAATTTTTCACTTCCTTACATTGGAATTCATTTCCATTTAGTTTTTATGTGCAGTTAAGTTGTAATACTGTTTATGTGTCATAGATCAAATCATATTTACTCGATGAATTTATCTTGCTTCATTGTAAAAAATCCCTTTCTTTACATGTTAATTTTTTTGCTTTGCTTTATATATATATAGTTGACCTGCTAAGATTTTAACTTGCACTAGTTAAATCTGTTAACTTCTTTTATTACAGCTTTAAGATTTAAATTTGTGGCTGGGCAGTGGTGGCGCATGCCTTTAATCCCAGCACTTGGGAAGCGGAGGCAGGCGGATTTCTGAGTTTGAGGCCAGCCTGGTCTACAGAGTGAGTTCCAGGACAGCCAGAGCTACACAGAGAAACCCTGTCTCGAAAAAAAAAAAAAGATTTAAATTTGTGAATTTGTGTTATGTTTAGTATGTTGCATGTGGTGTGTAACTGTGGTGCATGTACTTGCTAGATTGGTTATGTGCATGTAGGGTCCAGAAGCCTATGCTGGGTATCTTTCTTATAAGCTCTCAATCATTATATATTTTAGATGAATCTTTCACTGAGTCAGATATTATTTACTACACTATACAGTCTAGCCAAGAAGCTTCAGGCATCTGTTCATCTCAGTTCCATAGTATCAGCACTAGGGCTATAGACATGCATGGTCACACCAGGCACTTACTTGGGCAAAACTAAAAATAGAACTGAAGGCTTCAGGGCCAGGAACTAATGGGCTGAGCCATCTCTGAAATTCTGAAAATATGTTAGTAATGCTTTATTTTCATTATTTTATTTAAAAACAAACAAATGAAAACAAATCAAAACAACAACACTTCACCCCCATGTCTCTGTACTGAGAGTTCTAGTTGCTTTAGGATATCTGGATATTTGGATTTGATATCACCAATTTAAAGCATATTAAGTTGGTCCATGCTGAATATGGATTGAAAACTTTCTCCCTGAATTTAAAATAAAATACTTTAAAGAAAACTTCCTTGTTTTTTTTCTTCTCAATAAAGACATTTCTTTGTTTGCCAATATCCATTGTCTCAAGAACATTTGTTTTAGGTATTTTTAGTGATATTTTATTTATTTTGTACCAGTTTTTATTAGGTTGACTTTGTCTGTTATAAAATTGACTCATAAAAACTTAATTAAAATATTTGACAATGCACAGTGAATTTTTATATATCTGAGTTTCAATGTTTTTAATCTACTAACCATTAAATTTCTAGCATTCCAAAATCTATGAAATTTAAAATATTTAATATTAATAACACATTCTTGAGGAACCAAATTTATGTTGTTAATTTATCATCTCTAAATAAGACTTTGTGATAAAGATTGTATAGTTCAAATTCTGAATCTAGATCCAGTTTTATAATTTTAATGTTTAAAAAAGTGAAGAAAAAAATTTACTATACTTTGTTTTTATAGCTTATGAACCAAATTTTAGGTAAAACAAAAGCCCATCTGTTGTGGTTCAGCCTGGTGCTGCTTGTATTTTAATGCTAACTATGCTTTCCTGGGAGGGGCTGTGGACTTGATTAGATGACTTCTTGTGAACCCACTCCCTAATGAATAAAGGAGCCAATCACTGGGAGAGGAGGAGGCAGCAGTTCTGATTTGGATGGTGGGGAGAGGAGGCAGGAAGGAGAAAGTGCCTTTTGGACCAGGGATAGCTTAAGGGCAAGATGTAGCTACTAGTGTTACCCTGGTTATGGTGATTCTTGGCAGAGGATTTAGATTAGCATTCTAATTGGTGCACCCAGAGATTGAGTTACCATTTCTTCTAAATTAAGTTCATGTGGTGTTTTCTTCTCCCAGTGACTCTCAACTCAGTTCAAGAGAGGAAGGTATGGCAGCAAAATGTGGTTTTGCCTGATGTGCCCCACAAAGGCCACGGGGGTTTGAAACCGGATGATGGCATCAGAATGACTTCCCAGTTTGAGCTTAGTGAGCTCAGTGGAGAGATTTTGGAGCTCTGGTGCCATGTGGCCCTCTGATGCCAGCAGTATCAAGGGAACTACCTATCAATTTTAATACTTTCTGCAACACCCATCATAACAAAATTTAGAAGAATTAGAGTTAGGGTTCCTCACATAGTTTTACTTTAGTTATATGACAGCTTCTGAATTTTGTAATATCAAGTCCATCACTATCTATTTGTTTTTCTTTCTGGTGCAGTAATAAAATAATTATTACAGTTCTATCAGGATAAATTCAGGGGTTTTCCTGTATGGAGTGGCTGGCTATCATTTTATTTATAAAATATATCTGGACTTTATTTTTCTAGCTGTGAGATACTATCATACACACACACACACACACACACATACACACACGTGTGTGTGTGTGTGTGTGTATGCAGTTTATCTGATCCATTACATTTCTCTTTTAGGTTCTTACTGCCTTCAAAGAACTTGTTATTTAATTTTGTTCTAGAAGAACTGAACCTAGCATATTTCATCTCTAAGGAGATGTTTGAAGCTTTATTTCTCGTTGGGTTTAAAGATTGATCTCTAGTAAAAATGATTTCACATAACAGGTTTAGAAAAGTTATTTTGGAATAAAATTACTTCCCAGAGGCTAGTAAAAGTTCCTCCTCTATATAAAGATTTACTTTACTTACATGAACTATATGGCTCTTTATCTGGAATATAGAAATCAGGCGTTGTATTTATTACAACTCATAATTCATTACAAGTTTGTAATTCTGAATGAGCTTACAACTTTATTGTTTTATGAATATTAAGTTGGGACTCTGTAAATATTTAGAAAACTTATAAATTGTGAAATTATTTTAAACTTTCATTTAAATACCGAATAATTAATATGATCAAAGTATATTGATAACTAGGGTGGTTGAGAAGAACTGGACTCACCAAGTGATAACCTGTGGCAATAGATGAAAAGATTCTCTGTGGTATAATGATTCCATAGGTGATGATTTGAATTCTTACAACATCATTAGATAAACTGAACACCATAGAATCTTCTTAGCCTCTGTAGAGAGCTGAGTTTGTTGGGGAAATTGTCATCCAAGACTATGAAACAGTGTACTTCATTTTTCATTATATAAGTACAACTGAAATGTTAGAAATAGAGGAGAAAAGAGAAAATATTTGAATTTCACAAATCAAAGAATAGGCTCAGGAAGCTCATAGAATACCAGGCAGAATAAATACTGAACTTTTTGAAAGCTAAACAAAAGAAAACAGAAGAAACATACCCAGGCATAGTAACTTCTGTGATGATATAAATTCTGAATGTTCTTGTCCCTACTACAGGTTTAAATACTTGGTCCCTGTTTGGTGTTGCTGTTTGGGAAGGTTGTGTATCTTTACTGCATAAGGCCTACCTGGATGTTATAGGCCACTAGGGCTAGACCATGAAGACTCCAGCAGTCTGCATTCTGCTCTATTTGAGATGTGGGGTGCTTAACCACCACCATGATTGATTAACATGCCACAGTTATGAGAAAATGACATGGCATATCTTCTAGATTCAGAAAGGCAAAGGTGGAACAAAGCTAAATGATGATGGTAAAACACTTTAAACATACAGGGGAGAGTATCAACATTGTATATCCTCATCTGAAGCCATCTAAGAATAAGGAAAATAAGCACAAATATTTAAAGTATTTTAGAAAATCATCCTAGAACTTTTTAACCTGGCAAAATTATCCTACAGATTTGAGAAGGAATAATGTTTCAGAAACATAAAAAGAATCATTGTTTAGCAAATCTGTTCCACAAAAACGTTAATCGAAATTATTGAAGCAGATATAAAGTGATGTAGCTTAGAAACTGTAAT
Source organism: Arvicanthis niloticus (assembly GCF_011762505.2). Classification (NCBI taxonomy): domain Eukaryota; kingdom Metazoa; phylum Chordata; class Mammalia; order Rodentia; family Muridae; genus Arvicanthis; species Arvicanthis niloticus. The sequence continues at coordinate 57,356,052 of NC_047661.1, forward strand.
TAAAAAGTACATCAGAGAATTTACACTCAAGAGTAAAGCAAAATAATTTACTTTTTTCTTATAATATGGAAATGAAACTGCTTTGTTTAAAGTAACAGAGGTTCCAGCATATTAATTGATTATAGAATATATGCAAGAGAAGCAGGAACAGCTGGGTTACAAGTATTGGAGTAACAAATTATAATATTCTGGTGAAAACAGCCTGTACTGCATGTGGTATAATACTATTTCATAGTAGATCAATGCTTATTACTTCATTAACTACTGAAGTCGTTACTTGTTTTGTTATAACAAAAGATATCACAAAAATTAATTTAAAGAAAAGGGGGTTTATTTGGGTCATAGCCCATCAGGATGAGAAAGTCATGACCTCAGGATCATGAGGACATGTGTCATATTGCATTTGTAGTCAAAGAGCAGTGGCAAATTCTTTTCACTTACCGCCTTTTCAATAGTTTTAATACTGTGGTAGTCCACAGAATGGTAATATCTATATGTTAGGGTGGGGTTTCTTATTAAACAGAAATATCATATTGTTAAGTAGTGTACCCGGAGAGCAAGATTTCAAACATTGAGATTTCTACTACTATTTAAGTATCAAAATGCTGTTGAGGTCTCACAATATTAGCTACTCAGTCTACTTAAAATATTTACAGTTTGGTGCTGAAATCCTAGAAGTTCCCTGGTGAGTCTGCTACTAAATCTGTTATTGGCACTTCAGAGAAGTTGCATCTGAGGTCGGTGGAGGATGGTGACAGTGGCAGGAAGTGCACTTGCTCGCTCAGGATATAATGAAGCTGGCAGGAACTGACTTAAATTCACACATCATTACATCTGGACTGCCAGTGGAAAGGTACTATACACTGTTGGAGTAGGGCTTATTCTCTCAGTTAAGCCTCTCTAGAAGTATTCACAGACACATGCAGAGATATGTCTCTTAGATAATCATAAATTGAGTCAAGTTTACAATGAAAATTAACCATCACAGATACATTTTATTCTAGTTTTATTTTTATTAAATTATTTTATTTACACTCAAAATATTGCCCTCTTCCTGGTCCCCTCTTCTTGAGTTCTTCACCCCACCAACTTCCCTGATAGGGTGCTCATCCATTAAACTATCTACCCCTACCTGAACTCAGCCAGTATCCCCCTTCACTGGGGCATCACGTTTTTTATAGGATTAGGCACATCCTCTTCCACTGAAGCCCGACAAGGCATTTCTCAGCTACGCAGGTTCAGGCAGCCACAGAACAGTCCTTGTATGCTCTTTGGTTATTGGTTCAGTGTCTGGGAGCTCTGAGGGGTCCAGGTTGGCTGATACTGTTGTTTTACCTATGGAGTTGCAATCTTTTTCAGCTCCTTCAGTCCTCTTCCAAAGGACGCCCTGTTATCAGTCTAATGGTTGGCTATAATTATTTACGATTGTCTCAGTCAGCTGCTGGTAAAGACTCTCAGAGGACAGCCATACCAGGCTCATGTCTGCAAGCACAACATGGCATTAGGAATAGTTTCAGGATTTTGTCTCTGCACATGGGATGGATTCCAAGTGGAGCCAGTCACTGCTCCATTTTTGTCCCTACATTTCATTTAAACAGGCACAATTCTGGGTCCAAAATTTTGAAGATGGGTGGGTGCCCCCATGCCTCAACTCTCTAGCTACTGGTGGTGTCTCTTCAGGTTCTATCTCCCCACTATTTAGCATTTTTACTAAGGTCATGCTCATTGAGTCCTGGGAGCTTCCCACATCCCAGGTCTCTGCCCCATCACCTGCTTCTGCATATTTTGATTCATTCTTGAGGCCTTCCGGGCTTCTCTTCTGTCTTACCAGATTCCTGATCTTGTCCCTGCCCAATTTTTCCTCCTATTCCCCGTCCTGTCCCCCACCCAGGTTCTTCCCGCTGCCTCTTGCAGTTATTTTCTTTTAAATGGAATTGAAGTGTCCACACTTGGGCCTTCATGTTAAGCTTCATATGGTCTCTGAGTTGGATCATGGGTATTCTGTAATTTTGATATATTTTATTTTAAGTATTATGGTATACCAACAGATTTCAAAGAATAATTTCAAAGAATAATTGATATTCCAAGAAGATAAAAGAGAAATCACAAATCTTGAAAGTTAGAAAAAAAAGCAGAATTAAAAGGGAGAAATGATATAGCAGAGCATGAGATAGTATTTCTATTACATGAATTTTAAAATGAATTGTCTATCTACAAAGTTTTAAGTATAAAAGTTAGCATCCAATATGAAAGCTACATCCAATTATGTACTTTCTGCAAGAAGTTTACATAATATGTAAAGTCTTAAATGAGCTAAAAATGGATGTAAAAACATAAGCCACCTTTTCATCAGAGAAGATAACAGACTTAGCTATAGTGATTTAAACTTAGAGTTCTGATGATGAAAGATGGTTAATGATCAAGAGACATTATACTATAAAGAAATAAATAATTCCAAAAGATCTCATAGTTCCAAACATTTATATACTGAAATGGTTACAAAAATTCAATAATAAAAATGAATAGCATGGGACAAATAGAATAATAATATTTTATTTGAAAACCTGATATTATTCTACTGCTAATCATTAGGTCAATGAAAGAAAATTATTAAATAAATGTGTGACCTAAACAACTGTACCAGTTTGTATTGTCCAACTGATATTTATTTTAAAAATCAATACAATTATTATTGTACTTAAATTATATTTTGACAGTACCACATGGAAGAGAAGACAAATAAAAAATAAAAAGCATTTAAAAGACATGAGTCATTTAGTCCTGGTCTTATAATGGCTTCATAATTTCAATGAAGGAACACTTTTGAAAATTCAGGCCTACAAATTTTACTTAAATGAAATAGCTATCTAATATCTGTGGTGATCTACTGGACCCTCTGCAACCAGGAGAAACAGAATCTAAAAGCATAGAAACATTCTAAGGGCTAAAAACCCTTTGCTTGTATCATTACACCATGTTATCACAACCAGTTATACATTGTGACTGTCATTTGCCAAACTGGTGCTTTAATTGAATCTGCTAACATTTTGCAGCTCAAGACTGTCTTTTCCTCAACTTGGTTTTCATTAATATTACGTTGGTTTTGTAAATTCATGAGTTCTTTATAAAATTTAAACAGGTACACTAATCCATACAGTATTGGTAGTAAATTTATAACACATGCATAAAAAATATAATTTTCCATATTTCCCAGATAATCAAGGCAGAAGTAATACTTCTTAATCAGTTGTATGATGCCAACATTTGCTCAATGTCAAGACCATGCACAGATATTATGAGAAACTATAACGAACATATTCCTTGATTAACATAAAACTTCTTATTAAAATCATGTAAAATATAAAAATAAAAAAATAAGCAAAGATAACTATCTACTGAAGTAATAAATGATACTGAATACTAAATAATGTTTCTGTTCACAGTTGGTAATTCAATGTTAGTTAATATGTAAAATTCAGTAATAAGTTCACCATCAATAGGCAAAATAAAATAATATAAAATAAAATAAAATAAAATAAAATTACCAATTTCTCTCTGCCCTCACTCCCAGAAAACAGAATAGATCCTTTTCTATATCCTGCCTTCCACAACTCATACTTTTGTCTCACCAGGCAATCAAGGCAGTGTCTTCCTGGAAGACTGATAAGCATGAGAGCCAAGGAATCAGGTAGGTGATCTTTACTCTCGTTTTCATTCATCCTCCATTTCCAGTTCTGCAGGCTCATTCCCAGCCCTACCTAGAGCAGTCAAACTGCAGGGGTCTGTCTTACTCCCCCACCCCTCGTGGATTCTACAGATCCTCCTCGAAAACTCACCTTTCCTTCCTTCTGTGGACCTTCTTGTCCTGCCTTCAACTTCTAGTCCATCCTGAATCCTGCTTGTCATCTCCCAGTGCCTAGAAATGAGTTTTACCCAAAATCTCCAGTGGCACAACTGGCAGAAAATCAGAACTCTCTAACAAGTAACCCACACAAATATTCTCCTAATAAGATTCAGAGAAAACAGCAGAAATTAAGGACTGGAAAATCAACCTAACAAAGATAAGACTGTATATCAACACATAAAATTACAATAATCTGAAAACCAGGTTCATAGATGCCAGTATAAAACAATCAGTAACAAACAGGACAACATTTCTCCACTGTAGGAAGCCGCTGTTAGCGGTGGTATAATCCGCCATTCCAAGATGGCGCGGACATCGTGTCCTCCACTAGTAAACAATTAACTGCGCAGGTGCAAAAAGGCAAAAGCGCGCCAAAAGTCACTGCCCATCCCGGGGCATAATATGGGGTGATGAGTGAACAGCCAATCAGAAGTGAACACGTCACTCTAGGGTGTATTTAAGCTGTGCCTCTTCCTGTCTTTGGCTCTTCCACCGTCTTTTCATGTCTGCTGATACAGATTAAAGCCTCGCTGTGGTGATACCCAAATACTGTCTCATGTGTTTCTCTTCCACGGGTGAAAAGGGGACACGGGAGGCGCGCGGAACACTCCACGAGAATCCAGCAACCCTATTGTAGTAGGCTTGGAGAAATGCATTGTACCTAAAGCATAAAACAAGGGTTTCAGAGTATAACTACTATGAGTGTGCTCATGGACCTTAAAAATGATATGCATGAATTCACTGATGAAAACAATGGAAATACAAACAACAGTGAAATGAAATTAAAAAAAAAAGAAAATAAAGACATTACATAGGAAATATAAGCAATAAAGAAAACCTAAACCAAGAAAAATCTGGAAATAAACTATTAATTGAAATGTAAATAAAGAAAATATCCAATAGAAAAATAAATAAACAAAAGAGAGGCACCAGGAAATGAAACGGAGCTGAATACTCTGTTCCAGGATACTAAATTGAATTAAGAGACCTTGGGGCCAGATCCCAGCCAGCTAAATTTAGTTCCAGATGTGGTAGTACAAATCTTTAATCTCAGCAGGTAAAGACAAGCAGATCTCTGAGTTCAGGTCCAGTCTAGAATAGAGCAAGTTCTAGGTGAAGAAAAACTTAAATCCAGGCTTGGACCACACCTTTAATCCCAGTGTTTAGAAGACAGGCATTCAGATCTTTGAGTTTAAAATCAGTCTACAGAGCAAGTTCCAGAATAACTAAGCATAGGCAATGAAGGAGTTGGAAAACAGAAAGCTGGTGATAATATAATAGAACAAAGGGCCATGTTACAGCTTGAGCAAGCAGCAAAATTTGGCAGCTTTGGCTATGTGGCTCTGGCTTTAGAGTCCAGAATAGAAGGGATTACTGGGACAGTTGATGCTGGTTAGCTTGAGCTAAGAAATTAGTAGTGATTAAGAAGAGACCAGTATCACTGAGGCGAAATCTGGGAAGTGTTTTCTGAGAGCCCAAAGTGTTCCAGAGATAGCACAGGTTTACCTTGTGTTTTACCTGGACTTAGTAATGTGTAAGAGTCACCAGGTGGTACTAGTTGTAGAAATATGAAGAGGTCATAAAGGGCAGCTAAGGCCTAGCACTGTGAGAGGCCAGGACATTCCATTGGTGAAGGTGCAGCTTCAGTTGCAGTTGATGGCCTAGGACTAGAAGGGGTCATGCAAAGGAGCTGAGGCTTCACACCATAAAGAGAACTTATGAGAGTCTGTTGATGAAGCCTAGTTTCAGTGGAACACCCCAGTGTGTTGGAGATGCCAGTACCCTAGTATGATCACCAAGAACAGCAGCAGCAGTGGAGTTTAGAGTGCTGCAGAGGGCTGGAACAGGGATGCCAGCTCTTTGGAGTAGCCCAGAAGATCATGTGTGGATCCCAGACATTGAAACATGAAGTTGTAACATTGAAGTTGCCTTGGAGACTCCAAGATATTCGAGATGCCAGAGCCATGTTCTATCTACTGAGGAAAGCTGGTAACATAGACTGGAACCTGCTCAGGAGAAAGAAATTTATTTGTGGTCAACAAAGATCTAAAAGGAGTTAGAGATCTTTGACTTCAGCCACGGAGATGGAGAGAAGGGAATTTGCTCATCCCTCTTTTTTCCTCCCATGATTATTTTGTTGCCTCTTTGAAGTGTTTTGGAGCATCTTCTCTTGGGACTTTCTGTTGTTATACTTATTATAGTCTGTAGGTTGTATCCTATGTATCCTATACTGGTTGTTTAGTATTCACATATCAGTGAGTAAAGACTATGCTGTCTCTGAGAAGGGAGACATTATTTGAAAAAATGCCTCCAGTAGATTGCCTGTAGACAAGTATCTTTGGACAGTTTCTAGATTAATGATTGGGGGTGAGGGGCAGCTCAACACTGTGGGTGGTTTAACCTCTGGACAGTTGGTCCAGGGTAGGAAAAAAAAAAAAAGCAAGATGAGCAAGCCATGGGGAACAACCTTTTAACTAACATTCTTCCATGGTCTCTACTTTAGTTCCTGCCTCAATGTTCCTGCCTTAGTGTTCCTGATGATGGATTGTAACTTGTAAAGAAAATAAATCCCCTTTTTCCTAAGTAAACTAGTTAGCTAACAATATGATATTGTGATAATAATTACAATTTCAATAAATAAATTATGAAAATGCATCAATGTATACAGATTATACAATATTTATATTCTGATATCAATTAATATTAGAACATTTAAGTATTTATGTTGGATACTTCTGTGCATTATAACATGTAAGGTATTTTTACATCTTGAAGTAGTGTGATAAAACCCATGGATATTTAAATTTCATGTGTTTAAAAAAGGTACATCTATACCATATATTTATAAATTATGAAGGTTGAACTGATCACAACTTTATCTGAAGTCTAATATGAAAGTTAACACACTCTATAATACTATGTTTATATAATTAAATTTCTATTATTCAACTGCATTGGTGAGATGGATAATTTTTCTATATTTAACAGATGTTTTTAGTCAAATTAATACTAGTTAATTAAACATACTGAATATTTAGCAATTTCCCATTTTGCTATTGTTGCATTACTGAAAATCATTCTGATGCTTCTTTGTAAAAATTTTCAGAATTTTCATTTTATTAATGTAGTTTTAATTTTCTTAGAGAGCTTTCATCCCACTTAGTTGTTCAAATTGACGAACATAGTTTAATGTAATATTATACTTAAAAATGAAAAGAAAAAGATGATTTAATAAAATTAGTGTCAAGTTGCAATAGTATTATTTAATGCTGCTCAGAAGCATGATATTTTATATCTAACAATTTTTCCATCTTACAAAGAATTTAAAAGCTATTACATTTAAAGAATAGGACATTTCTAATCAAATCTCATTTTTAAAATAAGTAGTAGGAACAATCATGTGTACTTCAAATTTTTATTTAAAAATTGAGAAACCCTCTCTTTTTTTCTTTCAAACAGAGGAAATACATCTTTAGCTACACTATTGGCTTATTGGAAAGTTAAATAAAACAGATTGCCTTCATGTACTTAGAAAGCGATAAGTAAGCCCTTTCTGTGGAGCTGATATTACTGTGGTGACAATTACCAAAAGATGATCTAACTGTATAATGACATATTTCCATATTTATTTAAAGTATAAATGACAAAAAATGTGTAAGCCTGTAACACATGTGGAATCTAACTGTATAAATTTAACAAATTTACTGTGTTCAATGGTAAAGGAGGGTATTAAGTTTTGTGGTCTTTGTCAATGCTCTTTTCTTGTGCTGTGGTCCCAAAGCATGTATGTCCATGATTAGGGTATTTGGAGATAAGCTGTCCATTGGATGTTCAGTGTCCTTTGTAGTGAATTTGTTGTTCTGTGAATAACCAGTGACCAGAAGTAGCTAAGTCTATATTTTGCAAATCTTCATGCTATGACATATTTTCTCTCTGATTTAACATTTTCAGCTATTGTAGCTGAGGACAGGGCAAATGCTTATCAAATCTGCACATCTTTTCCTTCAGGAATGCTAGGATAGTACCAAGATATAGTGGACTTATAAAGCAGAAGCCTCACTATGAATTGTACAGAGTAATTTAACCAATAATAATGTATATCTGCAATGATAAGTATAAATTTTAGAACTGAGAACATGGTAGAGCAAGATAAGAAGAAATTAATTAAACACAATAGACAGATCCCACCTGTTAACTATGTCATGATTTTAGATACATTATGAAGTACTACTCAAACACTGAGCTAAAGCAACATCACAAGGTGGATACTATATCAAAGGAGTTGACCTAATTAAAGGGGACCTGTAAGAAATTTATGACTTGTTAGCTAATTCTTAGTGAGAAAACAAAAAAAAAAAAAAAATGAGTTTGGAGTGTTATACAGCTCCAAGATGTCACAGACTATATTTTACAAAACAAACTAGTGTATTTTGACATGAAAGTAATGTTACATGTAATTCTTACACGGTTTAAGATTTTCAAGTGTTTTTAGATGTGAATTCTTGTTGTAGTGTGGCTGTTTGCATCACAGATTTTGTCACACACTGTTTGAATCAGGTGTCCTTTCAAATTATGTTAACATTGAGAAGCTCTAACTATGTTCATTCCTGTTAGATTTTGAGTGATATGAATGGAGGAATCCAGGGACTTATCTATGCTATGTAAACTTTCTACCACTGATCTACATCCTGGGGCCATGTGTTAACTTTTCTGCCCTGGGAAGAAACTTATATTCAATCAATGAAAATCTCATTATATTTATGAAAAAATCACATTTACTAGCTGAAAAAAATATAATGATTCATGACCTACCATAAAACATATGTATCCATATGACTAGGTCTATTATATGGGCTAAAGAATGTTGTTCAAAACTCATATGATAGGCCCTATGTATGTTCTCATTTCAGATGGAAGATGAAGAAGAAGAAAATTCCTGGTGGAGTGAGGATTCTTTTCCCTGAAGACATATGAAGGAAACTGCTGGCATCCTCCTTTAGCTGTCTGACCAGAAGCATTTCAGCAACCCAGACTGCAAAGGAGAGTTGGTCTATCTTCTTTAATTATTCAAATAAATACATTTATTAGAATTATGTTATTTTTCCTATCAGAAACAATTTACTAGATGCTGAGTATACAAGAGAAAATATAGTTTTCTTTGTAATTCATATATATATATATATATATATATATATATATATATATATAAGAGAATACCACCTACACCTGATGCGGAGAAAACTACAGGAAGGCTAGACTGTAGAAATTGGAGAAATGCCTAAGTGACTAATATTTTAAATGGATGTATATTATTCATATTATTCATATGGTCACAGCTATGACAAAAAATGAAGATTTTGGACTCAAGAAAAATTGGCAAGGCTGTTTCCCCATATAGACCAGGCTTTAAATTGGCAAAATCTTCTACTTCTGGTCCAAACATGAGAGTGTAAAAATTATCAGTCATGGATTCATACTCCTCTTGAATCTTTACAGCCTGAGAGAGACTTCTTGACTGCAGATACCAAATATTGAAGCTAGCACACACCTCCCTCTTTGTAGTACCTAATAAGAAAATTGAAGTCCAAGGTTTATGGCCATACTAGGTACTCTCTATTGGAATTTAAGACCCTATCTGATCTAATGTTATTTTTTTGTGTATGTGTCTATCCTTTCTTCTTAGGCCTTTACAATCATAGTCAAGTTTCTAGGATCAAAGCCTGCAGATCACAGTACCCAAGATCCTAAACATTAAGCATAGTGACCTGATTTTGTTGCTAGACTAATAATCTGTTTGCTTTTTGGGATCAGTATACACACACTGTATTACCCAAGTCGATGAAAATTCTGAATCATCATAAGAACTAGTGTTGCTCTTCAAGCTTTTGTATCCCTGTATTCTGAGTTCTGGGGTGAACTTGATATGAACAGTGAGTACTATTTTGAGGAGAGAATATTCAATTGTAACTGGTACCATTCACAAATTTCTGTATTTCTGGAATACAAACTTGCCAAGTTTCAACTTCTACACCAGAAAGAATTCAATGACTACATATTCCTGATGATCTAATGTGAAAATAAAATATTTGTTAATTATGTCACCGAAAAAGATTTTTGGCTTTTGATTTTTACCACATTAAATATAATATAACCAATCTAGAGTAATAACAGAAATGATATAGAAATAGATAATGGATAGATGCAATGTAATAAACAAATATATGACATTTATCCAATGTAATAAATATATGACAAATATCCTCTGTATTTGTCTGCACACGTTATAGCCACCCATAGAGCTACTTTTCATACTGCATCTGAAGTTCATTATGCATCCTTGAAAAAATTTAAAACTATATTGAAATACAGACTCTTCAAAATTTTTCCAAAGAACCCAATTAAAAACTACTTATATTCTACAATTATTGTACTATGTATTATAAGTAATATGAAGAGTTAGAAATACAGAATAAAAACAACTAAAAATCTTATAGGGAAGAATTGGGAGTAGTTCAATGCCAGATTGGACTACAGTTTGAAGACCCATTTCAAATATGAAAAAACACACTATAGAATAATATGTGCAGATTATATATAAATCTTGTCATTTTATAAGGGATTTGAACATCCTTAGAGTTTGGGTTGTGTAGAAACATGGAAATAATCCCTAGAAGTTTCTGAAAGATGTTGACAGACAATAGGTAGGCAGATATTTGATGAGGAGAAAGATATAAGTACATTTATTTATATGTTCATAGATACATAATTATACATACTGAATATGGGGAAATTGTCATATTGATTAAAATATAATTTCAAAACTCTAATAAATTTGATATACTACTAGAATTAGGAAGATGAACCTGATTTAAAGTACAAATAGACACTGGAACTCACAGAAGTTTATCCATGGCACCCTGTACCTGGGAGGAGAGAGACCAGTAATCCACAAACTGGCAGCAGTATAGAGAGCAAATGATGTTACTAATAGAAAACTTGATGCTGTACAAAAACACATAAAGTAATATATGAGAGATTTCAGAATCACATATGGAAACTAATTTTGTGTACCTGTGTACACATAATTGACGGCATCTTTCAATTTCTATTATAGGGAACAAAGAAATTATAAAACCATGGATTATGCTGGGATGCAAAGAAAGGGCAAACTTGGAGCACGGCAGAGAGAAGATTTACAGTGCAGTTTAGAAACAGCAAGTAGTCTGGCATACTGCTGGCTAAATGAGACAGCATGATCAAGTTATTCTGAAGGTGAAGTAAAATAACTGTCAGTATGCATTTTTGTCAAACAAATCAAATAACTTTCTGTGACAGTGTGAAATCAATGAGTAAATTTTTGCTCTACATGGCAAACTTCTTTAAGCTTAGCTTATGATGATGAATAGGAATAAAAAATATGCATGCATCTAAATAAACCTAAGCCTTGTTTTCATTCTCTTATTTTGACTACCCTTTCTGGAACACCCATTATCTTTTATCTTGCCCAAGTCACTTTTTAAATATTATTTTTTTCTAATGATTCTAGAAGTCATGTAAAAATACTCATTTTAATTTTAAAAATGAGCTGGTATTAGGTATTTTGCTCCATAATATGTACATCTTTTCAAAAGCAGAGCTGCATGAGCCTGGAATGTAGTTGAGCAGTTTAGCACATGCCTCATTTGCACAAGGCCCTATGATCAATTCATGGGCGTCTTGACTCTGTATAAGTTAACGATGATCCCCACTATTACATGTCTTACAGTGCTTCAGTCCTATAGCCCAATGTGTTCCAAAAACAATTAGCCTTAATGCCAACTTGATGGCTAGTAAGAATTATCTGCAAAATTAGGTATCATTCCATAAAGCAATACATAACTTACTGGTTAAGGTTCTGTCTGACTACTGCTGCACATCTGTGTCAATAACTATGCAGCATTTTAAACAAAACATATTTGATTATAATCTTGAAATGTTATGCAATTGCTCTAATGACAACTGTATTAACAAGTTCATAATGGGTTTAAGGTATAATGGCAATTACCTTTAGTACTGGAGTGTTTATGTCTCCTTAGCACTTCCTTATGATTAGCCCTTAAAAGAAGAATTCTTTTAATGGCATTATAATAATTAACAAACATAATAAGTTGTAATTTAATTTACAAAGATGGAAGAACAGATACAAGATAGGAGTTATTCTATTAATTTCAAAGTAAAAAACATTTTTAAATTGTAAAGGTAAAAAATCAGGGTAGTTTATTTAGTTTAGTTTAAAATTTGTTTTTATTTAATATTTAAGCATATTTTAACTAGTTGTTTGTTGAGATTTTTTCAACAATGAATTTTGAACCACGTTTACTTGTTCTCCTAACTCTTCTAATGTCAACTCTCCCCTTCCTTCCCCATCCAAATTTGTGTCCTCTCTTTCCTTTCATCCATATGGTATAAATGATGCTACCCATATAATCATGGATGTGTGAACTTTCAATGAAGTATGGTCAACCTGCTAGTAATAACACTTTTAAATAAAAATGAAAATGAATTAGTAGTTTATTATACAAGTCAGAAATTATGATTTTAAATGAATGCTGTTTGTGAATAACTAGAAAGAGAATTATTCTAAGGACAGTGTCTATTTTAGATTAAAACTAAAATTCAACATTTTGAATTACTATTAGTACTCTATACTAACCAGCCATACCACTGTAGCTTCATTTTTCTAAATTTAAACAAAATAAAGACAGGGTAAAATGGAAGCATAGCAATTGCCTATTGAATGGATATCTCAAACACTGCAATTTTACAGACTAAGGAAGGGTATTAAAAACTGAGACAGACTATGGCAGCATGTATTTTGTCTGCCATATGTGATTTAAGCCAGATGTGATTCCAGCAATAAAACGGGGAAGCAGACATAAGTTCACATCCATAATCAAAAATAATAATTCCAAGTGATAACCAGTTGCAAAGGAAAAAAATAGGTTTATCCAGTGAAGTCTCTTCAGGAAAACAAACGACATTTAAGGACAGAACTCACGCCTGTAATGGATGACCAACACATAATGAACTTAATATTACTTTTGTAGATGTTTTTTTGTCTAGCATAATTTTGTTTGGGTTTTTTTTTATCTTAATAGTTTTTGTGTATATTTTAAAATTTCTCATTTCATTTTTTTGTGTGGATTTGTTTCTTTTTGGCTATTGTCTAGCTTTCTGTCTATATGTCTGTATGATTGAGTGTGTGTGTGTGTGTGTGTTTCCTTTGCTTTTCCTTTGTTAATTTTATTTTGATTCTGATTTTTTTTGCCTGTTTGTTTTCTAAATAGAAAATAAAGGTAAAGAGTTGAATGTTTAGGGAGTATCTGAGAGGAGTTAGGAGAAGATAAACTTTGATCAGAATATATTGTATGAAAAATAGTTTTCAGATTAAAAAACAAAACTGAGACAATAATTGAGTCTCACAGAATAACAACACAACATATGATTTCTCAATGGAAAAATCTAAAAGCCAGAAGGTACTAGATATTATTTGTTTCAACTCCTGTAAGACCACAGTTTTCAACCAAGTCTAATACTTAGAGAAATTTTAATCCAACAGCATGGCTGCTCTGTCAAGGAGACATATCCAAAGACCTTTAACGTCTATGTGATCCAACTAGAATGACATACTTTTAATCTCTTTGTCTGGAATAAAGACACGCCGTTGGTACCCACTTTTAAACTCAAACAATGAAGCTAAAGTTTATTTGAAAAAGGAAGCAGCCAGTGTGAAAGTGACATCTAATTAAGGGGATAACAAAGTAATAAATGAGGGAAAGATTTGACAGAATGAGTCAGAGATAGGATAGGCCCAACTCTCAGAAAAACAGCCCAGGAAAGAGGAGATATTTAAGTGTAGTGAGGGAGAGCTAGTCAGTTCAGTGTGTTCCATTGAGGTCAGTTCAGTGAGTGTAGTGCACTGGAGTTGAGTTCATTTGTGAATTCATGCAGTTCAGTGCAGGTCAGCAGAGGTAATTGAAGGCAGAAAATAAGAAGGATCTAGAAGATTAGAACAATTGCTAGAGTTAGTTTGAGGCCAAGCAGGTGAGAAACTGAGAGAAGCCAGATTGAATACCTTATCTTGGATAGAAATTTGAGCCAGAATAGCTGAGTTGAACCAGCCAGCTGAATTCAAATGAAATATAAAAGCTGAACCTATTCAGCAGTAAGTTTCTGAGACAATTCCATCAGGCAAATAAAAGGTACTTAGTAATACACCAAATAAAATGATTTTTCTTAATTAAAGGATAAATAATTTAAAAAAAATGTATAATAAAAGCAGGCTGGCAAAATTCACCCAAGCCAGGCCTACATAAAATTTCAGAAAAAATATCATTGATGGAAGAGAAGAATAAATTCAGTAAGGGGTTATAGGTTAACAACAGTTAATATTAGAACAGTTGTTAAGCAAAAGCCAGTAGTCTTGGTTTATTCCTATGACATATTGAGAAAAAGTACAAAATGTAACTCCCATTCAAAATTTTCTCAAAAAAAAAAAAAACCTTTAAAACTTTAAATAAAAACTTGTTTGGCTTTAAGTATTCTACATCTAAATTTCATTATAAATGTTTTATAATCTCTCATAGCTCTGAAAGAATCAAATATAACTATAATATGTTTACCTATTTATTAAAACATATAATATTATGTACTGTTTTATAATTTCTTACAGAAATCTTTAGATATTTGTGTTAAAAATATTTCTCAAGTTTGATACTAAAGATGTTTGTTAGTAATTACATATTTTTACATAAAGACAACAAATAATTTGTGATTATCAATTAATTGACTTTTAATTTCTCTCAAATCACAATATCTGATAAAATCATTTTCTTTTTTTCTAATTTACATGACTTTTGGTTTTGATGTTTTTGGTATGCTTAATTAAATATTTGATAGCTCTGTTAGTCTTGAGAATCTTATCTCATGTATGATTGGATAGAATAACTATAAGCAACTTACCATAGACAGTGTTCAGTGCAGAGAGTCTGGAAAAATAATCAGAGGTTAAGACTACATAGCAAACTTGCAAAATGTTTGACTCATTTCCCAACACCCATACTAGACAGCTCACAATGAAGTATAACTCCTGATATAGGGGATCTCCTCTCCTCTCCTCTCCTCTCCTCTCCTCTCCTCTCCTCTCCTCTCCTCTCCTCTCCTCTCCTTTCCTCTCCTCTGCAGGGAAATGTGCTCATGAACACTTCCATCCATCCATCCATCCATCCATCCATCCATCCATCCACTCAGATAACACATATATATTTTAAAAATTAAAAATCAGAATAATTCCTGTTGGATATTTGACATGCTAAGCCATATCAGATTATGTGACTTATTATTTGCTTATTAAATATCATTCTCTACATGTTGACATATTTGTGATTTTATTGGTTCAAGAATTGATATATTATCTAATTCTATTTTAATTATATAATAACTCAGCCAGTGATAAATGAAAACCCTGTTTCTTTTGTGTTGTGATATAAATAAAATCTCTTCTATAAGAATTTTTTTGTTGTTTAGCAATATTTTGTTAAAGTAAAGAAAGGAGTTTTTGTCTAATTGTTGCCTGTACTGAGAAGCTTGGCAATGGGAAATTGATAGTCTGTGAATCACATAATGTGGGGCATTGTGCTGTATGTACTTGTGAAAGTCTTAGAGTAAGATTAGAAGTACTTTTGTCTTATATATTTCTTTAAAATGAGAGGCAAGATAACATAGTCCACTTGGATGCCATGCCTAGGCTGGTAGTCTTTAGTTCCATAAGAAAGCAAGATGAACAAGTCATGCAGAGCAAGCTAGTAAGTAGTACCTCTCCATGATCTCTATGTCAGCTCCTGCCTCCAGGCTTCTACCCTGTAGGAGTTTTTATCCTGACTTCCTTTGATGATGAGTATAAGCTAAATGAACCCATTTCCTCAACAACTTGCTTTTGGTCATTAGGTTTCATCACAGCAATAGATATCTTTTTTTAAAAAAATTATTAGTGATTCCACTCCTTTACATCCCCAATGATATCCCACTTCCTGGTTACTCACTCCACCAACCCCCCAACACATGATATCCCACTTCCCTGTTACCCCTCTGCTACCCCCATCCCACAGCTGCCCTCCCATACCCCTTTTGCCTATATGAGAGCCTTGAATACTTAGGCACAGGGGAAACTTCCTAAACAAAACACCAGTGGCTTATGTTTAAGAAGAACGATCAACAAATGGGGTGTCATAAAATTGAAAAGCTTCTGTAAAGCAAGGGACACTATCAATAGGACAAAATGCAACCCACAGATTGGGAAAAGATTTTTACCAACTCTACATCTGATAGAGGGCTAAAAGTACTGAAGAAGGCAGACTCCAGAGAACCAAATAATCCTATTATTTAGCGATAGCTGAGTAGAGTTAACAGACAACAGTCCAGATTACCTTACATGGATAGTTGGTTTTCAGAACATCAGAAATCCACAGAATTGACGTGACAAACATTTCTGTATTAATGTTTATTTTGATTAGAGACCTGTCTGCTCCTGACAGCTTCCTATATTGAATTCTAAGAAGAAATTGAGCGTCTTTGGAGTTACTCCAGTTGTGGTGAGACAGCCACTAGACAAGAATTGCCTCTTTCCATCTACAGACAAATTAATGTCCAGAAAAGGACACTTGCAGAATAGTCAACTGATTATATCTGCCTAGACAGAGTAATCAACCCTTAATAATTCTGCAGCACTAAGGTCTGTCAGATGATCCTGGGCCAGAAGGCAGAAGAACAGATGCTCCAACGTTTTGAAATAGAGGGAATGTCCAGGTGTTCAGAGGTCTCTATAAATTGGCTAAGTTTTAGAAGCTGTGCTTCGTGCTTCCCACAATTATAGTTAACTCAGTCATTCTGGATTTCTGATGGGGTTGAAAACTTATAGCCTCATAGCCAATCCTGGCTATTTACCTTAAGAGAAAAGATTTGAGTGGATGGTCGTCAGCTGACATTCATCCTAAAGCCAGGTTCAGAACTAAATGTTTTAGTTAGAATAGATGACAGAGGTTCTGGTTAGTCAACAAAATGATGGACTGGGTATTAGGACTATCTTGTACCTCACTGGTACAAATCGGCATATTTATGCTCTAATTGTATTTTGAGAGAAAAGTTTCATTTTAACAGGAAGGGTGATATGTAGGAGGAGCTAAGGTGGGAGGAGTACTGAAAGGAAGAGGAGTAAGAAGAGGAGGAGAAGAAGGAGAGGAGAAGCTAGGCGATGAAAGAGAGAAAGAGGGGGGAGACAGGGAGGCAGATGTTCATGTATCTCCACCAGTCAAAGATAGTTGATATATCTAGGTTGGGCAGTCGGTTACACCTCTGATTGAACAATACCAAACTTATAAAGCCTATGATTAACATTTTTTAAAAAATGTATAAATGCAAAAGGAAAAGGGGGCATGGAATAGGGGTTTTCTAAGGGGGGGAATGGGGAAAGAGGATGGCATCTGAAGTGTAAATAAAATATCTAATAAAAATGGAAAAAAAAGTGGAGTACAAAGCTAAATAGAGAATTCTCAACTGAGGAATTTCAAATGGCTGAAAAACACTTAAAGAAATGTTCAACATCCTTAACAATAGAAATCTTAAGGCACATGTTTTGGTTCCTCTTTGTTTTCAGATATTTACACATTTGGCTCCTGTTTCTTGGTCGCTGTTTCAAGTTCTTCACTGTTTTTCGGGATTTGTTTGCCAGGATTCTTTTATTTTTCACATTGTTGACTGAATTATCCATTTCTTTTCTCTTGCCATCACTTCCGTACATTTCTGCTTCCATATCTTGCGTTCTGTTGGTTAAGTTTGCCCAAAGAGTCCTGTTTGGAGTTATTAAATTATCATTTCCATAGTTTGGGTTTTCTCTATTGATCCTGTATCTGCTTTCAGGTCTCAAACTATTTTATTCATTTCTTTCCAATTTCTGTTTGTATTTTCATAGAGTTCTTTAAATATATATATATTTTAATTTCTTCTTTTAGGACCTCCATTATCTCTATAAAGGCCATTTTAATGTGCTTTTTCTGTGCTTCTGCTATGCTGATATTCTCAGTGGCCACTAAGATAGGGTTTCTCTTCTCTAGTTGAGAGATATTGCTATAGATGTTGTGATTTTATGTTGGATTAAGAAGATTGTAATTTTATGTGCTGATATCTGGTTGTGTCTTTGTTGGCTGGGTGTTTTGTTCCTTGATTTCTTTTGCCCTCTCTGAATTTTAGGAGTGTGGTGGATTTGTGTTGTCTAGCAGAAAATTATTTTGGCATCTTACTATGTGTGGCCGTTGGCTGTACCTGGCGAAAGGTGATTTTAAGTACTGGGGCTTACACTAATAAAAGGTGTGCTGAGGAGTTCTCAAGCAGGGGAGAAAGCAGGGCTTTGCCAAGATCTGCTTAGTCCTCTGGCAATAAGGGCAGCAAATAAGGAGAATTTATAACATGCTTGCAAGTTCCTACAGGGTGCCTGCTAGAACTGGGAGTTGGGATCACAAGATGAGTGAGGAAGAAAGTTCCAGTAGATCTGCCTGATCCACTAGCGATGGGAGCAGAGAGGAACTGCCAGAGCAGGTGGTCTTTTAAATAGCTGGGGTGAGATTTGAGGGTCTCAGATGAAAGGAAAAGTGAAGATCTTCAATTAGGCTTCCTGTTTCTCAGGCTGGAGCTGGTGTTTGTTCTCAGTCATTATCTACTGGCTGTGCAAGCTGGGATAGAGTGATGATTGGGAGAAAGACATTTGGAGGGGAGGATCTTGAATCCACTGGAGGTGAGGGCAAAGCACTAGGGAGGCTGCAGCAGATGTTCTGCTACAGTGCTGGGGATGAAACTGGAATGGATTTGGAGGAGAGGAGGAAGAGCTGAAATTCTGTAGTTAGCCTATTTGCTTCCTTGAAATTTGTGAAAAATATGTTCAATAAAATAATTTCAATATCTAAAAAGAGAAAAAATTACTTTTAATATTTTCAGCTTCAATAATATTTTTTCATTATTTTATTTTTCATTGGATATTTTATCTACATTTCTGATATTATCCCCTTACCCAATTGCCCCCCCCCAAGAAATCCCCTATCCCATCTCCCCTTCTCCTGCTCTGATGAGGATGTGTCCCCCATTCCCCTCACCTCTCCACTCTCGAATTACCTCACACTCAGCATCCAGCCTTCATGGGACCAAGGATCTCCTCTTCCACCTATGCCCGACAAGGCCATCATCCTCCACTATATATACAGCTAGAGACATGGGTCCTTCCCTATGTGCTCCCAGGCTGGTGGTTTAGACCCTGGGAGCTCTGGTTGGGTGGTATTGTTGCTCTCCTCATGGGGCCACAAACATTTTCAGCTCTTTCAGCTCCTTCTCTCTAACTCCTTCATTGGGAACCCCTTGATCAGTTCAATGGTTAGCTGTGAGCATCCACCTCTGAATATGTCAGACTCCGGCAGACCTCTAAGGAGACAGCTATATCAGGCTCCTGTCAGCGTGCACTTCCTGACATCCACATCAGGGTCTACCTTTGGTGACTCTGCAAGGGATGAATATCCAGTTAGAGCAGTCTCTGGATGGCCCCTCCTTCAGTTTCTGTCCCATGCTTTGTCTCCATATTTACTCCCTTGAGTATTTTGTTACCCCTTCTTAGAAGGGCCAAAGCACCAACACTTTGGTCTTCCTTGTTCATGAGCTTCATGTGATCTGTGAGTTGCATCTTGGATATTGCAAGCTTTTGGGCTAATATCCAATTATCAGTGAGTGAATACCATGTGTGTTCTTTTGTGATTGTGTTACCTCACTCAGGATGATATTTTCTAATTTCATCCATTTACCTAAGAATTTCCCGAATTCATTAGCTGAGTAATATTCCATTGTGTAAATGTACCACATTTTTTGTATCCATTCCTTTGTTGAAGGACATCTGGGTTCTTTCCAGCTTCTGGCTATTATAAATAAGGCTGCTGTGAACATAGTGGAGCATATGTCCTTGTTAGATGTTGGAGCATCTTCTGAGCATATGCCCAGGAGTGGTATAGCTGGGTCCTCAGGTAATGCTATGTCCAATTTTCTGAGGAACTGTCAGACTGACTTACAGAGTTGTTGCACCATCTTGCAATCCCATCAAAAATGGAGGAGTGTTACTCTTTCTCCAGACCTCCGCCAGCAACTATCACCTGAGTTTTTGATCTTATCCATTCTGACTGGTATGAAGTGGAATCTCAGGGTTGTTTTGATTTGCCCTGATGACTAAGGATGCTGAACATTTCTTTAGGTGCTTCTTGGCCATTCGAGTTTCCTCAGTTAAGAATTCTTTGTTTAGCTCTATACCCCATTTCCCATTTTTAAATAAGGTTATTTGGTTGTCTGGAGTCTAATTTCTTGAGTTCTTTGTATATATTGGATATTAGCCCTCTATCAAGTGTGGTATTGGTAAAGATCTTTTCCCAATCTGTTGGTTGATGTTTTGTCCTATTAACAGTGTCCTTTGCCTTACAGAAACTTTACAATTTTATGAGGTCCCATTTGTCAATTCTTGATCTTATAGCATAAGCCATTAATGTTTTGTTCAGGAACTTTCCCCCTGTGCCCAAGTATTCAAGGTTCTTCCCCACCTTCTCTTCTATTAGTTTCAGTGTATCTGGTTTTATGTGGAGCTTCCATAATATTCTAAGCTTCTATTATGATTGCATTTTGCCTCTCTCTTTAAAATAGTAATCACTTAGCTTAAGATTTAGAAGAGTTACTTATTCAAGTATTTATCTGAAACATTTTTTTTTCTCTGCTCAGTTTTAGTTTTATACATCTCAGTACCATTTAAGATTTCTTTTCTATATCTGTGAAGAATGGCCCGTGAACTTTGATTGATATTCCATGAAATCTCTAGCTCTATTTTGGTACAATATTCTTTTTACAATATTGTATATCCTGATCCATGCACATGGAAAGTCTTTCCATTTCTATGTTTTCCTCAATTTCTTTCCTCAGTGCCCCAAATCATTTGTTTTACAGGTCCGTTGTTCCCTTCATTTGGTTCATTTTAAAACATTTATAATTGTATGATAATTGCGATTGGGATTAGTTCTCTTACTTTTTTCTTAGCATGATGGTCATTGTTTTCTAAGAAAGCTACAAATTTTGAATACTGTTTTATATACTTCTTTGTACACATTGCTCAAAATGGCAGTATACAAAATAAATCAACTGTAAGTGTGTGTGTGTGTGTGTGTGTGTGTGTTTGTGCATGCACATGCACTTGTGTCATCTTTAGGGTCTCTTAGTTATATATAAGAAAAATAGAAACAACCTTGCCCAATTATTGATCTTTTAATAATTTTAAACCTACATTGGTCAGACCATCATTCTTTTGAATTTTATATTCACTCGGCTACATGTTAGATGAAGTCCTAGATGTGAGCTAGCTCCTGTCCACACAGTGGATATTTAGTTACTGAACATTATCCCCTTGCTAAGCTGTTACATTGCCAAAGGCAAATGGAAGTACCTCCCTTTTAGAATACAAGCACTACTTGGTGATGCTATTGTCAGAACCAAAATGAATCTCTAAAGACTGAAAATACACTGACCACAAACCAAATTGAGAGACTTATTTGAAATAAGTTGTAAAGCCAGCAGCAGGGAGGGGTTTGAATTTTCTATCAAGACAGCAATACACTCTAAATCACATTTCATTCTTGGACAAAAGTTGGAATGCCATTCTAAGCAACAGTAAAACCTTTTCTGTTACTTTGATGGAAAGGTCCATGCCGCTTATAAATCAAGATACTAACCTAGTGCATTAAGCAAACCGCATACTCTTTTCATCCATCCCACGTGCAGTTTAAAAAGAACAAAAAGCCATCAATCTTCAAAAACCACAGTACAGTAAGGTAACAGGCTGGTGCTTCATTCGCCTACTCAGACTTTCCATCTCAGTTGCCAGGCTGCAAAATCTATAAAGAGAGCTGCCTTCAGAGTCTCTTGCTCCTATTGTCAGCACTTGATAACTTTCATTCAAACCCTACTTCCATTCTCCTTCCTGCTTCTAGAGCTGCATTCATTATCTCTCATTCCAAGTTCTCAGGCGAAGGTCCAAAATGGTCTGAACTGAGGCAAAACCAGCAGATTCCCTCATCTTGCATGCAAAAGATGACAGATATTTAAATACAGGGACTTTGAGCCCTGGGACTGAAAACGTTTACTGCCTATTTTTTTTAATCTTGGCAGTTGTTTGGTTCTTGTGCTACAACCATTTAAGCCACAGGTACTTTGACTAGGAATCAGGTGGCAGAGGATCCCCTGCAATATCTGAATATGATCTGTCACTTATTGACTACTAAGTATAACTAGATAGTTTTTACTAAGAAGGGTTAATAATGTCTTTGATTTGAATTTTGATTTGACCTTCTGTATTTGCTACAATAAGAATGAAATCAGAAAAAAAAAAAAAAAGAAGTGTCTGTTTGCTCTAACCACTTATAAGCAGATAAAGTCCAGAAAATTCAGATGTATTAATACTTTGACATTTTTGGTTACTTTATATTGTAAGTATCATGAATACTGAAAAAGAAGTTAAAACACAAATAAATTTGTAAGTTATATAAAATATAACTTTTAAGTTTTAAAATATTAATTTTCACTGAAATTATAAAGATTCAGATATTAAAAATTGAATTTTCAAAGTTATAAATTGTAGTTATCTTCATTTACTATTCTAAATGTAATAGGTATTCTTTAAATGTGAAATGTCACCCAATATATTAAGGGCTTGGCTATCAACTTTAGGCACTGGGGGAGAAGGTGGAAACTATTAGAAAGATGTTAGGTCATAGGTGGTGGTTACATTCTTGAGCAAACTTGGATCCCACTCTCATCTATCTTCTCTATTTTCTTCTTAGCCACATTAACAAAATATGGTTTTCTTTCTTTCTTTCTTTCTTTCTTTCTTTCTTTCTTTCTTTCTTTCTTTCTTTCTTTCTTTCTTTCTTCCTTTCTATTCCACCATCAGTGTGTTGCCACAATGTGCTATCTTAAAACCCTGTCAAGTGATGCACCAAGCTCTGAAACTTTGAGCCAAAGAAATCTTTCTTTTAGTTAATTTTTTAAGGCAGTTTTTGATGTGTGGTATGTTTGTTTTTTATATGGAAAGCTGACTCAAAACTATTTACATACAATTATTTAATCAAAACACCAAAAGTTGATCCTTTTCCTATACATGTTTAAAAAACTACAGTAAACTGACTCTTAAGGAAGTAATAATTATTTCTGTTGTTATAAGTGAATATTATAAGTGAAGACTATAATATCATTGTTAATCATACCAAGTATTAGGACACCAACTAGATATTGAAAACTCCACTTCAAAAATGGAAGAAAACAGATGTTAATGTGTTGGCACTAGCAATGACAGTGTTTTAGCAAAGATGCAGGTAGCTGCAGAAAGATGATAAGAACAGGAAGATCAGATATTTAAATACAGGGACTTTGAGCCCTGGGACTGAAAATGTTTACTGCCTATTTTTTTAATCTTGGCAGTTGTTTGGTTCTTGTGCTACAACCATTTAAGCCACAGGTACTTTAACTGGAATCAGGTGGCAGAGGATCCCCTGATTTGCTGCAAGTTGTATCTGTTAGTAATGGCAGAAGCTATACTCATAAAGTCTTACCAACATGCTTAAACATGAGCTCAACAAAGACAATAGCAACAGATATGCCAAAGTAGATGGGAGATGACTGGGAGGTCACAATCCTACTACACAAAGTACTATACCCATCTAAGGAATGCCTGGAGGCTTGGAAATAGTGTTCACCAGGGGAAAGCACATCAATTGCTTATCCAACAGCAAGCAGCCATTCTTTAAAGCATTCATACGAGAAACATAATATAGATTGAATAGATTTTATTTTATAATATATACATATGTATTATTTATCAATATATTTATAAATGTATTATTTATTAATGGTTAAAAACATTAATAAAATAGGACTGAATTGGAAAACTGTGGGAAAAAGGGGTATATAGAATGATTTAAAAGGAGGAAAGTAAGAAATGATGTAATTATATGATAATCTCAAAAATAAAGTAAAAACGAGGAAAAAGTGCTTATGTAGTCAAGAATTCACTAGAAACTGCTGTATCGTATGTAGGTCAGCATTCAGTTATTTTCACGGATACTCACCTTTCAGTGTGCTACATTTTATGTTTATCCTTGAAAGCATAAAGAACATTTTTCACATGACCTATGGCCACACTAAAGTAGTCTTCAACAATACTTCAAGTGATATACTAAGTGCATTGCCTCTGTATGTATAGAGAATATTTAGTCACCAAACATATTCTTCATGTTTATAGAATATTTGACTTTTGTCCTACTTATGAGTATTACTTGTGTGACAGTCTCTATCAAACTTTATGGATCTGAGTGGTATAATTTAACTTTAATCCCAAATTCCAGCAGATGTTTCTACTTTTTTTTTTTTTAAACTGTGGCATTATTAACCTTGTATCTCATTCTACGGTAAGTCAATTGGAGTCTGTTTTTCTATTGTCCACTGATGTCTTTCTTCCTGCAATGTAAAATTAGCAATTGTTGCTCCATACTTTGTACCTGTAGTGGAAGGACAGTGGGGAGCCATTTTTATATCATTAATTCAGTCACAAACCTATTGTGATAATTTAAATATGCTTAGCCCAGAGAATGGCACTACTAGGAGGTGTGGCCTTGTTTTAGGAAGTATGGCTTTGTTAGAGAAGGTATGGGTTTGTTGGAGGAGGTATGGCCTTGTTGGAGGAAGTGTGGCATTGTGGGCGTGGGCTTAAGATCCTGATTCTAGCCCTCTAAAACCAAGTCTTTTCAGAACAAGATGTAAAACTCTCAACTCCTCAAGATCCATGCCTGCCTGTATGCTGCCATGCTCCCACCTTGATGATAATGGACTGAATATCTGAACCTGGAAGCAATTCCCAGTTAAATGTTGCTTCTATAAAAGTTGCCTTGGTCATGGTGTCTGTTCACAGCAGTAAAACCTTTACTAAGACACTTGTTTATCACAGCATCACAGGTCTCAGTGATGGCAGTTATCATATTCCTGCTTTTCCCATTTTCTGTCTCTCAACTTCATTCCTGCCTCTGTCTAAGGAGGCATCCTTTCTTATGTAGATCTCCATTCCTAGTCTCAGCCACAATGCATCTCATCACCAGCTTAGTATCTTAAGGACTGTGCTACTTCCAACAAGTTGATGGTTTGTACAAGGAAATACACCAAAAAAGCTCAGGGTATTCTGCATTGGAAACTCCTTTATCTCAAGGCCAAAGAAATAAGAAACTCTTTTAAAAAATGAAAAGTATAACTTTTGAAAACTGTAAAAAAAAATACTTATAATAAAAATTGGAAACACTTTTCCTATTAGGTATTAACATCCATAAAAGACACTGATCAAAAAAAAAAAAAAAGATACAGTGTTCTATTTAAATAATTAGAAAACATTACCTAATTGAAAAGAAAATTTATATTACCAGAGTATTCTATTAAGCAAAATTATTTGAGGCATTAATAACTATGAATTGTGCTTTAAAATATTTGTGGTTTTGAAAAGTACATGGGGAAAACTAAAAAACATAATAATAAAATTAAGATTTCTCAGTTGAGAATTCGTTGTTTAGCTCTGCACCCCATTTTTAAAAGGGTTATTTGGTTCTCTGGAGTCTAACTTGTTGAGTTCTTTGTATATATTGGATATTAGCCCTCTATTGGATGTAGGATTGGAAAAATTCTTTTCCTAATCTATCAGTTGCCGTTTTGTCCTATTGAGAGTGCCCTTTGTCTTAAAGAAGCTTTGCAATTTTATGAAGTACCATTTGTCTACTTTTGAACTTATAGTATAAGCCTTTAGTGTTCCATTCAGGAAATTTTCCCATGTTTCCATGTGTTTGAGGCTGTTCCCCACTTTCTCTTCTATTCAGTTCAGTGTATCTAGTTTTATGTGGAAGGCCTTGATACACATGGACTTGAGCTGTGTATAAGGAGGTAATAATGGATAGATGTGCATTTTTCTACATGCTGACAGCCAGTTAAACAAGCACCATTTGTTGAAAACGCTGTCTTTTTTTCCACTGGATGGTATTAGCTTCTTCAACTGAGGAATCCTCAATGGCCAAGAAGTACCTAAAGAAATTTTCAGCATCCTTAGTCACCAGGGAAATGAAAATTAAAACAACCCTGAGATTTCACCTCATACCAGTCATAATGGCTAAGAACAAAAACTCAGGTGACAGAAGATGCTGGTGAGGTTGTGGAAAAAGAGGAACACTGATCCATTGTTGGTGGGATTGCAAGCTGGTACAATCACTCTGCAAATCAGTCTGAAGGTTCTTCAGAAAATTGGACATATTGTTACTTGAGGACCCACATATACCACTCCTGGGCATATACCAAAAAGATGCTCCAACATATAACAAGGACACATGTTCCACTATGTTCATAGTAGCCTTATTTATAATAGCCAGAAGCTGGAAAGAACCCAGATGTCCTTCAACAGAGTAATGGATCCAAAAAATGTGGTACATTTACACAATGGAGTACTACTTAGCTATTCAAAACAATGAATTCATGAAATTCTTAGGGATATGGATGGAACTAGAAAATATCATCCTGAGTGAGGTAACTCAATCATAAAAGAAGACACATGTTATGACCTCACTAATATGTCAATATTAGCCGGAAACCTCAGATTACCCAAGATATAATTCACAGACCACATGAAAATTTATTTTAAATATTATAAATAATTATTCCTATAATTTATTGTTATTCATTTAAAATTAATAGTCATATTTCAACATCAGCTGATGCATTATAAATATTAAAAGACTAACTCATTATTTTATAATTTAATTTATATTGCATATTTGTTTTTGTGTTTTGTGACACAATGGTGATAAGATGTGAATGAATGTCTACTGCAGACAGGGAAACAGCAACAAACCAAAAAGTATCCATCCAAATTTAGTATAGTGAAGTATTGGGCTTCTTTGGATTATGTGCCGGGGTATAGATAATTTAAAGATAGCTGAATTCTTGAAAAACCCGTATCAACAAGGGAGACAATTCAAGAAAATGTATATTTGAAGGTCTTTTAATTACCTAAAGGCATATTATCTAGTGGAAGGGTTCCTGTCTCCAACAATGATTACCAAATATGTAATCTTGTGAATAACTTTGTAAATTTTGTAAGCTTGAGAAGTTTCCTGAAACTTAAAGTTTAAACTTAACTTTCTGAGTATTGCCATTTATATTTCAATCTTGTTATAGGTTATCTATAATTCTTGTATTTTAGAGATTATTAAAAACAAAGTAAAATAAGAAAAATCTCAAGGTTTATTAAATTAATCCCAATATTTTTAATTTCCCACTTGTGGATCTGTGCCCTTTTACCAAAGCAAAATTGATCCATATAACATCCTATGGATAACCAGTGGGACTTTATTAACAGCAGTAACTAGAAAGACTTTTAGCAATTATGTCCAGAACCATCTTAAATTCATCTTAAAGTTATTCTCAGAAAACATGATTATAATTGGTTAACATGAGGAAGGATAGAAAATCAACACAATTACGGCATCAGGAGAAGACAGGAGAATGGAAAAGAATCTTTCATCCCAGAGTCAGATTGAACCTTCATCTTCTGAATATCAAGAAGCCCATCACATTTAACAACATATCCTGTAAGATTTACCAGCATATAACTACTATTCTTTTCATAGATATTTTATGTAAAAATAAAATGACCTAGAACTTACTCTAAAGATATCCTGATTTCCTGTATCCCTGTTGAGTTTTACCTTGTTAATTTTAATTCTATCATGTCCACCATTGATAAATAGCATCAAACTGAGGCAAACATAATATGTGAATATTGAATAAACAATGCTTTGTGGAACCTGCACCCTCTCTTGGATGTTTCTTGGGTTCTTTTCAGCACATTTTTTTTTCTCAAAACCCTTGTGCTTAATCTTAAATTAAAGTACCATTAATAAAATCTACGACCCTACTTCACGAACTGGCTAGGCTTGAAATATTTATCAACACTGAAGTCATGAATGAATCCTGATTCAGTCCCAATCAACATCCCTAAATCTCTGGGGAAACTCCTCAGATTCCTGAAGAGTACAGTAGAAAACTGTATCTCCAGTATATGAGCCCCAGTTCTAACAATAGTAACCCTTCAGGTTGCAAAGATGCTGGGGATTTAGCTGAACCCTTTTTTATTTGGCTATGGCATGAAGAACCAGAAGAAGTCACGTTTATAAAACACACACCAGCTTCAGCCACCACTAGCTTGTGGCATTCCTTTATTAACGGCCTTCTCTTCCATGTGTCTCTCTGCTGTTTTCCACTCAAGATTACAAAGACAGAAGTTGCAAAGATGCTGAAGGTATTATCACTCTATTCATAAATTCATACTAGAAACACATAGATCAAATGTAGCCAATAGAAATAATTCAAACAAAAGAAAAGATGCTACCAGGTGCTTCATTGCACATGAGGACATATGGGAAAATTTACTGAACACTGGTGCAGGAGGAATTCCAGGTATTTGATGGTTTCTTAGGGAGCCTGGAGAAAGTCCCTCGGTTTTGATGTCAGCCATCATAATGACAGCAGAGGCTCAGATCCAGCTGAAGAGTCCAGATGGAGTGTAATGAAGGATGAGTATACTCACTGGCCTTTGCTGTTCACTAAGCCTATGTCTATCAAAGATAAATGTGCTCCTGTTTCATATGGGCTTAAAAGGCTTCAAAGCTATTTGAGTCTGTGCAGTTACTTGAAGTTATTTTAAAAATTCTCTGAACCCCTGCTCTTTTCTCCATATAGGTAACATAAAAAGAATCATGCCAATTTCTAGTCAGTTAATGTTTGCTTGCTTGCTTGTTTATTTATTTATTCATTTATTGTTTTGAGACAACCCCTCCCCAAGACTCTTTTCTCTTCTTGACTTATCCAGTGTTCAAAGGGCTGAGCTTACTGGATTGATGTCTATACCTTGTCTAATTCTTCCTCTTTCTTTGAACAGCTGAAAGAAAATGGCTGTTTGCAACAATTGAAGCCTTTAAAACTGGGATAGAAAGACTCAACTAAAAGTGAATTACAACTCTCAAAATGATATATCATATTTTAATATATTAATATATATTAAATTAATATATTATATATAAAATATAAAAATAAACACACACATATATTATATATAATATATATATATTATATATAATATATATTATATATATATATATATATATATATATATTATATATAATATATGTGTATGATAGCCAAGGTGTTCATTTTTATCTTTTATTTTTATTTGGGAGTAAGATATTTTCCATTTATTTTCACCCATTTTATATTTATAAATTCACTGTTAAACTACATTTAAATTCAAGTTATAAACTTGTTTCTTGTCTAGAAAACTATGCATGAAGGATGATTTTTTTTACCACCTTGTACTGTGTCTAGAGTTAGTTATATTGATATGGAGATGTTGCTTGCTAATTTTCTTTTAACCTGGTACAGGCTAGTGTGATTTTATATGAAAAAATAATAACGGAGAAAATGTCTCTGTAAGATTACCCTGATTACCCTGTAGTCTAACCTTAGATCATTTTTAAAATTAATGATCAATGGAGAGGTCCCAGTGCATTGTTTGGGACAACTTCTGGGCAGCTTGTCATGGGTTCTATAAGAAAGTAGACTAAGCAAGACACGGAACACAAGTCAGTAAGAAGTCCTTCTCTGCCCCAGCTCTTCCCTTCCTATGTGTGTTCCTACTCTAAATCCTTAGTAATGAACCTTTACCTGGAAGTGTAATCTGAAATAAAGTCCTTATCCCTCAAGTTGATTTTTTAGTTGTTTCATCACAGCAATTATAAGAGAGATTTTTTTTAAAAAATGCTTTTAGAAAATAAGGAAACTGCTTAACACAGTATACATTCATGAATATTACCACTGTTCCCACATTAGAGGTAGTAAATGCCTAGGGTTCAGAATTATGACATTTTTATCAAGAAGATTATAGTAACTCTCAGAAAGTCTGAAAGAAGATTTTTGAAAGCAATTTTTTTTCAGATTAAGAAAAACATTTCCCAGAATTTATGTCAGTAGATGTTCCTGTCTTGTTGGCTCTATGTAGTTTACAGATTTAATACCTTTAACTTACCAGAAAACATTAATGAGCTTATGTTTGACACATAATCATGATTGTCCTTTGAGACTCCTTTTTTTAAAAAAAAAAAAATGAAAAAAATAGTAGGAAGGAAAATATGAAAGCAGAAAGAGAGAAAATGGCCCTTTTGAAAATAAGACATGTAGAGGAAGTGGCTGGGAAGGCTGGAGAGAAGAGAAAGAGTGAAAGAGAGTGGAGATGAAAGAGGGTGGACTAAATGCAATCAGCTGTGTTTTCAAGTCAACCCAGACTCACCAGTACATCAAAAGTGTGAAGTACAGAAACTTTTAATAATTCTACTGCTCTAGCTACAGACTATGACTAACAGGAAGTTAGGTACACAGGTCATAACCTGTGGCTTTCTCTGAAGCACATGCTCCATCTTCCAGCAGGTTTCAGATAATCACCTGTGCTTCAATCTCCCTAGTCTCTGGGTTTCTCTATCCATGGAGACTCCAGACAATTTTTACCCCATTGCAAAAGAAATGCTTGCTTTGAATTTCTTCTTAAAACAACAACAACAACAAAAAAACCTTACAGCTTTGTCTTCAAGAAAAAACTTTATCACTTTTGTGCTCTCTTGTGCCTTTGGCTAAGTTCAAATACAAAATGCTTTCACTACGCCACAGCCTCTGGCCAGGAGTACAGTTGCAATGCCGATGGCTGTTCTTAAGAACTTGCTTTACTTCACCTCTGTAATTTTCAGACATCAAGCAGCTGGGCCTCTTCAATGACAGCTGAGGTGTTCATTTCTGTTCTTTATTTTAATTTGGAAGTAAGATGTTTCATTTTCCCTTTATTTTCACCCATTTTTCAAGGAAGGGATTTTAGGAAGTAAAATTTTCTGACATTCTGAGAGCTCCTTTTGTTGTGTCTAAGTCTGTGATACTTCTTTCAGTCTTTCCTCTTGTCCTCTGTTTGCTAACAACTTTCTCCATACTTTTTACAGGACATCATTCATCGTGAGACATACAAATTGTAGTGTTGAGAGAAATAATCCATTTTTCAAAAAGATATTTTCTCTCTTCTCCTCCTAACTTCTATAATGCTACCCAAAGGATACAATTTATCCACTTAATATCTATCCCCATCACAAGATCAATCCATTGTTGTTCTATTTTCCTTCCCCAAAGAATGCTTCATCTTGGATGAGACACACCTCGTGCTTGTAAACTCATAAATTTCCCTGTGGAACAGATAGGAGAAATTTTGCTTCTGACATCAAACATTTGGATGTGTTTGTAATATACTATGATGTAGTTTATACTGAGAATGTAGATCTTTTCTCGGGAAAGTGATGTAATTATGAAAAACCAAAGGTTTTCTTATACTCAAGGAAGAAAGACATAAAGCTGTTGTCGGAGGGAATTAGAATGTAAAGTATTAACTACTTGTGCAATAAAACACATAGAAGAGCTTCTTTATCAGTCCCCAGAAAAGTTTTGATATAAGCACTATACTAGTATTTGAATTTCAAATATATGTTCATTACCATAATATTTTGTCTATTCGTAATTGATAAATAATTCACAGATTGTTTATGGTCCATAGGTATGATTATGTTCATCACATAGAGAAAAATTATTTTATTACCCTTTCTACATATTAACCTTCTTACAGTGAGCATACTTATGCATGTGAACACGCATATATGTCTGTAGTATACACATCTACAAAAGTGGTTTCTGCAAGTTAATTTTGGTATGGCATCAAAGTCTACATCAAAGATCTCCTAATTTATACTTTTATAATCTATAGCTGTAAAATATGTCTGTATTAACTACTTACAATTGATGATGTTAAAATTTATGATTTTTTGAAAAACTGATCATGGAAATATTTTTTCTGTGAATCAACAATGCCTATTTTATAGAAAATGAACTCATAAGCATTAAAAATATGATTTGGCAAATTTTAAAAGCTGAATGCAGTTAACTTGTGTATCCACAATGAAATTTATTTAGCAACAGTGAAATGGAATAGCCATTAGAAACAAGATAGCAGCATGTTTCTAAACAAGTCAGAATCTGTCTTCTAGAGTCAGTAGCCTTCCGCCATATGTGAAGTTGGCAGCCAGTGTGGAGCTGAGTTCATTAGTGGGCTATTCTCTAGGATACACACTCACAAAAATGCAGACACGTTCTTTCTCCACCTGGAGGGGAACACAGCAAGAGGTGATCCTTCTCTCTCATATGATCTTTCCAATAGCTTTAATGGAAATATGACTATAATACAAATGTTATTGTCTCAATGTAAAAATAATTTAACTTATGTCATAGGGGCCGAATGGTCTATTGATGCATATGCAAGCATAAATATAACTTGGCTATTATAAATCCTCATTTTCACTGGTGTCTCCCTACTTTTTTTTTCTAAGATTCTACATTGAGTTTATTTATATTCCTTCAGACAACAATTAAAATAATTTTGTTGACCCAACATGCTTATCATTTATACTTGATTTTTATATGAAAAGATTCATAATTTTGTCAGGAGCCGTAATGGGTCAAGCTAATAACTAGCAGGTAATCATCTTGAAATGGCCTGTTTTGGATTATTATATAATCTGCAACAGGTGTGTCTTTATATAAACTTCTCTTCAATTTAGTTATAAAATAGTGTAAGATGTAAGTAAAATATGGAAATTTTATAGAAAAACATAAGAATTATAAAATCTTTTTCTAAACTTTAAAGAATATACATTAAGACATGATAGAAAACACAATTCATGAATGAATATGGCATAAAATAGAACAATAATCTGATCATTAAATTCATCACCATATAAATTAAAATTATAGGCCAAAGTATTTATAGTATGATTGGTAATGTTTTTAATAATTTTTGAGCAATTATTATTAATTAATAGAGAAATAAATAACTTAATATAAAATATGTAAGTAATTGGAAAAACACTTCACACACAATATATGAAATTATAAAATGTGCTTAACAATGTTTGTCTTTAAGAAAATCTATCTATCTATCTATCTATCTATAAAGAGAAATATATAGATATAGATATATAGATATATACAAGCAATAGTGAAATATAGTGACATAATTACTAACGTAATTAACAACACTGACAGTATTAAGTACAATGTAGGAAAGAAAAACAGGTGGTATTTAAAGTTAGCCCATCTGACAGCAATTAAAAGATGTATTAAATTCTTTTTCATGTCTATGACAGAATATCTATAGAGGTTAAGGAAGGAAAAATTTATAATATTAGAGGATATCATTTTATAAAGTTGGAGGTGACATGACATCTGGGAGCATCCTGCAGTGGTGAGTTTCCATACCTTCTAGGCTTCATCTCTCAGCATTGGGGAATGGAAAATCAGGAAGGGGTAGAAACATGTTAATCTAAAAACTCTCAATTGTTTGATTGTAGGTTATTTTTGTTGTTGTTGTTGCTTTGTTTGTTTATTTCTGCTATCTAGAGAACAAGTCCAAGGGTTTTAAAACCTCTCGAAACAGGACAGCAAGCCAAAAATTGATTGTTAGGAAGTCATCAGCATATTGAGAATATTTTATACTCAAATAAGAACACCCTTTTCTGAGGGCAGGGATACTGCTTATAATAGAATCCAAGGTCTCTGACATACTAGACATGCTATCTGCCACTAAACTCTCTCTCAGCTTCTTGTA
This sequence comes from Arvicanthis niloticus, assembly GCF_011762505.2. Taxonomy (NCBI): domain Eukaryota; kingdom Metazoa; phylum Chordata; class Mammalia; order Rodentia; family Muridae; genus Arvicanthis; species Arvicanthis niloticus. Next base: position 57,389,876 of record NC_047661.1, read on the forward strand.
TTCTGATGGAGTTTTGCTGGGTAGCACTGGCTAGCCTTGCTAATTTTAATAAATATACTTCTCTAAAATGATAACAGGACAAAATATACTGTTTTTGTCCAGTATGCCTGTTGAAATTTGATATTACAAATAGTAGAAATTTACCAATTAAAGACTCATTCTATCTCAGGGTAAATTGAAGCAAAATAGCTACTTTGGTATTTTGCCATTCCCTACATGCAGTAGGATGGCAGCCACCTAAAGGTGAATCCCAACTTATCTTCAACCAAATCTCATGAACGATAATAGTTCTAATCATACAGAAATATGCAGAGTGAATAAATTTATGAGTGGTGTTATTAAAAGGATATCACTAATGTAGTGGCATTTAACATCATGCAAATATAAAGCTCAAGTACCTCCCGAGCTATTTCATCTCTATACCACTGTTATGCTAAACCTGATGATGATCAGATGGAGGAAAGGCAAAGTTTGACCTCACAGATTCAAGGTCATGGCAGAGATTACAACAAAATACAGTAGTATTTACTGTACAAAGTTTCCTTTACCAATGCGTAATTTACTATTCTATTAAATAGGTGTAATTTCTTCCATAGAAGTTAGTAAAATAAGAGAGGGAAATAAAATATAGGAAATACTGGAATTATTTATGAATATATTGAGTTGGGAAATGGAGAAAGAATGATTGACTGATAGAGTCAGAAAAAATTGCTTTGTACCTATGAAATGTTATGTATCCTGAACTTCCAATTTACTACACATAACAGTTTTGTTATTTTTGTTTGTTTGACATTTCTTTGCGTTGAGGACTAAAACTGGAGCTTTGTAAAATCAGAATGTGAATTATCCCAGAGGTCTTGGCTGTAAGGTAAACAACCAACATTTCATTAATTTTTGCTTTACTTCCTCTTTTCATTAATAATATAAGAACAATATGCTGGCAAAAAGCATTTATTGGTATATTTTTACCAATCATCCTCCAGACCTTCATCAATACTGCAACAGCAATCGCCAGGCTCATAATAAAATCAAATAATAAAATCAAATTGACATTTGAGGAATCTACAGTCTAACTCATTTTGCTCTCACTCTTCTCTTTTTCTCTCACTAGTTCTTTGGAGTTTCAAGGTTTATATTCATTACTCCCCAGCTGCTGGCTATTCTAACTCCCCTTTTATTCCTGGCCCCTACATCTTCCTAGCACATACCCACACCCACCCTATCCAGCTTTGTGTCCTTTTGTTAAAACTTTCAAGATCAATTTCTGCTAGCCCACTTTCTAACACCTTCCCTTGTACTATAGAGTCATTGTACTCACTAACTTTTATATTAAGCAGGTCATATATTGATATCAGAAAATCACTGTGAGCACTTACTTATAATACAGAGTATTAAATCAAAAGTATTGGTTTATAATTTAAAGGCAATATTTGAGCCAGGACAATTCATGATGCTGATGGGTTTTCAGAATCGCCTTAGTCTCTTCTAGTTCAATTTTTTGGTTTACATATCAAAGACCCTCAGTACTGATTTCAGAACATTATGTACTCAGTTTCTTTCTCAATGAAGAAAGAGTAATTGATTGCCTCTAGTTTTCTTTGAAATTTTCAGTAAGTTTTTTTACTAGACCACTTCAAGTTATATGACCAATTATTTGGCTATTCAACAAGTTCAGAGAAGACTTGTCAACTAAAGGGAGAAAGGAGATGTGGATATATACCAACAGGTCCCTACTACGGCTTCCCCAATTATACTGTACTTCACCATCATTATAAGAATCCTTTAGCATATTTTCCCTTTTCTAGCATATTCATAATAACTTGGTAATATCTGTGTTTAACACTAGCTTATAAATTCACCAAGGGCAGGTATGGCCTGTGCTATATTATATCTCAAATCTCTGACATGTTTCCAGTTTTGCCACTTACCCTTATTTGTAGAGAAAGAAATGGTGTCTTTTGCATGCAGTTTGCAATAAAAATTGAGATACTCAGTAATATGTGCTATGTGTTATTCAATGTATGAGTCTTCAGAAATTAGTTTAACATTAGCAGTGCTCTGTTCAGCTATTTCTTTACTCTTCTGTTATCTCAAAAGGATGATGTTTAAACAACAATAATTTCATTTTTCTCTTTACAAATCAGAAGGGATCACCTTTTAAGTTATGACACTTTAAATATCACTAATGGAATCATGTCTCAATAGTTGCTAGACTGCTTATTCTTAAGTCTATGAAGGAAATTGTGTTGAAATATATTTACATGAATTTTCATGGCTATTTTACAATTTTTAACTGTTAATGCAAATGCAAAAACATTTTAACATTTTAACAAAACCTTAAATTGATTTGGGTGGGTGTTGAGAGATCATTTAGAAGTGTATGTTAGTTTATGTCACCTATCAGTCCTGGATATGATGGGTATGCATAGTTTGAATATATGTGAGCTAGTCCTTCTTATCTTCAGGTCAATAAAGTTTAGGGGAAATGAAATAATTCTAGATTTTATGACTCTGTTGCAAACGTGGCTTTGGGAAAAAAATTAATGCTGCCCTATTTGATATATTTTCCTTTGAGGCATGAGCAATAAACACAGATATATGGAGGAAAGAATTTTATATCAAGTTTTAATGAAAGGTTAATTACTTCAGCATCAATAAGTCATTTACTACGAGAAATATTCTAATTCATAACTGCAAGGTTTGATATTTGCTTCTTTTTATTAAAATGTAACGAGAGAAAACTCAATACAATCAAACAAGATATAGCTACTAATAGCTTGGTGCTTCTTGATGCTAAGAGAGTTCTTTCAAAACAGAATCTGATTTCAAATGACCTTGGTCAAAGTCAACTACTCCAGAAATTCAATTACCTGCCACATTAGAGTAGTAATGAGGGCACTTTATTACAGGGTGAAACATCCAGAAGAGACAAAGCCCAAGGGTGCCAGTTGGTAAGTCTGCCACTGAAGCAACAACAGAGTACAAGAAAATGCAAGCAACTGAGAACTTAGTGTAACAAGTTTCTTGATGTAATGACATATATAGAGTCACTTCTCCTTTTCCAGGAAATTTTGGAATACCTGAGATAGAGATGTTGCTAATAGTTTCTCTGTAAATATCTAAGAATGTTAGCTATCTAGACATACAAGATTAATGGCCAAAGTTATTTATGCTTTTTTTCACCTTTTCTATTTATTTTTTATTTTCCTTTTTGAGACAGGATGACATGCTGCAGCCCCAGATACTCAGGAATTTTTGATGTAGTCCATCCAAGACTTTATCAACTTTGTAGTATTACTAGTTCTGATTTTTATTCTACAATTTATTTTATAATCTACCAGATTTGCTTTTTATTCCCATGCTTTTGATAAGTGAATTTTGTGTAACTTGAAGGCTTGGTTTGCTTTTCAAGCTAGGAAGAGTCTTGTCATTTGCTGTGGCCAAAATTAAATGAATGAGGCACAGTGATGTACTTTAGCCACTTGCAAAGGCCTTTCTTACACGCTCCTTAGACACTTGCAATGTTTTCATTTTTTTTGTTTGTTTGTTTGTTTGTTTTGTAGAATTTTGTGCTGTTTTATTTTATTTTATTGAGACAGAGACACTAATATGTATTGTTGACTGGCCTTGAACTTTCTATGTAGCCAAGGACAACCTTCCAACTCTGACACTCCCATTTCCACTTTCTACGAACAGAGATCGAGACCAGTACAAATGTGTCAGATTTACTGAATGTTGAGGACTGAACACAGTTTCATGCATGCTAGGCTAGCACTCTACCAAATAAGCTATAACTCCACAATACTTAGTTTGATATGAAGTAAAGAAGATCAGATTTGCAGGAGATAAGAAAACAAATGGAGTAGGAAATCTAGTGATTTATGCTGAGAACCAAAACATAATAAAACTCATACAAACTCAGCAAAATCAGAGTTCATCTGCCCTTTTCAGCTCAGGCTTCTCTGCACTCAGTATGGTCACAGCTTCCAGGCTAGATGTGTTAATGTGTCTCAGTGCCTTGTGAACAATATAAATGTGAGCTATTTTGAACTACAAAGTTTCACAGCAATGAATTCCATAGCAACAGGTAAACGATATTGATTATACTGTGTTACAATAACTCTTCCTTTTTGGCTTTGTTTGTTTGCTGCAACTAAAATAACCTCCCCCATCACTATACACATTGGTATTACATATGAGTGGCTCAGGTGATTATTTATACTTAGTAGTAGCGGAAATAGATAAAGGAAGTCAACTCTCCATATCAAATCATGGTTCATCACAAGAAAAAAATAATCCTGCTGAAATATTTCACTTATTTAATTGTTCTCTTACTCTTGGTGAGGATATACCATCATAGTATTTTTTGTTATACCTCAATTTCCCTCTCAACCTGTATTAAAATTCATTAGAGGCAGAAATTTGGCATCAGAAGCCAACCTCTTCTGTTTCTGCATGGCCTTTGCATTTCAGAGCTTTTTTATCAGGACAGTGGAATATAATAAAACAATACTCCAGTAGGTTTTCTGAGTGAGCCTCTTTCCTTTCCAGACTAAGTTTCCTTACTCTACGATCAGATTTAATTTGATATAGATGTAAAAGTTCCAGCCCTCATATTTGATTCTTCATAGAGAATTTACTTCGTCTTGTCAACACTCAAAATCATTTGCCCTTTGTCATTCCCAACTCAATGCTCACGTGCCACCCCCATACATACAGAGTGCTGCACAAAACCGTCTTCCAGATTTTCACATTTTAGCCTTATTAATGGTAAATTGAATATATATTTATTTTCCAAGAGGCTGAAGGGTAAAGGCTGAATTGTAGCAGGAACAGTGAGGCTACTTCTTGTAAGCACTGGGGGCCATGAAAGCCACAATAGTATGTCCTGTAGGAAGACCTAATTGAGGACTGCCTGAGAAACCAAGGATTGTTTATGCAGACAATGCTAGCCAACTGGGAGCTGCTGCTTAGAAGAGATGCTTTCTTGGTACCAATGTGCCGCAGGTGGAGGGTATTGAACGAGCTTGCAGCAGTGTTCAGTTGAGCTTGCTGTAGTATTTCTCACCTGCTCCTGGAATCTATGTCTTTGACTCCTCTTTGCCTCACTTCAAAACCCTAAGGGCAGGAAGGGCAGGCAGAAAGTAGTTCAGGGCACAGGAAGCAATGAATCTACACTTGAAGCATACATTGTTGAAAAGTTTCTTATTCTTGAAATAAATAAACATAAGAAAATAAGAACATAATGTGAAAAATAAATAGTATGCAGTGCTATTAAAAGCCTCCAATTGGATGAGAATCAATCATATCAGTTTCAGGTGAGGATTCCAATGCTAGTTTAGAGTAAGAATCAGAGACCCTCAGAGATATATCCAGGAGGGAATGCAGAAACTCTAAGCTGCAATGTGTATAAATATTAAGCACAGTATATGGAAGCAATCAGCTTAATCCAGGAGGGTCTAAGGAAACACAAATATGACAGGATCAGTGAGTGGATGCTGAAAGTGAAGACTGAGTGTAGATGAAGCCATTTCCAGAACTAGGGCTGGAAGAATGTCTAGACACAGAATGCCTAGGTTGAGGTTTCCACCTGTGAATAATTAAACAGTTTTGCCTTTTAAGGTTGTTGTAAAAGCTTCCTATCTTATTTTATTTTCAAGAAGCTTGTTTTCTTGTATGTATATGATTTCAGGCAGACCAGTTGGTACCTGACAACAAATCTAGGGATGGATTGTTCCCCGAGGAAAACTCTTTTCCCTTACTGGCAGAATTTCTCTGTTGCCTGTTGTTCTTTATACAGTTGGGCCCCATCAAATTTACTCCTTCTGTGTTGGCAAGACTATTTGTGTCTGTCTTGTTCAAGTCTTGTTTTGGCAGATATGTTATTAGTAACATTGCACAGACAGAACAGATTGTACATATTTATATATCTAGGAATATATATCAGCAATTAAAGAAAAAGAGGCCAGAGGACATGAATTTGGGATAAAACAATGTGGGAGCTACATTGTAAAGTTTGAAAAAAGAAAAAGAAAGGGAAATGGTAAATTATATATTAATCTTAATTTTAAAAAACTAAAATATTATTTTCTGGAATACTTTGTCTTCTAAAATTTTTTCCTTGTTCATTGGATTCTGACCATCTGCCTCCTTCTTTCTGTGTATATAGATCTTATATTCTTGAACATTCCTACCCGCTGTCTCATAATATATTTCTTTATTTAAATTCATGCTGTTCAAACATCACATTCTTACCTCATTCTCAGAATGGTTACTTCATTTAAAATAAAATTTCTCCTACCCTGTCTTCTCTCTTCTTTTTATCATTCCACATTTCTTATTGATACTTGTGTTGGTTACATTTTTTTTTATCAGCTCTAGACAACCTAGAGTTATCTTAGAAAAGAAACTCCAGTTAAATAAATGCCTCCATCAAACTGCCTGTACAGGAGTGAAGCGTTTTCTAATTTTTGATTGATGTGGAAGAGTCCAACCATCCCATTGTATGTGGTGCCCCCTCTGAACAGGTGAACCTGACAAGGATAAGAAAAAAAATTAGCAAGCCTTAAAGAGCAAGTGAGTAAATAGTTTGCTTTCCCAGCTCCTGCTTAAGTATTTATCTCTGGATTCTTGCTGTGAGATCCTGTATGACTTCCTTTGATGATGGCTATAATATAGAGCTGAAGTAATCCCTTTCCTCTGTAGCTTATTTTTGGTCATGGTGTTGAATCACAGAAATAGAAAACATAAGTAAGACAACAGTCAACATCATATTGTGAATGTATTTGTTCATTAACTTGGTCTCTGTACTAGAAAATAATACAGTGGCATTGTTTTTGTTGTTCAGGTACACTATTCTATAGAGGAATATCTAAGAATGACTGGCCCAACATGAGACCCATCATATGTGAGGACGACAACCTCTGATACTATTTTTTTTTCTTTTACTGGATATTTTATTTATTTACATTTCAAATGTTATCCCGTTTTCCAGTTTCCCCTCTGGAAACCCCCTATCCTATCCTCCCTCCCTTTGCTTCTATGAGAGTGCTCACCCACGCATCCACCCACTGCCACCTCTCTGCCCTGGCATTTCCCTACACTGGGACCTCAAGCCTTCACAGGAATGATACTCTGCTAAGCTTGCAGACAGGAAGCCAGGAACCAAGTATAGCTGTCTCCAGAGAGGCTTCATCCAGCACCAGATTGAGGCAGATGCTCAGACCCACAGCCAAACATCAGGCAGTCTTCAGGGTGATTTGTGGAAGAGTAGAATAGAAGTAAGCAAGCCAGACAGGTTGAAGAAACCATGAGAAGACCTACTTAGTAAACTAATCTGAGAACATGGGAGTTCACAGAGCATGGCCCACCAACCAGGGGGCATGCAGTATAGCTGGACATAGGTTCCTCCCAAACTTATAGCACATGTGCAGCTTGGTCTTTATAGAGATCCCCTAACAATTGGTGTGGGGGCAGTTTCTGTCTGTTGCCTGCCATTGGATCAGGTCCCCTTACTCTATCTGGACTACCTGGTTGGGCTTCAGTGGTAGAGAATACATGTGGTCCTGCTGGAACTAGATGTATCAAGGTAGGGTGGAACCCAAAAGGGCTAGTCTTTCTGAGGAGAAGGGGAAGGAGCAATGGGAAGAGGGGTTTGTAATGGTGGTACTGAGAAGAGAAAAGAGAGGGGGCAGTGATAGGGATGTCAAGTGAATAAAAAAATAAACTATTGGGAAAATGTATACCTTTCAGCTGCCTGTCACTAAATAGTTGTCCAAACTTCTATGCAAGTCTATGTGTTAATTTATTCACTGTTATTATTATTTTTGTTTTTATACTAAGGACATTCAAATGGCTTCTGCTTCTGTAAGCTATGTGTCATTTTATTCAATTTTTAAATTATGTGAGTTATTCTTATTTGGAGATGATATCATCAAACTTCATTAATTAAATAATGTTTTCACTATTTATTTTTATAATACATATTTCATTTTTCATTGTATCAAAATCATAGCTTTCTTATTAACTAAAAGAGACGCAGATACATATTGAAATAGTATGTGATTGTTCTTTGTTATTATTAATTTATAATGTATTACAGCAGTTCACTTTTTTCTTAGAATTAAGTTATAATGTTGTGTCTCATGAAAATGAATTAAAGAATGCTAACAGTCTCATGGTAGTCATTGTATCTTCCATAAACATTTATCTATCAATAAAATGATATTTATTCATTTCATGGTAAAACTAAGTGAAGTAAGATTAGATACACCATAATTTTAATTATTTTCCAAAATTTTCAACACCAATTTCATTTCAAGAGCATATCTTCATGGGGATCAAATGTCTCTGATCAAGTTTTAGCTCCCTCTGATTATAAACAATGAGGACAGAAGGTTTCTACAGAAGGTACCTTTGTGTAAACAAGTGGTAGGTATTTCCTATCAAGAGAGCAAACAAAAGGTTTCCTTTTTAAAGTTTTCCCCACTGCTAGACTGCCAAGACTTCCTCAGAGCAGCACAGCCTTCCCCCCAACAGGAGCTCCAAGCTCTGCCTTCTTATCATAATACTCTCCACTAAACTCCACCTGAAGTCCTCTGATCTAACAGAGTCCAAACTAGTTCCCTGAACCTCAGAGGCTTTGGCAGCACCCAGAACCCCAGACATTATCCAACTCCCCAGAACTTCAATGCAGGCACCCTACTGGATCAGAGAACTCTGGCTACCAGGAGTGCAGGGCAGTCAGTCCAGATCAGAGCAGAAACAGAAACCCATGGGGGAAACACCCATTTAACAAAGACAAACTTTAAAATTGGCAGGCATCTTACACCTATAATTACCCCCAAAGCAAAATGCCTGGAGAATAATGTAAGAACATAAGCAATAGGCAGAGAAGTATGTCACAAGCAGATCCCAGCTACCCTACTATAGTATACTCTGAATTACCTCAAAACCAACTTTATAAAAATGATAGACACAAAGGCTTTAAAGAGGAAATGAATAAATACTTTAAAGTAATAAAGAAAAACACAACAAACAAGTAGGGAAAACTGAATAAATCCTTCAAATAAATCCAGAAAAACACAATTAGAGGAAACAAACACACTCCTTAAGAAGGCCACCTTTTTCATCATAAATTTTACATTGAAGTATTTATCTACTCTATAGCTTATTTCGATATTAAATAGGAGAAACACAAACTAGTAAACTTCATGTATGCCTATCCAACTTTAAGTGAAACAAAAATTTAAAAGTTCTATACACCTTTTGTATACCTAGTATTATCTCTAACTCAATCTCTGTCATTATTTATTTTCAATAAATATTTTACAGGCATAAAACATATGTGCTTGTATAAGATCAAGTGATAGCTTGGCCTGTTTATGCAATATGTAGCCATTACATCTCCCAAAAAGTTATCACTTATTAAATTGTATGGAACTTTGACCTCTGCTTTTCCAATTCTCCATATAATGTAACACTGTTTTGCCTTTTAGTTACTTCCCTACTGTGTTGTAGAACACAGAACATTTGATTAACTTGCTCAACATTTAATATTTGTCAATTCACTTACCCTCCATGCTTTTACCACTTTAACTTTCCATGACCACTATTCAGTTCCCTAATTTTGTGAAATCAGATTTTTGCTTCTACATCCAAATTAAAAGAAATTAAAACTTGCATCTCTCATTTAATGTTCTCCCTCTCTCTTTTCTCAAAGTGAGTATTTTGAAACAAAGCATTTGTTCTCCTAGAGAAATTAGTGCAAAAAATATAAATGATTAACTGACTAAATTGATTATCCATAAACACAGACCATACCCACACTCTGCAGATCTGATAGTTAACTAATATGAAAATAAGCATGGACTTTAAGTGATATATGTTACTGAGTTTTAAATAGGATGTTAAATCTGACATTTTACAGAAATTATTAAATATTTTGTAAATTCATGGCTTATTCACATAAATTCATCGACTGCCTATAGAGTGTGATTCTAGACCTGATGAATGGTGTGTGGTGTACCTTTGTCAAAGCGTGTTACAGATGAGCAGTTTTCTTCAAGTTAATGACATTGTTTATTTGGCATGGACATTCTCATTGTATTTATAGGGAGAATTAAAAACTTAGTCACTGACTCAGTAAGAGACATCTGATAGTTTTTAGAGGAATTGTTGATACAGTTCAAGGGAACAGTGAGTATATGATTAACTTGCATGAGACCCTGGGACCTATTCCCAGATTGTTCCAATCTCAGACTCACTCTGGTGTGGGTGGAATATTTGAATCATATAAACTTGAGATAACAATGCAATCTTGTGTGATTATTGTGGTCGTTATGTGTAAGATTTTTACACTGGTGAATTTAAATTGGAAAAGGTATCATCTAACTTTGTGGGGAGCTGACAGAAGGCGGATATCATCCTTGCAGCCATCTTGAGCCATATACCCTGACAAGAGACTTGATTACAATAGCCTACAACAGCTGAGCACACTCTGATAACATCTTGTTTTAGATACTCAGGATCTTCCCTTGGGTGTGTGAGACTTAAAGGTATGATTTAGAGCGACACTTAAGGGCATGACTTAAAGTGTGATTTAGAGGTAAGACCTAAGGGTATGACTTAAGGGTGTGACTTAGAGATGTGGCTTAGAAGTGAGACATATATAAGGCAAGAGGCAGACAGAAGAAATTATTAGGTATTAGGCACTTGGAGGAAGAACTTGGAATTAGGTATTAGGTACTTGGCACTTGAAGGAAGAACTTGGAATTAGGTATTAAGTATTAGGTATTAGGCACTTAGCACTTGGAAAAAGAACTTGGAACTGGGAAAGAGAGTAGCAACTGGAACTAGGATTAGGTACTAGGAACTAGGGACTACGAACTTGGAACTAGGGACTTGGAGAGAAGAAGAGAGACTGAAGAATAAACGGGATTGAATCACACTCTCTGGTCTCCATTTTTCGTGTCTGTCCTCACTCTCTCTCTTGCTGAACCCCACCCTGTGGACTGGAGCAGCTTGGAGCACTGCAGGTTCTAACAATTTAGCCCCCAAGGCTTTTGGCAGTGCGGGTTCCAACACTGATAGAGTGGTTCCCGACATCTTGGCCCCCAAACGTGGGGTAGTGCTGTTCTCGACATTTTGGCCCCCATGCATGGGGCAACTCAGGCTGCAACATAACTTCATACCTGCATATAGGCCTAAAAGCATTCCAGTGACAAATGCCTGACAAATGGAATTACCATAGAGGACAGATGTAGAGAAATCTATATTTTGAGAGATAAACCAAAAAGAAGATAGTCAAGTAAAAGGTAGATGTAGTTTGTAGGCAATTTTGACTTTGGCAAATGGTACATGCAATAGAATTTAGTAAAATCATGAATTACCTTGCGGTAGTGATGAGAACTGCTTTTCTTAAATATTCAGAGTAAATGTATAGTTAGGTAAAGAATGTGAAATTAAAATTTTTCTTTAAATAATTTTATTACACAAAGTATTTCTAAAAAGATGAACCAGAATATTAAAGAAGAGATATCTAAATATTTCATTTAATGTAGGAGACCTATTTTAAATATCCCAGTGCTGATTAATATAAGATATTAGAGAGAAAAATTGTAATAAATCAGGGAAAGTACAGAGATGTTACTACAGTGTAGGTCTGATAAGGTAAGATAAAGAATTAAAAATGTTCAACTGGAATTAGGTTAAGTACATAATTATGTCATCATTCTAGGCAGCAAGAGTTACATGATGTTTATATGATTGTTCATATTAAAATATAGGTAGTAGTTGGAGTTAACTAATGTTATTTAATGGTGATAGATTTGAAAATACAGAAAATTATTTGGAAAGTGTGTAAATGATGTAGAAAATGTTATTGAAAGGCATATGAGAAAACATAAGAAGTGAAATAATACTTAGAGTCACAGGGGAGTTGGTTAGTGAAATGCTAATGGTTGATAATTTAAAAAATATAAAATTTCTTAACTTACAATCTGCATTGCTGAGTTCCAGACTAAAAGAGATCAAAGATGAAATTAAACTACAATTGTTATTTTGTCAAAATTTGATAAAATAGTACGGGGAGTTATCATTTGATAGATGAGAGGAAGTAGTTATAATTCCAGAAGCAGGCTGCAAAGGATAAGAGCCTCTGTGATAATTGGACCATTTAAACGTGTAATGGCTAATGAATTGGGAGAATGAATAAATGAACAGGAATATACTGACAAATGTGAAAGTGTGTATTCTAAAAAATTATGTACACAATTGTGATTACAGAAAATGTCGTGGTAATCAGTAATGGCAGCAGTTCAAGGATGACCAAGTGTTTGAGAGGCAGGTTTACAGAAATTTATTGTGTTTGCTTTGAATATTATGCACACTTAAAAATGACATATAAAAGAACTAACAGTGAAATTATAGTAATCAGAGAAGCAGCTCTATCCACACAGGCATTTCAGTAAACAAGTGCAGTTTGTTAAGAGAGCAGAAGGTGACTTCAATTTGATAGACTTCTTAAAGATGAATAGAAAGGAAATGATCTGAAAGGGTAAAGGAAAGGGAACTGTTTCCAGGATGAGAAGCAAGACTGCTATGACAGCGAGGTTACCTCAGTCATTTCTGACATACCTGTGAATGAAACACAAGAATTACAGCCAAAATTGCTATTACAATGACTATTTGCCTTAGAGAATTGAAATGTTGAGACTGAAAGGACAAAAAGAAGGTTTCTGGAGTGCTGGCAATATTCAATTTTTCACTTACTTGATGCTTTACAAGAGTTCATTTTTAGTCACTGACAATAACTGAATAGGTTTTTCAAGATTCATCTGTGTATGTGATATTTTTCCAATCATACTGAAAATAAATATCTATGCTGACATAAGGACACAATGATGTTGATCAATGATGTGTTATATAGAATAACCCTATGTATAAATATAAGAATTGATCTATAGCTATTGCTCTTCACAAAATTCAAGTTCATGGATACTCTAAATCTGAAAAAAGAGTAGGTATGGAATAGCCTTGAACTCATAGGCAGTAGAAGGGACAGTCTTAACACCACCACTAAGGTGAAGGTTTTGAAATAAACAATAAATAAATGAGACATTATGAATCTTAAATGCTTCTCAACAGCAAATGGCAATATCATTTAAACAATGGCAGACTCCAGAATGGGGAAAATTATTTCAAAGTTATACATATCATTGATTATTATTATCTAGAATATGAAAAAACTAAATCCCATCAAAAAAGCAACAACAATAACAAAAATGACTTTGAGATTACATTTTACCCTAAGGTGAATGAACAAGATCATCACACAAAAAAATAATGACAGCACAGGCTGCCAAGAAGTGGAGAAGATGGATATTCATTGCTGGTGGCATACAGATGGCACAATCAGTATGAAAACTAATGTGGAGGGTCTGAAAATAGTTAAAATTTGATAGAGTAGACCCCCATCAGCTCGTATATTTTAATGGCTAGTCAAAAGGGAAAGGAAATATTTTAAAGGATTAGAAGGATTAGAAGGTGTTGTATGATGAAGTGGGTTACTGAGGTTGAATTTTGATGTCACAAACACGCATGCCAGAGCAAGAATTTCTCTCTCAGCCTGAAAATCAGGATGTAGCTTTCAGCTACTGCCCTATTACATTGCATTGTACCATGGTCCGCTTTCCTCAGTGACCAGATGCAAAAGAGCAGGGAGAAATATTATAATAGCTACATGTGATTAAACACTCTGAGGCAATGGTGACTTTCAGGAAGAACATTTGGACCTATGACTGCAGAGAAATTGTAACAGCACTAAAAAGACTAATATCGGTTCAAGGCAGACTGAGTCTGAGCACTGAGGAAGGAAAGTGAACAATGGACAGTTAGAGGCCTTATAGCATTTAGCCCTAAAATGTATGCCTTCATCAAAACCCTCACTCAAGTCTCAGTAATCTATGAGGACTAGGAGAGGCGCAACAAAGCTTACAAAATATGAAATTACAGGGACTGTGATCACAGAGAAGACCTGTACAAATTTGAGCCAGACAAATCTTTTTAGTAATAATGGGAAGTGGACTCACATCTAATTCTTAATCAAGAAGTTATTTGTAATTCCTATCTTCTGGAAAAGGAAAATCAATTTTCTCCAGTGGAGTGACACTAAACATAGGACACACCACATGCACTAGTTGACCAACAATAAAAAAACAAGGTTTGTTTTCTGTGTGTACCTTTTCTTTCTTTCGGTTTTTTTTTTTTTTTTTTTTTTTTTTTTTTTTTTTTTTTTTTTTTTTGGCTTTTTGTTATTTTTATTTTTGTTTGTTTTGTTTTCTTTTCTTTAAGGTGTAGTGCTTTTTGTCTTCTGTTTTTAGGTTTTTTCCTATTTATTTTTATTTTTGTGTATTTATTTTTGGATGAAGAATATAAAGTTGCAAAGGTAGGAAGGTGGGGAGGATCTAGGGAGGGTTTAAAGAGAGACAATTATAGGATCAAAATCTATTGCATGAAAAAATTAAAAATAATAAAAATGTAATTGAAAATAAAATTGATAGTTCTTATTAATTTAATTTGTTTGTGATTATAACAGCATTCTTATCTTACCCTCATCTTCATTCATTTATTCAATTATGAATTCTTCTTTTATAGTATAGATTAGAGTTTACTTAGAGCATGGGGAGGCTAGTCTTCACTCAAGACAGAGAAAAGAGAGAGAGAGAGAGAGAGAGAGACAGACAGACAGACAGAGAGAGAGACAGAGAGAGAGAGAGAGAGAGACCGAGAGCGAGAGAGCGAGCGAGAAAGCGAGCCAATAGAGGCCAGCCATGAGCATTTGGAGAGAGGGGGGAGGGGAATGGGGAGAGAAGTAGAAGGGGGAAAGGGAGCAAAAGCAAGAAGAGAAGAAAACAGATCAAGAGCTTAGATATTCTTGATTTCCAAGATTACATACTGGCTGTAAAATTAGAGATAAGTGGCCAGGAAATGGTATCATTTATAAACTATAAGAATAACGTTAATTTCAACTTATTTTACATCTAGGTAGCTTAAGTAAGCAGAGTTTAGTTGTTGATATAAGTTTCTTGTATATAAAATCATGTCATGTTTTATGACTAGTTATTAGGAACATAGATGCTGTTATTGGATAATGATTGTTTCCCAAAGGTTCTTGAGTTGAAAGTGTATCTATCCTCAGTACATAGCATTCATGGGAGGTGTAGTACTGTAGGGCCTATGGAATTTCTTCATGTTAGGTAGGCCATGCTTTATAGAGCCTTTGAAAATGTGACCCCTCTACTTTTATCTCTGCTTTCTTGCTGCTTGGATGTGAGAAGATATTTCTACCATGTTCTGTACTTTAATATTCCATCTTTTCATAGGCCTAAAAGCAGAAATATGAGCTAACAAACTGAGCTGAAAATTGCAAGACTTTTAGCCAATTTAAGACTTTCTTCTTTACAAGTTTATTCTTTCTGGAATTTTGTCAGTGTAATGGAAAGACATGAAGTCATTTCAAGAAACAAAAATCCCAAATAATTATTGTAATTTATTTAAAATAACCGAAACTACATACAACAATACTAACTAGCTATAGAATGGAATTTTAAAACTATAAAACCCACACCATTTTACAGATGAATAATCCAAGCCTGTAAGTGTTTACTTATCTTAAACCTTTAGAATATCTAAAGTAGATAGAAGTAGAATATAGAAATCATTTAATCATTTTGATACATCTTAGATATATTGATTTCCATAGAAACAATGTGCTAACTGCATGATTGAAATTAATTTTTTTTAGATAAATCCAGAACGAATTTTCATAGTAAAGGTTTGACAATCTGATTTCCAGACTGACAAATAAAGAAAAGAAAGAAACCTTCTCCTTAAATTACTTTAATTAATGAGTTTTACTCAATGTTTATAACAAACCTTCAAAAGTAATTAATGAATCTCTTACTTTAAGAATGGCTTTGAGCTGGGAAGTGGTGGTGCACGCCTTTAATCCCAGCACCTGGGAGGCAGAGGCAGGCAGATTTCTGAGTTGGAGGCCAACCTGGTCTACAGAGTGAGTTCCAGAACAGCCAGGACTACACAGAGAGAAAAAAAATAAGGAAAGAATGGCTTTGAGTTTTTATGTCCCTCAGAAAAAGCTACAACTTGCCATCATGCAATGGTGAGAAATCTAAATTGTCTTTTTTTCTTGACAGCAAGTAGTAAATATTCATTCAGCCAGAATACAAATAGGTAAAAATGCGAACACCCTCAGATTCAAGGAACCTGACTTAAGCCTCTGTAGTGTCATCTTGTTATGTATGCCTATGATGCTGCCCCTCCAGCTTTCCTACTCAGCTTCCCATATTCCTCCTCTCTTTCTTGTATTTTTCCTTCCTCCTTCCTTCTTCCTTCTTAGTTTTACTTATTCACTTTACACCCGTATCTCTGTTCCCACTCCAAGTTACTCCCTCTCATAGTCTCTCCCCTTACCCTTCCTTTCTCCTCTGAGAGGGTGCCCCCTGGCTATCCCCGGATGCTGGCACATCAAGTCTCTGCAGATTTAGGCACATGCTTTCACACTGAGGCCAGACAAGACAGCCCAGCTAGAAGAATATATCCCACATACAGGCAACAGTTTTGTGATCACCCCACTTAGTGGGTTCAGGACCCACTAAGAAGACCAAGTTGCACATCTACTACACTATGTTGGTTGGTAATTCAGTCTTTGATAGCCCCAATGGTCCAGGTTAGTTGACTCTGTTAGTCCTTCTATAAAGTTCCTATACCCTTATGTGCCTCAATTCATCCCCATACTTTTCCATAAGAGTCCCCAAAACTCCATCTATTATTTTGCTGTTGTTCTCTGCATCTGTTTCAGTCAGCTGCTGGGTTGAGCCTCTCCAAAGACAGCCTCGATGAATCCTGTCTGCAAGCATAACAAAGTATCATTAATAGTGTCAGGGATTGGTATTGGCCCAGGGGATGGATGCGGTGTAGAGAGGGACAGGGGAGATGGCCAAATAGTCATGAGAATGAATAGAAACTGGCAACTTGTGATGGTGGGAAGGAGGTGATCATAAAGATGTGTGCCAGAGACCTGGGATTGTGGAGGCACCCAAGAATCAATGGAGGTGACCTTAGCTGTGAATCAAAGCATATGTAACCTGAAGAGGCTACCCACTGTAGCCAGACAAGAACCCCAGTGAAGCAATAGGGACACCAATCCATCCACAAAACTTTGGACCCAAAAAATATCCTGTGTACAAGAAATGCAGGGACAAGGGAATGGAGCAAATACTAAGGAAATGGCCACTGGCCAATTCCTTTCTTTTCTTTCTTTTCTTTTATTTTCTTTTCCAAAATAAGCAGATGTATTCATGTCCTTGTGTCATAGACTATAAAATAATTACCAATATTAAGTTTCTATTCTCTTTCCTTCACTTTTTCCTACCCCATATTTTTCTTACATAAGAATTTTAAACTCATTGTACTGTTGTAAATAACAACTCACTTTGCAATGATGGTAACATAGTCAGAAAAAATATAAAGTTTGAAAGACAACAGCCAATGAAATAAGATTTTGTTTGATTGTAAGATCACAGAACAGATAATGTGAGGTATATATGGTAGATTAGACAATTCAATAGGTCAACAAGGATGTTGTTCTGCACTGATTTTTCTGCGATTATCTTATCTTTGTCTTCAAGACTCTCATTTGCTAGACCTTGTATGTAATAAGGTACAATAATTCCTAAGGGAAAAAAAGGACAAATCAGAGCACTTGAAAGTTTTATTTTATCAGAAATTTCCAGAGTTTCACTGTAAATTTCTCCTCAAGACATCAGAGTACTTTATGCTAGATTCCAACTATACAAGAGATTTTGGATTTAGTCAGTACCATGATGCACGTACTAGGATTTATTAAAACATGGGGAACCTAAGTATAGAACAGGAATATGTAAAATATAAAACTTTAAATCATGTCACCTCTCATTAAATCTCAATAAATAAATAATATCTACTATCAGAGTAGACTAAAAAAATTCACTTTGTAAGTAATATATTGAAGAGTACTAAAGGCCTCCACTTGAGTTGATAGGATTTCTTTTTTTGTGGACATTAGAATATTAGAAAGAAAAATAATCCCCATTTTCTCAGTTTGTGTCTTTATTAAGAATTTGAATAGCTTTTAATGGCTACATACTTTTATACTAATTAGATTTTATAAAAACTTAATGACATAGAGACTACTAGTATCCCTATTATATAGATAACCAAAAAAAAAAAAAAGAATTTTTAGTAAGTATTTTAGATAAGATTGGTAACCATATTACAAACATTTGGCCCAAGACTATTAACAAAAAAGAAGTAGAAAATTCCCTCTAATTCCTATAGCAAGATTTTATCTGAGCTGATCACTGTTATGTCTGAATTCATATGTGAGTGGTAGAATCTGAGTCTTGGAAAATACACAAGAGTAAGTATATCAACAAGATCATTTTTTAACATCAATAATAATTTTGGCAGAGATATATATATATATATATATATATATATATATTATGATATTTTACATGACAGGTATTTATTAATAATATACTTTGATAGATAATTTCTGCTAATTGATTATGTTTCAGGCAAGCTATAAACTCTGGTCTGGAGCTCCTAACAGTTTTGTCTCCTTCCAAGTATTGAGCGTATCAGCATGCCTCTCTGTACCTAGTTTATGCAGTGTTGTGGATTGAACTCATGATTATGTTGGATAAATCATCACTTTTTGTACTGAGTCTCAAAACTTGTTGTTCTAAAATGTTAAATGAGCATTTATCCCCTGGCCCAGATACCTGTGGCTGGAGCAGTCTCCCAGTCGATCTGCTCCCCTCTGGAAATTGAGTCCAGAAGCACCCTAGGGAGGTCACAGACCTCAGAGCTGTAGAGGTACCCAAGAGAGGTCAAGGACCGCAGAGCTGCAGGCATCCTAGAGAGGACACGGCCCACAGAGCTGCAGAGCAGGGGATACCATATCCTGAAGCATCATAGAGGAGCAACTACATTCAGAGCAGCAAACACCTAGATGGTCTACTACCGTGGAGACACCATATCCTGAAATATCCTAGAGGAGCCACTGTACCCAGAGCAGCTGGAGCTCAGGACCATAGAGTCATCCGGACCCGGAGGAGTTCTGACACAACCAAGATAACTGGAAAGACGGACTCCAGTAAGAACCAGTGAGTGCAAGTAGCACTACAGCTAACCAAATGACGAAAGGCAAGCATAAGAATGTAAACAACAGAAACCAAAGTTACTTGGCATCACCAGAACCCAGTTCCCCCACAATAGCAAGGCCTGAACACCACAGCACACCAGAAAAGCAGGACTCAGAATTAAAAATCACTTCTCATGATGATGACGGAGGACTTTAAAAAGGACATAAACAACACTCTCAAAGAATTTGAGGAGAATGCAGGTAAACAGGTAGAAGCCCTTAATGAAATGCAAGAAAACACAACCAAACAGGTGAAAGAATTACAGAGAACAGTCCAGGATCTAAAATTTTTTTTTTTTGAAAAAAAATTGTATTTACTTAGAAGCATTCAGAATGTCAACAAAACAGCCACAATTTTTTTTTTTTTTTTTTTTTTTTTTTTTTTTTTTTTTGCAATTACAGAGTGGTATTCAGTTAACAGAACAACAATTATCTTCGTATAAGCTGCATCAGAGACAACTGAAGATGGAAAAAAAACCAAAAATAAAACCAAAGAAAAGAAAAACAAAAACCAAACTACTGTCCCCATATATAACTAATTTGTGCTGTGCACCAACAAGAACCTGCTTTAAATTTCCATGCCAATTTACAACCCCCAGACTGTACCAGGCAAGGTTAGTGGCTATTGAAAATACCACCAGGACAGGGCTATCTAAAGACACATTTGGTAGTGTGTTAACTATACAAAAAAAGACACTGTACAGTTTAAAAACAAATCTTACACAGCCTTACATTTCAGTTTTTCTTTAAAAGGAGTGAGTTGTGTACAGGGGTGTTAAATGCTTTATAGACAAGAAAAAAAACTGCCCTAGAACCAACTTATTCATCATCATCTTCTTCTTCATCTTCCTCTTCCTCCTCCTCTTCCTCATCCTCCTCATCATCTTCCTTTTCCTTCATTTTCTTGCTCTTTTCAGCCTTGACTACTCCCTTTTTCGCTGCATCAGGTTTTCCTTTAGCTCTGTAGGCAGCAATATCCTTTTCATACTTCTCCTTCAGCTTAGTAGCCTTCTTCTCGTAGAGCTGCCTGTCATCCGCTGTAGTGTTGTTCCACATCTCTCCTAGTTTCTTTGCAACATCACCAATGGATAAGCCAGGATGCTCGCCTTTGATTTTTGGGCAGTACACAGAACAGAACAGGAAGAAGGCCGAAGGAGTCCTCTTGGGTGCATTGGGGTCCTTGAACTTCTTTTTGGTCTCCCCTTTGGGAGGGATGTAGGTTTTCATTTCTCTTTCATAACGAGCCTTGTCAGCCTTTGCCATATCTTCAAATTTTCCCTTTTCTTTAGCAGACATAGTCTTCCACCTCTCTTAGCACTTCTTGGAGAACTCTGACAAGTTGACAAAAGCATCTGGGTGCTTCTTCTTGTGCTCCTCCTGGCAGGTTTGCACAAAGAATGCATATGAGGACATTTTGCCTCTTGGCTTCTTAGGATCTCCTTTGCCCATGTTTAGTTAGTTTTCCTCCGCGAGGCACAGAGTCGCCCAGTGCCCGTCCAGCTCTCGCTTGCCCCTGCGCTGTCTCTATGGAGCTCAATGTACTGCAATGGCTGTCAGGATCTAAAAATTGAAGTAAAAACAATAAAGAAATCTCAAAGGGAGACTACCCTGGAGATAGAAAACCTAGGAAAAAGATCTGGAGTCATAGACGCAACATCACCAACAGAATACAAGAGATAGAAGAGAGAATCTCATGCGCAGAAGATACCATGGAAAACATAGACACAACGGTCAAAGAAAATATGAAATGTAAAAAGCTCCTAACACAAAACATCCAGGAAATACAGGACACAATGAGAAGACCAAACCTAAGGATAATAGGTATAGATGAAGGTGAAGAATCCCAACTTAAAGGGCCAGTAAATATCTTCAACAAAATTATAGAGGAAAACTTCCCTAACCTAAAGAAAGATATGTCCTTAAATATACAAGAAGCCTACAGAACCCGAAATTGACTAGACAAAAAAAAAAAAAAAAAAAAAACCAAAAAACCCTCCTGTCACATAATAATCAAAACATCAAGTATACAAAACAAAGAGAAGATACTAAAAGCAGTATGGGAAAAAGGCAAAGTAACATATAAAGGCAGACCTATAAGAATTACACCAGATTTCTCACCAGAGACTATAAAGGCCAGAAGATCCTGGACTGATATCATACAGGCCCTAAGAGAACACAAATGCCAGCCCAGACTACTATACCCAGCAAAACTCTCAATCAATATTGATGGAGAAACCAAAATATTCCATGACAAATCCAAATTTACACAATATCTTACCACAAATCCAGCACTTCAATGGATAATTGGTGGATAACTCCAAAACAAGGAGGGAAACTACAACCTAGAAAAAGCAATAGAGTAATCTTCCAACAACCCTAAAAGAAGGTAGCTATACAAACATAACTCCACTGTCAATAATAAAAGTAACAGGAAACAATGTTCATTTTTCCTTAATATCTCTTAATATCAATGGACTCAATTCTCCAATAAAAAGACATAGACTATCAGATTGGATACATAAACAGGACCCAACATTTTGCTGCATACAGGAAAAAGACAGACATTATCTTAGAGTAAAAGGTTGGAAAACAACCTTCCATGCAAATGGCCCCAAGAAACAAGTTGGAGTAGCGATTCTAATATCAAATAAAATCGTTTTTCAACCAAAAGTAATCAAAAAAGATAAAGAAGGACACTTCACATTCATCAAAGGAAAAATGTACCAAGAGGAACTTGCAATTCTGAACATCTATGTTCCAAACGCAAGGGCACCCACATACATAAAAGAAACTTTACTAAAGCTTAAAGCATACATTGTACCTCACACAATAATAGTGGGAGATTTCAACACCCCACTCTCACCTATGAACAGATCATGGAAACAGAAACTATACTGAGACACAATGAAACTAACAGAAGTTATGAACCAATTGGACTTAACTGACATCTATAGAACATTTCATCCTAAAACAAAAGAATATACCTTTTTCTCAGCACCTCATGATACCATCTCCAAAATAGACCATATTTTGGTCACAAAACAGGCCTCAATAGACCACCATGGACTAAGACTCGTCTTTGACTTGGACAAAAACAACAGAAAGCCCACATATACGTGGAAACTGAACAATGTTCTACTCAATGAAGTCAAGGACGAAATAAAGAAATTAAAGACTTTTTAGATTTAAATGAAAATGAGGACACATCATATCAAAATTTGTGGGACACTATGAAAGTAATACTAAGAGGAAAAATCATAGCTCTAAGTGCCCACAAAAAGAAAATGGAAAGAGTATACATTAATAACTTGACAGCACACCTGAAAGCTTTAGAAAAAAAGAAACTAATATATATATACACAAAAGGAGTAGACAGCAGGAAATAATCAAACTCAGGGCTGAAATCAACAAAGTAGAAACAGAAAGAACTATACAAAATATCAACAAAACCAGGAGCTGGTACTTTGAGAAAATCAACAAGATAGACAAACCCTTAGCCAGACTAACTAAAGGGCGCAGAGACAGTACTCAATTTAATAAAATCAGACCTGAAAAGGGAGATATAACAGCAGAAACAGAAGAAATAAAAAAAATTTCAGATCCTACTACAAGGGCCTATACTCAACAAAATTGGAAAATCTGGATGAAATAGACAATTTTCTAGATAGATACCAGGTACCAAAGGTAAACGAGGAGCAGATGAACCATCCAAATAGTTGCATAACTCCTAAAGAAATAGAAACAGTCATTCACACAAAACAGAATGGCTAAGATCAAAAACTCAGGTGATAGTAGATGCTGGTGAGGATGCGGAGAAAGAGGAACACTCCTGCATTATTGGTGGGATTGCAAGGTGGTATAAGCACTCTGGAAATCAGTCTGGCGGTTCCTCTGTAAACTGGGCATAGCATTACCTGAAGATCCAGCTATACCCCTCCTGGGCATATACCCAGAATATGCTCCAACATATAATAAGGACATATGCTCCACTATGTTCATAGCAGCCTTATTTATAATAGCCAGAAGCTGGAAAGAACCAAGATGTCCCTCAACAGAGCAATGGATACAAAAAATGTGGTACATCTACACAATGGAGTATTACTCAGCTAGTAAAAATAGTGAATTCCAGAAATTTTTAGGTAAATGGATGGATCTAGAAATTATCATCCTGAGTGAGTTAACCCAACCACAAAAGAACACACATGGTATTTACTCACTGTTAAGGGGATGTTAGCCCAAAAATTGGAATAGCGAAGACTCAACCCGCAGACCACATGAAGCTCATGAAGAAGGAAGACCAAGAGGGGATGCCTCAGTTCTACTTAGAACGAGTAACAAAAATACTCAAGTGAGCAAAGATGGAAACAATACATGGGACAGAAACTGAAGAAGGGGCCATCAGGAGACCATTCCACCTGGGTATTCATCCCATGTACAGTCACCTAAGCTAGACACTGATGTGGATGGCTGGAAGTGAATGTTGTCAAGAACATGATATAGCTGTCTCCTTAGAGGTCTGCCAAAGACTAACACATTCAGAGGACAATGCTCACAGTTAACCACTGATATGATCAAGGGTTTCCCAATGGAGAACTTAGAGAGAAGACTGAAGGAGCAGAAAGGGTTTGTGACCCCAGGAGGAAAGCAACAATACCAAACAACCAGAGCCCCCAAGGGTCTAAACCAAAAGCCTGGGTGAACAGAGGGAGAGACCCATGACTCCAGAGGTATATGTAGGGGAGGGTGGCCTTGTCGGGCATAGGTGGGAGAGGAGTCTCTTGGTCCCATAAAAAATGTACACAGATGGGGGGTATGTGAGGGTTGAGAGGGGGTAGTTGGGGGGGGGTAGGTTCGGGCACTGCCTCATAGAAGCATGAGGAGGGGGGATGGGTAGGAGGTTTCTGGGTGGTGGGAAGAAGTTGGGTAAGGGGATAAAATCTGAAAGGTAAATATAATACCCAATTTTTTAAAAAAGAGATGAAAAAAAGGGAAAAGGGAGAAAAAATAGAAAAAAAAAGAAAAAAGAAAGAAAGAAAAAGAAAAATAGGAGATTTAATAACACAAAGGGAAGGATTTAGAAATTTAGGAGGCAGTTTATGTTAATGGAAACAGCATCATAGAAACTGAAAAATCACACCCTCATAGAAGCACAATGAGGGGGGATGGGATAAGGGGTTCCTGGGTGGGGGGGGAATGGAATAAGGGGATAAAATTTGAAATGTAAATATTACAACCAATTTTAAAAAGGCGAAAATAAAAGAAAAGTTGTTAGAACCAACATCTTTAAAAACATGTCACCCCTCTAGGAAAAAAAATTTTTTTTCTTGATACTAAAACTTGTTCTGAGAATTGTATATTGCAGAAAACACAGCCTTGGTGTATCTACTCATCAAGCATACTGAGCAGACTTGCCTAAACCTCAGATGTCCTGGAATTCTGTCTGGATGCAGTGAAGACACAGCGTCAGAGGCTTATCAATTTACTCTTCCCCCCACCCCTCTTCTAATATCTCAACACCCATAATCAGCTTGAAGAAGTTAAAGAATAGTCAATGCCCCTATTCCCTGGGCTTGGGGAATAAGGTGGTTAATATTGGTCTGTCTTTCTAGGGAAAAGTAGTGGTTTTGTTGGAACAGGGAGTATTAACTAGGACTTATTGCATAGCCATAACCTATTGGTAGAAATCTGTATAATTAATATCAAGATTAAGTTATAATTTCTTAAATGGTACAAAATTTTCTTTGATTTCAAATTTAACGTTTTCATTGGTATGAGCTTCTTATTGATATAAAAGTGAGATGAATATTGATACTCTCATGGGCATTGGGCCTGTATAACACATTTAGGAATACAAGACTTAGACCCAGTCCTTCTTTAACATTTTAACTAATTTGGGAGAGTTAGCCTATGAGTTAAGGAACTATAGCAAATTCATGGCTTTGTGTTTTTTGTTAGGGTGTTTTCCATATTTTATTTAGAAATAGCTGAGAGGAGTTAACAGACACCAGTCCAGGTTACCTTACATGGATAGTTGGTTTCAAAACATCAGAAGACCATAGAATTGACGTTACAAATATTTCTATATTAATGTCCATTTTGATTAGAGACCTGTCTGCTCCTGACAGCTTTCTGTAGTGGATTCTAAGAAGAAATTGAGCATCCTTGGAGTTATTCCAGTTGTGTGGTTCAGCCACTAGGCAAGAATTGCCTCTTTTCATCTACAGACAAATTACTATCCAGAAAAAGACACACTTGCAGAATAGTCAACTGATTATATCTGCCTAGACAGAGTAATCAGCCGTTAATAAGGTTTGTCAGATGATTCTGGGCCATAAAGCCAAAGATTTGATGCTCCAACGTTCAGTAGTATAGGGGCTTTCCAGGTGTTCAGCGGTCTCTATAAATTGGCTAAGTTTTAGAAGCTATGCTTAGTGCTTCCCATAATTTCAGTTAACTCAGTTATTCTGGATTTCTGATGGGGTTAAAGACCTATAGTCTCATAGCCAATCCTGGCTATTTACTTTGAGAGAAAATATCTGACTGGATGGTTTTAAGCTGACATTCATTCTAAAGCCAAGAAAAAAGCCAGGTTCTCAACTAAGAGTTTTAGTTAGGAGAGATGACAGAGGTTCTGGTTAGTCAACAAAATGATGGACTGGGTATTAGGACTATCTTGTACCTCACTGGTACAATTAGGAATATTTATGCTCTAATTGTATTTTGAGAGAAAAGTTTTATTTTAACAGGAAGAGTGATATGTAGGAGGAGCTAAGGGGGAAGGAGTACCGAGAAGAAGAGATGGAGTAAGGAGAGGAGAAGATGAAGGAGAGGAGAAGCTAGGTGATGAGAGAGAGAATGAGAGAGAAAGAGAAGGGGGCATGGAGGCAGATGTTTACGTGTCTCCACCAGTCAAAGACAGTTTATATATCTAGATTGGGTATTGGGTTACACTTCTGATTGAGCATTACCAAACTTATAAAGCCTTTGATTAACATTAAAAAAAATTGTATAAAAGCAAAAAGGAAAAGGGGGCATGGGATAGGGGTTTTCTAGGGAACGGAAATGAGGAAAGGGATGGCATCTGAAATGTAAATAAAATATAAAATAAAAATAAAATAAAAATAAATGAGCATTTATCTAATGGGCAAGAAAACATGCTGAGTTAATGTGGCACCAATCGCAATTTCACGTATGATACTCTTATAATATTGAAGGCATCTGGGTGATTCGATGAACTAAGTTTCTGTATCTTTGTACAAGTGTGTATGTTCATGAGTATATGAAAGTAAATGTATATAAATGAGGTCAAAGGTCAATCCCAAGTGATTTCTCTCAAGAGCTCTCTACCTTGAGAATCATTTTTCCATGTCTTTATGTGCTCCCTTGGCAAGGGTGTTGAGGATCAAACACATGCCATGATTGTGTTGCTGGCACTTACAGCCATAGTCTCTGGATCCTTAACACAGATTTTATGTTGTCTCTTTGATGATTTCTATGGCAGTGGTTGATGTTTCTCAGATTTATGTTAGTGTATGGAAATTGATTTTTCATGTTTTCTCTCACTATTAATGTTTCAGACATCCAAATATTTTAACCTTATGAAAGTTATTTTTAATGATGTTATCTTTTTAACAATAAGGGGAGTAGAATATCAAATTTATTGTACAGGTGTAACAATATATTGATGAATAAATTAATTATGTATGGAAATTAATTAGTGTATGGAAATTGATTTTTCATGTTTTCTCTCACTATTAATGTTTCAGACATCCAAATATTTTTAACCTTATGAAAGTTATTTTTTAATGAGGTTATCTTTTTAACAATAAGGGGAGTAGAATATCAAATTTATTGTACAGGTGTGACAATATCTTGATGAATAAATTAATCAACATAAATTTCAATTTTCTTACATAAAAGAGGATTGCTGAGGACCACACACAGTCATGTGCTTTGTACCACTTAAACATTGGGTCTTTCACTTCCCAGTTAGCAAGCATGTTTTCCAGAACTCCTCTCTCCTTCCCTTAGCGATTTTGAGCAACTTATACCTTCATTTCCATGTCACTCCTGGAAATCTGTGATCAAAGCCTTGTTTAGAGACTTAAATATTTAGTTTTCCAAATCTGAGACAATATGAGAGTTGTTGGAGTATAATTTTTTAATATCTCTAATTCTAATGTTTTCCTATATTCTAATCTTAGATACATTCATATAAAAGAAGTCCTTCTGTGTGTCTAACTTTTGTTATATAGTATGAGAGAGATTACAAATGCATTGTTTTTGAAGTGATTTTTATTTCCTGTACTTAAAGTTCAACTGGAAAATACTGAATTGTACATGATTTTAGAGCACATCACAGAAAGTACTTTAAATTTAGTGATTATAATTTTCTTTGTGTAACAACTTTACTCTCTACTATATTTACCAGGAATGTCCATCAGCCCTTCTTAAGTTCTCTTGATACTGGCCTTGGGTGTTTCAGTTCTTCTGCATCCTATTGGTATGTATTCCTCTTACTCTTCTGTACTATCTATCAAAATTAGAATCTTTTAATGCATGCTGCACTATTTTATTTCAGAGACTCACTAGTAATTTACCTGCTTAGCACTTGTAGCTTTGTTTCCTAGAATAGGCTTAGGAATAGAGCCATTATTATTTAATCTGATTAATTTCATATATTTGTACACCATATTCTACATACAAGATGCTTACCACTATAAACTACCAAAATCTACACATCTTATTAAAATACTTTCAATGTACAAACATTAACTTTTATACCTGCTTGTATTGTAATTACAATTGTGGATTGTATGACTTTTTCAATTCTTTTTTGCAGTGAATTCTACTGAGTCCACAGGCATTCCCATCTTTTGTCAACACAGATGCATGTATGATTAGAGTCATCTGGCCTGCAGCCCTGATGAGAGATTGAATTTTCAAGTCGTTTTCATGGTGAGTCCTTGCTTACTTAGTCTGCTGTATTGCTTCTAGGACAATTTTATTAAGCAAGCAGTAAAGAGGGACATCACCAAAGCATAGATATGGAAGCATATTCTGAATATAATTCTGCTGTAGAAGGAGAGCATGGTATTATAAATAATTAGATGAGAACAATTTTCCATAAGATATTCATTGCTAATTTAGTAGTCCAGCATCAGACTAAATCAATATGAACCTTATATCCAGATAGAAAATAGTCCTTCCCCATGCTAAAATATTTCTTATAATTTGCTTTGAATTTTTCATCACTTTCAGTATGAATAGATTTGGATCCATCACAATGTACACAGAATAGTATATAACACAATGTTACTAATCACTACTACCAGAAGCTTCCTCTGGGCAGTTATTAATACAATAATTACACTAAGGTTCAAAAAGTAAAGATAGCATATCATCTTTATATTATTATCTATTGATATATGAGCATAAACAATTTTATAAGATTAAAGTGATGTCACTTTGTGCTCCTATGTATTTTTACATAATAGATAAATACTCCATTTCTCTATTTTTTTAAGTATATGATAATACTCACAGAAGCTCTGGGATCTAAAACCATGACTTGGAAACATCACATGTATTTATTCAGGTTAACTGTAAACTGAGAACTCAATGTATCTTCGAAAATAAAACAAGGCTCTAGCACTTTCTTTATTCTGTTGAGTATGTGCCCCAGGTGTAATGTGAACACAATCCTACTGTGCTTTCAACAGCCTGCAAACCATACTGGGCTCCAGGCTAAGATTCCTCTGAAGTTCCTCATAAGCGTGATTGAGAGAGAGAGAACAAAGTGATGAAACCAAGCTATATTCTCTCACGAATACTGTTAGTCTTTCACATGCTTTGGGCAAAAGCATAGTCATTGAGTTTTATCATCATCAAGGTTTGATTTTGCAAGACTGGAAAACCAGAAGCTGTTTTAACTACTCATATACACAATATTCCTCTCATATGTATTACTCTAAAATAAAGAATATGTTTATCTTCTGTCATTCCCTAAAAATACATAAATCACTACAGCAGATTGTTCTTTCCAATTAGGGAAAAGCATAGGGGCTTATTTTGCTAGTGTTATTGGGTAAGTATGGGAAAGAACATTTTCAGAATACAAGTTTGCATATTATAATAATGACATTTTAGACAGCTTCTGTTAGTGAGCTGCTTCCTGAAATAAAATAACTTGAGATAAAAACTAGTTATTTTAGACAAAAAATTTTAAAATTTAAGGGAGGTTTTGGTTTTTTCTTCCTTTCTTTCTTTCTTTCTTTCTTTCTTTCTTTTTTTTCTTTCTTTCTTTTGTTTCTTCTTTCCTCACTCCTTCTGACTTAGTGTTGAGGCAGCAAATTATTAAGGGTATGTGGTATAACCAATTAACCAAGTCAGGTTCAGCAACCAGAAAAAGATTGGGTCCCCACTAAACTTAAAGTACTTAATCCCACTGACATACTACCTCTTGCCAGTATGGCAAGGAGGGGACCTGTTTTTATATCATGAATCAGTGGAAGGCCCTTGCCTCAGTGGTGATGGCAGAGAAAATAAACTACAACTGTGTAAGCATAGTTCCCACAGGGTCATGCTGATTTGTACTTATGGCTTTATAATATTTAATAAAAATTAATCTGTGTTCTTTATCTAAATGCATTATGGACCAATGTACCCAATGCTATGGGTCTCTTCTAACAACCTGAACCAACTTCTGTATTTATAACATAAATTTACAATGATTTCACTTTGTTATATATCTTAAGGCTGACTTAGGATATGGATTACTTTGCACCCTTTGAATATCAAGAAAATGTTAATTGAATGTCTCAGATTATATAAGATATTTTCAAAATGTATACTTAAAAGACATGAAGTTTCATTTACTATGAATTCACAGAATTAGCATTTATTGTAAAACTTGGAAAAGTGTTTCTAGAACCCTCAATACACTCTGATATTAAATCATTGAATACTGAGTGTTACTTAGTTTTGAAAACTATTGACAAAGTCAATCACATTGAAACAGATTCTATAAGATTATGCATTTGACAAAATGGTAAACCACATATTTGAAATAAGAATGAAGGGACAATTGTGCCAAAAAAGTAATAATTTAAAGTTGGCCAGTAATTAAAGATAACACTCTATTTTATTTATTGGAATACTTTATTTTTGCACATTAAAATTTTGTAGTCTTACACATTTTATAGCCATAAAATAACTATAAAAGCTATGTAATACCTTGTTAATATTCATTCATTTATTTACTTTTTAAATTCTAGGAAAGCTCTCATTATGTATCCAGACTGACTTGAGAAAGATAACTTCTTACCTCAGCTCAAGTATTTAGCATCTATTATTTTGATGTGTTTATTATAGTATGACAGACTAACCAGTACCACAGAAATTGTTTTGGTTTTATACTAAAACTAATATATTTTATATGTTGTTGTATTTTATATAAGTTAT
The DNA here is from genome assembly GCF_011762505.2 of Arvicanthis niloticus. Taxonomy (NCBI): domain Eukaryota; kingdom Metazoa; phylum Chordata; class Mammalia; order Rodentia; family Muridae; genus Arvicanthis; species Arvicanthis niloticus. Next base: position 57,420,606 of record NC_047661.1, read on the forward strand.
GTAAAATAATAAAATATATTCTTTTTATTTTATAATGAGTCACATGATTATTTTACTATCAATCTCTTTCCTTTGTAAAAGAAGATTCTCTTGCTTATAAGAGACATTTTGGGAGTGAATTGTCATTTTCCCTTCCAAGATTGGTGACTTAAACTATAAATGGTCTGACTTAGTCTCAGAGTCTGAGGTGTGAATTTGCCTAGGGATGCTTCCTCACTGGCTAATGGATAAATAAAAGTGTGGTGATCAACGAAGATGAGACATAAAATACTTTAATTGACTTTTTGTCTGATTTCATCATCAAATTTATAATTTTGATCTTTCTTCACAGCAATAATTTCCTAGACATACTTTTAAAATGTAATCTTGCTGTGTTTAACCATTTGATGGGAGACAAAATGCATTTTGTTTATTAGTTCCCAATGCATGATGTCTGGATATTATAGACTAAATATACTAAGAAGCCAATGTGTAAAATAAAATGTCTGGGCTAAATCTTTAAACAGCTTAGTCATAATGTTAGAGATTCTTTCACCTTGGACTATAAACCTCCAGAAACTTCAAAATGGAAAGCCAAATGACTTCCTGGAAACTGGCATGCAGAGCAGCTATCTATGAGGAAGAAGGTAGTTCTCTTCATTCTTCTCATCATATGTCAAACAATGGAGTTGTGCCTCTTACTAGACAATTACAAAGAAAAACAGTTGGTTTGTCTTAAGGTTTCCAATGCTGTAAAGAGACACCATGACAAACATAACTCTTATAAAGGATAACATTTAATCAGTGCTGGCTTACACTTTCAGAGGTTTAGTCAATTATCATCATGGTAGGAAGCATAGCAGCATTCAGAAAGGCATGGCACTGGAGGAGCTGAGGCTTCTACATCTAGTTTTGAAGGCAAAGAGAAGACTGAATCTCTCAGACAGGTAGGAGTAGGGTCTCAAAGCCCATCTCAACAGTAACACCCTTCTTCCAGCAAAGCCACATCTACTCCAATATGGACACACCTCCTAATAGTGCCGCTCTCTGGGCCAAGAATAACCAAACCACCAAATTCCAAATGCCTGGTCCCTTCAGCTTGCAAACATATGGGTCTATGGGGCCATACCTAGCTATAGCATAATGCAAAATATATTTACTCCATCTTCAGAAAATCTCCACAGTCTGTTACAGTCTTCTCAATGTTTAAAAGTTCACAATTTGATGTTTCTGAGAGCCATGCAATCTGTTACCTGTAATCCCCTATAAATCAAACTCAAAAAGCATATCACATACCTCCAACAAAACAGAATATATATTATCACTCCAAAATGTAATAGTGGGGAAATACTGGACCAAAGTATTACCACAAACCACCTGGGCAAATTCCAAACTGTCCATCTCCATGTTTGATATTAAAGCACTCTTTGTATCTCCAATGCCTTTCATTTTTGTTGACTGCAGCAAACTTCTTTCTTTAGGGCTGGTTCTATTCCCTGTTGTCAGCTTTGCTTGGCTGGTATCCCAAGGCTCTAGAACCTTTAACATCTTGGGCTCTCCAAGGCAAGTACAAAATTATAGCTTCTTGTTCCAGTGTCTGAAAGCCACACATGATCTTCTGAGCTTCTCAAAAGTTCTTGGGTCACTTCTCTAGCTCTACACTCTACAGACTACACTCCACTGATGCTGCTTGTCGGGCTGTGGAAGGGTATCCTGGTTCTTGGGTTGTGGTTTCGGCCTCTACCCCAGAACCCAGGCTCCTGACATGATGTCTGATCTCCATTCAACCTGTGCCGTTCAGTCACTATAGGATGCAGGTAGAGGGTGTGATTAACAGGTCTCCACCTCAAGGGATTAAAATATTAATGAGTTATCTAAAGGCCAGGGGGCGTAGCTAATTAAGTTATTCCCTCCCCTTTTCCCCCTCCCTATAAAAGCCAGGCTTCCCTGGCTTTTGCAGGGGAGCGTGAACCATCTACACCCATTCACCACATTCACCACGCCATGAACAATAAAAGCTTTGGAAAACTCCTGGACTCCATATGTCTGTGAAAGCTTTCGAAAACTCCTGGACTCCATATGTCTGTGTCTCCTGCTCCTGCCGCCAGGTTCCCAGCCTTTGGAACCCTGAACCTTCCCGATGCAGCCACCAGCCGCCTGCAGTGGCTGTGTGATTGTGGGACCCTCTGCCAGCCATGTGGGAAACCCACCGGGATCTCTGCTGCTGGCCCTCGCGACTTTGTCCCTGCCGCCCGGACCCCCCCTGCAAGTTTTGACCTATGGCTGCTGTTCCTGGAGATCAACCTATTTTATTGTCATCTCCAATATACTGGAGTCTTCCACTGCAACTAGGCTTCATTGGCTTCCCTCCTGGTGCCAAGCCTCAAGTTTTTTTGCATGATCCCTTCAGTCTTGGGCCATCAACTGCAATTGAGGCTACCCCTTCACCAGTGGCCTTTCCTGGCTTCTCACAGTGTGAATCCTCAGCTGCTTTCCATGAACCCTTCATGCCTTCAAAACCAGTACCACCTGGGTGACTTTTTTAATGTTAACAAGTCCAGCTGAAGCATGGGGTAAAGCCTTGGCTATCACTGGAACATAGCTTTTTTGTCCTCTCAGAAAACACTTCCCAGATTTCACCCCACTGATGTTGTCCTCTTCTTAATCACAACTAATTTCTTAGCTCCTGCTAACTATCATCAGTTGTCCCAGGAGTCTCTTCTATTCTTGATTCTAAAGCCAGAGCCATGGGGCTAATACATGACTAATACATGAAACACAGCATGGGTTCTAGGTCTCTTATTCAGTGTGACTTGCAATCTTGAGGGAGCATTTGTCATTCTCTTGGCTCTGGCTTGGCAACTGAGATCACATGTGCATACTATCATGCCTAACTTCCACAAATTCTTGTAGTGGAGAAAGACCAACTCATTTTAATAATAACAAAATGAGAATTAGCAGTATTTTCCTTAAATTTACTCGCCCTGTTCCCAGAACACAACACAGTTGAATTTGATTCTTTGTTTTCATCTTTATTTATTCATATATTGATTTAAAACAAAGCCTGAGTTGATTCAGAAACTGTGATTGATTGTACCTTTCAAAATATGAATTTCATAGAAAAGGAAAAACTTCAAAGCTATACATAAACAAAAGACATTTGTACGTGCTGGATTTTACTGGAAACGGAGGAATAAATATAAAAATGCTCACTTTCAGGAGGAACCATGCATTATAAGTTCTACCATTCAAAATGTCTGCACTTATACTAAGTCAGAAAATATGATCCTGGACAGGCCTTGCAAACAGATGGTGACTGAAGCAGTCTTATGAACCCAGAATTTTCATGAACTAGTTATGTAGCTAAGTTAGCTTTCAATTCCTTGTTTCCCTGCCTCCATTTTCGAAGTGCTGGGGTTTCATGTGCACATCATCATTCCAAGTGCTTAACAATATCGTTAATCATAAATAATATTGCTGATGTTGAATAATCAGAGCAGGCACTAACTAAGTTAGCAGCATAAGAATGTCTAGTACTTAGTATGCATCATTTTTATATCTACCATTGTACTTTCTTGCTTCCTCTACTTTATCTTTCATTCTGTGTTTGCAGACTTGTACTAGTTTTATAACTTGACACCAAGCTATCATCATAATAGAAAATGGAGCCTCATAAGATACATCTTTAAGGGATTAGCGGTGAGTGGGAAAGGATCAAGTCCATTGTGGTGGTGTATCCTTTGGGTGATGGCCCTCAAGGAACAAGTCAGTAAGCAGTATCTCTCCATGGTCTCTGCATTCTTTCTCCCTCCATGTTCCAGTCCAGTTTGAGTTTCTGTCCTAGTTTCCTTTGATGGTGGAAGTTTAAGCTAAATGAACCTTTTTTCTCTAACTTCCTTTTGGTAATACTGTTACATTGCAGTAATAGAAACCTAAGACAAGGCCTGCATGCACAGCGAAGACTGTCTTGAGGAATGTGAATTCAAGTTAATGGTTCTATCTCTATGAGAAACCAATGATTTCTTGGGTTTTCTTTCTTAATACTGTCAAAGTGAAGATGCATTCAACTGAACTCAATACCCTCTTAAGAAGTCACTGAAAATCAAATTTCAAATAACAAGGTGTGAAATATTACATTTGTGCTATAATATTGTTTCCTCTTTGTTCCTGAAGTAACTCAATTTCATGTAATTTCCAATTCTAAGATCTTAGTCTTAGTATTCTTAGTAAACATTAAGACTACTGAAGTAGAAACTAAGTAAAATTAAGTAAAAATTCTTAGTTTTAAGAATTTTTAATTATTTACAGTAACATGAATCTTAACATAGCTGGATTAATTTATCTTGCTTCCAAACAAGTTATATTTGATATAACTCTTCCAGAAGCTGACGTGATGCTGCCTGAGAACCTCCCTTGATTTGCTGATATACTCTCAAAGAGGTTAGCTTTTGTTTGCAGTACTGTAAAATCAAGTTCCTGGAGAGAAAAGGTTTTTCTGTGTTTTTGTTTGTTTGTTGTTTTGTTTAATAGTGATTTACCTGTATAACTATAGGATATACTAGGAAAAAAGTGATAATAAAATAGAACAATTATTATTAAGACTAACACTTATGATATCAAATTGTCCATTGACTGTTATTAAGCTGTGTGAAAGCTCCCAATAATACCAACAAGTTCTTCTGCTATTATTGCTACTAATGATGACGAGAATAGGGTAAACAGCAAGCTCTTTCTATCAAAAGTTTCAAAGTAAATTTATTGTGTTTAATTTGTACAAAATCATCTGTAGTCAAACAAAACACTTTATGAAGGATATACAAATAATAATGTATAATTACTTAAATACTAACCTTCAAACAGAGTCACAACTTTTGTGGAAGCGTATAAACTCTGTAGCTTCTTTTATGTAACTCTCAAGCCAATATAAATGTTTATATTTAGTCTAATGAATAATGGGAATTATAATAGTCATTACACAATGTAATTACTAATTGCACAAAGGAGAAACATGTACAACTTCCACAGTTCACTTGTAAAAGTGACCAGAATGTTCGAATCTACAATACTTAATATGGAACACTAGCACAACCTTAGTTTTATCATAGAGAGTACTTTCATATTTTGATTAAATACACATGAAAGTAAATAAGAATACTTTCAAGTTGGAATAAATATATTTTATATGACACAAAAAGACATTATAAAGACATTTTTAAAACTGTATTCTTTTGGAAAAGTAGAAAAAAAGCACAACAACCTTAGCCCCCAGTTGGCTCACATTAGAAGCTGTCGACAGGAATAGCATCCCTCCTGTCATAGCAAAATGCCAGCCTCAACTCTCATAGCAAAGCTAAGGAAGCTGAGCTCAAGTTCTCTCTATCTTGTGAAAAGTGTGACTGCCAGTCAAAGGAGAATTTTAAAAGAAAAATGTATCAACAATGTAAACCCTGGAGTCTTGCTCAGTGAGGACATTGATTCCCTGTATGATTGGAGGACAATGTGGCCCTTCTTTGAAAAAGTGTTCTTGAATATTTACATAATTGTTCATATGAACTGAATCTTTCCCTAGTAATTTCACATGAACACTGAAAATTGTTTCTTGGTAATTGTTTCCATATCACAACAGGTCTCTGTTTTTAAGCTGTCCAATTACACCTAGTTTCTGATATTAATTACAGACTTCCCAGAAAAGTTTTGGCAAATAGATGATTTCTCTTAACACATTTATTTTTAAAGCATTCTATTTCCATTGCATATCAAATATCATCTTAGAAATATAGATGGTGAATAAGATATGACAAATACACACACACACAGACACACACACACACAGACACACACACACATTCAGAGGCATTTTTTTGTTTTACTATAGTTTGCTCCTTCTTATGCTTGTAAGGCTGTGAGCTGATGAGCAGAGAACTGCCTTGCTTTGTGGAAAACGAAGACTTGCATTTTGTTGTGTTCCATTTTTATCTACACATAAAAGTCTATTTTCTATAGTAGAGCAGTTAAAGAAAACACTACTTCAAAAAGAGGTCAACCAAATATTTCTGTATTAAGAATTCTTTTTAAAAATAACTTTATACCTAAATTTTGTCCTTTATGCAACAATTCTCTTTTATTCATGAGAATTTCAAAATATGTACTATAAACTATGATCATTTCTGCATTCCTATTCCCCTCTAACTTCTCAATGTCTTCTAAACCTTTCAAGTTAGGGAGCATATACTGTATTGCATTGATATAAATCCATTGCTCAAATATCCATTCAGTTTAGCTGTAACTCCTCCCTTTTCATTATCTTTCTCTCCCTCTGCCTGTTTGGTCCTCTCATTCCAACACTCTTGCCTTGCTCATTTATTAATATTTGTTATATTTCCTCTTCCTAAGGTTATCCACCTGTTATCCATCTAGACCTAGCCTCTGTGGTTATATAGATTGCTTATTAAAAACACAGCACTTTATTCACAAATAAGCAAATAGACCATATCAGTCTTTCTGGGTCTGAGCTACCTCACTCAGAATAATTTTTTTCTAGCACCATACATTTGCCAGGAAATTTCATGATTGACTTTATTTTAGTTGTTGAATAATATTCTGTTGTAAAAATGTGCCCCATTTTCTTTATTAATTTATCCACTGATAAAAATTAAGGTTGGTTCTGATTTTTCTGACCACTATGAATGGAGCAGCAATGATTATTCTTTTTTTTTTTTTTTAGATATTTTATTTACACTTCAGATGCCATCCCCTTTCCCCATTCCCCCCCACCCCCTTAGAAAACCCCTATCACATGCCCCCTTTTCTTTTTTGCATTTATACATTTTTTTTTAAATAATGTTAATCATAAGCGTTATAAGTTTGGAATTGTTCAATCAGAGGTGTAACCCACTGACCGACCTAGATATAACAACTATCTTTGACTGGTGGAGATACATGAATATCTGCCTCCCTGTCTCCCCCCTCTTTCTCTCTTTCATCACCTAGCTTCTCCTATCCTTCTTCTCCTCCTCTTCTTACTCCTTTTCTTGCTCTCAGTACTCCTCCTACCTTAGCTCCTCCTACACATCACCCTTCCTGTTAAAATGAAACTTTTCTCTCAAAATACAATTTGAGCATAATTATGCCAATTTGTACCAGTGAGGTACAAGATAGTCCTAATACCCAGTCCATCATTTTGTTGACTAACCAGCACCTCTGTCATCTATCCTAACTAAAACATTTAGTTCTAAACCTGGCTTTAGGATGAATGTCAGCTGACTACCATCCACTCAAATCTTTTCTCTTACGGTAAATAGCTATAAGTTTTCAACCCCGTCAGAAATCCAGAATGACTGAGTTAACTATAATTGTGGGAAGCACAAAGCATAGCTTCTAAAACTTAGCCAATTTATAGAGACCTCTGAACACCTGAAAAGCCCCTATACTACCGAACGTTGGAGCATCAAATCTTCAGCCTTCTGGCCCAGAATCATCTGACAGACCTTGGTGATGCAGAATTATTAAGGACTGATTACTCTGTCTAGGCAGATATAATCAGTCGACAATTCTGCATGTGTGTCCTTTTCTGGACAGTAATTTGTCTGTAGATGGAGAGAGGCAATTCTTGCCTAGTGGCTGTTACCACACAACTGGAGTAACTCCAAGGATGCTCAATTTCTTCTTAGAATCCACGACAGGAAGCTGTCAGGAGCAGACAGGTCTCTAATCAATATGAACATTAATATATAAATATTTGTAGCGTCAGTTCTATGGACTTCTGATGTTTTGAAAACCAACTATCCATGTAAGGTAACCTGGACTGTTTTCTGTTAACTCCTCTCGGCTATTTCTAAGTAAAATATGGAAAGCACCCTAACAATAAACTCAAAAATATGAATTTGCTATAGTCCCTTAACTCATAGGTTAACCATCCCAAATTAGTTAAAAAAGTTAAAAAAGGGCTGGGTCTAGGCATTGTATTCCTAAATGTGTTATACAGGCACAATGCCCATGAGTGTATCAATATTCATCTCATTTTTATATTAATAAGAGGCTCGTACCAATGAAAACCTTAAATTTGAGATCAAAGTAAATTTTGTACCATTTAAGAATTTACAACTTCATCTTGATAATAAGTATATAGATTTCTACCAGTAGGTTATGGCTATGCAGTAAGTCCTAGCTAATCCCCCCTGTTCCAACAAAACCACTACTTGTCCCTAGAAAGACAGACCATTATTAACCACATTAGTCCCCAAGCTCAGGGAATAGGGGCACTGACTCTTCTTTAACTTCTTCAAGCTGATTAAGGGCGTTGAGATTTTAGAAGAGGGGTTGGGGGGAGAGTAAGTTGATAAGCCTCTGATGCTGTGTCTTCACTGAATCCAGATGGAATTCCAGGACATCAGAGGTTTGTGCAGGTCTGCTCAGTTTGCTTGATGAGTAGATACACCAAGGCTGTGTATTCTGCAATATACAATTCTCAGAACAAGTTTTAGTATCAAGAAAAAAGAAAAAAAAAAATTTCCACCCCCAGGGGGCTGACTTTTTTTTTTAAAGATGTTAGTTCTGAAGACTTTTTTTTCCCCGCTTCTTAAAATTGGTTGTAGTATTTACGTTTCAGATTTTATCCCCTTAGCCTACTTCCTCCCACCACCCAGAAACCTATCCCATCCCCCTCCTCATGCTTCTATGAGGCAGTGACCACACCTACCCCCCTCACTATCCCCTCCCCGCCCTCACATCCCCCCCCACTGTGTGTTCATTCATTCATTTTTCATTCATTTTTTTTTTATGGGACCAAGAAACTCCTCTCCCACCTATGTCTGACAGGGCCATCCTCCCCTACATATACCTCTGGAGTCTTGGGTCCCTCCCTATGTGTTCCCAGGCTGGTGGTTAAGACCCTGGGGGGGCTCTGGTTGTTTGGTATTGTTGCTTTCCACCTGGGGTCACTAACCCTTTCTGCTCATTCAGTCCTCTCACTAAGTTCTCCATTGGGAAACCCCTGATCATATCAGTGGTTAATTGTGAACATTGTCCTCTGAGTGTTTTAGTCTTTGGCTGACCTCTAAGTAGATAGCTATATCATGTTCCTCACATTATGCACTTCCAGCCATCCACAACAGTGTTTAGATTAGGTGACTGTACATGGGGTGAATACCCAGGTGGAAAGGTCTCCTGATGGCCCCTCCTTCAGTTTCTGTTCCATGTTTTGTTTCCCTATTTGCTCCCTTGAGCATTTTTATTTCTCGTTCTAAGTAGAACTGAGGCATCCCCTCTTGGTCTTCCTTCTTCATGAGCTTCATGTGGTCTGTGGGTTGAGTCTTCGATAATCCAAGCTTTTGGGCTAACATCCGTGGAGATATGTTTGTGTAACTCTCTTCTTTTGGGGTTTTTGGAAGATTACTTGCTTGCTTTTTCTAGGTTGTAGTTTCCCTCCTTGTGTTGGAGTTTTCCACCAATTATTCTTTGAAGTGCTGGATTTGTGTTGAGATACTGTGTAAATTTGGATTTGTCATGGAATATTTTGGTTTCTCCATCAATAATGATTGACAGTTTTGATGGGTATAGTAGTCTGGGCTGGCATTTGTGTTCTCTTAGGGTCTGTATGATATCGGTCCAGGATCTTCTGGCTTTTATGGTCTCTGGTGAGAAGTCTGGTGTAATTCTTATAGGTCTGCCTTTATATGTTACTTTGCCTTTTTCCCTTACTGCTTTTAGTATTTTTTCTTTGTTTTGTACATTTGATGTTTGACTGTTATATGGCGGGAAGTATTTCTTTTCTGGTCTAAACTATTTGGAGTTCTGTAAGCTTCTTGTATATTTATGGACATCTCTTTCTTTAGGTTAGGGAAGTTTTCCTCTATAATTTTGTTGAGGATATTTACTGGTCCTTTTAGTTGGGAGTCTTCCCCCTCATCTATACCTATTATCCTTAGGTTTGGCCTTCTCATTGTGTCTTGGATTTCTTGTATATTTTGGGTTAGTAGCTTTTTGTATTTTGCATTTTCTTTGACAGTTGTGTCAATGTTTTCCATGGTATCTTCTGCACATGAGATTCTCTCTTCCATCTCTTGTATTCTGTTGGTGATACTTGTGTCTATGACTCCTGATTGTTTTTTTAGGTTTTCTATCTCCAGGGTATTGTCCCTTCGTGATTTCTTTATTGTTTCTACTTCCATTTTTAGATCCTGCATGGTTCTGTTTAATTCCTTTTCCCGTTTGGTTGCATTTTCTTGCAATTCCTTAAGGGATTTTTGTGTTTCCTCTTTAAGGGTTTCTATCTGTCTACCAGTGCTCTCCTTAAGTTCTTTGAGAGTGTTATTTATGTCTTTCTTAAAGCCCTCTATCATCATCATGAGAAGTGATTTTAATTCTGATTCCTGCTTTTCTGGTGTGATGGGGTGTTCAGGGCTTGCTCTGATGGGGGAGCTGGGTTCTGATGATGCCATGTAACTTTGGTTTCTGTTGCTTACATTCTTGCTCTTGCCTTTTGCCATCTGGTTAACTCTAGTGCTGCCTGTACTTGCTGACTCTGACTGAAGCCTGTCTTTCTAGTTATCTAGCTTGTGTCTGATCTCCTAGGGGTCCAGATGTCTCTGTGATCTTTTCCAGCTGCACTGATTATAGTGGTACCTCTAGGATGCCTCAGGATATGGTGCCTCCAAGGTAGTAGTCCAGCTAGGTGTCTGCTGTTCTGGGTGTAGTGTCTCCTCTAGAATATCTCAGGATATGTTGTCTGAAGCTCTGAGTTCATTTGTTCCTCTGTGGATCTGGATTGAGTGGAACTTCCAGTATGTCTCAGGTGAAATCCGGGGTCCACACAACAGCAGACCTGGCCGAGGTCTGATCTAGGCCTCAGATCTGGGAACTAGTTTCTAAGACACTGTCCAAGTTAGAGCGCCTGGGATCCCTGCTTCCTCTGGGTTCTTGGATGTTGGGGGCAGAGCTGCCACCCAAGATCCGCTCAGTGTTCTGGCCCAGACTGGAAGGAACCAGTGTTCCAGGCCGGGAGTGACTTCCTGGGTCCTTTTGGTTCCCAGTTACTCCCTGTTTAGGGCGGGCCCTGCTGTCTGCTTACCTAAGATACTGCCTGAGTTCGAGCACCTGGAATCCCTGTTTCCTCTGGGTTCTTGGATGTTGGGGGCAGAGCTGCCACCCAAGGTCTGCTCAGTGCTCTGGCCCAGACCGGAAGGCATGATTATTCTTTTTATTTTTTCAAATATTTAGTTATTTATTTATGTATTTTATGTGTATGAGTGCTCTACCTATATGTACACCTTAAAGACAGAAGAGGGCATCAGATTTTAATATAGATAGTTGTTAGTCTCTATATGGTTGCTGGGAATAGAACTCAGGACTTCTGGAAGAGCAGCCAGTGTTCTTGACTGCTGATCCATCTCTCCAACACCCACAATGAACATTCTTGAACAAGTGTTTCTGTAGTTGGCTGAAGAATCTTTGGGGTTTGTGTCCAAGAGTGTTATAGCTGGATGTTGAAGTAGGCTGATTCCCAGGTTCCCAAATAACTGGAACATAGACTTCTATAGTGGCTATACAAATATCCAATCCCATGAGTGATGGTAAATATTCCTCTTACTCCACATTTACTTGAGCATGAGTTGTCCCCAAAGTCATGAGAATGGGGGAGCTGGCCACACCCCTTGTTAGCTGCAGCATTTGAGTGAGATGGACTCATCCCTCAATAAAGCAATTAAGGAGAACTGGCTCTGGTGGTATGGTTGACCAACTTAACTACCACATAAGTCAAGATTCAAGGTTTGAGTTGACACACCCCAATATCTACTCCATCTATGAATTGCTGATGCAAATGAAGGGTCAATGACAGGATATCAAAGAAGATATGTCCACATAAATCTATTTGGCCAAGAGGGTATGCTTTGTGACACACAGTGATACACAACTGCCTTCACCACAAGATGTTTTGTTCGTTCATTTGGTTGGTTGGTTGGTTGGTTGGTTGGTTGATTGGGATTTTTGGGAGATGTGTGGGCATTGTTTGTTTGTTTGCTTTGTGGTCAGGGTTTATAAACACATAGGATAGATATGGAGGAAAGGAGAGAGGAGAGAAATTTTGTTGCATGATATAAAATTTACAAAGAATCAATATAAAGTTTTAAGAAAAAAAGTCATTTTGTGTTAATATTTTTTAGACCATTCCTTACTGTCTTTTCTATCAGATACAGTATGTATGGAAGAAATTTTGTTGCATGATATAAAATTTACAAAGAATCAATATAAAGTTTTAAGAAAAAAGTCATTTTGTGTTAATATTTTTTAGACTATTCCTTACTGTCTTTTCTATCAGATACAGTATATATGGACTATGTTTGGAGTTAAGTTTTGTTCATTGTGCTATTTCTCTATACTCAGCTATTAATTTTAACCAGCACCTTTTGTAGAAGATACTGTTTTGTATGTGTTTGCGTGTGCATGTGTGTGTGTGTGTGTGTGTGTGTGTCTGTGTGTATTTCTGGCTTCTTTATTATGAAATTAACAATCTATAGGTGTGTGGACTAACATCTGAATCTCAATTCAATTCCATTGATTATATATTTGCTTTTGAGTCAAAAACATCCTATTTATCATTCTAGAAGTACTTTTATTTTTCATGATTGTTTTATATATTTTGAACTTTTGTGTTTCATATGAAACTAATAATTTCAAGTTCTTAGAATAACTTTGTTGGATTTTTGATGAGCATTCCCTTGGCTCTGTAGGTTGTTTTTAGTAGGATGACATGTTCATTATGTTAAAACAACTGATTCATGAATATTGGAAGTCTTTACATCTTCTGACATCTTGTTCAGTTTATCCCTTCAATATCTTATTTCCTTATTATACAAATTTTTCACTTGCTTCGTTAAATTACTCCAAGATATTTTATGTTTCTCAAGGCAATTTTGAAAGATACTGTTTCATTGAATTTTTTTCAATGTCTATTTATTACCTGTTTATAGGAGTGTTACTGATTATCTGCATAATAAGTTAGTATCCTGCTATTTTGCTAAAAGTGTTTATCAGTTATAGGCATTTCTTGGTATAATCTTAGAATTATTTTGTATACATACAATCATATCATGATCCTTTCTTTCTTTTTGCTACTCCTTTTGGTGTTATTTCTTCCTTTTGTTCTAGAACACTTTTGGATGTGCTGTTGCTAAGATTGAGATGAAATATCTCTCTCTCTCTCTCTCTCTCTCTCTCTCTCTCTCTCTCTCTCTCTCTCATACATACACATGTAGGTACATAGTGCTTGGAACTCCTTAGAACCATTCTCATTTTTATTGGTTATTTTATTTTGTTACATTTAAATGTTCCTGTTGCCAGTTTTCCATCCACAAACCCCCATAACATGTCCCCTTCCTCCTACCTCCATGAGTATGCTCCCCCAACCCTAGCCACTCCCACATCACTAAGGCATCAAGTTTCCATAGGACCAAGCCCCCCCATTAATTCCAGATAAGGTAATTCTCTACTACATATGCAGCTGGAGCCATGGGTCCCTCCATGTGTACTCTTTGGTGGGTCGTTTAGTCCCTGGGAGCTCTGGAGTTTATCCTTAGTTGATATTGTTGTCTTCCTATGGGGCTACAATCCCCTTTAGATCCTTCCTATAACTCTTCCATTGGGATCCCAGCTTAGACCAATGGTTGGCTATGAGTATCACTATCTGTGTTGGTCAGGTGCTGGCAGAGCCTCTCAGGGGACAGCTATACCAAGCTCATGTCAGCAAGCCCTTATGGTATCAGCAATGTTTTGTCTGGGTTTGGTGTCCACAGATGGGATAGAGTCCTAGGTGAGGCAGTCTCTAGATGGTCTTTCCTTTAGTCTCTGCTTCATTTTTCCCCCTGTATTTCCTTTAGATGTGAACAACCAGAGGTTAAAGTTTTGTAGATGGGTGGGTGGCCCCATCCCATGCCTATCTACTGGAGATGATTGCTACAGGTTCTATCTCCCATTTGTTGGGTAATTTGGTTAACATCACCCCTGTGAGGTCCTGGGAACCTCTTGCTTCCCTGGCATCTGGGACTTTCTAGGGACTACTCCCAGTTCCCCACCCCCTACTGCTACATACCTCCATTCAATTTCTTGACCCACTGAACTTCACCCATGTCTCCTACCACAGCTGATCCTGACACTGTTTTTCCAGCCCCCTCCTGTCTGTTTCCTAGGTCCTCCCTACCTCTACTTTCTGTGATTATTTTGTTCCCCACTTGTAAGTAGAACTGAAGCATCCACACTTTGGTTTTCTTTCTTGAGCTTCATATGGTCTGAGAGTTGTATCATGAGTATTTCAACGTTTTTTGGCTAATATCCACTTATCAGTGAATGCACATGATGTGTGTTCTTTTGTGACTGGGTTGCCTCACTCAGGATAATATTTTCTAGTTCCATCTATTTGCCTTAAAATTTAATAAAGACATTGTTTTTGATAGCTGAGTAGTACTTCATTGTATAAATGTACCACATTTTCTGTATCCATTCCTGTCTTGAGGGCATTTGAGTTGTTTTCAGCTTCTGGCTATTACAAATAAGGCTGCTATGAACATAGTGGAGCATATGTCCTTATTATAAGTTGGAGCATCTTTTGGGTATATGCTCAAGAGTGGTATAGCTGGATCTTCAGGTAGAAATTTTTCAATTTTCTGAGGAACTGCTAGACTGATTTCCAAAGTGATTGTACCAGCTTGCAATCCCAGCAGCAATGAAGGAGTATTTCTCTTTTTACACATCCTTGCCAGCATCTGCTGTCACCTGAATTTTTGATATTAGCCATCTAAGCATCATTTGGAACTGCATTTCTCTGATGACTAAGGATGTTGAACATTTCTTTAGGTGTTTCCACTTTCATTGTGTCCCTCAAGCTTAGGTATAAAATTTTCATTCAATTTTAGGAAGTATTTATTTATTTATTTATTTATGTCTGAACCCATTTTTCATTCAGTAGTAATTTGTTGAGTTTCCCCAATTTTGTAGGATTTCTTTGGTTCTGTTGTTGATATCCACCTTAAATGCATAATGGTCTGAAAGAAAGTAGGTTGTTATTTCATTTTTCTTTTATCTGTTAAGAACTGCTTTATGTCCAAGCAGCAGTGGCTCATGCCTTTAATCCCAGCACTTGGGAGGCAGAAGCAGGTGGATTTCTGAGTTCAAGGCCAGCCTGGTCTACAGAGTGAGTTCCAGGACTGCCAGTGCTACACAGCAAAACCCTATCTGGAATAACAAAACAAAACAACAACAACAACAAAGAGACCGACCTGCTTTATGTACTTGATTTTGGAGCAAGTATTATGAGCTGCTGAGAATAGGCTCTATTTCTTTGTGTTTGGATTAAATGTTCAGTAAATGTCACTTAGGTCCATTTTATAGTAGAATGTTATTCCAACAGCATGGTTACTCTGGGAAGTGATCATACCCAAAGATCTTCTAGGTCTATGTGATTTGGCTAGACTACAAACATGCTCTTATTATAGTTTTTAATACAAATAATGAAGCCAATTGTAGTTTCTAGAAGAAACCTTAAGTGATTCTTATCCCATCACTTTATCTGAGGAAATAAAAGTTAATTTTAGTTATTTGGTTTATAACATTTTTAGCTCCAACAGTTTTCTATTTAGTTTTAGTTTGGAATAGCAGCCTATTGAGGAGGTATTGAAGTTACCAAATGTCATTGTTTGATGTTACAGTAGTCTTTCCTAATCTATGTAGTGGAGTTTCTAGTTTCTTAAAAACTCCAGTTATGTTATGTCATTATATCTTTGTTTTAATCTCTGGTGTGGGATATCAGACTGTTTCAGATTGTACACATTCACTAAATATGATTTATCGTATCATCTCCAGGAATGTGATTTTTGCCAACTGCACAGAGTCTATGTTTGGTATTCAGAGGACTCTTGAGAAGGTATAAATGTGAGAGCCAGAGAGGGTCTGGGGCAGCGGCTGCTCCTCCTGATGCTTCCCACACTCCTGTGGTTGTCAGCTGCTGGTAGTTCCTGTTATTGTATATGCTGCTTTCCTATTGCTGAATGCTGAATTGCTGGTTTGCTGGATTGCTGATTGCTGGTTGGAGATATTCTTCTGCCATAGATTGGACTTAGCCTGAGGAACTCATTGATCCTAGTCAGCTGGAAGTAATCAGAAGAGATTTATGCTACCTTTCCCTTCTAACCTTCTAACCTTTCTCACCTACCTAGTACTGAAAGGGTGGAATGGATTGGGGTGAAGAATGATGGTAGATGTTTTGAAGGCCTAAGTAAAATATTAAGGCCTAGATGTAATGTCCTATATGGAATCTTAAGATCTACGTAACATTTACCTGGATAGTATAGCATTCTAAGTAAACTTTCTCATGTGTTTCTGTTGTAAATAGTAAACTTTCGAATGGTCAGATTGGTTACACTTTCCATTATCTTCTGTGCCATTGGAAACCAATCATTATAAAAAGGCAGTAGAACTATTTTGTAGAGTTAGCCATAATAAGCTTGGAACTGAACCAACCACCCACGAGAATTTCTTGAACCTCTTTATAAGCTTTAATAGTATAAAATGCCTTTGGCTATACCCTAACATAAGAGAGACACTTGTACCAATACAAGAAACTATTTGGAATAAGATTTTCATTTTGAGTAGATGTCAGGGAAAGATTTAGTTCTCAAGACCTCACTGGGAACTGACATCCTACTTGGCAGAAAGAGACATGTACATGGTTAACTGACATCCTGGTTGGCAAGTTAACACATGAATGTTAGACAAGCCCATCCAGGTAGACAAGTTAGGACATGAATATTAAACATTCAAGTCCACTGCCTTGAATACCCTGACCAATAGGAGCAAGATAAATGAACAAAAAATGACTTGTTCCTAAGGAAACCACCCTATTCTTAAATCTTGATTGGTGAAATAACTTAGAAAAGATGTTTATGAATTTTGGGATTAAAAACTCTGTAGGATCTTAAATCATTGTCAAGGTTCACTTCCAGAATCTGGACCATGGCCCTGGTTTACCAGTCCTGGGGTATAGGGATGCATGCTCAATAAACTATCCTTGTCAGATTGTTTTTTTTTTTTTTTTTTTTTTTTTTTTTTTTTTTTTTTTTTAACTCTGCCCACCTTTTTTTTTTAGATAATTTTTTTATTGGATATTTTATTTACATTTCAGATGAGATCCCCTTTCCCCATCCCCCACACCCAGAAATCCCCTATCCCATTCCCCCTCCTCCTGTTTCTAGGAGGATGTGCCCCCACCCACCCATCCACTCCCTCCTCCCCACCCTTGAATTCCTCCACACTTGGGCATCCTGCTTTCACAGGAGCAAGAACTTCCTATCCACCCATGCCTGACAGGGCCATCCTCTCCTACATATATAGTGGAGCCATCAGTCCCTCCCTGTGTGGTTGAGAGGCAATTCCTGGACCCTAAGACTATAAGAATCCAATAAAGTAGGTAAAATGTGTGACTACAATTGGCACACAAGGTAGTGTCATGCTTAATGGAAAAAAAAATATTTTTAATGCAATAGTGGAGACAGCAGTGTCCAAAGAAATAGATGTCTTTTAGGACATCAGCAAAAAGTTTATTACAGCTGTTCTCACTGGCATATTTTCTGCTTTTCTCCAAAAGATCAATGATATTTATTTTCTATCTCTTCTTCTTCTTCTTCTTCTTCTTCTTCTTCTTCTTCTTCTTCTTCTTCTTCTTCTTCTTCTTCTTCTTCTTCTTCTTCTTCTTCTGTATTCTGTCTCATACAAGATTAGAAGGAATAATGGCTGAATAATTGAAAAAATTGCAAGTGGATATACAGGGATGTGAGAAAGAAAATATGGATGAGATGGGAAAATCATCAGAGTACCTTCATTCCTTCATTTTTGAAAGGGTTGCAGAATTAGCTGTGTAACTGGAGAGCTTACAGGTAGAAATGGAAGCATTTAAGATGCCACTACCACTGATAAAAGAGGAACAAAGTTTTTCAGATGGGATGACTTAGATCAGGAGCATGACAGCTCCCCATGGATCAATGAGAGAAGCAAAATGGGTTAAAATGCAGATCATGCCCCCAATGACAAGGACTTTCAGTTTCAAGTCCACAAAGTCCCTGGGAAGGGAAGGGAGTCACGAAGTACAAGAGGCCAACAAGAGTGGTAAGGTTAAAGGAAACATCCTGTTTTGAAGAAAACGATTAATCTTGAGCCAAGCACACTCCTGGAGGAGGGGCCTGGCATTAAAAAATTACATTATAAATGTTTAATTAGATTTTCTCAGTAATTGTGCAGCGCATGCCTGCTAATGGTGCTTATCATGATTATGATCAGATAAAGTGGTACAATATAGACATGATATATCTGAGGTTCTAAAGAGGCTATTGTTTCCTACAAAATGTGCTTCCCCCTTATGTTAAAGAAATATTAAGTAACTGTGTTACTTAAAGTAGACTTACTCCCCAAGGCTCAAGTGTCTGAAAACAGCTGTGCTAGAGGCCAGTCACAACAAAGGTTAATGTGGTGGAGGGAGGAAGCTGTGGATGTTGAACACCAAAATAGAGCAAGAGGAATGAATATTTTTTAAAATCAATTGCTTGGTGAAGGGTAGTATTCTGACCTACAAAACCAAATTCAATTTGATGATGCTGTTACAGAAATGACACTTGGTCGCTTTAAAAACATGGGACAAGGTTGAGGAGCCCAGGAAAAGATCTACCTCATTCATTGAGATGGTACATAGCTCTGGGCAAGCCTTAACAGATATTTTAAAAAGATGAGTTTCAGCTGCTGACAAATCCATATCAGACCCTGATGCTAAAGAGATATTGATAGAGACCATGATATTTCAGAATTCAAATACCAAATGTAAAAGAGTTATTAGACTATTAAAGGCATAAGCAGCACAAATAGACATGTCCATAAAGGATATGAATAATATTAGTTCTCACAAGCATCACACTACTATCATAGGACAAGCTACAGCTTGAGGCCTCGGATATTAAATTACCTGATACTTTAATTGGGGTGAATTTGGTTACAAAGAAATTATAATCAAGTTGCTAAAAGTCTCAAGAATCAAAGTGTCTGGTACATTAACTGTGTGAGAAATAAGCTACTTTCTGGTATGAGAAAGAGTTCAGAGATATAAAGCAGAAAGAAAGCCTAGGCTTCCCAATTTTTTTCAGATGCATGGCAAGGGATATCATTACTAATGACTACAGGTCCAGGAGGAATATAGAAGGTAATTTCTTGCTGGTGCAAAAGAACATGGATGGCCTGCCATTTCAAGGCACCGCAGGAAAAAAAAAAATTACAAGATATTGAGACCTTATGTGGCTGACATACTCATAATTTTATGAGGAAGAGCTCTTTTACAAGAATTTGGTATTCAAATATATATATTTCTGTAGTTCCAAAGACAGCTTATAATGAAATAGAGAGAAGTGGTAGATGGTCCTGTAGAAGGTATTGAGATATGTTGTCAAAAACTATCACATGCTGTGACAATTGTCAAAACACAAGACTTCACAGGGATTGAGTTTTCAAAGTCTTAAGAGGGACCACTGCTGAAAAACCAATAGCCCTACTCTTAAAATGGCTTAATATAAAGCCAGTTTGGGTAGATCGATGAAAGTAAGGAAAAATCTGTAGAAACTTAAACAGGTAGTACAAGAGCAGCTAAAGTCTCTCGATATGGAAGAGCCTACCAGCCCACGAACTTTCTTTGTATTAAGAGAAATCCCCTTGTTACAAAAAGAAATCAGAAAAAAATGGAGGATGTTAACAAATTTAAGAGCAGTAAGTAATTCAACCAATGGCCCTTTACAGCCTAGAATTCCTTTACCTTCTTTATTACATAAGTCAAGGCTTAGTAATTGGTTAAAAAAATTTTTTTTCACAATCTGTTCTCATGAGCATGATAGGGAAATATTTGTTTTCTCAGTACTTACTTAAATTAATAGTGGTTCAGTAAAGTAATATCATTGGAAATTTCTTCCATAGGGAATGTTAAATAATCCACTGAAACAATTGCTAGAAACAATTGGTAGGCAATTTCCTCAATATATTGTTTATTATTACATGGATGATATTTTGTTGACTGATTCTGACACCTGTGAAGAACATACAGGAATGGTTGGGCTTACTCACAGGGTTGCTATCTTCAGCTGTTTAAATTGTGAAACTCTGCTTACACAAGTGTAAATTTATCTGATCTAGGACATATCTGATACCTATGTCTGTACAATCCTCTGCCATCTACCAAGATTTTTTGAACTTCCCATTGGCCCACTTACCTTTCCTTGGTTTCCATGTAGTCCTCAAATATGGTCTATAGCTTAACTACTCTTTGTCCACCACTGACAGTATTTTTATGTGTTTGCTGTTCCTTCTTTTCTCCTGCAACAAATTATCACAGCAAAAGTTACAAATTATCTCTATGATTAATGCCAGCTACCAATAGTTATACTGTAACAATGATTATCATAATAATAAATTCACTAATCTTTTCTACTTTCATCTCTAGAATCTTAATTAAAATTATATTTGCCAGCTGTACTGAGTGCTAGAAAACTGATTGACTGAATTTTAATAGAAGTGTTATAGACTTAATATAAGCTGTCAATATCAAACTGGTATTTCTTAATTATTGCCAAAATACAGTTACTCATAAATTCAGTTATGTTAGATGTTAGATGGAGGAAATTAGTAAGACAACTAAAATAAGAATATATTCTATCATTTATCATGTCAGCTGTAAGATTTGTTTAATTTCTTATCTAACTTAACTATGGATTTTTAACTATTTGACCAGTTATCAAAATCAAAAATTAATTTTTTTCTTTTTCTTTATTTTTTGAGACTGTTTTCTAGTTCGTTCCTCCTTTAGTGTCATTCACTTATACTGTCAGGTGATTTTAACTCTGACCATTGATTTGATATTATTTTTCTTAGTGTGTATTTATTGCCACTAAAAGAGAAATACTGTCCTCATTGATGAAATGCTGAACCCATAGAGATTTTATGCCTTTCTTTGATGAACTCTTGTAAATATAGGATGGGACAGAAAATTGATGCTGCCAAGATGGTGGTTCATAAAATTATACCTAATTACTTAGATTCTCTTCTACTTTATGGGATCCTCTGATAATAATCTTGAATAAATCTAGATCTAGATTTGTATATGACAAATAACAGTGTTTATTAACCCTGAGGTGATTGTTTTGTTGAACTTCAGAATTGGAATATGGAAACTCATAGAAATTGTTAGGTAAAATTTCTTTCTAATGAAATCAATAAGAGTATAAAAGCCACATGAATTTGAATATAGTATCATGCATATATTACATTGCTGTGGTAAATATCTACTTTCAACTGAGAGATAAGTGTATGACTATATTCTTTTTCTTTCAGAATTGCCCAGAATTAAACACATGCACCCATATGCCCTACTATTTTCCTTTAATAACCTATGAGTTTACTGCTTCAAACATAAAATAAAATAAAATAAAATAAAATAAAATAAAATAAAATAAAACTTAACAAGCTTGTCCACCAGGGACATAGCCAGAAGTGAGCTGTGTGATGTCCTCTAATCATTATCTTTTGGCCCACAGCTCTGAGTGCCTTCCTGAAGAAACCTGCAGAGTCACAGGAACATTCTGGTCCACCTAGGACATATCCAGCAGAGGTGAGTAAAATGTGGTTCCCTGACCTCATTTGTAAGGTCTATGGCTCTGCTTGTCTCCCAAGAAGTCTTGTTGTCATCAGGAACATCCAGACAACAGCAGGGACAACAAGATGGCAAAAAGCCAACATAAGGAAATAATCAACAAGAGTCAGGGCCATATGGTGCCACCAGAGCCTAGCTATCCTACTACAATGTGCCCTGGATAGCCTGTCACAGCAACAACAGTAGTAATTGACCTTAAATCCATTCCTATCAAGATGATATAGAGATTTAAAAAAGGAAATCAATAAACCGTTAAAAAATACTGAAAAAATACAAACAAGTAAAAGAAACAAATAAAACTGTTCAAGACCTGATAATGGAAATAGAGACAATAGAAAAATACAAACTTATGGAATTCTGGAGATGACAACCTAAGGAAGAGAACAGGAAGTCTAGATGCAAGCATCATCAACATAATAAAAGAGATGGAAGAGAGAAGGTCAAGTTAGAAGATATGGTAGAAGAAATCAAAACATCAGTAAAAGACATTTTAAATCTAAAATGTTCTGGATACAAGACATCCAAGAAAAATAAGACACCATGAAAGAATAAACCTAAGAATAATATGAATAGGAGAATGAGGAAATTCATAGATACAAGATCCAGAAGATATTTTCAACAAAATAATAGAAGAAAATTTCACCAACCTAAAGAAAGAGATGCTTATAAACATAAAATAAGCTTACAGAACATAAATTATGTTGGACCAGAAAAGAAAATTCTCCCACTACATAATAGTCAGAACCACAAATCTACAAAAAGGAAGAAAGAAAGAAAGAAAGAGAGAGAGAGAGAGAGAGAGAGAGAGAGAGAGAGAGAGAAAGAAAGGAAGAAAGAAAGAATATTTAAAACAGAAAGGGGAAAGGGCCAAGTAACATATAAAGGTAGAACTATCAGAATTGCACATGACTTCTAAACAGAGACTCTTAAAAGACAGAATGTCCTGAACAGATGTCTTACAGCCTCTAAGATGTCACAGATGCCAAACCATACTACTATAGCCAGAAATACTTTCAACTACCATACATGGTAAAAAGAATAAAATCCAAGAAAAAAAAAAAAAACAATAGTTATCCACATGTCCAACCCTACAGAAAGATACTGGAAAGAAAACTCAAACCAAAAAAAGGCTAACAACCTATAAGAATAAATAGGAAATAAATAACCTCACAGCAGCAAAACAAAGGAAGGGAAGTATACACACAGACACACAGACATATATACACACACACACACACACACACACAACCACCACTAAAAGAAAAATAACAGGGACTAACTATCAATGGTCATTAATATCTTTCACCATCAATGGATCAATTCTAAAATAAAACAACACAGGGTAACAGAATGGATGTGAAAATAGGATACATCATACTGCTACATACAAGAAACACACCTTAGCAACAAGATAGAGTTACATCAGAATAAAGCGTTGGAAAATGGTTTTCCCAGCAAATAAACCAAAGGAGCAAGATGGAGTAACCATTCTAATATCTAATAAAATATACTTACAACCAAAATTAATTAAAAGAGATGAAGAAAGACATTTCATACTCATCAAAGGAAAAGTCAACCAATATGATATCTGAATTCTGAACATCTGTAACTCAAATGCAAGGGAAGCTATGCTCATAAAATAAATATTACTAAAGATTAAACTACAAGTAAAACTCCAAACACTAATGGTGGGGGACTTCAACACCTCATACTCACCAATGGACAGGTGATCAAGACAGAATCTCAACAGAAAAAATAAAGAAAGTACAGAGGCTGTGAGTTAAATGAGCATAAATACCAAACCTTTAACCCTAACACAAAAATAAAAGTATACACAGACCCTTATCCAAAATCGACTATATACTTGGTCACACAGCAAGCTACAATAGATGTAAGAAAACTTATATAACCCCTTGTTTGTTATAAGACCACCATAAATTAAAGTAGGCTTTAACAACAACAGAAAGAGTAGAAAGCCTACAAACTCATGGGAGCTGAAAAATCCTCTTTTGAATGAGCACTAGGTCAAAGAAGAAATAAAGACATTAAAGACTTTCTAGATTGACTGTGTAGAAGTCAACGAGAATGAAGGCACAATATCCCAAAACTTAGGGGAAAAATGAAAGCAATGCAAAAAGTTCATAAATTTAAGTGCCTTCATAGAGAAATTGGAGAGATCTGATACTAGCAACTTAAAAGCACACCTGAAAGCTGAAGAATGAAAAAATTAGCAAACTTACCCAAGAGGTGTGACAGCTGTAAATAATCAAAAACAGTGCTGAAATAAATAAATTAGAAAAGAAAATAATACAAATAATAAAATCAAGAGTTGGTTCTTTGAGAAGATCAACAAGATAGACAAACCCATAGCCAAACTAACTTTAAATGCAGAGAGACAGTATCCAAATAAACAAAATGAAATGAAAAGGTGTACATAACAGACATTGAAGAAATTCAAGAAATCATTAGGTCTTACTTCAAAAGCTTATACTCCCGAAAATTGGTAGATACCACTTACCAAAGTTAAATCAAGGCCAGGTAAAATTATTCTATAACGCCTTAAGGAAATACAAGCATTCACTAAATCTCCCAAACAAAAAAAGTCCAGGGTCAGATGGTTTTAGTGAAGAATTTCACCACTTTCAAAACTGAATACCAATACTCTTCAAACTATTTCATAAAATAGAAACAGAAGTAACATTGCCAAACTCATTCTATGATGCCACACTCTACCTGATACCTAAACCACACTGACCCAACAAAGAATGTGAATTTCAAACAAATTCCTTTATGAAAATTGATGCAAATATATACAATAAAATACTTGCAAACAGAATCCTAGGACACATCAGAAACATCATCTACCATGATCCAATAGGCTTCATTCCAGGGATGCAGGCACGATTCAATATAAGAAAACCCATCAATGTAATCCAGCATATAAATAAATTAAAAGAAAAAAAATCACACAATTGTCTCATTAGATGCTGAAAACCTTTGGCAAAATCCAACAACCATTCATGATACAAGTCTTGGAGATAATAAGGATGGATACAAGGTGCATACTTAATAATGGCAATATATACCAAGCAAACATCTAACCTCAAATTCAATGGAGAGAAACTCAAAAGAAATTCTACTAAAACCAGTGTGAAGACAACTGTTCACTCTCTCAGTATTTATTTAACATAGTACTTGAAGATCTAGCTAGATCAATAAGAGAGCTAAAGGAGATTAAGGGGATACAAATTGTACAGGGAATAGCCAACATTCTGCTATTAGAAGACAGTATGATGTTTACGTAAATGACCCGAAAATTCTACTGGTGAGCTTCCAGAGCTCATAAACTCCTGCCATATATTGGATGGACACAAAATCAACTAAAAAAAAAAGAAACATTAGCCCTCCTTTATACAACTAATAAATGGGCTAAAAGCAAATTAAGGAAACAACATGCTTTACAGTAGTCATAAATAATATAAAATAACTTGGTATAACACTAGTCAGCCAAGTGAATGATCTGTATGACAAGAACTTCAAGCCTCAGAAGAAAGTCATTGAGGAAGATATCAGAAGATGGAAAAATCTCCCATGTTCATGGATCAGTTGGCTGGATTGACATAGTCAAAATGACCATCTTACCAAAAGCAATCTCAGGATTCAATGAAATTCTCATAAAAATTCAACTGAATTATTTACAGACCTTGAAAGAGCAATTCTCAACTGCATGATAAAAAAAAAAAAAACCAAAGCAACAAAAAACCCCATCCCAACAAACAAATAAACAAACAAACAGAATAGCTAAAATAATCCTGCAGAATAAAAGAACTTCTACAGGTGTCAGAATTCATAATTTCAAGCTCTACTACAATTATAATAAATACTGAGCATATAATAAATACTGCATGGTATTGGCATAAAAACAGACAGGTTGATCAATGGACTTGAATAAAGGACCCAGAAATGAGGCCAGAAATCTAAGGATATTTGATTTTTGTCAAAGAGGCCAAAACAACTAAATGGGATAAAGAAAGCATCTTCAACAAATGGTGCAGGTTTCACTAGATGTCTGTATGGAGAATAATATACATAGATCTGTACTTATCACTGTACATACTGAATCTAGTATAAGAGATAGTGTGGAATAGCCTTGAAAGGACTGACACAGAGGCCAATTTCTTGAGCAGAACACTAGTTGCTCAGGCACCAAGATCAGCAGTTAATAAATAAGACCTCATAAAACTGAAAATCTTCTCTAAGGCCAATGACACAATCAATAATACAAAAATGTCTTCCTTCAAAATGGGAACAGACAATTTGAGACTTTGAGGTAAATAGATGGAAATAAAAAATATCATCCTGAATGAGGTACCCCAGACCAAGACAGACAGGCATGGTGTCTTCTCTCTTATGAATAAATATCAGCCATAAAGTACAGATAACCATGTTACAATCCACAGACCCAAAGAAGCTATATAACAAGGAGAGCCCAAGAGAAGATACTTGGCTCTCACTTAGAAGGTGCAATAAAATAGATACTGGAGGTGGAGGGAAGGAGAAAAATGGACGGAAGATGAGGTATGGAGAGAATGTGGGTTGGGAATAAGGTGTAGGGAGAGAGAAATTCGGTTGAGCGGGGAGAGACAGCCAAATATTGTGGGAGTCATTTATGGGAAAAGCTGAAGCTCTAGATTGAAGGAGGATCCCAGGAATCTAAAAGGATAACTGTAGCTAGAACTCTTAGAAGCAGGGAACATAAAGACTGAAGGTACCACCTTCTGTAGGCAAGCTGGCCACCTCATGTAGATCAAGGAAAACACAAAATCTTCAGCCAAATTTTTGTCCTTCATACAAGATGTGCAGGGTTAAAGTTGGAGCAGAGATTGAGGGAACAGAGGTGATGGCTGAGGGATTGACTGACACAACTGGAGATCCTCTGCCATGTGAGAGCCAATTTCTGACACTATTAATGATACTTTGCAATGCTTGCAGACAGGAACCAAGAATAATTGTCTTCTGAGAGGCTTAATCCAGCAGTTGATAGAAACAGATTTAGAGACCAACAGCCAAACATTAGTTGGAGATCTGGAGTGTTGTGTAAGAATGAGGGGAATTAGGGAGGGAGCTGGAGGGGTCAAGGACCCAAAAGAAGACCTACAGAGCCAATTAATCTGAGCCAATGGGGAATCACAGAGATTAAATCACCATACAATGAGCATACCCGGGCGGGACCCCGCATACATTTGTAGCTCATGTGCAGCTTGGTCTTCAAGTGGGTTTCCTAATAATTGGATCAAGGGCTGTCTCTGACTCTGTTGCCTGCCTTTGGATTCCTTTCTCCTAGCTGGCTGCCTTGACTGACCTCAGTGAGAAAGGATGATCATTGGAGTGCTGAAGCCAATGAAGTACAGGAACAGTTCTGCTCCATATTAATGTGTCAGGTTGGGCTTGTACCCATGGAGTTACCTGAGTTTATGAGGAAATGGGAGGGATTAATGAGAGGAGGAGTATGTGAGGATGAAACTCAGAGTAGTCAAATAACGGTGGGCTGCAATGAGGATGTTAAGTGAATAAGAAAAGTAATAGTAACAGAGTACCAGCTTGGGCTGTGGAATTATCTCATTCAGGATATCAGCATTCGTTTTCCTCTTGCATTATTTTGGGCTTAGAAGAAAATGCCAAACTTAATGAATAATTCATTGTAATGACAACAGAGTTATTTACCCTAAAGCAGTGTGGCCTTTGGATATTTAAATGACAGCTTTTTTGAAGAGGACCTTGTTGAAATGACTTCATTTCTCAGTTACAGTATTACATCTACAACTTCTACGCTATTATCATATATTTAAGTAAACAGTGCAGCATTTCCAGATGTAGGTACTACATTATACAGCTTATCTTTAGAACATATTTATCTTGTGTGACTCAAATTTTGAAATGAATAAAATACAGGTTCCCCTTGAACTCTTCTCTAAGGCCCTAGAAACTAACACGTTATGCTGAATGGTGTTTTTGTTTGACTGTTTTAGATACTTCATCTTTAAAAGAGTCTTATTGGTTCTTTACGAATTTAACATCAAATACCACAATCCCATGCATCCGGGATCCCACACCTCTCCCATGGCATA
The DNA here is from genome assembly GCF_011762505.2 of Arvicanthis niloticus. Taxonomy (NCBI): domain Eukaryota; kingdom Metazoa; phylum Chordata; class Mammalia; order Rodentia; family Muridae; genus Arvicanthis; species Arvicanthis niloticus. The sequence goes on from NC_047661.1 coordinate 57,448,434, forward strand.
TGAATTGAATTGTTCACGCTAACTCCAGCTAGGCTCTGGGACCAGCAGCAGCCCTGGTCTCAGGTCTCACTCAGCTCCCATGCTAGCTCTCCTGGTCTCTGCTTGCTGCTTGCCTTGTGCCACAAAAGGCCCTCTGGTCCTGGTTCACTTGGGCGGCTTGCTAAGCCTACCAAACCTGTTTTTCCTTAAAAAGACCTGGAGCTACTGCTTGCAGTTCCACAGGCCGGCCATCCACCCAGTGACTGGTCTGTAGAATGCCAACAACCGCCCTTCTCACTCAGTTCCCTTTGGCCCCATGAAAGGAAAACACTAGAAACTTTTATGTTCATACCAGCCAGGTTTGTGTCAGTAAATCTCCAACCCCCTAAGTGAATCTTCAAATACTACAACAAAGTTGTAAGTATGTAGGGAGACATAATTATTCATAATAAAATCATGCTTTTGTTTTCTAGATTTTCTAAATTCTGGCCACATTTTGAAAAGATGAATGATTGGAGCAAACCAGCAGTATAAACCAGGTACACTGAAGGTCCAGGTGATGAGGGAGTAGAAGAGCATGGGGCACATCATCATAAGACTAGCATGCTTAGTTTGCAAATACCTTTCAAATATCTCTATCTCAGTTTTCAAGGTTAATCCTTCTTAATGTGAATGAAATTTCATTAAAGTAAGATTTACTTTTCAGTTTATAGAACTTGTATTTATTTAAGGTAGTCATGACGCCTAAACATTTCTTGATTAGGGTTGGGAAATCCCAGCATCAAGTACCATACTTCTAAATGGCAATAGATATGTGTCTGAATGATAGTTGCTTGTACCTATGACTATCATTAAAATTATAATCATTGTATGTCAAAATCATTCTACATTACCTTAATTTGTACACATGACATGTTGTAAAAATAAACATGTAATTTTTTGTCTGTTTGTTTGCTTACTGTGGATAACTGAACCCTTATCCTTAGTTATGGAAAATTCTCAGAACTTTTTAGTTTTAAGAGTTAACAATGGGTACTAAAGTGGGCAAAGTCTTAAAGCTGTATGATGAATAATGGTAGAAATGCTAATCTTTTCTTTCTTTTCTAAGACACTGTTATCTTTCTAAACTGTACTGAAGCAAATAAAGAGGTATAGCATGCCATTGAGATACATGATAATTAGAAAATGGACAATATATTACTGCTCAAAAGCTATGTTAAAAAAATCACACATATTTTACTGTCTTGAGTTTAGACGTTTTTACAAATTAATCTATGTTAATGCTTCTATAAGTCTACTGAAATCAAAAATATAAAATCCATAATTGCATATAATAAAATTAGGATTTCTGTATAATTTTAAAGAATATTTGTAGGCATTAATTTTTGATATAATTATATATATTGATAAACTTATTAAATTTACAACTGACAATGATATAGAAGTAATCATACCAAAGCTGAGTTTTATAAAGAGATTAGAACCAATATTAATTCTTTATAATATAATTTATAAATAGCATATTTTAGGAAAATGTTAGTAATTGCAGTATAATTTTATATTGTACATACATTATAATATATGTTACATAGTAGTTTATTGATTTTTATTAATTAGCACTATGTAGATAATATTTTTTCAACTTAGGTTTTTTTTTGTGAGATCTGATACATGCTCTACAGCCTTGAAAATCCTATATATATTTCATATGACAAAATATTCCTTGCTTCAAGCCACTCTTAGACTGTTCATAATTTTGCGATAGTTTTTTTTTGTTGTTGTTGTTCTGAAAAAAAGGCTCCTACTTCAGTGTCTAATATTTTTTCCTGTTATGTAGGTTAACATCTCACACCTTAGTGCCACCATTAATCATATCCCAAACTAATTGCCCCACTGTTTGGTATTGTGAATTTGTACTAATAATTTTTCAAGAAAATCTTGACTCTGGCGTATTTCTCTAATGTAAACAAAACAAAGAAACAAAAAAGTAAACAATTATTATGTACCAACGAAACCCTATAATTACATGGTATCTGAAAGGAAAATAGAATAGAAGAAAGTCAGTGGACTGGAGGGCTGATCATAGCCCTTCTTACCAGAAAGACCAACTAACAATTTGCATTGTAAAATAATGGACACCCTCAGTGTCCCTGATATTTTGTGAGGACAGAGCTACCACAGGCTACAATTCAATACAAGTTTTCATAGCTTTTTATAATCTCAAAAGATCTTTGATATATACCAGTTATAAACAATGACCATTGAATAAATAAATGTTTGGCGCTTTTTTGTTTTATTTATTTATTTATTTATTTGCCTCGTAGCTTGAGATTTTTTATATAGTTCTGCATATATTAAGCTTTGAAAGTTCATGCAAATATGATCTTTTAAAGAAAAATTGTTATACTTTCTTACAACACATTGCAATTTGTGTGGGGTGGCTGTCTATGGGTTCTGGCATCTAGCAGGGTAGGTGGAAAAATTACAATTTAATCTTTTTTTATGAAAGTACTGTTAGAATGTCTTTAATTTATGAAAAGCTTTTGTAATTTGAATGAAAAATATAAAGATTAGTTGCCTTGGAAACTAAGCAGGTTTACAGAATTTTGAATACATTTTTAACTCATTTTCATGTAGCTATATCATATTTAAATAAAAAGAATATTGGCTTTATAGTTTTCTTATATTTCTATGTAACACAATATAAGTTATTGCATATAAAGTATGACACAAACTCTACAATGAAATCATCATTGTTTTTTAAATGTACTTGAGTCTCCTTTTCATTGTTAATAGAAGTTCTTTGTTCAGGATATAGACCTTCTTGGTGGTATTACTCTGCATAGCGTATCTGTAGGAACTGAACTAGGGTTGTTCTATATTTGAACATTTTTATTCTCTTGTAAATCTATCCTCCAATTTTTTCTTAAGATGAAATTTATTTATATCTAATCATATTGGCTAATTTATTTCCCAGCAATATCTCTCCTTATAATTCAATAGTCTTCATATTTATTTTATTAAAAAAATGCAAAATAATTTAACTTGACTTATCAGTGACCATCTGAATTAGTCAATATTAATATTAGAAGTTAGCAACACAATACCTCATGCACCTCCCTACCCTTCCAAAAGACTAAGCAGCGAAGGCTTAGTGAATCCTATGAGAAGTAGTCAATCTTCAGGTGATGGGACCAAATGAGCTTTTCTTAGATCATTAAAGGTATGCACTGTGGGAAAGATCTTATTTTTCACCTTCCCTTTTGATTCTTGGTTCATAGGTGACTAGATTGTTCTTCCACAGGTTTCTGTTACATTGAGACATCTTTTGGAAAGACTGTGTAATCTTGAGCAACAATATTTAGAACCATGTCTCTAAGTAAACCGTTTCTTATCATAATTTAACTGTAACAGATAATTTGTAATAGTAACATGAAATTATTTTTTAAATGAAGAAAGGTGTAATTTTTCTATCAAGGTCTTGAAATCACCACATGATAATTCTAAATAAAGTGTAATCTAATTGGAGGCAAATATGTATTAATTTACATGGCTTTAGTGACAAACATTCCCAAAATAATATCAAGTGAAATGGTGCCTCTAGCTCCAATTCCAGCTTTTACATTTTAATCCACAAGAGAGGAAATCAGACTCAGAAAGAAATTCACATCGCAATTTGAGAAAGCACTATTAAAGTACACAGTTTATACTTATACGTACTGAGCTACAAAATATATTATGGATATTAAAAAATTTAAGATTTATTCCTTGTGTCTTGCATCCTGATTATTACAAGAGGCTTTAGTTCTATGAATAGATAGGAAAGAATGTAATGAGAGTTATGAAGTAAAGGAAGTGAAGGAGAGAGGACCAATGAGAGAAAGGAAGACATAGAGATGAAGAAATAGATGATAGAAAAATATAAATGCTAAAGAGATATAGATAGATGATAGATACATAGATAGATAAAAATAGATAGATAGATAATAGAGATGACAGATAGAGGTAGTCTTTATAATATCCAAACATTTTGCCATTCATATGTCTACATAAATTTTTCTCTATGAAATTACACAATAAATTTCATATATAAAATACCTTAATGTGAAGAAAAATTCAGTTGTTCATAAGTATGGCTATTTACAAGAGTGACATATAGTCTTCTTTCCAAAATTCAGGTGTGGTTAGCTACAATACAGTTATATCAGTGACAGGATTTAGTCAAATTATATCAATTAAAATAATGATGCCATTCTCGGAAATGCACTCCAATGATATTCTAGCACTTAGGATTCTGAGATAGGAGAATCACATTTTCAAAGCCACCCTTGCTTCATAGTGTATTCCAGATCAGACATTTCCAATTAAAACTCACATAAACTAATCAACAATAAAAAGCAACAACCAAAACTCAACAAATAGACACATTTATTTGCAAACCTGTGTTATGAAATAAGTGGTGCTGGCTCATTTTTATAGTAGCACAAGAAAATATGGAGTTGCTGCTTTAATGAAAACATGCAAGAAAGACGACTCTTTAGTGAATTGGTCTTAATTTATAAATGTAACTATTTTCATACAACCATGCTCTGCATTGGGACAATGATATCTTCACACAAAACCAATGACTTACATCGAGACAGTTCTCAGTTTAGACAATGAGACATAAGGCTGTGTGGGAGAGGATCAAAACTTTACTCCACATCGTACATGGAGCAGATTCTACATGGCAATATATTTGCAATGAACCTGAAGGATGTAATTCAAGATACCTAATAAATTCCATGTATAATTCTAGAATTCTTTTGTATCTAAATCCAATTATTTATTTAATTTTAATTACTTAGAGAGGGTTTATTGGAATAATCCTTAAAGTACTGCAGAGTCACTTCTTATTACCTTTACATCTACATGATTAAAAACAGAATATTAAAGAAAAGAATATTGAGAGTACCACAGTACTTACATACTGCTACAAATAAACTTTAAAAAACATTTTTTGGTCCTATTCCAGAATTGGGAACAGCTATTAAGAATTGATTCTCTAGAATTATGTTTTCACTACACTTTGGTCCTTTGATTATTGAAAATAACCTACTAATTTGGAATTAATATTTCTATTATAATTGAAGTATTATGGCTAAACCTCCAGCCTTGTACATGCTTCAGAAATACTGTAGACTTAAGCTGCTCTATCCGGCCAAATAATCCACAGTTCTATTTAAACGTTTGTAGCTAAAATTCTTGTGATAATAGTCTACTTTGTAATTATTTCATCAACAAACTATTATAAACAGCATTTAAATTTTTAAAAATATACATGTTTGATATTGGTTGGTTTGAGAATGTAATGAAAGAGATAAGATTTAGTTGCCCCATTGTGGAGATATGAGTTATGAATATCTTTTTTATATTACAAACAACTTTGAGGACAGAACTAAACATTACAAACATATGGCATTTACCTTTGAACTTCAACAAATGTTCACAAACATATGGGCAAATTATCCTGATTTTGAAGATGACATGTATATAAAAGGCAAAGACCTAAAAGTTTCAATTTTTCTTGTGACCAAATTTCTAAAAAAAAAAAAAAAAAGTAAACAAAAAAATAATTTAAGAAAGTTATGGACTGACTTATAAACAGACCACAGATTTTAAAAATATGTATTTAGAAATTCAAATATATTAAGAAAAATGTTTAATAATATATTTCACACATACCTTACAATAATTAATATTATTTTCATGGTTAACACAATTGTTTCTTTCACCTATCATAGAATCGCCTGGAAAAATAGGCACAAAGAACAATTTTGCACATCAAGTTGAACTGTTGGAATGTTATTGGTGACTGCAACATTCTGTAGGCAGGGCATCCCAAAATGTGGAGTCTATCTTCCTCAAGATATACCTGTCAACAGGATATTAGGAATACATCCAAAGTTCATTCATCCTACAAGAATGCTTGTTCAATCATGTTCATCCTGTTCTCTTCATAATGAACAGACACTGATGTTGGGGGCCGACTTTTAGCAGAAAGCGGCTATCAGCTTTACAGCCATCTTGAGCCATATACCCTGACATGAGACTTGGATTACAATAGCCTACAACAGCTGAGCACACTCCGATAATCTTGGTTTAGATACCTTGGGTGTGTGAGATTAAAGGTGTGTGACTTAAGAGTATGACTTAGAAGTGTAGAGATCAGATTTAGAGATAAGACCTAAGGACATGATTAAAGGTGTGACCAAAAGGCATGGCTTAGAAGTGAGACATATAAAAGGCAGAGGCAGACAGTAGAGAATCAGACTATAGAATCAGACACAGCAGACAGAGATCAGAGAATCAGACACTTCAGAGAATACAATTTGGAGTACAACTTGGAGTAGGAATTAGGCATTAGGTAGCAGGCACTTGGAAGAGAACTTGGAAGAAGTAACTTGGAACTTGGAGGCACTAGGGACTAGGAACTAGGAACTCAAGACTTGGGACTTGGACTAGGAAGAGAGACTGAAGAATAAACGGGATTGAAATACATTCTGTCTGGTCTCCATTCTTCGAGTCCGGCCTCATTCTCTCTCTTGCTGAACCCCAACTCGCGGACTGGAGCGGCAGCTCGGGCCAGATACAGTGGCTGCCAAACGCGGGGCAGCCCGGGCCTCAACATTTTGCTTGGGCCGCAACATTTTAGGCCGCCCAAAGTAGGGCAGCCTAGGCCCCGACATTTTTGGTGCCCGAAAGTGGGACTAGTGCGGTTCCCAACATTTTTTGGCCACCCAAAGTGGGCCAGCTTAGGCCTCAACACACTGAAACATCCTAGATGTCCCTAAACAGAAGAATAAATAAAGAAAATGTGATACATTAACATAGTGGCATATTACTTAGCTGTTTAAAAAATGACATCATCAATTTACAGGTAACTATATGGAACTATAAAAAATCATTTTGAGTGCGGTTACTTACAAATGTAAATATTGTATGTATTAATTTATTTGTGATATTAAAAATGATAAGTAACTTACAAGCCATAGATCTGGAAATATTGGGTAGAGAGGAAGGGACAAGGAAGAATACTTGGCCCTCACAGGGAGGGGTAAATACAATAGATTCTATGAGTGGGCTGGAAATGGGGGTGGCAGAAACAGAAGAATCTGATTGGAAGGGGGAGAAAAAAATTTCTTCTTTTAACCCTTTAGGTGAGAGAATGCAGGGAGGGACACTAGAATTGAAAGGCATTTGAGGGATAGTATGTAAGTTTAGTGTAGGAGTAACTCACTATATATATATATATATATATATATATATATATATATATATATATATATGCATGTATATGTATGTGTATATGTGTGTAAAGGCATAATAATGAGGTTTCTTAATGATGGTGAATTCAGCATCTCAACTGGCCATTTCTTTTTAACAAATTAGGCTGTCAATATTGGGACTGTGTTACAATCAATAGAAATGTTAGCAAAGGGGTCCCATGGAAATCCCTAAACAACATAGGCTGTTGCCAATAAAATAGGTTCCTCTCTGCCAGCTGACAACAGAGACCCAATGCCGGGGACAGTACCTACATAAAAGAGTGAATATAAAGAATTGAAGCTGGTGTCTATATAGAACCTTCACCTGAATGTTCTAGCATCATTGATGTGGGAAGGTACTCTGCAGGCTACAGAAAAAAAGAAATATAAACACCAAGCCATCCAAAAATCCTTGGACTTATACTTTCCCACCAGCAGGGCATATACACCAGTGCAATGGTGACACAGAACATGTGGGAGTAGCCAACAAATGTCTGATTTGACTTGAGTTACCCTCCTTGGGAAGAAACATATACACCACAGTTCAGAGACCTAGGATAAATCTAAAAAAAAATCTAAATACAATTATTCCTATTGATATTCTGTTACACTCATAGATCAGTGCCTTACTCAGTCATCATCAGAGACACTTCCTCCTGCAACAGATGGGAACAGAGGTAAAGACTCACAGCCAGACATCACACACAAAGACAATACTTCAAACACAAGCTCTAAATGGGAATGTCTCCACAAACCCCTCCCATCAGAGCACAGAGAATCCTGAGGAAGAGAACATGAAATGAGTGGAAGAACCCTCAGATCTCTGGAAACCCTATGGAGGAGAAAATAGAAATAATGTAAGAGGCCAAAGGAATGAAAGATACCATAGCATGTCCTCCTAAATCAACATGAGCAAAGCTATATGAACTCATAGAGACTGAATCAGCAAGTGTAGACGTGACACAGGTCTACACTAGGTACTCTACATATGAAATACAGCTTTCAGGTTAGTACTTTTATGGGACTTCTGAGTGTCTGAATGAATGGGTCTCTAATTCTTGTGTTTTTACTTGGGACTCCCTTCTGTCAGTTGATTTAGCTCACCCTACTTTTTTGTGATGAGTTTTAGTTTTATATTATAATTTATTTTGTTATGTTTTTTGTTGTTGTCTGTTAGAAGCCAGTTCTTTTGAGACAGAAATGGAATGTATCTCGAGGGGAGGAGAGACTGAAAGAAACTTGGGGAAGTAGAGGGAAAGAAAAACGTCATGTGTGTAGAAAAGAATTTCAATAAAACCAAAAAAATTTTCAAGTTTTCAAAATCAAAATTTTTAAAAAATGTGGAGAAGTTGTGATAAAATACAAATATTTATGCAAGTAAGCACATGCACATCTTTACTCCATGCTCATTTCATATTTGATAGGACCAGAAGTTTGCATGGTTTACCTATAGTGATTGATGAAAACCAGCAGTTGTAAGCTAAAATAAATCCTTCATCTTCTATGCTGCTTTTGGTGGGTGTATTTTATCACAGAAGCAAAAATAAAAATTAAAATATTACCTTTAATCATTTATTTTATAGTCATTTTTTTGTTTACATGTATATGTGTTGTGTGGTGTATTAGTGGGATTGTATGTGTGGTGGCTGTGTGTGTGTGTGTGTGCATATACATTTGGCATGTGTTTTCTTACCAATATGTGCATACAGAGTCCTAAGGAGAAACTTGGATGACATTCACTGTCACTTCCATCAAAATCCTTGTAGACATGTTTCTCACTGATCCTGGAACTTAATTTTTCAAGGTTTACTTGCTGTCCAAGTCTCAGAACTCCACATATCTCTCTAAGCTCCCTAAGCAAGGGCCTCAGCCACACCAGTTTATCTAAATGTTATGAATCTGAACGATGGTCTCATGATTGAACAGCAAATGCTATTGTCCCCTGGGATATCTTTTTGCCCTATGCCCAGGGAGGATATTGATTGTCTAGGACAACAGGAGGTTGCCCTATGGTTAATGTCCTATGTCCATGGTTAGTGAAATGAGCTTTGGTATCCTGTTATGACAGTAGTCACCTCAGCATCACCATCAGTGATACAATCCAAATGTTTCCATTTTAACCTAATCCAATGTTTCTCAACAAAGCTGAGCAAATTCCACATTTTAGGTTTTACTGTTTTTGGTGAGACATTGGAAAATTTTTACATGAAACAAGATACATCATTCAGTTTCAATTCTGATGAGATATTCTATACAAACTTATAAATCCAACTTTGCTGATTCTAAAAATATTCATATTGTGGCAGATGTGAAAAGAGTCCTCTTTCTCAGCTGCACTCTTAATAAACGTGTTCTGAGGGTTGTTTAGAGGCAGCATCAACACAAATCCAGCCATAGGAAAGTTATGTAGCAGCAGCCTGAACAGTGCCTCTACCCATAGAGTATTGAATCTCAGAACCTATGACCTGTGGGCTTTTTAAATTTCTTAACATTAGAGCGAAATTTCACAACCATAAGAAGTTATTTATATCTGCTTGTGATAAAAAAGAAGTCCATGATTTTATCTTATTTGTATGTGTTTTACTTTTCATGACAATGTAACAGTGGATCAGATATTAACTGAAGAAACCTAGACAGAACATATTGTACACAGACTATCAGTGTTATATCTCGTTCAGTCTGAAGTGCATATTTGGTCCATTTTTTAGCATATGTCTCTCTTTGTCTGTTCATTTCTTTGCTATGTTAAATTGTTCTGACAAAAAAGAAAGCCAAGGAAGGAAAAAGTTTATTTTCATTTACTATTCCGTGCTACAATCCATACCTGTGTATCTTTACTCATATATTGCAGGACCTACTGCATACAGAAGCATGTATTCATAGGGAAAAGCTTCTTTGAACATTAGTAGAGACATCACTCATGAACACACCCACTGGCTGGCTGATGCAACATAAAAAGATCCCACTTTAATCCAATTTTCTCAGATATTCTAGGAAGTGTCAAGTTGAAAATTAAAGCTAAAACGAATAGTCCTACACTGAATGAATGTTAGTGTTAGAAATTTTTATTTTTTTCATTACATAAAATTCAACTCATTAAAAAGTTTTAGATATTGATCCTTTGAAGATCTTAGTGACACTTAGACAGAAATAATTAAGTATAATAAGGTTTTGTGTTATTACTTTACGTGGCTGTTATGTTACTAGCGTGTTTAAGTGCTGTGATGTGGCTTATTTTCATAGCCTCTGCGGAAATTTCATGTTACTTGATAATGGAAGATGCAAGTCTATTAATGCAAATCTATTCAGAAATAACACACTTGGAGTTTAGAATATTAACCCATCCTTAGATGTAAAAGTATACACTAGATATCTCTCTGTGAGTGCTGTGGTCTTGGCTTCTGTCTGGCTTTGATATCTATTTTAGCCATGTCTCTTTCTCTCCAGGATTATCATTTTTACCTGCTGTCAGTGACAAGAGTTGCAGCCTATAGTAATTCTTTTCTGCCATATCTCCTACCTTTTTACAAGATAAGCAGCAGGTTACCACCCCTAATGTGACAGATTCAGCCTCCAACCCCCTCAAAACAGGAACTTAAAAAGATAGGCAGAGAAATGAAAGTGTCTGTATTGAGATGTTGTAAAGCTTAAATATTATTTTGTTTAAGAGCTCAAATTATAAGCAAACTCTACTAAATAATAAATGTTTAATACTCATTAATCTTATTAACAAAAGAAAATGTGTGAAACATTACTGTATGGGCCACAGGGACACATAAACAAGCATGTACAATTTTAGTACCATTTTTATCTGCATATCATAATAGTGCGAATTAGATAAATGACCACATTTCATTGTTTTTGTGGTGGTTGTTGTTGTTTTGTGCTATAGACCACAGCTCTGTGTGTGTGTGTGTGTGTGTGTGTGTGTGTGTGTGTGTGTGTGTGTGTACCTGTATGGGTAAGGTGCTTTTGTTTGTATGTTTGTGTGATTGTGGAATCCAAAGGTAAGTAGTGAGTGTCTTCTGCTGTGTATTCCTATCACCCCTTTTGAAACAGAATACTTGAATGCAGAATCTCAGACAGATGAAGTTGGCTGGCCGGCTAACTGGATAAATCACTAATGTCCAGAGACCTACAAACACAGATGTGCACTACTTGGCAACAAGCTCTTTAGATGTGTACTAAGGAACTAAATGTAGGCCTTTGTGGATAAACAGCAGGCATTTTAGAAGCTGAGCCATCTCCTTAAACTTTTCGTGGCTTCTACTGTGTTCACAACCCATCTGTGTCCTTAAAACTCTACGTGAACTTCATGAAAGAAGATATGACAGGAGAGACATATAGCCTAACTTACAGGGCCTATAGTTAATTGATAATCAAGTGTACAAAGAATCTAAAGTGTTTTTGCTACATTGCACCAGATTTTCCTGCTCACCTTTACTACAGCATGAGTTGAACAGACCATGCATGTGCTTTGCTCAGAGTTATATGTCATTCTACAAACAAGGCTAATAAAAGCTGCTGAGATGTCTGGTCAGACCACAGGGCATTGGATCATGAGAATGACTATGTCAATGGCATCCAGTAATTTCTCCTATGAGAGAAACACAATGAATACCTACATATTCACACACACACACACACACACACACACACACACACACACACACACACAGTGGTTTTAGAATGTCGGAATATGTTTGAGTTGCTGACTTGAGTTTTCTAAAATGTATTATGCTGATTTTGGTTTGTTATTAGGAGAGAATTTCCAACAATTTCTGAAATGTTATAAACACACTTTCTGATTTTTGTGTTATGAATTTATGAAACTGTGCTATCAGTATTGATAACTTGGATCTCAAAAAATTAACAAACTATGTAAACATTAAAAATGTTCTGTATCTTTCAATATTAAATATTCCAACAATATTTAATTCTTCATGAAAAAGAAATTAATACATTTATCTTATTGCCATACAAATTGGCTTTTGCCTTTAATCAATGGCCTAATTATATGCATACCAATAGATTACTTGATTCATGTGTTATGGTCAATTAATATTTGATGTGTGTACACATTTTGTACATAATCCTCTACCATACATGCGAGCAGGCATACACATCTCATATGCATACACAGATCAAATAAATAAAAAGAAGTTATAAAGACTCCTCTATAGCAGGCAGGATAGATGACTCTTTCTTCCCTTCAACAGCATCGAAGCTAGGTCCCAGCAACCATGTCAGGAATGTGTGTTCTACCTATCCTTTTTTTGCCTCTGAGTATCTGCACTAAGTTGCCTCTTACCCCCGCCCGTCCCCACATACATACACATACAAACACAACACCATTTTAAAAAATAGTCTGTTGTAGGAAGCACTACTTTAAAGGAAAAATGTTATATTATGTTATATTTATGACCAGCTACAAAATAAATTTGGACTGATAAGTGGTTTATTTCTAAATTTAGAAGAACACAAGAAGGACAGATTGAAGACAGGAAACACTCTTGATTCTAAACATTATTTAGAATCTAGTCTCTAAATGAAAAACCAGAAATAAAAAGAGAAGAGGAGCAAAAGCTGATCAGCATGTAAGTCTAAGAAACTGAGCTGTAATGTGCTTTATTATGAATCATGGGCTCTTCTGTATTAAAAGCTAGAACTAAAAAGTGTTTGGGGAAAAGAAATATAACAAGATTATTCCATAAGTCGTTTCAGATAAAAGTTCTATTTGTAGAGAGAGTTTTTAAAATCTGTTTATTTGGTTGTTTATTTCTTATAAACACAAGACAGTCCATTGTTGAACAGTAGTTTCCTTTACTTGTTTAAAGGTGCCAGGAGTATGCAGCTGGATGGCAGGATGTTTGGCACTCTAGCTGTAGTTTTTGAGAAACCTCCATAATATACTCCATAATAGCATTCTATTTTATAGTTCCATCATCTGAAAAGACTCATTTTTCTCTAGGCAAGCACTAACTTTAACTTTTGTCTTTTTCTTTGTTTGTTTTTTGAGACAGGGTTTCTCTGTATATCTCTGGCTGTCCTGGAACTCACTCTGTAGACCAGGCTGGCATTGAACTCAGAAATCCACCTACCTCTGCACCCCCCTCCCCCCCCCAAAAAAAAAGGCATGCACCACCACTGCTCCGCTGTCTTTTTTAAAAAAATAATAACTATTATTTTATGCACCGTTTAAGATGAATGGCAGGCCTCACTGATGAAGTAATAGCCACCTCCATATAAATGTCAGGAGCTACGCAGCAGTGGATGCAACTTCCGCATGAGGACCTAACTGAATACTGCTTGAGAGCCTAAAGATTGGTTACACAGACAATATCAGCCAACAGGGAAATGCCACTTTGAAGTCATGCTTACTTGGGAATAATGGGACATGAGGGTATAAAGAGTACCTCTGAGGATTTATAAATGAGCTTGCTATGGCGTTTTCACCTGCTCCCAGAGTCTGAGCCATTGATACCTCGTCACCTCTTATCCAACCACCAAGGGAAAGTACAGTCAGGCAGCTGGCAGTTCAGGTCCAGGGTGCAAAGCAGCATCTAGCACCCAGTATGGTGTGTGGGCTGCTACATTATCCTCCTTTTGTGGCTACTTGAGAAACTCCTTTTCTGGGGGCTCGGTTTTTTTTTTTTTTTTTTTTGTTGTTGTTGTTGTTGTTGTTGTTGTTGTTGTTGTTGTTGTTTTCCCTGTTGCTACAATGACTGTGCCCAGGCACTGCTGATGTATGTGGTCTGTTTGGTTGCTTGTTCGCTTGGCCCCTTAGTGTTTCATGTTGTGACTCTCATAAAGGTAAGTGCTCAGTTCCCTTTTCTGTCTTCTTTGTTCGTCTTTTTTGTCCCTTAATCCAAGTAACCTTTGCAATTTCAATTTCATTTTCGATTTGACAGTGAGTGAGTGAATATCTTTTTTTTCTTCTTTGTTTGTCTTTGTCAACTTGCCCTGGCAAGCAACACAATTTCACTTTCAGTTTCGGTTCAGTGATCACACTGTACTCTTTATTTTCTTTGTCTATTTATCTTCACAACTACTCACTTTTACTTTCGGTTTGGATCTCACTTATGGGCTGCTCTTCCAGTTGGTGGGCACCAAGCAGCCATGTGGCCTTTGACCAGGGAGTACCCTGCTTAGTATGGGACTTTTGACTCCTAGTCTGTCATATCTGTCTGTTCCTTGTTTCCTTTGTGCTCATTGTTGTTATGAGTTTCCTTCCCTCCACATTCAAGGAACTATAGATTAGGGCTCTAAAACCCCTTCAGGTGACCAATAATCTCAAGGTTAAAACTCATGACCTAGATCAATTTTGGGAGGAGTTGGCTATTCTGTCCTCGTAAATATCTCCAGAGAACATGTGAGACCCTGACCTCTTGAGGCATGTTCTCTTCCTTGCCTGCAAGCACAAAGTACAGTCTGGGATTAGCCCTTCCTTATTCTTTGCCCCCACCCTCCTTACAGTCATCACAAGTTTTAAGAATGCTTCCCCGGAGGAGGTGGTGGCTGCCTATAACAAGCACTACCAAGATCAGGCTAATATACACCTTTACCTTACTGACCCTGTCCCATTTTCTCCTGGCAAACAAGATGATCTCAGGTATGAGGACCATGGAGCATCTGCTCCAGCCCTCTAGCTATCAGGCTCTAAGCTGTCCTCTAGCCTTGCTGTTCTAGGTCCCTCACTCACAAGCCCTTAGGCTTCTTACCCATCAAAGGTACTCCCCAACCCTGTACTCTTGATGTGATCTAGGGGTACTTTGCCTTCCTGTAATTGCTCCTACAATACCTGTCCTTAATGCTGAATTGCCTCTCTCCTGCGTGCTGTTCTTTATATGGACAATCTCATCTTTTTTGATGACATTATATAACATCACTTATGGCCTCACAGCTCCCAAAGTTGAAGATCACCCACAATTCTAGAGGCCATTGCCCACCGAACACCAATTGACATCAAGTTACCCGACCCTATAACATTGGGCTGGTTGTCTGAAGCTATTATCATTGTGGACCAGTGGCCCATTTTGGAACCTAAGCTTTCTGCTCTCAAGAAACTGGTTTTGGAACAATTAGCTTTGGGTCATTATGTCACCTGGCAGGCATAAAATCTAATTTTTGTCATTGAAAAAAAGTCAGGGAAATAGAGGCTTCTATAGGATCTGAGATGCATTAATGGATGTATGAAAAAAATGGGAACCATTCAAGTGGAACTGCCTCATTCTAGTTCTAGTCCATCCACATACCATGTGATGATCCTGGATATTAAGGATTGCTTTCTCCAGATGCCTCTGGATCCCCAGGATAAATACCATTTTGCCTTTACAGTATGGGAACCTAATAAAAATAAACTAGCCAATAGATATCAGTGGACAGTCCTGCCTCAGGGCATGAAGAATAGCCTGAGCATGTGTCAGCTATGTGTGGTCTGAGCCATGCAGTGAATCGTCAGTTATGTCCTTGTAGTCCATTACATGGATGATATTATGCTTGCCTGCCCTAGCCTGCCTGATCTTGAAAGGGTGTCCTCTCAATTGTTGCTTAACTTAGAAAATTCAATTTGAAGTTTGGTCTCCTCTATTTGCCTTCCAGGGCTTTTCTATCTCTGACAGGATTATTAAGCCTCTGGCCTTCTCCATGATGGCAGAAGAATCCTATTCTCTTGTAGAACTACAACAATTTTGTGTAACTGTGAACTATCTCAAACCTTTCCTGCCTATTCCCAAATAGAAGATAAGGCACCTCTTTTCTCTCTTGGAGGGTCCTAGCAGCCCCTCAGGCAGGGTTAAACTAACATCTGAGGCTAGCAACCAACTACAGAAAGTTATAGCACTCTGTATCAACTCTGGAAAGGCATAATCCAGGGAAAGCCCTCCTGGCCATAATTTTGTGGTCTATTGAGGGGGTCCTAGGAGTGTTATGGCAGAAGGGCCCCCTCATGTGGTTGCACCAGGCCCACTCTGATCAATTTAAGTTTTGCTTTGAGATTGCCTTCTGCCTTGCCCTTAAGGTTTAGCAAGGTGAACTTATATCAGAGAACCAGAGAAAATAATTCTATTATTCTCCCTTCAAAATTTTCATTTGTTATGGGAAGATTCTGTCAGCTTAGAGAAAATGGTCATGGGATTCACAGGCTTGTTGGTTAATCACCCACCACCAGACTAGTATCTTACTGGTCTCCCCTAGCTGCCAGTTACAGATAAAGCCCAGAGCATACCTAGCTCTCACCTTATTCCCATGGCCACTATGGTCTTTACTGATGCTATTAAAACCATATATGGGGTTCTTATCCAAAGGAAACGGGACCTTGGGGGGAAAGACACAATTCACATTCTCCCTAATTCTGGCTCAGTTCAACTAGATGAACTATTTATACTCCTGAAAATTTTTGAATGTTGACAACAGGAGCCCATCAATATTTTTTCAGACAGCTAATATAGGAGTACAAATTGTCTATACCCTGTCCTTCTCCTATATTGAAGAGCAAAACAGCCATATATATGTCTACAAGAGATCTATAGAGAAGAATCTTGAGAATAGGGCATATGCCTGGTTCAGCTCCCTGGTTCATCCCACATGTAAGATAACATTCTAAATTGCCCAGAATAGTAGCATAACGAAATGAGAGAACTGATGCTCTGATTAGGGCTATGTACATTGAATCACTAGAACAAGCCAGAATGTTATACCAGCAATTTCACCTTGCCCCTCAGAATTTATGTAAATTTCTGCCTGAATTGTCTATGTGCGTATTGCTTTATGACTAAATATATAGCCAATTTTGGAGAAGGATTCATGACATTCTGTGAAGAAGGCATATTCCTTTCTTTTGGGGTGAAATATTCTATAGATGTTTGTTAGGTCCATTTGATCCATAATATCTGTTTCATTATTTCTCTGTGTAGCTTTTGTCTAGATTACCTGTCAATTGATAAGTGTGGGGTGTTGAAGTCTCTCATTATTAATGTGTGGGTTTCAATATGCTGTTAAAGCTTTGGTAATTTTTTTTTTAACAAATATGTGTGGCCTTGTGTTTGGGCCTTAGATGTTCAGAATTGAGATATCATCTTGGTAGATTATTTTCTTTGATGAGTATGAAGTATCCTTCCTTATTTTTTTGATTAATTTTGGTAAAATTTTGTTTTATTAGATAATAAAATGGTTACTCGATCTTGCTTCTCAGATCCATTTGCTTGGATAACATTTTTCTAGCCCTTTACTCTGAGAAAATGTCTATCTTTATTGCTTTGGTGTGTTTCTTGTATACAACAGAATGATGGATCCTGTTTCCACATCAATTCAGTTAGCTCATGTTTTTTTTTTTTTTTTTTTTTTTAACTTGGGAATGGAGTTCATTGATGTTGATAGATATTAATGACCAATGATTATTATTTCCTGTTATTTTGATGTTTTTGGTATTAGTGTGTGTGTGTGTGTGTGTGTCTGTGTGTGTGTGTGTGTGATGTGTGTTTTCCTTGGTTTTCCTGGTATGGAATTACTTATTCCCTGTGTTTTCTTGGGTTATCTTTTTTGGGTTAGTTTTCCTTCTAGTATTTTCTGTAGGGATGGATTTGTGAATAGACACTATTTGAATTTTGATTTGTCTTTTGTTCCTTTACTCTTCTCTAGGCTTTCCATCTCCAGGATTTTCCCAGTTTGTGTTCTTTATTAATTCTATTTCCATTTTCAGGTCTTGCACAGTTTTATTCATGTTCTTTACCTAATTAATTACATCTATTATATTTTTCTACATGTCTTTAAAGAATTTACTTTTTTTTTCCTCTTTAAAGACCTCTATCTGTTTGATTGTATTATTCTGTATTTTATTAAAGGATGTATTCATTTTCTCTTTAAAGCTTACTCTCATCATTATAAGATTGGATTTAAGGTAATTTTTTTATGTTTCAGCTCTGTTAAGATATCCAGGGCTTGCTGTAATGAGTTAGCTATACTTTGGAGGCATCATTATTGTCTTGGCTTTTTTTGATTGTGTTATTTCAAAGGCTTTTAGCTATCTGGAAGGTTTCGGGCTCTAGATGTTCTCATACAAGTAGTTATTGAGAGAGAGGTGAACCTCAGTGGTTCTGGTGGGACAGGCCTCTGATGAGTATAATCGGGCTGTATTGTTCCAGACCTGTAGGTCTATATCATTCAGGGACCTCAAGTCTGATAAGGTAGGCAGAAAGGTGTGAGAAAAATGGATATGCTCCCTGGGCTACCAAGCTGTTCAGAGATTTCTGTCTTAGCCCAGTGGGTTTAGAGAACAGGGAAGACTGATGAGGGAAGGGAAGTTTACTTGTATGGTTCAGAAGGCAGAGGAGAGGTGGTCAAAGAATGGATGCCTTCCTGGGTGAGCAGGATGCTCATGACAGCTTGGCTTGGCCCAGAGGACTCAGCAAGTTGAGAAGATAGGATGTTGAAGAGAAGCTTACCTGTATGGTTCAGGAGTCTAATGAAGGTAGAGGAGAGGTGGTGGGGAGGTGGTCATTCTGTGATATTTAAGAAGGTAAAACAAATCATATATTTTAAATCTAACTTTTTTAATTTTTTTATTCAAAAATAATTCTTCTGACAGAAAGTATGATCATATACATACATGATTGCATAATTTACGAATTTATTATAATTATTGCTAAAGTCTAGAACAAAATACCTGAGGCACCCTGAAACATCTCATACACTCAAATTATTAAATGCTACATTGGTTAGACACACAATTCTTTTTTTTTTTTTTTAACATCTAAAGTGGGATTTATTTGGTGGACTGCAATAAGTTCTCAGAACATTTGCTGTAACTCAGGTAGAAATAGGCAAGTATTCACATTAGTCTGTAGTCCAAAAGGTATTTCAGCTAAAATATGTCAATTCTCACAGCTGCAGTGTTTATAGATGGTTGTCACTCTGAAGCTTCTTCAGGCTGAGGGACTATGCTCAGTGCTTTAGAGGATTAGGCAAATTCATTTCCCTTTTTTTCAATAATGACTCATCTCTACTATGTAAAACCTGGTCTCCAGTCCCACTATCCAATACCTGCCTTACATTAGGTCTTATTTTAGGGCTATTACACAAAATGATTACATTATAAAAGGCCTCCAGATCACTCTGCTCAAATGTTACAGATGGTTTCAGTGATGATCCAGAAGCAAGGGAAATTCCTCCAACAATTCTCAAGTTGATAAATTTGATTTTCCAAGTATTTTCCACAAAAGGGCTATGGATAAGTCCAAAAATTTGTTCAAATATGCCCAAACAAGTATTTCCTTGGTGGACAGTGCCTGCAACTCCAACCATAACTAATCCCTGAGGAGAAGACGCACATTTTAATCCTTGAGAATCAAGGTTGGGACTGAGAAAAAGAAATTCCTCTTTGACTAATGACAATAAGCGAAGACTCACAATTTCTGCTCCTTGGTGGTCTGTCATGTTTTGTTCTGAGGTGTTATAATAAAACCTAAGCTTGACATCATGCCAGAAGTGCTGTGGGCCCCATTCATCTTGAGGTGGTCCCAGAAAAGTATTCTGAGAATTAAGAAGTTCAAAGAACCAGTGACAGAATTCTTCTCCTAAGTGACTAAAATCAACCTTTTCAGCTTCTTTATCTTCCTTTGCCTGCAAATTTCCTCTATAATGTGTTCTGAAATTTTGAATATATACACCCAAACTTCTAAACCTCAAGAAAATATATGTGGGTTTGAAAATGAAAGGGTAATTCCACTAAAGACTATTTTCATTTTTTAAAATACATCTATGTTGAAATAAAAATATGTGCTCTGATACCTTTTCAATAGGATGAAAATATTATTTATTTAACAAAACATATTTAATTAATTTGCACAGATTTTAATGTCATTGCAAATACTAATTTCAATGAAAAATTTGACATCTTTTGTATCTAAATTATACAAGTAGTATGTAAAAATGAAAACAATCATTAGACTCTAGTGAGAATTTTGGTGTCTTTAAAAACCCAGTTATAAGAATATGTATTTGTTTGATCCCAGGGACATGGAGTGTCTTCACTTTGTCTACAGCCTTTAATTGTGATTTTCTCATGCTCTAGGATGGGCATGATCTTTGTCAGTTGCAGTTAGTTTAATTTTGGAGAGGGTCTAAAGACCAGAACCTGGAGAGAGGCAGAGGTCATCTGAGGTGTTACTTTTTCCCTGGCTGCTACCTCTACCAATGCTGGTACATTGCATTTACTATTGCTGGATTGTTGGTTTGCTGGACTTCTGTGCTTCTGGATATTCTGTCAAGGGAGATTAGACTGGTCCTAAGAAACTCAAGGACCTTAATCAGCAGAAATTTGCCTATACAGGTCTATGACCCTTCCCCACTCTAACCTTATTTCTTTCCTATCTAAAGTTGGGGGATTGGGAGTAATTAGGGGGGAATAAGAGTTGGAGGAGAGGTAAAGACATAAGAAACTGATAAAATGATAAAAGAAACACATCAACAAGAGATAAAATTGTACATTAAAGAATATCTGTGTTCCATCTAATCATATATTTAATCACCTATAACAATGGGTATAATGTTAACATTCAATAACATAATTAGCTTTATAATGTTGTAAAATGTCTTCTATGAACAACAAAGCTATCGTTTACTTCACCTATTAGCAGCTAAGATTATCTGCAGAGCAACAACACAATATTGGGCCCATTAAGTTCATTTTGAAGTGTCAGCTTCCCACCTTTTCCCTAAGCATTTATAAAGTTAATGTTTGAAGGGGATATGGATTGTTAGGCCTTGTGCTGCCAAGAAGTTCTAGATAGTAACAGTTGCTGAATTTTTTTTTTAATTCAATGGTAGAGCTATCTGTATACTGTTCAGGCTTCTGTAAGTTGTGATAATTAAAATTGTGAGTTATTGAGCATTATGTATAGGCAATAGTTTAATTTTTTTATTGTTAGTGCTCTAATTGTGGTGAGTAGAAATGTTTAAACCTTCTCAAAAATATTTAAACAGCTGAGGATATAGTTCTAAGAAAAAACATAAACAAGCAAACACACACACGCACACACATACAGAGATACACAACTTTTTGTCTGTCCCCCACACATACACACACCAATGCTTATGGATGTCAAATTGGAACTATAAACTATAAATATTAAGTATGTATAACCTAAAATCTTGAAGAGTTTAATTTTCAATGGATAATAAATTATAAAATAAGCCATCCTCAATGAAAAATTTGTGAAAGATACACAAAATATTTCTTAGAAATACACTAGAAACCAAGGAATCTATGAAGGAAGTGAGATTTCAGATTTATAATACAATAGAAAAAGAAGTGACCAGCCCTTCTCATATATTTCAAGATTAGAGATGAAAGGTTGAAAATGTGAAGATATATATTATTTTTTTTCTTGTGATACAGTGCTTAGATCTCATATCTTTACCCATACAAATAAAGTATTCTCAGCCAGTTCTCTTATTTCTCTTTTGAAAGAGGATGTCACTTCATGTTCCAGGCTAGGTCAGAACTTACAAATTTCCTGCCTCAACCTTTTAGATGTCTTGGATTATAAACATCGACTTTATGTCCATTGAAATCACATTTCTGAAGAGTAGAATCTGTAATAAATAGACTTTCTTCTCAACTTTTGTTATTTACACAATTTATATTTTTATTTATTAGTCACCCTATGTCCTAAGATTCTTGCCCTGAAAAGATGTTCTCTTGCTCATAGCAGTCCATAGTTGTCCATAGATTTTTATCTAGGGTAAGGACCTGCATCCATTCCCCTTCCTTTTAGCACATTCATTGCTGTTGCTTTGGTCTTGTTTAGATAGCCATGTTGTTCAGATTTCTTGGTGTCTCTGACATTTCTAAGAGACAGTCTCACAGTGAACTGTTCTTCTGGCTCTAACAATCATATTAAGTGGTTAATACTAAATATAGAAAAAAGTAATTTTCTAGATGTCAAATTCATCAAGGCATTTAAGTATTTCTTTACCAAATACATTAATTATACACTTTAGTATTTTATGATTCAAAACACTATCTTACCTGTGTATTGACCTGACTTTTTATTCTGAATAGAGACTTGTTTATTTTCATTTTATGTGTATATATGTTTGCCTGCATGTATGTAGGGACACTAATACATGCTTTTTGATTGTAGATGCCAGAAGAAGACAAAAGATACCCTTGAGCTAGAGTTACAAAGAGTGTAAGTTCCATGTAAGTATCGAGTACTAAACACAGGTTCTCTGTAAGAGCAGAGTCTTCAGGTCCATAATTTGGTTTGCTGATATGTGAAATGAAGATAGCACCTATTGTATACTAATCAAACATGTTAATATATCTAGACTTTTTCTATTTAATGGAATTAATTAAAAATTAACAATCTAAGAAATTGTAAATGCTCTTGAACATTTCTTTTATGTTGGAGTCCTGTATTACTGAAATAATAGAGACTGTTAAGGTTAATGTTTGCATTATAAAAATTTCCCCTTGTTTCTAAAGCTTTCATGCATCTACTGATCTATATAATAAACAAAAAGGGATTAGCACAAAACTTTTAATTTTGTTTTTAATTCAGTATAGCAGAATTGCTTGTGACTGCTACCACATTGCTTTTCTTAAAGAAAGATTTGGTAATTAACATTCTTAGTGAGGGTTTCGTATTGATCATTTCCATTGTGTCCTTAATTGTAAATAAACTTCATTTTGAATTTCTTTTAATATATACCCATCACATATTGGGTAGCTTGAATCAATAAATCAATCTTTGTTGTCAAAATATCAAAAATGAAATCAAATGAAATTATATTTTACTAAAGATGGGAAAATAATGGTCATAAAATAAATGTCAATTATGATAAAAGATTGGAGTTGAATTTTCTTATTGCAATATTCAGTTCTGAGCTCATTAAATAGTTTTCATGTGAGTTTGTTCATCATTGAATAGAATGCAGAAAAATTCTTAAGAAGTGAAGCAACATGAAAAAGGCACTTACACAATTGACTTATGAGGTGAGACTATGTCTCTTCACAAGCATACAAGTTTTAGCAGTTAGCTTGTCTTTGGTTCAGTTATCAAAATCGATAAACAAAATTGCTTCCCTGATACCACAATTTTGAGCTAATAAAACTGAAAAGACATAAAATTCAATATGTACACACATAACATGTTTTTCATGATGTCTGACTGGGAATTTTTTGTGTGATTATATGTTTGACTAAGAAAATTCCTTCACTTTTCACATATCAGTTCAATTTACTGGAAATTATCAAATATTCGTATAGAATATCTTAATCTGGAGATTTTTTTTTAATAATTTCAGACTTACAGAGAAGTTTAAGGTACAACAAAATAATAAATCAAGTACACACAAATATTTTCTTCTGCAGCAAATAACTCAGAGAAGGCTAAGTATTATACTCCATCTGGAGTTATTTTATGACTTACAATTATTTTTTATTTATATTTGGTCAGTGGAATTATTTGCAATATTGAGTACGCGGGTGTTTTGCTCTGTCAAAATTTACATTTCAGAATTAAAGCTTCATTCCATGCACTCAAGTCACCATGTATGATCCCTGTAATAGCATCAATGTAGAACATTAACTGAAGAACAACCACAATTTCTGGATAAATTGAATATTCAAATGTCATATTAGTCCATTAAAAACAATGGTCTCTTGGACAAAAAAATTAACATGACCTATACTAGGGTATTACCAAACTTAAAAGCAGAACAGGTTGAAAATTGTGTGAGAACAGGGGTTAGAACTAGAGAAAATGAAGAAAACTTGAGGTGAGGATATATGTAGGTTGGAAGTATTGTGGCATCATTAGATTTTTTTAGACTTTAAGAATTATTAAAGATTTGGAAGTTTAAAAAGTAAATAAAAGGAATGGATTGAGGTAGAGAGAATAAAAGTGGTGGAATTTTGAGGGAAAGTATATTGTTATATAGAAATAATAATAGATATTACACAATTGTGGAATGGGTAGAGAGCAGATAAAATATATGTCTCCTCTGTACAAACTAAAGCATGGCTTTCAAAAGATACTTATACCAGAATAAAGATATGAAAAATGAAAAATAAATAAAAATAGAAATATTATTAAAATAAACTAAAATAATTGGACTGATCCTTTTATTGGCTACTGAGGTATTCCTAGTTTTAATAAAAACAATCATTCAATTATTTTTATGGACATATTCTATTTTATTAACTTTGTGTCAGAACATCTGTTAGAAAAGTGTTCTTTTAGATATAAAATATTTCATCATGAGAAGAATGTATGATTATTACATGCTAACCAAAATTAATAATAAATAAAACAAAATTAAAAAGAAAATAATATGTTCAATAGTGTTGTCATAGAAGGCAGGTGAGGAACATTTGCTGACTTCTTGCTGCACTGCATAATGGTCTTGAGAGGCAACCTGTCCCAGGTCATGTTGTTATATTTAAGCGATATGGCTCTCAGGCTACCGTTTACTTTTTCTTTTCTGGTCCTGCCCAGATGCTTCATTGGATAATTCTTCCATGAGGCTGATAGCTGGTGGTGCTGGTGTGAGAGAGAGGTGAGAAATTGAGACAGAGGCTGCTGTTTGTGGCTCCTACGAGTAACAGCTGAGCCCTGAACTGTGTTTTAACATCATTAGTTTTTGAACTTTACTCCAGTAATATATCCAGTTCTAAATTCTCCATTAAATGGCAGAACATTATGTAAGGGAAAGTGATTCTCCTAGGTTGCTACTAACATCAATTTAGCTGCTTAGTACAGCTGGGCTCAGATACATACCCATACATGTCTGCTTCCAATGGGAGATCACACATGACTGGAGCAGTTCATTTACTAGTATCATCTCCTGTAGTAATAGAAAGCATTGTGTGTTATTTTGACTATTTACTGTCAAATAATCACATCAAAGACATTCTAATCTGCTCTCTTCCAGATAAATCTCTTTATTTCTTTCTCTAATCTCAGAATACATCTGAATGAGATTACTAATCTCAAAATTAATGTATGCAAGACACTGATTACTAAATTTAGCATCCTAGATTCCAAATTAAAAAAAAAAAAACCAACATAATTTTTATCCAGTAGAGCTATCATCTTTTATACTTAGTTCATAAAATATGGCTTGTTAGTTTTCTGGATCAACTGAATTTTGTTATTTCCTTAGAATAGAGTCAAATGATTTTTAAAGGCTTTTTCAGATGTTTCTTATCACTATATTTTGAGACACCATTTGATCTTACAGCAAATAATTGTTTCCTCTGTAAATTTATTCTCTCTGTCAATATCTATTGTTCATCATTATTACACAAACTTTCCACATCAACATATCTCTTAATCTTAGAAAATGTTGCATAATTTAAACTGAATAAAACCACTACGTTAGAAATTCTCAAGCATTAGAAAACCAGCCAGTATTAAGAACTGGATACGATAATGTGGAAGGTAAGTGAATGATGTCTAGGAAAAAATGTCTTAAATTCTCATTTTGTTTTTCTTCAAATAATGATCGCATCAGAGAAACAGGTCTGTAAAAGATGTTCACTATTGTTAGTTTCCATTCACTAACTCTAAAGCAGACAAAATTCATAAAATAAAGTCACTGAGCACAACTAACTTTAAAGATACCAAAGACATGTACAGTTTGACTTTTGATAATATTGTTGATAAAAGACGAATGTCTAGTAAACAATAGCAAACTGAAATATCCATGCATCTGTGTTTTTTGAACCCCACAAAGGTAACTGTAAATTTGTTCTTTGAAACAAAGAAAACTTTGAAAGCTGGATATAGATGGGAGGTACCAAGGGCTCAGCTTAATAAGAAAATACTTACATTGCATGCACATGACTCTGTTCTGTGTTCCCTCTCAGAACTATGAGGAATTAAGCAAGCAAACAAACAAACACAATTAAAGCCTGATACCACAAAACAAGGCAAACTAGGGCAAAGGCTAATGACAGGGTTTTAACTTATACCTCTTAAACTGGCAATGAGAAACCTTGAAAGAAAATTAATTAATTTGGAGACCAGAACCTCAAAGTTCTCAGAGATCTGTTAGATGGTAGATGATGGTACTTAATATTAAATGATGGTATGAAAATTTATGTGAGAAAGAGCTAGAACACCAGAGCTTCTCTAAGCGTTTTGTCATCCCAACCTGACAAAACATGGCAGTGAGAATGAGTTAGGTGATTAGCACGAAAGTGTACATCCTGATGATATAGACTCCATGAAAGGAAAATATGTTTTCAGTGTCTGCAGTGAAATTTAAGACTACCAGTTAATGTATTACTAGAAAAATAAATAGGTATCTTTCCATGGACCTAAACAATTTAGGAGAAATAAAAAAAAAAACAAAAAAACAAAAAAACAAAAAAACAAAAAAACAGATAAAGGGGCTTAAGGTTTCTTAATGAAAGAATTCAAGTATTTTACTTTAGATGAAACTCACAGCAAAAAAAAAAAAAAAAAAAAAAAAAAAAAAAAAAACCTCAATTATATTTAAAGAATACAAGTGTTACAAATTTCAATTTTAAGTATTATAAATTCAAATATGAGTGGAAATCTGAATTAAATTCCTAGTAGATAGGAAATAGAAGCACTTTTAAAATCTGAAGGACTTAAAGAAACAATATCAAACAACATTAGTAATGTATTGATGAGAAAATATAGATTCAAGCCCACCTGGGATGGCATCATAGATAGATGTGCCTGCAACCCCAGCTGCCCTGCCTTTGACAGCCAGTAGAGGTGAGAAGCACATAAGTTTTTTGTTGTTTTTGTTGTTGAAGTCCACTATTTAAAGATGTCATAGTGCCAAAAAACTGCTCAAAGAACTACATAAGGTTACCATTTTGTGAAAATAAATTATTTCAAGACTAAATGCAACATGCCTCAGAAGTGAATACCATGATAGTACATATCCATTTGAAGATTAGCATACAAACTTCCCTTAGATATATAAAATAATTGTTACTTTTATTAGCATTTATGAAAATGTTTCATGTTATTTTCAGTCGAGTAATATCCTATTAGGAAGAAAACAAAAATAGATGAAATTAAATTATTGTGATAAAATTGCCTCCTGTCTCATCCTGTTTGGTCTTTGCTCCTAACTGAAAATGGGAGGCCCTTTCTCTTCTTCTTCCTCCTCTTCTTTCTCTTCCTTTTCCTCATCCTCTTCATCCTCCTTTTCATAGCAGCTGTTGTTTAACAATGTGCCTATTCTATTGTTTTTCTCACAACTCTGATAAAGTCACATTTGAGCTTCCTTCTATGTTTTTAACTCTTTGTTAAGAAAACTAAGAAAGCCATATGAGACTTGAATTTTGTTAGTAACATATTTATTTTCAGAATAAAAATAAAACAACTTGTGCTTTTGAGACTATGCAAAATCGCATTGCAAGTAATTTAGAAGTTACATAAATAAGAGAGACATAAGTATATAAGAAAAATGAAAAAGCAAAATGATTTTCTTAAAAAAATATATAAGTAGAATTAATGCAGAGATACAATAGTGGACAATGTGAAAAGATTAGAGACTTTAGAGCATACATTTCTAAGTGGAATGACTTCATTTCCTCTCAGTGGTCAGGGATCTATTCTGAGGAGGCAGAACGATTACAAGAAGGAGGGAGATAGATTGCATTAATGAACCACTGTCTTCCACATACAACAGGACTGACACACATATTAACTTTCAGCCTGGGACAGCATGCACAGGGACAAGCTAGATAATGTATGAAGGGATCTTAATTTTCTGATATTCTAAAGATTAATCTAAAGTACAGAATCTCATAAACAGATAGTACCTGCTAAGGAAATTTCATGCCTCATGTACCTCAGTTGTACATGTTTGGGGTCAGTGGTAAACCTAATAAAAATCCATTATCCTCTGATAGCCCTAATGTTTCTAGAGTTATCTTAATTACGAACATGTCAGGAAAACCTCTCTGAAGTGAGATATATTTGATTAGGCTCACATTCAGACAGTGGCAAATTTGATAAAGACACTTTTCAGATGTTCACAGCATTCTAAACTACATCAGCAGTTATAATATATTGTCAACTAATTTTTTACTTTCAGAGTTTCAATAATAGACTAGATTGAATGTGGCTCAACAGTGGTTTTAGGCTGAAAAAACATGTTCTATTTACCAGTTCTTTTTAACCAGATTCCATGATACTCATAAAGCTAGTCACAAGTTATACTCATGTTGGTCATAAAGCTAACCACAAATTACAGCAATAACCTGGTCACAGGTTGTGTAGACTATGAAACATGTGACTCTCTCTGTGACATTCTGAATAGCATTTTTTGTTTACTTCTTTACATGGTCCTGATACAACTATTTGCTTGTGACTTTGAGACTGCCATTGTTAACTGAGTTATATTTGATTCAATAGGTTATATGATTTATTGTGTGCCTTTTCTAAGGTAGTACAGAAAGGAATACTTTAGAAAAATATGACATTTCTGTGAAATATTATAGCATTGCTATGATCAATAAATCTACAATCAGAAAGAGGTCAGAGTCTTAAAAATAAGTGTTAGTTTCACCTCACCAGACCAGGGAATATATTGGTAGTGTATGGACATTTGAAGCAAATCTCTCCTAAGAAACATCTCCACACTCATGGACAGTAGGAGTAATGAGAAGGACAGCAACAGATATACCATTTCTTCATGTGTACACAGTAGTTTTTTTCTTATCTTATCTTATTTCATTTTATTTTATTTTCCTCCTTTGAGGTACAGGGCTCACTATACAATTTGGATTTGTCAGAGGAGAGGGAGTTTGCAATTCAGAATTGTTTGTATACAGACAGTGACAAATGGAAATTTTAATTACTTTTGGGGGAAAAAAAAAGGCCAGTTTGATATTTTGGGTATTTAACCAAGGCTTAAGTACAATCATGGTCAGTTAAATAAAGATAAAAAGTATGTTACACAACGACAGGGTCAAAATCTCATGTCATTTTTGAATGCAATAAAAGGTAAGTTCTTGGGTGAACATCAGAGCAGGACTTGATAACGTTAAAGAAAATTTTTATAGTGACAATAAACAAATGAATCATTTCTGATTCATTTAAGGAAATAAAGTGAACTTAATTGTTAATATTAGCCTGAATTATTCCATTGGCTTAATTTTGGAACAGTGAAGTCAATTTATTATAATTATATTTAGAGAGACATTTTTAAATCTCATGAATTGTTATTATTAATAACAGGGTTATTTTTTTACCAAAATTTAGAATACATGCATTTCCAAATTCTGTAATCAATTATAATAAGAATAAGAGATTATAGAGTTTGCCTTTAATAATACAATTTGAAAGAAATGGTCATTTTTTTATTCTTTTGCAATAAATAAAGATTGTGTTGGCAGGGCTAATCTGTTTCATAAACCTGTAATATTTAAGCAATAGCCTTTATTATATTTTGAACTTCATGCTTAGAAATAATTAAGAGAAGATGAGAACATTTTTTATTTTGTTTTTCTTTTCTTTCTTTTCTTTTTACAAATTTGTACTAAATAATCCTATGACCAAAATACTGACTGGGTTGTACAAGTAATGGGTAGCACATTCAAAAAAATGAGACACTGTATATGGTTTTCTTCCTATATATTGCTACAAAATATCAAACAGTGCATGAATACTTAACTGTTTTCATAGTAGAGATTATATTCATAGTGGAATGAGAGCAATGCCTTCTGGTTCTATGGATGACAGTTAACTCTAGGTCCTAATGGCATAAAAAATGAGCCCTAAAATAAAATGAACTTGGCATTTTAATAATCCAAAGACCATAGAGACGATGTATGGTACAAAGATTGAAATATACATAGTTCATAGTCTAGGGGAATACTCAAAGAACTTTTCCCCCCTTAGGATGAAAGGTTTCAGAGATCAAAGCTGAAGCAGCATCCTTGAAAAAGCAATCTATTATCTACAGCCATGTCATCACTCAGAATTGCTTTCTGCCTTGTCACTTTGCCTGACATTCTTGTTGAAGCTAAGCCAGCTATAAGCTGCAGAGCTGACATTTATGCTTTGGTCATGATAAGTAGGCTCACTAGAGTAAGCATGCTTACTTTTATATTTTTATAAAATATAAAAGTATCCAAACTCCTCCAAGTTAACCAATGATGCAACCTAATAAACAAGATCTAATTAGACATTTATTTACATGATGCCTACAAAGTCAAGGATAATGCAAAATGGAGAAAAGAGAGTTCCATAGCAAATGATGGAAATTAATATTTTAATTCTTAAATCTGTCCACCCCACTGTTACATTTCATTTTATTTCTATTTTAATGTCCTTAAATATATTTTTGTAAATACTATAAAGAATTCATAGATGGTGGTTTTACTTCCATTTCAAAATGAAAGTGATTGTTTATTTCTACATCTTTAATATAAGTAGATGTGTGCAATACTGATTTTTTGGTAGGGAATAAATGACAACATATTATTTAAAAATTTTGTTAGCACTTTTGCTTTATTTAGTATGTCCTCTACATAATTTTTATATTCTTCTAAATTTTGGGGGTTTTGCTTGTTTGTTTTTGTAGACAAGGGTCTCACTTAGCCTAGTACGGCCTTGAACACCTGACCCCCTCTTGCAGCTATATGCTAAATTCTGGGATTACAGCCCAGTGTCACCTTGCCTGGCTTTTCTCTAAGTGTTTGTTTGGCAGTGATATTTTTTCTCTAATGTCTTATTTCACTTTTGAACTTGAAACTCCCTTAAACAAAGAGCACCTTTGCAAAAATCTTCCAGGGGAAAGATTTGCTAGAAAATTAACCCAAAGTTCATCCATGTAGTATAGAAAAATATGCAGTATTTGTAATTTGCATTTTAAATAATGCTTCACACGTAAATTATTGTAATGAATCACACGTATATTTAAAGGGTAAAATTTGATAGCACATTAGTGTCTTCACATGAAAGAACATTTTTTCTCCAGTCATAAAAATACTTTGTTTATATCCATATATAAAAAAATCATGTTTACAAATATCTATAAATATGACTATTTTACAGGAATTGCATTTCCTTAATGCAATAGCTGCATTTGGATCTGTGATTTTTTTGCAAATAACTTTTCAATCATTTCACATTGAAAAACAAATATTCAACCAGAAATGAGTCAGCTTACCTAAAAGATCACAAAAGCTTTTACAGGTGATGCTTGACACAAATGATTATTCCAGTGTGTCTGTCAGAAATGCTGAAAAATAATTCTTGCACCTTCTGGAATATAGAGATCTAGTGTGGGAAAAGATATTTCTGTGATTGACTTTTTCCCATTATCTTTTAACTAGCTTGAAGTAATTTTGTGTCAGTCTGGTTGCCAGGGAATCAACATAATTTTACTTTATATTAAAATTACTGGCAAAATAATTTAACTAGAAAGAAAGGATTCACAATGAAGATTATTATAATTCTATTAACAGTGCAAAATAATTTTCAATATTTTTAAAAGCATAATGATATTATTCTAAGATCTAAAATGTTTAACCATGATGTATCATTCTATTCATTACACCAATTATCTAACACTGTGAGACTATTTATCAAGTTGTAAAGTTATGTAAGATTGTCAATTTCAACTTAGGATCTGGATTTTAGGTGAGTAATAGAAAATTGTATTTGATAAATGTTACACAAATATACCTACTCTCTATTGTTTGTATATTATCCTACCAAATTTTTATGAATAGATCATTTAAAATATTTATGAATACTTCTTTAAATTTATGAATGTATAACTTTGTATGTATACACAGATGTGTAGATACATGTGAAGTCTAGAAGAGATTGTCAAATCCACTGAATTACAGTTATAAATAGATGGTAAGCTGCTTATGTTAATACAGGGAACTAAACTCATGTTAGCTACTAGAACCAAATGATAAACTTTCTCCACAGCTCTAGGAACCCATTTAAACTATGTTAGTTTTCTGACAGAAAATTATAAAAAATAATTCAGAGACATTTTCTGAATTAGTAATATTTGCAAAAAACATGGTAATGATATTCCAATAGTTAAAGTTGATTTTGTATGTAGTATTTTATTTTTTTTAACGGCACTGATACATTGAACTTGATTTATGAACTAGCATGAAAAAAATTATACACTTTTAATATATAAAACTGTCACATTTTTACTTAATTCTCACAAATAAATTTTGCATTTGGATATGAATTGTATTTTAGCACATTGGAAGAGCAACTTGTAAGTCATTAGAAAGCTTGAAATAAATTATTTTCCACATTCAAATATACTGAAAATCATTCTGTGTTTGATATATTTGTTCTGGAAAGTTTGCATGTCAAGTTGTCACAGGCTAGAGTCATTTAGAAAGAATGAGCATCAATTGAGAATATATACCCATAAGAGTTTCACTGATCCTTCCAGTCTGGGCCAGAGCACTGAGCAGATCTTGGGTGGCAGCTCTGTCCCCAACCTCCAAGAACACAGAGGAAGCAGGGATCCCAGGCGCTCTAACTTGGACAGTGTCTTAGAAACTAGTTCCCAGATCTGAGGCCTGGATCAGACCTCTGCCAGGTCTGCCGTTGTGTCGACCCCGAATTCCACCTGAGACATACTGGAAGGTCCACTCAATCCAGATCCACAGAGGAACAAATGAACTCAGAGCTTCAGACAACATATCCTGAGATATTCTAGAGGAGACACTACACCCAGAACAGCAGACACCTAGCTGGACTACTACCTTGGAGGCACCATATCCTGAGGCATCCTAGAGGTACCACTATAATCAGTACAGCTGGAAAAGATCACAGAGACATCTGGACCCTAGGAGATCAGACACAAGCTAGATAACTAGAAAGACAGGCTTCAGTCAGAGACAGCAAGTACAGGCAGCACTAGAGTTAACCAGATGGCAAAAGGCAAGAGCAAGAATATAAGCAACAGAAACCAAATTTACATGGCATCATCAGAACCCAGCTCCCCAATCAGAGCAAGCCCTGAACACCCCATCACACCAGAAAAGCAGGAATCAGAATTAAAATCACTTCTCATGATGATGATAGAAGGCTTTAAGAAAGACATAAATAACGCTCTCAAAGAACTTAAGGAGAGCACTGGTAGACAGATTAAAAACCCTTAAAGAGGAAACACAAAAATCCTTTAAGGAATTGCAAGAAAATGCAACCAAACAGGAAAAGGAATTAAACAGAACCATGCAGGATCTAAAAATGGAAGTAGAAACAATAAAGAAATCACAAAGGGACAATACCCTGGAGATAGAAAACCTAAAAAAAAGATCAGGAGTCATAGACACAAGTATCACCAACAGAATACAAGAGATGGAAGAGAGAATCTCATGTGCAGAAGATACCATGGGAAACATTGACACAACTGTCAAAGAAAATGCAAAATACAAAAAGCTACTAACCCAAAATATACAAGAAATCCAAGACACAATGAGAAGGCCAAACCTAAGGATAATAGGTATAGATGAGGGGGAAGACTCCCAACTAAAAGGACCAGTAAATATCCTCAACAAAATTATAGAGGAAAACTTCCCTAACCTAAAGAAAGAGATGTCCATAAATATACAAGAAGCTTACAGAACTCCAAATGTTTAGACCAGAAAAGAAATACTTCCCGCCATATAATAGTCAAAACATCAAATGTACAAAACAAAGAAAAAATACTAAAAGCAGTAAGGGAAAAAGGGTAAGTAACGTATAAAGGCAGACCTATAAGAATTACAACAGACTTCTCACCAGAGACCATAAAAGCCAGAAGATCCTGGACCAATATCATACAAACCCTAAGAGAACACAAATGCCAGCCCAGACTACTATACCCAGCAAAACTGTCAATCATTATTGATGGAGAAACCAAAATATTCCATGACAAATCCAAATTTACATAGTATCTCAATACAAATCCAGCACTTCAAAGAATAATTGGTGGAAAACTCCAACACAAGGAGGGAAACTATAACCTAGAAAAAGCAAGAAAGTAATCTTCCAAAAACCCCAAAAGAAGATAGTTACACAAACATATCTCCACGGATGTTAGCCCAAAAGCTTGGATTAGTGAAGACTCAACCCACAGACCACATGAAGCTCATGAAGAAGGAAGACCAAGAGGGGATGCCTCAGTTCTACTTAGAACGAGAAACAAAAATGCTCAAGGGAGCAAATAGGGAAACAAAACATGGACACATAAGGAGGGACCCAAGACTCCAGAGGTATATGTAGGGGAGGATGGCCTTGTCAGACATAGGTGGGAGAGGAGTTTCTTGGTCCCATAAAAAAAAATGAACACACAGTGGGGGGGGGGAATGATATGAGGGTGGGGAGAGGATAGTGGGGGGGGTAGGTGCAGTCACTGCCTCATAGAAGCATGAGGAGGGGGATGGGATAGGAGGTTTCTGGGTGGTGGGAGGAAGTAGGCTAAGAGGATAAAATCTGAAATGTAAATACTACAACCAATTTTAACAAGGGGAGGAAAAAAAGTCTTCAGAACCAACATCTTTAAAAAAAAATGTCAGCCCCCTGGGGGTGGGAAATTTTTTTTTCTTGATACTAAAACTTGTTCTGAGAATTGTATATTGCAGAATACACAGCCTTGGTGTATCTACTCATCGAGCATACTGAGCAGACCTGCCCAAACCTCTGATGTCCTGGAATTCCATCTGGATTCAGTGAAGACACAGCATTAGAGGCTTATCAACTTACTCTTCCCCCCAACCCCTCTTCTAAAATCTCAACGCCATTAATCAGCATGAAGAAGTTAAAGAAGAGTCAGCACCCCTATTCCCTGAGCTTGGGGACTAATGTGGTTAATAATGGTCTGTCTTTCTAGGGACAAGTAGTGGTTTTGTTGGAACAGGGGGGATTAGCTAGGACTTATTGCATAGCCATAACCTATTGGTAGAAATCTGTATAATTATTATCAATATGAAGTTATAATTTCTTAAATGGTACAAAATTTACTTTGATCTCAAATTTAAGGTTTTCATTGGTACAAGCCTCTTATTAATATAAAAATGAGATGAATATTGATACGCTCATGGGCATTGTGCCTGTATAACACATTTAGGAATACAATGCCTAGACCCAACCCTTTTTTAACCTTTTTAGCTGATTTGGGACGCTTAACCTATGAGTTAAGGGACTATAGCAAATTCATATTTTTGAGTTTATTGTTAGGGTGTTTCCCATATTTTATTTAGAAATAGCTGAGAGGAGTGAACAGACAACAGTCCAGGTTACCTTACATGGATAGTTGGTTTTCAAAACATCAGAAGTCCATAGAACTGACGCTACAAATATTTATATATTAATGTTCATATTGATTAGAGACCTGTCTGCTCCTGACAGCTTCCTGTCGTGGATTCTAAGAAGAAATTGAGCATCCTTGGAGTTACTCCAGTTGTGTGGTAACAGCCACTAGGCAAGAATTGCCTCTCTCCATCTACAGACAAATTACTGTCCAGAAAAGGACACACATGCAGAATAGTCGACTGATTATATCTGCCTAGACAGAGTAATCAGTCCTTAATAATCCTGCATCACCAAGGTCTGTCAGATGATTCTGGGCCAGAAGGCTGAAGATTTGATGCTCCAACGTTTGGTAGTATAGGGGCTTTTCAGGTGTTCAGCGGTCTCTATAAATTGGCTAAGTTTTAGAAGCTATGCTTTGTGCTTCCCACAATTATAGTTAACTCAGTCATTCTGGATTTCTGATGGGGTTGAAAACATATAGCTATTGACCTTAAGAGAAAAGACTTGAGTGGATGGTCGTCAGCTGACATTCATCCTAAAGCCAGGTTCAGAAGTAAATGTTTTAGTTAGGATAAATGACAGAGGTGCTGGTTAGTCAACAAAAGGATGGATGGGGTATTAGGACTATCTTGTACCTCACTGGTACAAATTGGCATAATTATGCTCTAATTGTATTTTGAGAGAAAAGTTTCATTTTAACAGGAAGGGTGATGTGTAGGAGGAGTTAAGGTAGGAGGAGTACTGAGAGGAAGAAAAGGAGTAAGAAGAGGAGAAGGAGGAGAGGAGAAGCTAGGTGATGAAAGAGAGAAAGAGGGGGGAGACAGGGAGGCAGATATTCATGTATCTCCACCAGTCAAAGATAGTTGTTATATCTAGGTTGGTCAGTGGGTTACACCTCTGATTAAACAATTCCAAACTTATAACACTTATGATTAACATTATTTTTAAAAAAATGTATAAATGCAAAAAGGAAAAGGGGGCATGGGATAGGGGTTTTCTAAGGGGGGGGAATGGGGAAAGGGGATGCCATCTGAAGTGTAAATAAAATATCTAATAAAAAAAATATTCATTAACCAAAAAAAAAAAAAAAGAGTTTCACTGAACAAGTCTGTAGGCTCTTTGATTCATTGATGATTAATGTGTGTATGCTTAACCTGAGGAGGTTGTTCTTAGGTGCATAAGAAAGCAGCCTGAGCAAGTTTTGTGTAACAAAACACTATACAGCACCCTGCATAACCTCTGTCCAGTTTCTGTCTTCTACTTCCTCTTTTGACTTCCTGCCTTAGCTTCCCTAGATAATGATCTAAAAGACATAATTTAAAACTAGCCCTTTCCTCCTCAAGCTTATGTTTATCACATCAATGTAAGAACTAAGACAAAGTTATTAATTGTGCATCATTAAGGATTTATAATGGATTTAGAAATTTTGCCTGCATAAATTTAACCTACAGATAAATTAATTGTAAATATTGCAAACCATTCAGGTTGGTTTAGGACTGATTAATATTGTTATTCATAGGACATGAAACATTTTGTCCCATAGAAAATATATTGGACTTGTGACTGGGGCAGACACATAGCTGGTCTGCTCCCATGAAGATACCATATCCTGAGACATCCTAGAGGAGCCACTGCACTCAGAGCAGTGGACACCTAGCTGGTCTGCTCCCGTGAAGACACCATAGCCTGAGACATCCTAGAGGAGCCACTGCACCAAGAGCAGCAGAGAACTAGATGGTCTGCTACCTTGGAGACACCATATCCCTAGACATCCTAGAGGAGCCACTGCATTCAGAGCAGCTGGAGCTCAGGATCACAGGATTACAGAGACAGCTGGACCCTAAGGAGTTCTAATACAAGCAACATAAATGGAAAGACAGGCTCCAGTCAGAGTCAGTGAGTGCAAGTAGCACTAGAGTTAACCAGATGGCAAAAGACAAGCACAAGAACATAAGCAACAGAGGCCAAAGTTATTGGCATCACCAGAACCCAGTTCTCTCACCATAGCAAGCCCTGGACACCCCATCAAACACAAAAACCAGGATCCAGAATTAAAATCACTTCTTATGATGATGATAAAGGACTTTAAGAAGGACATAAATAAATCCCTTAAAGAAGTACAGGAGAACAAGGTCAAAGGGTAGAAGCCCTCAAAGAGGAAACACAAAAATCCCTTAAAGAATTGCAAGAAAACACAAGCAAACAGGTGAAGGAATTAAACAAAACCATCTAGGATCTAAACATGGAAGTAGAAACAATAAAGAAATCTCAAAGGGAGACTACCTTGGAGATTAAAAACCTAGAAAAGAGATCAGGAGTCAAAATGCAAGCATCACCAACAGAATACAAAAGATAGAAAAGAGAATCTCATGTGCAGAAGAAGATACCATGGAAAACATTGACACAAACGTCAAATAAAGTGCAAAATGCAAAAAGCTTCTAACCCCAAACATCCAAGAAATCCAGGATACTATGAAAAGGCCAAATCTAAGGATAATAGGTATAGATGAGGGTGAAGATTCCCAAATTAAAGGGCCAGTAAATATACTCAAAAAAATTATAGAGAAAAACTTCTCTAACCTGAAGAAAGAGATGTCCATGAATATACAAGAAGCCTATAGAACTCCAAGTAGATTAGACCAAAAAAGACATACCTCCTGTCACATAATAATCAAATGTACAAAACAAAGAAAAAAAATACTAAATACATTAAGGAATAAGGTAAAGTAACATAGAAAGGCAACCTATAAGAATTACACCAGACGAGATCGGGCACGTTCAGGGTGGTATGGCCGTTAACTCAGTCATTCTGGATTTCTGATGGGGTTGAAAACATATAGCTATTGACCTTAAGAGAAAAGACTTGAGTGGATGGTCATCAGCTGACATTCATCCTAAAGCCAGGTTCAGAACTACATGTTTTAGTTAGAATAGATGACAGAGGTGCTGGTTAGTCAACAAAAGGATGGACTGGGTATTAGGACTATCCTGTACCTCACTGGTACAAATTGGCATAATTATGTTCTAATTGTATTTTGAGAGAAAAGTTTCATTTTAACAGGAAGGGTGATGTGTAGGAGGAGCTAAGGTAGTAGGAGTACTGAGAGGAAGAAAAGGAGTAAGAAGAGGAGAAGAAGAAGGAGAGGAGAAGCTAGGTGAAGAAAGAGTGAAAGAGGGGGGAGACAGGGAGGCAGAGGTTCAAGTATCTCCACCAGTCAAAGATAGTTGTTATATCTAGGTTGGTCAGTGGATTACACCTCTGATTGAACAATTCCAAACTTATAAAGCCTATGATTAACATTATTTTTAAAAAATGTATAAATGCAAAAAGGAAAAGGGGGCATGGGATAGGGGTTTCCTAAGGGGGGTGGGGGTGGGGAAATGGGGAAAGGGGATGCCATCTGAAGTGTAAATAAAATATCTAATAAAAAAAAAAAAAAGAATTACACCAGACTTCTCACCAGAGACGATAAAAGCCAGAAGATCCTGGGCTGATATCATACAGACCCTAAGAGAACACAAATGCCAGCCCAGACTACTATACCCAGCAAAACTCTCAATCAATATAGATGAAGAAAACAAAATATTCCATGACGAAACCAAATTTACACAATATCTTCCCACAAATCCAGCACTTCAAAGGATAATTGATGAAAAACTCCAACACAAGGAGAGAAACTACAACCTAGAAAAAGCAAGAAAGTAATCTTCTAACAACCCCAAAAGAAGACAGTTACACAAACATAATTCCACCTCTAATAACAAAAATAACAGGAAGCAACAATCATTTTCCTTAATATCTCTTAATATCAATGGACTCAATTCTCCAATAAAAAGACATAGACTATCAGATTGGATACATATACAGGACCCAGAATTTTGCTGCATACAGGAAACACACCTCTGTCTTTTGACAGACTCTACCTCAGAGTAAAAGGATGGAAAACAATCTTCCAAGAAAATAGTCCAAATAAACAAGCTGGAGTAGCAATTTTAATATCAAATAAAATTGATTTTCAGCCAAAAGTAATAAAAAAAGATAATGAAGGACACTTTATACTCATCAAAGGAAAAAATGTACCAAGATGGACTCTCAATTCTGAACTTCTTTGCCCCAAATGCAAGGGCACCCACATACATAAAAGAAACTTTATTAAAGCTCAAAGCATATATTGCACCTCACACTATAATAGTGGGGGATTTCAACACCCCACTCTCAGCAATGGACAGATCATGGAAACAGAAAATAAACAGTGACACAATGAAACTAACAGAAGTTATGAGTCAAATGGATTTAACTGATATCTATAGAACATTTCATCCTAAAACAAAATAATATAACTTTTTTCAGCACGTCATAGTACCTTCTCCAAAATAGACCATATAATTGGTCACAAAACAGGCCTCAAGAGATACAAAAAGATGGAAGTAATTCCTTGCACCCTATAAGACCACCATGGACTAAGGCTGGCCTTTAATAATGATAAAAACAATGGAAAGCCCACATAAATGAGGAAACTGAACAATGCTCTACTCAGTGATGACTTAGTTAAAGAAGAAATAAAGAAACAAATTAAATACTTTTCAGAATTTTTTGAAAATGAGGACACATCACACCAAAACTCGTGGGACTCCATGAAAGCAGTACTAAGAGGAAAGCTCATAGCCCTAAATGCTTACAAAAAGAAACTGGAGAGAGCATACACTAACAACGTGACAGCACACCTGAAAGCTTTAGAATAAAAAGAAGCAAATATACCTAAAAGTTGTAGACTGCAGGAAATAATCAAACTCAGGGCTGAAATCAACCAAGTAGAAACAGAACTATACAAAATATCAACAAAACCAGGAACTGGTTCTTTGAGAAAATCAACAAGATAGGTAAATCCTTAGCCAGACTAACAAAAGGGCGCAGAGACAGTACTCAAATTAATAAAATCAGAACTGAAAAGGGAGACATACAACAGAAACAGAGGAAATTAAAAAAAAATGTCAGATCTTACTACAAAGGATTATACTCAACAAAACTGGAAAATCTGGATGAAATGGACAATTTTCTAGATAGATACCAGGCACCAAAATTAAATCAGGAGCAGATAAACCATCTAAACAGTCCCATAACCTCTGAAAAAATAGAAACAGTCATTAAAAGTCTCCCCACCAAAAAAGTCCAGGACGAGATGGTTTTAGTGCAGAATTCTATCAGACCTTCCAGGAAGACCTAATACCAATTCTCTTCAAACCGTTCCACAGAATAGAAACAGAAGGAACACTGTAAAGCTACAATTATGCTCATACCTAAACCTCACAAAGACCCAACAAAGAAAGAGAACTTCAGACTAATCTTTCT
The DNA here is from genome assembly GCF_011762505.2 of Arvicanthis niloticus. Taxonomy (NCBI): domain Eukaryota; kingdom Metazoa; phylum Chordata; class Mammalia; order Rodentia; family Muridae; genus Arvicanthis; species Arvicanthis niloticus. The sequence continues at coordinate 57,489,353 of NC_047661.1, forward strand.
TATAAATAACGATGCAAAAATACTCAATAAAATTCTCACAAACCGAATCCAAGAACAGATCATAACAATCATCCATCATGATCAAGTAGGATTTACTGCAGGAATGCAGGGATGGTTCAATATTTGGAAATCCATCAATGTAATCCACTATATAAACAAACTCAAAGAAAAAAAAAACACATGATCATCTCACTAGATGCTGAGAAAGCATTTGACAAAATTCAACATTCCTCATGTTAAAAGTCTTGGAAAGATCAGGAATTCAAGGCCCATACCTAAACATAGTAAAAGCAATATACAGCAAGCCAGTAGCCAACATCAAACTAAATGGAGAGAAACTTGAAGCAATCCCACTAAATTTAGGGACTAGACAACGCTGCCCACTCTCACCCTACTTATTCAATATAGTACTGGAAGTCCTAGCCAGAGCAATTAGACAACAAAAGGAAGTCAAGGGGATACAAGTAGAAAAGGAAGAAGTCGAAACATCACTATTTGCAGATGATATGATAGTATACTTAAGTTTAAGTGACCTTAAAACTTCCACCAGAGAAATCCTAAACCTGATAAACAACTTCAGCAAAGTGGTAGGATATAAAATCAACTCAAACAAATCAGTAGCCTTCCTCTACTCAAAGAATAAAGAGGCTGAGAAAGAAATTAGGGAAATGACACCCTTCACAATAGTCACAAATAATATAAAATATCTTGGAGTAAATCTAAGCAAGCAAGTGAAACATCTGTATGACAAGAACTTCAAGTCTCTGAAGAAAGAAACTGAAGAAGATCTCAGAAGATGAAAAGATTTCCCATGCTCATAGATTGGCAGGATTAATTTAGTAAATATTGCCACCTTGCCAAAAGCAATCTACATATTCAATGCAATCCCTGTCAAAATTTCAAATCAATTCTTCATAGAGATAGAAAGAGCAATTTACAAATTCATTTGGAATAACAAAAAACCCAGGATAGCAAGAACTATTCTCAAAAATATAAGAGCTTCAGGGGGAATCACCATTCCTAAAAACCACCTAAAAAGAAAAGGGATTATGTAATGCCAAATGTCTTACCTACCTATCTATCTATCTATCTATCTATCTATCTATCTATCTATCTATCTATGGATTCCAGGAAACTACACAAGCTTTAGTTTTTCATTTGTTGAAAGCACTTTTACCACTAAACTTAACATCCATGTACCATAACTTTTTCAGTAATAAATGATGAATTTATTGAAGAATGATTGAGATATCATTATGTATCAGTATGTTAAATACATTCAGAATAAAGCAATTAAAAAAACAGTTCTGTTAACTATCTCCGTAAAACTTAAATTTAAGTATGGAAGACAAACTGAAAAGCATAAAAAGATAAATAGATAAAAGAGGAAAATAACTAAGATTAGATACTTCAAATTGATTTTGAGTAAATGGTTTACCTATAAAGGTGGATCTTCAGATCATCTTTAATAATATGATAATTTTTTATGTAAATATTTAATGCAAAATTATGTCTATATAAATAATATAGTGTATTAATAACCATTTTCTCACTTCAAAATACTTAAATTAGCTAATTAAAGATAGTCAATGCTAATTTTACATACAATATTAGATCACACTTGAAGACTGGAAAGCACAATTGTTCAACCTCTGGCAAGTATAATGGGTGATGTCATATCATGACAAAAGTGTAGGAGAAAGTAATGGCATCTCAAAGAAGGGTAGTATGGCCATACAGACATTTTATGGGCTCTGTATTCAACTACCAAAGGATTTCCTCCTAGAATCTGACTCCCAAATGCTCCCTTTGATAGGCACATCCCCAGATTAAGCCTTTGAGCACAATGATCCATTGGAGATAACAAAATCACACTCAACCATAGTATACTTTCTCTGAGATCCCAGTGCAAAACATGTTCACTCCATCTTCACAATTATCAAAATTTTTACATATTGACTTGTATATCATCTTTTCTATCCAAACCAACTTATTAAAGGTATTATTACACATTTTTTTCTAATGTGCTTTCTTTCATTGTCTATCAGGTCTGCAGTGGTATCCATTCATTTTTAGTTTTGGTACTTTGCAAATTTTCTAATTTTGATTATACAGTGTTGTTAAATTTTATTTTAAATTATTGGTCTTTAATAGTATTACTTTTTCTTCTTTATTTTAATAAGTTCTTATCTAGTTTTGTTAAGATTCATAGATAATAAATAGTTCATTTTTGTTTCATATATTTCCTTCACATTTCTATAGAAAAATTAAAAATTAAAAAACTAGAGCATGAATTTCAGGGGAAATTGATGGAGAAATGAGAGTAAATCATGTAAATACATTACTCACACATAAAAATTTCAAACTAAAAATAAAAGTATTAGAATCTTACTTCTCTCTATATACATTTCTAAGTATTGATATATTACTTACAATTCAATTTCAATGTTTTTAATATCTCATATTATTTTTATTTACTAATTAATTTTGACTATGGCACTAAAAGCACAGATAAAAATTTATTATGTAATTAAAAAGTGGACCTCTAAGGTGAGACCAAACACAATTCCTTATAGTAATAGAAATGATAAAAACATACTATAGGCCGGGCAGTGGTGACGCATGCCTTTAGTCCCAGCACTTGGGAGGCACAGACTGGCAGATTTCTGAGTTCAAGGCCAGCCTGGTCTACAGAGTGAGTTCCAGGGCAGCCGGGACTACACAGAGAAACCCTGTCTCAAAAAATCAAAAAAAAAAAAAATACTATAGATTAAAAGCACCACCTTTTTTCCATAATCGTGTATATGTTTTTTTTTTTTTCAGTATTGCCAAAATACATTTGAGGAAAGCTCTTGCTGTTAAGACAGAACTGCAATTGACTGATCCCAATGGAATGTTAAGCAGTATGAGAAGAAAGGCATCGAGAAACCACAGATCAAGAGCTTATATTCCCAAAATGATATGTTGGTATTTTTAGGTAAGACTTGGAATGAGATTTAGAATATGTGTATATTGATACTGTGAAATGAAAATATTTCATCGAATTTGTCTAGCTTTTCTCCATTTAAGAGAGACTATATCTGAGAACTTACTCATTTTCACAAAGTGAGAAAGAGCTCTAAATTTTCAATCCAGCATAAGCTACTTGTTTAAATGATGCTGTGATTTTCCCAATAGAGTAGCTCCTTAGTGAATTTTCCATTTATTTTAGGACCCCTTTACACATTTTTCTACTGTTGTGACAAAAGACTTGAGATAGCTAGTAGACTTCATAAAGGGAAGTTCATTGTACCTCACAGCTTCAGTTCATGATCATCTGAAGGTGCATCCAGGAGATAGAAGAAGATTGCATCATACCTTCTTCAAATGTGCCTGTATCTCTGTCATTTGTCTGTTTTAAAATAAATATTATTGATATTGTAACCTCATGAGAATGTTTATCATAGAGGAAATATTTCACTCAATTTGTAGGCTCTAAAAATGTATTGAGTCAGTATTTATGTTAGGTGAACTCATGAGGGTAAATCAACCACAGCTAGTGCACTATACTTCTTATTCTTTTAGTTTTTGAATATTTGTGATAATATTAGCATATAATCACACATATACAGACACATACATATAACGCCTATAGTTTTTACATTGTATGTGAAACTTTGATCTTTTATATGCAAATACAATATTTTTTATATTCTCTCAAGAGGAATTTTCAAAAGAATGACAAATAAGAATATAAAATAAAAGATTAAAATATAACCAAACAAAATACTATTATTGTGCTTCTATAGAGAAAAAAATTCAAGAATTATGCTGAATGAATAAGGCTAAATGTAAAGGTTTATTTAAGGTTTTCAAGGTTAAATTGGAAATTTAATTACAAAACAATAAAACAGTTTTATGGGATCAATGAATATTTTATGCAAAAGTAAACATTGGAAAACTGAAGCCTAATTGAGTATTTACTCTATATGGACATTTCTACCAAGCACTGCAGACCACATATCACTTTTTATTACATACAAACATGAAGCATTGGTAATTGCAACTATCCTTCTGTGTATTATCAGATAATTATTTTGTATCTCAGGTGTATAGATATATGGAGTTGGTGTTGTCTTTTGCTGCAAGTTTCTTCAGTAATCTAGATTTTTGTTATTGTGGTTGTTGTTTCTTCCCTCCATTGATTTTCACCTTCATTTAGGTCATCTTGTAAGTGTGGCTGTAAATCTGATAACTGTATAGATTTGAAATTCTAGTTAAGTCAGGAAGAGCAGAAGTGATACATACATTCACAAACTTCTATGAATATCAGTAGCATGTTATGTTTTCTCATCTGCCTTTGATTTAAAATAATCTATGCTGTCCTAGCCCTAAGCTGTCTTCCAGATGATTTGCTAAAATTACACAGCAGGATTTCATTTATATCTCATTGGTTTATCTCAATAGCTATCTTTAGCTGCGAAGAGTCTGGGTAAATCATTACTGAGCCAAGAAAATTAATGTTTCAAAATGGATGGAAAGAAAGAGCAACATGCATCGGACAAGAATTGCCAGTCTATGCTTTAATTTTGCTAACAAATTCATGAGCTTACTAAAAATACTAGAAGTGATTTTCTCTCAATAAAACAATTCCTTGTCTTTTAATGAATGTTTTCCTTGAATTCATGACTCTATTTTCAATTATAGACTATAGCATTCTGCTTAATATGTGTGGCTCACCACATTTCAATTCAGAGGACTAAAGCTGAATCACTTTTTATGGGCAAATGATATTGGTGGATTGCCCATTCCTCAGCTGGTGTGCATTATAAGTGGCAGGCTATAAATTTTAAACAACAGGCAGTAGTATGCCTGCCTATTCAAACATATGTCACTGCACTCTCAAGCATTTATTGTGTATTTATAAAGTATTTACTAGTTAGGTTTAGGTTGTCATCAGATTGAGTTTCAAAAAGGACAAGGCAAACCCTGCACTGACCTCACCCATTTTCCTTTTAAGGCTCAATAAACCTTATGTACTTGTAATTATATCAGTAGCTCTTTAACAAATGATTTTTATCAATTTTTGTATCATATAGTTATTAGTAGAATATCATCAATATTAGAAAAATAAACACTTGTAAATTACATACCTGTCCTTTTATGAAAAACATTATATATGACATATACATATAAACTGAGTAAAATATACAATAGTGATATTTCCACATCAGCTAACATTGTACAAAAAGATCACTAACTGAGAGGCTTTTGATTATGAAGAAACATGAACATTTTCTAACAGCATTTCTATTAATGGTAAATTTGTGATTGTTTTATTTGTTTAACATTATTTTCCTCAACATTAGTAAAATGTTAAGTACAACATTATATACAATGGTCCATAAATTTCGGTAGCAAATGATAGATGCATTTTTTTAGAAACTCTAATATCCCAGATAAAATGAATAAAAGCAATATTGAGAAAAATTACACACATGGAGAACGAACGTTTGTTTAAAGAAGAGCTGTGGCATTTTAGTAATTTCTGTATGAGTGTGACTTGGTGTGATTTCCAGCACTCACAGAAGAATTCAAATGGCAATAAGCATTTTTATTACAATTCTAAGGAGACAGAATCAAAGAGAGGATGGTCCGTGGGGCTTCCTGTCAAAACAGACAATGTTTCTTAACCTGTGGGTTATGACACAATTGGGAATGCCCAACAGTTTTACAATTGTTGTCTAAAAACACCCACAGAGATTTACTGTACAATTCATAAAATAGCAAAATTACAGTTATGAAGTAGGAAGAAAAATTTTCATATGTCACCACAATATGAGATGTGTGGCCTTGGTGGCCTTGGTGGCCTTGGTGGAGGAAGTATGTCACTGAGCACAGGCTTTGAGGTTTCAGATGCTCAAGCCAAGCCCAGTGTCACTCTCTCATTCTGCTAGCTGACTATGCAAATGTAGAGCTCTCAGCTACCTTTCTAGAACCAGTTTTGCCAGAGTGAGACCATGTTTGCCACCATGAAAACAATGGACTAACCTTCTGAACTGTAAACCAGTCACAGTTAAATGTTACCTTATAAGAATTGCCATGGTCATGATTTCTATTCACAACAATAGAAGTTCTGCTCACACAAGTATCCACAGAGAGTTATCCATACATTTACCCATGCAAGTATATACTCCACATGGGTATCTCACTCAGACATATACTTATACATACACACAGAAGTATCTACTCATGTATCCACACATATATTTATAAGACAGCCACATATTTATCTGCCCAAAGACCCAGGAGACATATATCCATATGGATATCCATGAAATATCCATGGGAATATCTAGAAAGACTACTATTCAGACATTCACAAGCAAAGGTACTAAGAGATGCATATATATGTATCTATGAAGTATTTTAATAGACATCTAGACTTTTTTCTTTGTAGCTACTGTATAGAAAAACATAGAAAATTAAATAATGTTTCCTCTTTCATTAAATTTGTTCTTTAACTAAATTGGTTATAAAACAATATTTTGGAGTCCTAAGAGTAATTCTGCTGCTTTTTTTAAAAAAAACATATATTATATACCTATGAAATTTTATATATTTGGTACTAATTATTCTTAATAAATGATTACTGAATCTTCATTGCAACATCCTTTCTTTTATAATAAATAGAAAATATTTAAAACAGGGTCCATAGTGGTGATATTTCTTACATATATTATTTCATTTATAAATGTCATTTAAAGTAAACTATTATTTCTGTAAATGATTTCTATTTGTCTCCATGTATATTATTATATTTATGTTCACAAGTGCCATTGTCAACTAATTGGCATTTCTTTTTTTCACAATGACTTAATACTGGAGCAATGTAACAATAATAAAGAAATAAATGGATACCCAGAGAAAGTTAATTTCAGTAATGGGTAAGGCAGAAATTAGAATGTAATGAGTTGAGAATTATAGAGTAATTGATCAAGAGAATGGAGGATACAGAGACTGACATTCTGAATGATGTTACAGTGAGTGAGAGAGTTTATTTTTGGAATGTAGTGGAACAAAAGAAAGAATTGTAGATTGTGACTAGAAACAGTAATTATGTTGGAGATAATTTAAGGTAGAATATTGTGTCACTGGGTGCTGGGGGAAAAAAGGTCTCAACAACAGTTGAAGTTGATGTGCATGTAGGTGAATGTGTAGTGTGGTGGTACTAAAAATAAATTGAATTGAGTTTGCAGCTTATATGTGGTAAAAAAGTCAACACACTCTACGACAGTAAATGAAGATTTGGTTTGCTCCTGTTTATCTTACTAGACAGTGGTGTCTAACATAGCTACACTCACTATCACAAAACACAAAACTTAGGCTCTTTTGTATGCATCAAGTAAATTTGTGAAGTGTATCAAGTTATGGTGACTTGAAAACTTGAGTTCAGTAAAAGCACTGGGCTGGAGTCATATGCTTTAGTCTCATCACTACATAGCTCAACAATCTCATGAGATAAACAACAAAATCTCTTAACCAATTATCCTCTAAGCTCTAAAATGAAGCACTGGGCTTAAGGAGTTATGCAGACAATGGCATGTAAATTCCTTTTCTAGAATCAGCCATGTATTTTTTCCTCAATTTACCTGTGTTTGTCACTTAGTTTGTAAAATAGATCAGCAATCTTTGCAATGAATTAAAGATAAATAATAATTTTAATTAAAAAAATAAAGTAAATTGAGGGGATAAATTGTCTTTCTGAGAATTTAAAGAATAAAAGGTAGGTATCACTGTGTTAGTTTTCTTAGTGGAAAAATTATCTTTAACACACAAATGTGAGCAGTTAATGAAAGGTTACTAACAGAAGCTTGGCCCCTTTGCTGAGTAAAAAGAAGGACCTTCCAGAGTGTGGGACTGTATCTAGGGTTAGTCACATTTAAAACAGATGTAAATCAGTTTGGAGGCTAATTGCCCACCTAATATAAAACTTACAAAATGTATTTTAGTCTAACTTTGAAATTCTAATTCTTTTTGTTTTTTATACATTGAGAAAATAGTTATAAGATTAAATTACAATCATAAGACAATTCATCTTTCAGTTGGTAGTCTTACCTTAATAAATAATTAATTCTACAAGTATGAGAAATTAGACTACTTTTAAAATGTCAGTATTTTAAAGTTGGGTTATCTTTCTGTTTAAAATTCTGGACATAAATATAAGAAAACAACTTTAGACTAATATAAGTGGCAATATGACATGACTAAAAAGTTCACAATTATAAATGGTCTTGTTATTAATCATTAGAAATCATGTATATATTAAATACCAGAATCTCAGAACTTAAATCAAGCATGTAACATGATGTTATATAAAATTTATAAGCTTATATTATTATTTATGAAATGTTTCAAATTTTACTTCTACATTTTGATAATAAGTCAAATATTGAATTAGAATTGAAAAATGTTAAGCTTCTGGTTGTCATTTTAAAATTTAATTATTATTAGTTTTAAATTATAATTTTAATTGTACTTAAATATCCTTAGGCTGTATAAGTGATGCCATCTGTCACTAGAAACTTAGGATATTAAATAGGGTTTAAGTATTCATCTTTGGAGTGTTCATTTTCAGTAAAAAATTTCTAGGGGTATTTATCAAATGCTATTATGTCCAAAGAACTATTCAAATACCACAAGCTAACAATGTGTAGGTTTTATTTGCAACTTTAGAAGTCTCATAACCAGTTCTATGATTTGATAACAGATGACAATTTATGCTTAGTTGTCAGGTTGTATGTGTCGAAAATTGAAGTCATACATATTTGTAAAGACAAATTACCAACCTATGTGAGAAATGATAAGTAATAAAACACATCAGCTTAATGCAAGGAAGAAAATTATTTCATGTCCTTAACTATCAGTTTAATATGCGCCATTTATCACTAATTTTTAGGATTCTCTTGAATTGAATCTAGCTGATATAAATGTCAAAACCTAATTTTGAAAAGTGGTTTAATATTTTAAACCATTCATATCTTGATTGTTCAATCTATTTTTGTTTGGAATTAGTTTCTCCTTACTTAAAATAGTCCGATTTAGTAAAAAACAAACAAACAAACATAAAAGCTTAGTTGTGCAATATTAATTTAACTCTGTGTTGTATAATAGAACTCAGGTTACATTCAAAAGATAAAATAAATTCATAAATATTAATATTTTCTTTCACTCTATTTGTATTTTCTTCCAACTACACATTTCTTCATTTCTTTTCTGTGGATCACATACACATCCTTTTAGTGAATCAGACTTATTTTTTTTTAAAAAAAAACAGTGTAGACATATTGGCAAAGTAATTTTCCATTGGAGTTCTCTTTTAAAGGTCTATATTTTTCATGAATTTTGAAAGATGCATGATAAATATATTATTCTTTTCTCTTACATTTTACCTTTAAAAAGGGTTCAAATAGTTTTATTTGGTTTTCAAATGTTCTTACACAATGACAGTTGTGTCTTTAGACTGTTTTGTTTTTGTGTGAATCTTCTTTCCTTGTCTAGTTTTAGAAGCCTTCCACATATAGAAGTTCACTTTCCAGAAACGTGAGTAAAATGTAACTTTTCAAAATTTTCTTCACCATTATCTGGACATTTTCTATCTACACTTGACTACATTGGACTAATTGGAAGAAACTGTAGTTCTTTTTTATTGGAAATTTTTTTATTTACATTTCAAAAACCCTTTCCTGCTTCCTCCCCTCTGAAACACCATATTACATTCTCCCTCCCCTGATTCTATGAGAGTGTTCCCCCACCTACCCACCCACTTCCATCCCCTCCCTCCCCACCCTTGAATTCCCTTACACTGGGGCATTGAACCTTGACAGGACTAAGGGCCTCTTCTCCCATTGATGCCAACAAGGCCATCTTCTGCTACATATGCACCTGGAGCCATGGGTCCCTCCATGTGTACTCCTTGGTTGGTGGTTTAGTCCCTGGGCACTTTGGGAATTCTGGTTGGTTGATATTATTTTTCTTCCTAAAGGGTTGACTATAGTTCTTATTTTTTCAAATAATTCTTCTATACTTCTTTCCATTATTAAAGTTATATTTGACATTTGAGATTAACATAGTTTTCATGGGCCTTTATACTTTATTCACATTTTCATGTCTTTAATTTTTTAAATGATTATTGGCCCATCAATTTTCATTTTTTAATATACATGTGTAATTTGTTTTGAAAGCTTTTGAATTTTATTTTTGTAATTATTACATAGTTCATTATACAGCAGATTATATAACTTAATCACTTTTGTTAACTTTTTGATAGTTTCCAACTTTTCATGGAGATTTCCAAATATTCTGAGTTTAGTTTTATCATTATTGCATTACTTGTAGTCTTCATAGTATCTCTATAATTTAGACTGAAAACCTTGTAGCTCTTCACTGATGGAGTATGTGTTTTACAATTTGTGATACTAAAGAACTTTTTTAGTCATCTCATGCATGTGTCTCTTTCTTAGCAAGACACTTATTTTTCTGTATCATTTCATGGATTATTGTCTAGTGGGTGCATTTTTTCAGTTATCCTTCCAGTTTTGTCTTGGGAGTTTCCTACTGTATGGCTGGTTTTAATATGATTATTGGTGAGTGCTTCTAATCCACTTAGAGCCCTGTAGCATTAACTTGCATTTTGAAGACACGTAACCATAATGCAATAAAATGTTCTACTTACCTAGCTATGACAGGCCTGTGTTTGTTCCATTGAAGGTTGTGGATCTTTTGGTACTCCTGCTTTCATTTCAGCAAACATTTCCTTCTTATTTCCCTAACTGAATATTTGTATGGGAAGATGACTGTCTCTTTTTCATTGGAAACTTGTGTAATAGTTACTGAAAAGCTAAGATTTGGATTTTTTTTCTCTCCCTGCCCATCAAAACAGTATGTCTTAAAGGGATGAAGAAACAATCATTTCCACCTCTCTCTCTCTCTCTCTCTCTCTCTCTCTCTCTCTCTCTCTCTCCCTCCCTCCCTCTCTCTCTGTCTCTCTCTCTCTCTTTATCTCTCTCATCTCTCTCTCTTTCTCTGTGTGTGTTTCTTTCTCTCTGAATTGCTTGTAAGTTGGTCACTATGTGACAACAAGACAAGGAGCAGGTATCTCACATCATAACACTACACTGATAACGAGTGTCTCAAGTCTTTTGCTATATCCTTGATCGTATGCATGAGTCTGGTAATGTCAAAAACTGCAGGAAGTGGCTTGTGAGCCTTGGTAGTTTCTGTATCACTTAGGAATGTTACAAAGTTACTATAGCTCATGTTTAGATCTTAGCACTAATATAAAATGTCTATCTTAATTTTTTGTTTATTATATGACAATATATATGATTTATATTTTGTTAGGCTTATTTCCAATAGTCTGTATACTTTGTTTTACAGAATATTATATATTGTCATGTAATACTGTGTAATAAATTCTACATTGTATGAATTATGTGAGCTCACCTATGTATTTTTGATGTCTGTGTCTATGTTTATGTATATGTATGAACGTATCAAGGGATAGAGATGATTTTAACTGTGTACCTACATTTTATGTACAGGAAATAAAATATCTGAATTTGTTTGTTTGTTTGTTTGGTTTTTTTGTTTTTTTGTTTGTTTTTTTTTTGTTTGTTTGTTTGTTTTTGGTTTTTCAAGACAGGGTTTCTCTGTGTCCTGGCTGTCCTGGAACTCACTCTGTAGACCATGGTGGCCTCGAACTCAGAAATCCGCCTGTCTCTGCCTCCCAAGTGCTGGGATTAAAGGCGTGCGCCACCGCCACCCGGCCAAAATATCTGAATTTTATTGCCTTAGGTTATTCCAATTAATCCACAAATTCATAACATGTCATAATCAGCAAAGACTAGCATAGCTACATAATTTGCAGAAATCACAATTTAATTCTTATGTAAAGAACAATGCAGTGTATATATCTATAGCTATGTACTAAACTAACTTGTATTTTTATGTTTTTGTGTGAATTTAATTTTCTATTTCTTTTTCACTCTCCAAAACACTCACATATGACCTTCCTCACTCTTTGAAAATCAAGTTTTTTCACTAACTTTTGTTGCATACTTATACATGTATGCACATACATACATATATGTACTACATGTATCTAAATATAATCTGTTATGTCTATATAATATGGCTTCTTTTCATGTTTTCTGGGATGAGAATTTAGCACACAATTAATATGATCTTCACTATATAAGGCCCTCCCCATGCTTTCAGCCTTACTCAGTTGTGTGTAGGTTTTTGCATAGGTGTGAGGCTTCTTGGGCTGTCCCCTGTTTTGTTTTGTATGTCTTTTGGTATCCTCATTGTTATTTTAATGATTGGGCTGAAGGTGCTTTCTCCAAGAGCCAAGAATATCAGTCACAAAAACCTATATACCAGATATGAGAAGACCTCGCATAAGTTGGCCATAATTGTTGAAGATATTCACAAACATGTAGAGTTTTGCTGTTATTCTTGGTTACTCTCTTTACACTCAGTGGTGGAAGGTAAGTCTATGTTTTGGAAGACACGGTGTACTTGAGGAATAGAGACATATGTCTCTACTGAAAACCTTGTAGCTCTTCACTGATGGAGTATGTGTTTTACAATTTGTGATACTAAAGAACTTTTTTAGTCATCTCATGCATGTGTCTCTTTCTTAGCAAGACACTTATTTTTCTGTATCATTTCATGGATTATTGTCTAGTGGGTGCATTTTTTCAGTTATCCTTCCAGTTTTGTCTTGGGAGTTTCCTACTGTATGGCTGGTTTTAATATGATTATTGGTGAGTGCTTCTAATCCACTTAGAGCCCTGTAGCATTAACTTGCATTTTGAAGACACGTAACCATAATGCAATAAAATGTTCTACTTACCTAGCTATGACAGGCCTGTGTTTGTTCCATTGAAGGTTGTGGATCTTTTGGTACTCCTGCTTTCATTTCAGCAAACATTTCCTTCTTATTTTTTTTTTTTCTTTATTTTCTTATTTTAGCATAGAGACACTAACCTGGCTGACCTAATTTGTGTCCTTCAAAGGAAGCATGAAGACATGGCCTAAAATAATGCATGCAGGTTCGTGTCAGAACAATGACATACATAGCAGTTTCATTTAAGTATTTCATCAAGGAGAGCAAATTTCTAAGTCTTTCTTCACTCATTAATTTTTCTCTGACCTTGAAGGGGTAATTTAATTTCAATGTTCATTTCATGTAAATATTAGGGTGCTCTGTCTCTGTTTTAAAAAATCATGTCAATTAAGTAGGCAATGGCTCAGATCCTTCCAGGTGTGTGAACTACTCCCCAAGTGTAAATTATACTCTTCTAAGTACACTAAGCCAGCAGTGCCTGAAATGCAGTCAATTACTGATCTGCTGACTAAGTGTCCCCTAATGACTTAGAACAGTCAAGTTCTTTTAAAATTATAGATCTTACAGACTATGAGTTTGATAATGTTCTATACAAAACATGAAAAGCAACTTATTACCTAAATGTGACATTTTTACCCACAGTACTAGTATAAAAACAGAATTGATAGGAAAAGCTAAAACTAATTAGATTACAAAATATACCCACTGCCATTAATTTTTTAAATGAATTTTAAAAGTAACTAAAATATTCAGGTTAAGGGCACTGTTTAACTTCACCATGCTGAAAAGATCTCTGAAGCATTCTGCAAAGTGTTCCAAAACACTTGGAAGCAGAAGCCTTGTCAAATATTTACTGATTGGCAATATCTAAGAGCCAATCTTACAGAACATTGCCATCTTCAATTTTCAGCCACACATTTTCAAGATAAAATATCACTCTAATATTGTAGAATCACTTCCTTTCTGAGACTTTTATTTTGTACTAAAAACCTGATACATTTTAAAATTAGCATTTATACTTATAAATTAGCTAGTGAGGTGTATTCTGTGAACTTCATATTGTTGATAGTATGTTTTATTTCCACATGAATTGACTTTTGAATACATTGCTGAAAGTAAAGTATACATAAACCTGAATTAACATCTTATGCCATTATATTTGGTTCTCTTTGTTCTCTCAGATTCGTACACGAGTAGCTGGGAAGTATACTCTTTACAGACCAACCTCTGTTCCCACAACCCACTGTGCTGGAGTCACCCGATTCTCATCAATTGCTTCACAGAACACAAGGTTTTCTCTTCTCTACGTATACAGATATGCAGGCAATTACAAAGAATGACTGAAGAGTCCTTGAAATTGAAGCAGACCATGCAGGGTTACGTGAGAGGGTTTAGAATGAGGAAAGTAAAAGGGAGAATTTCGTGCTTATCTCATAATCTCAAAATTCAAGATAAAAAGCTAATAAAAAGTTAAAGCAATGTTGTCTAACAGTTTTCTCTGAAATTCAAGCTTTCCATCCTATAGGAATCTCCTTAAGCAGGAAGATAAACAGCTGAAAATAGCTTCAGGATGTTCCTGAAACTGACTACATACACTAGACCCCTCTCTCTGAGAGTAAACCACTAAAGCTGCTGAGAATCACTCTTAGAGAAGCAAAGGTGAAAAGAAGACTCTCCGACAAAACAACTTCAACAGAAGACTCTGAGAATAGAACAGCTCCCTGGAAGAAGCAGAAACCAGCAAAGCTGCCAGAAAAATTCACTTGTAAAGGACACTCTGGGAACTGCCTGCAGCTGTGGAGTATGTTTCAGGTTCCCAAACTTTGTGAGCTGTCACTGATGTTGGGATGTCCTTTGGCAAGGTAACTATCAGTCGTTTCTGCTTCTGTAAGTGACCCCTCAAACATGTTCACATAAGTAACGCCAAATAAAATTCATTGTTTCACCAAGTTGTTCAGATGTTTTGTTTGTTGTGAACCCCTAAAGGGGTGAGAAGTTGTATCTGTTGTGTCTCTCAAAGAAAAGTTTTGCCACACAACAAGTAGAATTGTGAAAGAGCAATAGGTTAAGGTTCACACTGTTGTTAGGTTAGGATTAGGAGTAATTTTGTGGTTGGTGTTAGGGTCAAGTTAGGGTTAGGGCAAGTAGAAAACCAGTGTTTAATGAAACAGTTGACTCAGTGATGATTTATGATTGAAACATTTAGCTTCACTTCAGGCCTATTGTCATCAGAATAATAAAAATAAAGGTGTGGGTATAACTTCTGGAAGCAAAATACATAATGTAACCATATATATTGAAAGAAATTATTGAAATTTAAAACAGTCAATATCAGACACATCGATAGCTATACACAAAGGATTCTATCTTACCACAAAAATTCTGTCTCATCCATGGTGCATATTCTCAAAAGGTAGGAAATACAAAACAGCCTAGATACCCCAAACTGATATATGGAAAATAAAGTTTCACACACACACACACACACACACACACACACACAATTACCTCACACAGGAGATGATGAGCAGCCATATGCTAGCAAACAATCCCAGTGCTATATATATATAATTATTCCCTTTAAGTAATTAAGATTTTCACTGCCCCACCGCCCCAAACTGCAAGCTGTTGTCATTGCTCTTGATTGATTATCACAATTTGATGGCAAAACCTTATTTGCTTAGGATCCATCAGATATTTTGCTTACAGGATTTAGAAAAATCCAACTAGGATTGACCTAGAAACTTTCTGCCTGTAGACTAACTATGGAGGCTGCTGGGATAGAAAAGTTGTTTGCAATATTAGCCAGCTGTAAACTCTGCAAATTCTAATAAGGACTGTCCTGGCAAGAAATATTCTACAAAGTAATAGAGGCCCACACAACTGTCTGATTGCATTAAATTGTATTCAGTAAGAGGAAATTAATAGTTGGAGAGTTCATAGACCCTTGGGAAGACTCAAATTCTACCATTATGTAAATTTATATACTATTCAACTGGCTTATAAATAGATAACCTTATATACACAAATTAATGCTGCTCTCGCCTCTTCGAGGAAGTTTAACTTTGCATCAGGTAGAAGCTATTAGATAGAATCATAACAGGTCAAGATATATGAAATAAGTGACAGTAGAATGTCCATACATAAATTGAACATGTCACACATGCCACCTACCAACAAGACTCAGGAACACCAAAGATAAGAGGGCAGAAAGATTAATAAATAATCAGAAGGAGGTTGTGAAGTGTAATCTTCTATATATGGAAGAGATATTGCATCTATAAACTCTCAACAACTGTAATGGCCTGCACAAAACCTGCAAAGGTCAAAGCAGCCAACTGTGGGAGAAGGGATCATGGGTTCTCATGTTTAGTTGAGAAATTAGTTTTCTTTATGGACAAGGCCAATGTAGACTATCCATTCACCCAAGAATATATGGAAAATGCCAATTTCATTCAGTATGTTAAAAATAAGTAGATAGATAGATAAATAGTCAAAAAAGTGAACAGCTGAAGGTGCAGATTTTAGAGGGGAAGTTAAAGGGTAGGATTCTAGAAGAGTTCGAGTAGGAGATATTTATGTGAGGGGTCAAAGAAATAAAAAGTGAATTTTACTTATTTTTGTAATTCCCAAAGAATGTAAATAACAAAGAACTTAACCTAGGATTTAGAAGAGAATATGAAGAATATATAAAAATAAAGACATATATTTAAAAAAGGAAAAGGAAATTCACAATTTGTGATTCGAATAAGCTAATCCATTCTTTTTTTCAAGAAGCCAGTAACTGGAGCCATGAGAAGACAAGACTGTTTTGAATTAGGTGAGGTATGAGCCAAAACATGTAGGAAAGGAAGAGGCCTTAGGTTTCTTCATGTTCCCTGGAAGGATCCCACTTCCTGAGACCTTTCAGACAGCCATTGGCATTAGGCCTGTGGTCAGCTAATTTTCCAGATTCTGACAGTTAATAAAACATGGCCTTTCAATGTAGCAGGGCAATGTGATTAGAGCACCTGGCAGAAACCCAAGGCTAAGTCCCTGTGGTACTGAGGTGAGACTTACTATCAAATCAGAGGTCTGAAGTAAGAAGAAAATTCCTTAAAGGAACAAGGTGAACACCAGCCACTTTAGTATGGAAAAGCAATAAGAAGCTTTTGTATATTCCAGACAGATTCCCATTGTCTATTTCTAGATTTTATTGTTACATTCTTTTGTTAATAATATTATCCCCAAGCTGTTTGTCCATAACTGTTGTGTGTGTGAGTCTGATAAATTTGAGAATGGTAAAGAAAACAAAAAGATGAGGAGGACAAGGAAGGGGACAGTGGGTTAAATATATAATGACCTCAAAAATTAAAAGAATCTTAAACAATGATGAGAGACTTAAATGTGTACTTAGCTTATATATTAAGAAGCACTTTGTTTTACTGACCAAGTATTATAAACAGTTTCTCAGCTACTATAAAATGAAAACCTGTCCATGTATTAACATATCCTCTATATACATAAATCTTTAGATATGTGTAATGATCAGAAATTAATTAATTTTATAAAAGTATATTGGATGTTTGGAATAAGTAAATACAATGTTAGAGTTTTATAATATTATAGCTAAAATACTATTTAAAAAGAAATTTCATAGTGAGAGGAGTAGTCTCACTGTACAGAAGAATTCAGATACACAGCTCTAAAGTATATTTGGACTTATGAGCTGGAGATTCTGTGGAGAGGGTGGAAGTAAATGTCCCTAAAATATCAGATGCAGAGCTGTGAGTTCTTAATGTTATAGAGACAAATCTTGTATGGTTTGACTTATATAGAAAATTGCTGAGCTTACTGAAGACTAATGATTATAATATATAATAATGATATATTATATGCAAAGGTACATATAACAAAGAATGGGGCCTACAATTAGCCTACATATGTCCTATTAAACTCATTTGTCAGAGGCTCAAAATGAGAAGCCAATACATTGCTTTCATGTAAGAGCATACCAGGTAGATTTAGTGAAAATCTACACGATCCAAATATTCAAAAATATATTTATCACTGAAAAACTTGACAGAAATAATCAGTTCTCCTTAAAAATTATGCAAAAAGCAATACAAATCAAATTGAGACAAAAATACCGCTGAGTTAATTTTGTGTAAGCCATCTACTACTGGACCTTTTTTCAGTATGTGGTCAATAAACCTAGAAAGATTTTTTTGGTGAGTAGAGAATTAGTTTTTCCTTTGCAAGCAGATGTAAACTGGAGATGACATATTGGGATGGGACTCAGAACTAGAGCCCAAACAGGCTTCAATCTGTGCAGATGCTGTGCATGTTGCAACTCTCTCTGTAAATGCATATGTGCCCTGCCTTTTTGTTTCAGGAACACAATAAATTCCCCTCTGACACTTATCATCCCAGATAAATGTAGGTTATACACTGAGAATAAGAAAAAGTCCATTGGAAGAGATCTAAATTATATATGTAGCCCAAGACTTATAAATATGTTATAGGTTTGAAATTTTGATATGCTCTCTAACCAGAATTGTTATAAATGCATACAAAACTTCATCAAAGCATGAGCTTAGAAATCTGAACTGAGATAGATAAATAAGTAGATGTATTCATGCATATACACATATATAAATACATACATGCATATGTAATGCCTACACATAGACATGTATATATGAAAGATGACTGATAGTTAATAGATAAATAGAGGAAATGAATAAATAAATGATGTATAAATTAGGCATTACTGTAAATATTAATTTTTAATGTGATTAACAAATTCTGAACAAATGAAATAAAGCACACATAAGAAATATATATCTACAAATCCAGCCCCATAGAAGTTAGGAGAAAGAGAACTCCAACTAAATGAGGTTAACCACAACCATGAAAACACAGAAAATAAATAATCTCAGATCAGCAAAAACAAAAGAAAGGAAGCATACACAGCATCATCACCATCACCATACCTAGCAGCAATAATAGCAGCAGCAGCAGCAGCAGCAGCAGCAGCAGCAGCAACAACAACAACAACAACAACAACAGCAACAAAAACAGCCACAACAACACTAAAAGCAAAAATGTGGGCTATAAAAAACATCTAAATGTTAAAAATTTATATGTGATAATACTGTATTAAATGGACACTAAACTCCAATTGATGGAAACTTTATAATTTAATACAGAATGAAAGAGTATTCTAAAGGTATCTGTCATTTTCACAGCAAATTAAAATGTATTGAAGAACAAGGATATAAGAACATATATTCTTATATGTTTTGGTGAATATATTCTGTAAATATGTGTTGGGGCCCTGATTCTTTTAACAACCATTAGCCTCCGCAAGTCTCTGGTTGGGATGGGACAGGACAATGACCTGTTCATTGGTGAGAGTGGGATATTGAAGTCTCCCACTATCAGTGTATGAAGGGCGATATATGATTTAAGTAGAAATAATGTTTCTTTTATCTACTTTGGTGCCTCTGTGTTCGGTACAGATGGTAAGGTTTGAAATCATTTTGGTATAATTTTCCTCTGATGAGTATGTTGTGCCCTTTCTTATCTCTTCTGATTTGTTTTGCTTTAAAATGCATTTTAGATTTTTAAAATGGCTACATGAGCTTGCTTCTTAGGTCCATCTGCTTGGAATATCTATTTCCAACACTTTATCCTGAATTAATCTCTATTGTTGGAGTTAAAAAGTGTTACTTGGAATCAGAAGACGGATAAAGCCAGTTTGGGCAACCAATATGTTAGTGTTTCTTTATTGGAGAACTGAGTTCATTAATATTGGGCAAAATCAATGACCAATGAGTTTTGATTCTTGTTACATCGTCAATGTTGCTGCTGCTGCTGGTGGTAGTATTTCTTTGTATGCTTCCCTTCTTTTGATTTTGCTGATCTGAGATTATTTATTTTCTGTGTTTTCATGGTTGTAGTTAACCTCATTTAGTTGGAGTGCTCTTTCTACTAACTTCTGTGGGGCTGGATTTGTAGATATATATTTCTTAAATTTGTTTTTATCTGGAAACATTTGTTTTCTCCATCTAGGTGACTGAAGGTTTAGCTTGGTATAATAATCTGGGATGGCGTCTATGATCTCTTAAAATCTGCAGCACATCTTTACATGCACTTCTGGATTTTAGATTCTTCAGATAATACATGGAAAGGCATGAAACAGAAAAGTATCTATTAGGCCTCATTTGGAGCAATTGGTAGCCTACAGAATGGAAAAAGGTTTTTTTTTTTTTTTTTTTTTTTTTTTTTTTTTTTTTTTTTTTTTTTTTACCAATTCCACATTCAGTGAAGAACTAATATCTAAATCCAAAATATATAAAGAACTAAGAAAACTAGGTATCAGAAAACCAAATAATCCAGTTAAAAGTGGGATATACATTTAAACAGAAAACTTCCAACAGATGAAACACAAACAGCAGAGAAAGACATAATGTTCAACATCCTTATCCATAAGGGAACTACAAATCAAAACTACTATGAGATCCTAACTTATACTTGATAGAAAGGCTCAATAAGAAAATGACATGCTGGTAAAACTGTGAGGAGCGAAAGTATATGAAGACACTATGAAAATCATTATAGAAGTTTCTGTGGAAGGTTGATATTTATCTACATCAAGTCCCAGCTATATCACTTTTGGGTCTATACACAAAAGAAGCTTCATCCTACCATGAGGACAATTATGTTCATTGCTGCTGTATTTATAATTTCCAGAAATTCAAAACTATCTAGATGCCCCTCCTCAGAAGAATGGATAAAGAAAAGGTAGTACATTTACACATTAAATTACTATATAGCAGTTAAAATGACATGATTCAATTTGCATGCAAAACAGTTGAACTAGAAAGATATAGTGTGTATTCCCTTATAATTGATATATGTTGTCTAAGGAATATTATCCATTAAATAAATGATAATGAAGATATAGTCTGAGAGGCTACATGTAGAGGAGGAGACTAGAACTGACATATGAATCTGCCTGGGAGGCTAAAACAAGACAAATTTTATAATTGGACTCTTCACTGATGTTGGAAATGCAAATGGAAGGAGAAAGTGATGAGCAAGAGCCAAAAAGGTGCTTAAGGAGAGAATATGTGGAGAGCTAGTTAGACTTTAGGGGCATTTAAAGCAAGGCAGGGAAACCTAGCACAGTAAAAACTTTCTAAAATATGTGATCACAATCTTTTGAAGTCACTAAATAATGTGGGAGATGGAGTCTCAACTCTTCATCTTATGTCACTAAATAAAGCTTTGAGATACCGGATTGTTTGATATGCAGTTGAGTTTTTGACCAGAAGAATCCCATGAAGATCCCCAAGCAACCCAGTTTGTTTGTAAAGCAATAGGCTATTTTCTGTAAATAGATGCAATTTACAATTGATGAAGACAATACCCACACAAATCATTGAACACAAGGATGTTGACCTGGTCACTACATAGAACCTACACTGGTTCATTTTCATGTCTTTGGTACAGGAAGGTACTATGCAAGGTATGAAAAGAAAAGAGAAATATAACACAAACCCAGCTACCAAACTTTGATCTGTAGCTTGTCTTGCCTGAAAAATATGCTAGGATAATGGTGCCAAAAAGCTTGTGAGAGTAACCAACGGATATCTAATTTGATAGATTAAGGCCTATTCCATGAGATGGTACCTACATTCAAAACTGTTGTAGAATCCAAGAACCTACAACTAGATAGCCTGGAGACTTAGATTAAACCACATACTACTATTTTTAAGGAACAATAGAATGATCCCTAATGATGTTCTGTTAGATGAATAGATCAGGTCCTAATTTAGAGACCATCAGGGAGGCTTTATCCTGCATCAGATGGGTATAAATACAGAGACCCAGAGCCAAATATCTTGCAGAGAGACCTTAGAACTAACAGCCATAAGTGGGATGTCTTCATCAAATTTCTCGTTTTAGAACTCAGGGAACCACAGCTGAAAAGGAGATAGAAGGAAAGGGTATCAGAGCCAGAGGGAATGGAGGACACAGTTCCATGTAATAGTTTTTTATTTACCTCATTATATTTTAATTTTGTTAAGTTTTGTTATCTCTTAGAAGCCCATTCTTTTCTAATGAGAGACAGAAATGGAATGAATCTGGATGGAAGAGGAGGTAGGGAAAAACTGGGAGGACTAGAGGTAGTGGAAACTGTATTTAGGATATATTGTAGGAGAAAATACTATATTTTCAATAAAAAATTATTTTAGAAATAAATAATCTTCTTTCTCCATTTTTTGTTAAACTAGTCATCAATACTTCAGTAAGGAGTTAAATAATGCATTTGAGAGATTTGAGAAAAACTTGGGTTTTTTTTGTACATTAATTAAAATAAATAAGAAAGTGAAATCAATGCCAAGTGTATGTGTGTGTGTATTCTATAGAGTGATAATATATAATATTATATATATAATATTATATTATATATAATATATATTACAAAATATTATTAAATATATTTGGATATAGCAAAAATTGTTATGATCATGTACACTTTTTTATATTTCATACATATAAGTATTTAGAAGTAAATGCTGAGATATTCTTCAGTATTTTAGGAGAAGTACATTAATTACCTTTCTAATTCCTGTGACAAAATATTCAAATAAACAAGTTAAACCATGGGGGTTGATTATCAGAGGACTCAGTCTATTTGAAGTGATAGAGTAGAGCACTCATATCATAGAGAAGACCATGTAGATGCATACCTGACATTCTTTGTCTTTTTAAAATTCCATCTGGGGTTCAACTTAGGGGATAGTATCACATCAATTCAATGTGGGTCATCCAACCAAAGTTAATTAATTTATGGAAACACCTACACCAAGGCACTTACATCATCCTATAGTTGATTTTAAATCTAATTAGGTTGATAATGAAGAGTAAACATTTAGAACAAAGGTGTGATGTGAAATGTGATTTTCCATGAGTTTCTCATGGTGGAAGTAAGTTTAAGATTTTAAGATTCATCACAGTACTAACTTTAGTAATGTCTTTACTCAAAATGTAATAACAAGTATTGAGTTATATGTGAAAATACTATTAATATTTTACTAGCTAGAAGTCATTTTTTAACATAAGGTGCTGATAATACTCCCCAAAATCTACAGTCCATACTTACCTATATTTCCAGTTAAAATCTACCAACTACATTATGCAGTGTAAGACCATATCTGGGTAAATAATCTATTTTAGAATTAATTATGAGACATTTAAACATGATTTATTGTGTTCTACAGCTTAGATTATTGATTTGTGCTATAGTGTATTATTTTAAATTTGTTTCTTTAATTTTATTATATTTTAATTTTATTATTACACTTTAATTAACTTTACTGTCTGTTTTAATATTTTTAATATCTTTACCATTTTGCACTCATGACATGGAATATAGATTAGTCTGTATAATCCTGAGTAATGGTGGCAAGCCTTTCTGTTTCAAGAATGCATCAACTTCCTCCTCAAAATTATAGAATTCAATGGACTATATTTAATGAATATATTTTATATGTAAGATTCTTAAATTCCATTTGTTTTATACTTAGCTAAAAGTTTATCCTATTTCTGTTTTAGCTAGATTAATAAAACCAGGATGGGCTCATTAGACTTTGTGTTTTCTTTTTGAACTTTTCTCTAATGAAAATGAGATGTACAGTGTATAAAGAACACTACAGCTTACATTTCCTTATATCTATGCTTTGATATACCACAAGAATATTTATCTTGGTCTATTTAGTATTGTTCTGCCTGAAGGTCATTTGATTTTCTGCCATTATATCTTCATAACCTATGCTACAAGCCAGAACCCAGCTGTCTATGTTAGAGTGAGTGAAAGCATGTGAGTTGAGAATCAGATAGTTGACAACAAAGTATTTTGTGGTTTAACGTACAGCTTATTTTTATAATTCTAAAATTAAATATATAGTTAGTTAAAAATTTCTGAATTCCATCCTAAGAGCAATGGTAAAGTATTGATCTCTCATTTCAAATAAGCCTGAGGTTTATGTATGTTGCACACAATATTTATTAAACATTCAATGATGCACATCATTAACTCTGAATCACATTGAACCCTGTACAACAGGAAGAAATAAATCAGAAAAGCAATGAAACTTTCCTGTTAGATCTAAAACATTTTTAACAAAAATTTTATGAATGCAAATATCTGTTTCTTTTGTAAAAAAAAAAATGTTATGATCGTGTTACTATCAATTTGGGTGGCACACATAGTAATACTATAAATGGCACTCTTAATATACTTGAAGATATGTGCTTAGAGATGAACATTACATGTACATAAATAAAGCACCTCAACTCTTAGACCCACAGTCAAATAGATTTCCTGTCATGTTCCTTTTTATCATATATACTCTTTCAAATATTGATCCCAGTATTTACATAATTGCGTTAATAAGGGAATGACATATATGTTCAAGAAATAAGTCTTAATAAATTCAGATACTAAGTTTAAGATAAAACACATTTCAGTAAATTTTAAGAAGAGAAAATCTTTTAATGTATTAAAAGTATATTTCTTAGAAAATATCAATGATTAAGTATTAGTGAAAGTTAAAATTTGGAAATATATGGCAATATTTTATTAAAACAAATGGTTACTTTTAAGATGTACAAATACATAGCCAAAGTAAAATAAGAATTTATTTCATTCAAAGCTTGAGTAGAAACAATTTTGTCTTTAGAATAACTGGTTTCAAAATAGTTTCTACAAAGAATCTTAGTCCACTACTTTAGCTGAACTGATTTTGCATTCAATAATAGCAAACCACAGGACTGAAAAAGTGACTCTACGTGTAAGAGTACTTCCTGCTCTTGCCCCTGACCCTAGTTCCATTACCAGCACCTATATGGTGGATCATAACTACTTGTAACTCCTTTTCCAAGGGCTCCTAACTGACCTCCTTGACATTGTGCATGTGCATGGTGAACATTTATAAGATCAGGCACACAAAATACACATGAAAGGTAAGCTAATGAACAAATATATATGCTTTTTTGTAAACAAATTAGATTATATTTTTAAATAATAAGGAAAAAGTTCTCAAGGTCAGTCTTATTCAATATTAGTTCTATATAAAGACTTTTAATAATAGTACTTCTTTATTTAATAATAATTTTAGATGTCAAATTCTTTATGTCTTTGAATTCTAATTGTATTTCAACCTAATATTTAAAATCTTGATGCTATTAAGTAAATATTGCAAGACAAGAGTTTCTGTAATATGTAATTTCACTACATTAAGTAAACACTGTCAGA
The DNA here is from genome assembly GCF_011762505.2 of Arvicanthis niloticus. Taxonomy (NCBI): domain Eukaryota; kingdom Metazoa; phylum Chordata; class Mammalia; order Rodentia; family Muridae; genus Arvicanthis; species Arvicanthis niloticus. The sequence goes on from NC_047661.1 coordinate 57,514,555, forward strand.
AAAAATAAAGTCATTTTATGCCCATTGTATCTTCTAAATGTTAAAAAAAATAAATAATAAAGTAAATATTTTACATTTTGCAGGATGAGTATTGAAATTGAAACATAAACAAACTAAACCCATAAAAAACAAAGCTCAGACCCTCCTGGGTAATAACTGTCAGCTCATTCCTGGGCAGAAGAATTCTACTCAGTGTGTCTGCAGCCCTTTGTGCTTTTGCCTGTGCATTCCTGACAGGGTGGAATATGCCTTAGTCGCAACCAGAATGCCTACAGAGGAGTCTTTCTGTTTGCTAGAATTTCTGAGGTCATGCTTGATCGTTAAGCGTTTAATGATCTCAACATATTGCTGTTTCAGTTATTAATATTTTATCCACTCCAGATTCTCACAGTTTGGTTTTTAATCTTGAATCATGTAAATGTACATTTCTGACCTAAAGTCTAATTATGTAAAACACAATGTGATGCCATACGTGGTTATGTGCTTTTAACCTCTTGATAAAATGAACACATCCTGAACTCTGTGCAGTAACTATGAAATAAATAGGTCTGTTGGAGAGGATCACGTGAATCACAAGAATAAAGTGATCACGGTGTAACTCACATCTCCATTTAAACTGAAAATCCTGCTGATTGTTTACAATATGTGCTAACAAATGGCCATAAAGAAGTTCATAATCTATACAGAATAATTAGCTTTATAAATTTTATTTTTTCTTGTATATTTTTAGATAAAATGTGGCAATAAGGGAGCACAAGGGATAGACTTGAACTATCTTATAGAAAATATCATAAAATAAGCGATATTAAATAAATATATATAGTATTCTTCTTAATTATCAGTACATGATTTATTTCCTAAAGTCAAATAATAATGGAAAAATAAGGTTTGTAAAATAGTTGACCCAATTTATCCTCCAGGTGTCTTCATGAAACTGGCTTCAGTGAGCAGAGCCTGTTGGGACAAATTGGCTCTGATCCACAATACAGGGCTGCAGGAAATCATCAGAGGACTCTTAATTCTTCATGGCCTGGTGTCCTAGTTACTGAGGGAGTCTGGGTTAGTATGAGGAGTTGAGAGCATTTGACAGAAAGAAAGCATCTACAGTCATCTCTTGAATACCTATTGTTGTCACTATTGCCATTAGGCTTTGACTCCCAGAGATCTATTCCTGAGGATGTTAAACACTGCAATTTCAGTGTTTCTATGTTTATATCTTTAAAGCAAAGTTATTTTTTCACTAACTATCAAATGGTTGTATATTCTAACAATTGATTGGTTTCAAGATTTTTTTCTAGTATGCAAACAAAGTGAATGAATTCATGTGTAGATTCACTCCATTTCTTTGATATTGTTTAGGGTTCATAATCTTGGACAAACTATCATTGTATTCAATACTGTATTAAACTATAATAGAATGGTGTGTATCAGTGTATGTCAACATAGAAAATTGCAATTACTGTGCACTATAAAAGCAAAAACACCCTGACTTGTGCATAGAGCTCTTACCAGCAATGCCTCAGAGAGTACCAGAAATTGATGAGGTTTAGACACTGGAGTCAAAAGTGAGAGGGATGTCCAGTATACTGGTTTGGACTTCTTATGCATTACACATTCAGCTTTGGTACATTTATTTAAATTTCTTCAGTCATTTAACCTCACTTATATAACTTTAACTTCATAAACATTTTTAATTTATTTATGTGTGAATTTCATATGTGAGTTCTGTATTTATATCCTTCCCAACCATCTACTGACCATTACTCAGACTATGTTAAATTAACTCTAGCAGTCCTAAAGTATATTCTGATAACAGCTTTTCTTAAAATGTAGGTTTTGCTCTCCCCTTTTTAATGAATCTCAGAAATTAATTTATCAGATGGAATATAAAATTATTTTATGAGAGAAGGATATGATGGATACTGTCATAAATTCAAGTACTAGAGTGGCTGAAGCAGTAGGATCACTGAGTTTAAGACAAGTAAGGTTTATCTAGTATTAAAGACTGAAAACATGTTTTACCTAAAGCAAAATAACCCAAAACAACATTTTATAAAATCAAAAAAAGAAAAATAGCAATAATGACTCTTTGAGGATGCAAATTTTATTTCAAATAGATATAAATTCATTTTGCTTCACTATAATTCTACAGTATCCTTTTTCATTAACTTTTCTAAATGTATATATGTATACAATATATTTTGGTTATATTCATACAATAGCTCTGTCTTCTCATATATCTTCTAAATACTTTATTCTTCCCAACTATTTTCATACATTAAGATGTGTATAAATTTTTGTGTATGAACATATGCATCTGCATAGCAGTATCTAAGCTATTATTAGTGTATCAATGATTAGTCCTATCAAGAAAACAGTAATTCACAGCATTCTTCCCCATCCTCTTAACTTCAAAATCTTTCTAACCATGATTTCATACATGATCTGCACCTTAGGGGGTAATATATGTGTACTGAGAATTCAACAGTCATTTATTTTTACCATATTGACCAGTTATGATATTTTACCTTCATTGTTGGCCTCTAAAAGAAGAATTTCTGAATAAAGCTGAAAGAAAACAGTCAATGTACAAAAAAGTATTTTTAAAACAGTTTGAATATACATTCATTTAATAAAAAAAAACCAAAACAAAACAAATTATACTGTTTTCTGGATCAGCGAATTTGCTAGCTGTAACCTTTTTTGGTCAGGATTATAGTACCAGACATAAATTCTTTTCATTGGAAGATGAGGCTACCCCAAAAGTTTGGATGTGCTCAAAATATTCAATCTACTATTGACCAGTGGCATGTTTTGCCTTGCTGGTCAGTATTGTAGCATACCTGACCCCCAGATGAGTAGGACTGGCTTTGTTTTTTGCTTTCAATATACTTCATACAAGCTTTTGTCACTGTGACTGTAGACAGTAAGAAATCAGTGTCCTTTAGCTTGTTATCTCTGTCTATATAAGACATGTCTGTTGTCTTCAACAATCGTGTTTTACCATGTACTTCTGGTCAGCAAACAAAAGCAATGAAAGAATGCTGCCTTTTAAGGGGAGTCTCTGGAGATATCCTCACTAACAATTCTTACGGTAAAACTCTTTACCTCTCATAAGGACTGTTGTTTCAGAACTCTAGGCCATTACCCAGCTATGTAAGGTACTCATATTCAAGCACTTTTTAAGATAATTATTTTTAGCTACTTTTAAAAGAGTAAGCTTCCATATATTTTAATGTATTCTTAGTTTAGATAACGCACAATATTTTTATATCTTTGCACACTAAGTAAAACTTTGCCATTGTGGGGAGCAGAACTCAAAATGGCGCCTGGCTGGGTGCCAGAGGCCCCTGATGTGTTGGCTCACCATTTCAGGAAGCCTGGGTGTCACATAGGCTAGGCTTTACTGCGCATGCATTTTGATTGTTTATTGTTACATAAGATTGGCTCAGCACCAATCGAGAATGACCACATGGCAGGTTCTGATTGGAGAGGACACAGAGATTTAAGGGTTGGGAGCTAGAGCTCACGAGCTTTTTGCAGTACTTCAAGGTTCCTGAATAAACTGTTTTGAGAAGAAGATCACCTGTCCATTGTCTTCTGTCTGCTGGTCGGTTAGGAGGCAACATGCCACGTATTTATATACCAATTGTTTCATTACCATACACCACAGAAAAACTTTAGTTTTTCCTCCTCACTCTTGTGGCTCCTCTCTTATTTCATGGCAAATACACATACACATGCCTAGTTAATCTCTGAATCTAAAATTTAGAATATAATAGTTGTGTATAAGAGAACACATATTGTGTTTGACTTTCTGATTCAGAGCTACCACAATCAACATTATATCTTCTTTCCAGTTCCATCAAGTTTCTCAAAGAAATCATAATTTCATTTTTATAGTGATGAATAGAATTCCATTGTGTTTATGTAGCAAATTCCCACACTTCCCCTGTGTGTTCATCATGTTATACAGATAGATTAATTCTACCTCCCAATTACCTTCTAACCAAGCAGAGCTGTAAGGAACATAGATGTAATGGCATCTCTTTAGTACAGCAAAATGTGCTTTTGGTAAATTCTTATGAATGTTCTATCTGGTTTGTAACAGTAGTTCATTTTTCTCATTTATGTGTGTGGGAGGGTGTTTAAGATCCATATATGTATATATACATATATATATGTGTGTGTGTATAGATATATATTCCCATAAAGATAATATACATATATGTTAATATGATGTAAAGCAAACTGAATTAAAGTTTCCATCTGCTCTATCAGTCATAAAATATATCAATATCTTCTTTATTTAAATCTGAATCTTATCATACACCCCTTGCTCTCCTCAAATTCACTGTTTTGAGCTGACCTCAAATTCCAACAGATCCTCTTGACACTGTTTCCTAAGTCCTGGGATTTAAGACATGCACCCACATCCTAGGTACTTCTATTTTTAGATTTGAGAAAACTCCAAATGGCTATGCCAGAACACTATTTGTGAAGAGTGTTTATATGATGCCATAGTTTCCAGGATGGGTTTTCAAATCCAGTCTCATTAAATAGACAAAAGCAGGACACTAAAATGAAAATTATTATCTTAAGAAATGTTATTGAAATAATTTCTCTAATTTTCCTGGAGCATAGAACAATTTCCAATAAAAGTATACTTCAGTATGTACCACTTCTCAAGTAACAAAGAAATTCCAGGATTTCAATTATATATTTTAATATATAATTTTATTCAGTGCTCTGTGACAATTTCACATTTCTACTTGTTGTGAAAGTACTTTTTCTAGAAATTGTATGCTCAGTGTGTCCATATTGAACAAGAGTACCTGTTTGGAAAATCAGAGACCCAGTTATATACTTTTTGTTTTCAGGTATATTTTTCTCAGGAAACTTCCCCTCACATCTATCTGCAGACTCTTTGGTCATTTGTGGTGCTAGTAAAAGGCAGAGATTTGGGTCAGTAGACAGACAGTAGAATGGAAAAAAAGATAATAATAGTTGCAGTAGTAAATTGCTTGACATAGCTGTATCTCTCCAACAGAATCAATAACAACTGGATGCAGTAGGCTACTGTCAATTTTAAAACTGCTTAGAATTCCTTCCTTGTGCCACGCAGTTTTCCATGAGCTGACACATCCCCATTAACCTTCCCAGACCCATGTATTAACAAACCCCTGCTCCCCTTCCCAATGGCAGATTTAATACATACCTGCTTACCTTCATAGTGCCACTCACTAACACCCCTCTACTCATATTCACATTGCCATACACTAACACTCACTAAAGGCCTCTCCATGACTCCTCACAGCATGGACCCAACACAGAGAAAGTCCTTGGGTTTATTGGCATGACAGATGGTGGGTGGATCTGGATGCACACCCCCTAAACCCAGGGCAGTCCTGAGTTAAATATGGAGGGAAAGAGGGGGGAGGGGCTGGGGAGGAATGCTTATTTGGCTCCACCCTCTGGCCTTCAGGTACCTCATTAGTATGTAAATCTCTCTAGGGCCTGAGGCCTGTTTATCAAGCCCTCCACCTGTGTCTTATGTGATTGAAGGGTGCAGGTTGAATGGAGATTAGACCTCATGTCCATGGCCCAACAATCTATCATATAAAAACATTTATTTTCAATTATTATTAGTGACTATGATGATGATGATATTACCAGTGAAGCGTGTCACCTCACAAGACTATTCTAAATGTGGGTTCATTATGATTTATACACATTTTCAATTAAAAAAGCTTAAAAGCAGTCTTCCTAAAGAACAATGAACATTTTTAGTCACATTGAATAAAACCTCAGGAATTAATGTTAATCTCTCAGTAAATCTTCACTTAGGGGAATAAAGGCTTTTCATACAGCATTATTAGTCCAAAAACTTCTAATTCTTCACTGATTTAATTGTATGCACTCCTACTCTTTCCAGGTGGTTTAGTCTGAGACTTGTAGTCAAGGAACTATTGATAAGAGAACTGCTCTATATAGCACCCTTAACTGACCTGTCCTCACCACCAATAAGAATCCCTCAAAGTCCTCCTGATACTTATCATTTCTTATATTTTTGGTTGTGAGCCTAGCCTTTAACTGCTGAGTCATCTCTTTAGACGAAATTTTATTACTTCTATGTGAAATATTTCTTTCATAAAATTTAAAAATTCAAAATCTTTTAATGTAATATTTTATTAGCAAACATTTGAAATTCAAAATATAGTTTTTCTACCATTAAACAGCAAATAATTTAAATTTTATATTATTACTTTTTAGATGGCAAATATTAATCTAAGCATAGTTTTTAAAAAATATTTCTCTAACAATATTACATATTGGCATCACATTCATTCATATTTGTTTAGACAGATATTATAGGATTTGCTTCATTAAATAGTCAAGAATCAAGTACACAGGTGAATCAAAATTCTGTTTCAATAGTTGGTTGACCTTCTATTACAATATTTTCTGTAATTAATTTAAATACTAAATTAGCTAATTTAAACACATTTATGGGCCTTTTATCTTTGAGGTAAGTTCTCTTAACTTTATGGCTTTTTTCCCCCTTGGTTTTTAGCAACCATACCTACGGTGCAAACCCATGTCCACTCCAGTTCAGGGAATGTTCTTTTCACTGTAATGAAACTACAATGTTTTGTTTTCTATTAAGAAGTAAAGATTTATATTTCTTTTTATACACTTTATTTCATTGGCTTTATGATGCATTTTTATGACAAACCATCAGCTATGTCTTGACGGATACAATCAAATATTTCAAAAGTGATGGTTTACCTTATTTTATAATCTTAGATTGTTTCTCATAATTTGACATTTCATGAAACAGACTGGCATCATTTTATTAAATTATATTAATTATAACTGCCAAATGTGTTCCTTGCACATTTGAGAATGTTTCATGCTACACAATGAAAAGTAACTTCTGTTTAATTCTTAGTAACTTACCATCACTCAGAATAAACCTACAGTGCAACATCCTCTGAGTGTTCTTGTAATATACCTCTGTGGATGTGGTAAAGGTAGAGAAGTAGGACAAACCTTTCATTGTTACTTTCACTTTCAGAGATCCTTGTTCCCAGAGTTGAAGGGGCATGTATTACTTATATTTATAATTTTTGAGGCTTTATGGAATGTTGTTATTGTTTATAAAGTATAATTTTAGAGCATCTTCTTCAGTTTTGTAAATAAGACAATATTTTTAGTTTTTAATGTAAATTATACACTAGATAATTTTATAGACAATAATGAATTGGATTATTCCTATAACATCCTGCTAATGCAACAGTGGGTACGTGTTGCCAGGCTGATGATTATTGTACATTGTGTATTGTATGTATATATACATATAAAATATATATATATATATATATATATATATATATATATATATATATATATATATATATATATCATTATGAAAGCTAGCCTACAGGAAAAAAATTTCCAGGTCAATATGGGTTTAATTCCCTCATGTTTAATGACTTAAATATAAAATATCTTTGGCAACAGGGCCTTGGTCAGGTCTGAACAGTAATGACAAACATTGAAAATAGCCTGAAATGTACAGTAGTTTATGAGCCATGATTCTGCAATGATTCCAGAATCATTGCTGACATTGGGCTTTACATTCATTATTATGTGGTACCTGGCAGTACACAGTTACCTTGTTTAGGTAACTCAATATAAACTCCACATGTGTTTATTGATATATTTTAGGGAACTTCTAGAGTTGTACACTGATTTACATATAACTTTCCAAAGGGTCTTTAATGTTGGTTATCCATCCCTGTATACTCTTCTCTATTCTGTGCTCCTTTCAACAGTTTCAATGTATCTCTTTTTGTGCTATTTTTTCCTTTGACCTTATATAACAGCATGGTTTATCACCCTACATTGAATGTTTCCTCAACTCTAACCATGTCTCCCTATTAATTTCCTGATATCTGTGACTATTTCATGTTCTAGTGGAAGGTGGCAAATCCTGAATGTATGGTTGGTATATGCAATGCATGGTGAGTTTAAGGGAAAAATAATAGAATAAATAAAAGAATAAGAAAAGCAAGATGCATCTGAGAGATTTAGGGGTAGTGTGAATATTATCCAAATATATTGTCAAAATTCAAAGAACTATTAAAATTAAAACTTCAAAAAACTTAAAAATGACAAAATTTGTGAATAATCTACTTATGGTAAAGAGTGTTAATAATCTGATAATTTACAAAAAACTTTATGGTCCAACTTTCTATATGTTTATTCTTAACATCAATTTTATCTATTGTATGATGTTGAATTTTCATTTATTAACCTACATTTTAAAATGCTCTCATTTTATTGGTTTAATTACTATTTTAAAAAGCATGTGAAGCCAGGCGGTGGTGGCGCATGCCTTTAATCCCAGCACTTGGGAGGCAGAGGCAGGTGGATTTCTGAGTTCAAGGCCAGCCTGGTCTACAGAGTGAGTTCCAGGACAGCCAGGACTACACAGAGAAACCCTGTCTCGAAAAACAAACAAACAAAAAAACAAAAACAAAAACAAAAACAAAAAAACAAAAAAAAGCATGTGAAGATGGACTGTACCCCAGTTTGCATTTGGAAACTCAAGAACACATGTTTCAGAAGAGAAGGAAAATGGCTTCTCATCAGTTGTTTCTTTTCAGTCCTTTGGTTAAGAATTAAAGTAAAACTTTGTTGTTATTTACTTGCTAATTTTCATTGTGCTATTTTTACAATTGGAAATTTGGTAGTGAGGTTTGGGTATTTCACTTATGGGTATAATTTGTTTCACATATAATTGATATGTTTATCATTATACAAAATATTTATATTAATATTATTTTCAACAGATATACTTTCCTATGCTTACGAACCATAATATATTTATTTAACATAAATACATAACATGCATATAATATCAGGCTCTATGATCATTTTCATAAATTTTATTTTTGAAACAGTGGAAGGGAAACAAAATTTGATTTCTGCGGGTTGTTGAAATTGCTGACTTCTTGATACCTATGACATTGGCGTTAGAAGTGTAGAGACTGATTATCTAAAAATCTTATGGTACAGAATGTGTAAGTACTGCTTTAGCTGTACACATTTGGTGTAAATACTATATTTCCAGCGTGAAACACTTAAAAAATATATCAGTTAGCAAGTATAAAGAATATGAGTTTGATGGTATATCTATGTTCTAATTAGTGTTTACTGCTATTTTTATTATCAGATAAATAGTACATTATATTTTAAAACTAAACTAATAAATTCACATTTAGAAAGCAGTAATATAATAACACTTTATTTGAAAAATAAAAACAAACATGACATATGGCAGAGTGTATTTATTTCACAGCATGCAGTGCAAAACTTACCCATAACCGCTTGCTTTAAACTAGTCAGTAGCAATCACCTTTTAGTTGAGTCAATTCAACATGCATCACAAACTGTGTTTTTTATTGATTTTTTTAGTTGATGAAAAATGTATTAGGTTTAGTCTGTATTTATTTATGTTCTTTTCACAGTCTTTAAAGTTGGAAGTGTTCATTGTCCTTCAGGAGTCTTTGGCTATGACAAAGCGCTCATTTTTGGTTTCCATTCTTTGCTAACTTCCACGGATATCTACATGAAAGATGTGAAAGAAGTGAGAGTGAATGAATTACAGATACATCAAACATAATAAAACTGAGTTTTCATTTCAGGGAAAAAACATCGAAGCAAAGATGAAAAGGACAATAAAAACACAGAACAATAACAACAAAAATAATGAAAATATTGTCGGGGCCAGTGCTTATAATTTCGTCTGGGAACTATAAATAAGCAGATGCTTCATTCAAATTTAAATTTCATCAAGAGTGAAGTCTATTAAATAACATATTAACTGTGGGACAACATTCAGAGAAGAAATATAGTTTCTATAATAGAACACTAATATAACAGTTCTGATCTTCCATGTGGCACTAAAACTTGACACATCTTACCTTTTGATCCCAGCCAAGCATGAAAAATCTGGACAGAGTACTTTGTTCTCCTAAATCAAAGTCTACATAAGATCAAAGCCAGATCCAGGAAGCATGTTCATGTCTCCCAACAGTGCCAGAAGAGGAATCAAGCACAAATTCTGTGATGTCACTAGTATTGACTTAGAAATATATATCTAAGAAATTCAGATCCAACTGTCATAACTATAGAAAATTTTTCTATAATTTTTCTGAGGAGATAAAAATGGTACAATAATTAATATGATCCATAATATAAAGTATAATATAATCATGTAAACTTACAGGAATTTTGGTTAAAAAAAGGTTATTAGAAGTGTTTCAATACAGCAATATTATCAAAGCCCATTAAGGCATGGGTAACAACTTATAAAAATTGAAACGCCTGGAGCATACTATACAACATAAAAACAGCTCAAGGGTTTTGGGGGGTGGGGTAGTCATTACTGGTCTTTCAGCATGTCTGAATCTATCTGAGCAACTCATCATGTCCTTGTGTCTTCTAGTTTGCCTGCTTTTTTCATTTCTTCCTTCCTTCCTTCCTTCCTTCCTTCCTTCCTTCCTTTCTTTCTTTCTTTTTTCTTTCTTCTTCTATTTTTTTTTGTTATTTTTCCTATCATGTTTGGCTGTACTTTGTTTCTTCTGTTTCTTCTGGGTGTCTAGGCTTGTAGGAGAGTGACTATCAGTAGCCTTTAGTATTTATATGCCTTTGTGGATGGAGAGGCCTAGTGAGTCTGGTCAGTTTTAGGGTCTTTCTAAGTTTATTGTGAGTTTCTTACATCATGTCTTAAGGAGCTTGTCTGCAAGATGATGTAGTTCTCTTTGTAGAATAGTCTGTTTTTTCACCTCCTTATAAACAACCTGCCTCAAAATATAGTTCTTTCTCCTCCCTTTACACATCTGCTATTTTAAAGTGTTTCTCTCTAAAATGGAAGTGTTTAATCTCTGAGTAAACTGGTATACAATAGCCTATGGGCACATATATAGAGAGAGAATACCATATTATATAGAGGTAAATACAGACACAAATACCAGCAAGCATTATATATAAAGCTGAGAATATTAATGTCATCAATCAAAATAAAGTAAAAATTTTTCCTTAGGTCATCTGCTATAGTTTTGTAAGATACTATTAAATAGAACTGGTTAGTGACCATAGCGTCCTTGTATATTAATTATCACAATTTTATGTAAATCTATTGTTATTTAAAATTAGATGCCTGATTTAACTTAAAATTTATTACTGTATAAATTTTTCAAATTTTAAATATCATTCAGTCTTGTTGTGGGTATTCTAAGGACAGCAACTTATTTCATGTTTGGTAATTAATGTTCTTAAAACTCAAAGCTTTCTGTCTTGAACATTTGAAACACCTGTAGTCACCCAAATTCTTCCAATAATAAATGACAACCAGGAGTTCTGAAGAGACTTTGCAGTAAAAACATTTTCTGTTAAGTTTGAAATCTGAATTTATATTCTCAGAATTTTATATAAATGGCAGGACAGTGTACTTTCAGAGCTCAGAAGCTAGAGACAGTGCCATTCCATAGGACATTGTCTTACAAGTTTAATCTTGGATGCAAGCTGTTGGTTCATCTGAGAGATATTACCTTCACGAGGAAGGTATGATGAATACTCAAGAAAGATCCTTGCCAACTTGCTACTTGCGTATATGCACACACACACACACACACACACACACACACACACACACACACACACGTATGATTTAGGTATTTGAGTCCAGACCTATCCAATATGCATACAGGTATACTTACCTAATTTTTACATAAGTTGTTTCCAGCAAGGAATAGAAGAATATGAAAATAGAGGACAAAAATTAGGAGATGAAAAGAGGGAAGGGATGGGACCGAAAGGGAAGGGAAGGGAAGAAAGATGAAGAGAAAGAAAAAAATAAAAGAAAGCTATAATGAAAAATAACTCATAAAGGCTATGTTTATTGACAAAAAATTTAAATAAATATTAATTTAAATAGATGTCAAATAGTTTTTCAAAGTAGAGAAGGATGAATAAAAACAGTGTTTTACAATATTTTGTTTTCTAATGATTTTATTTTTAAATTGTGTGTATAGGTGTGTGTACGTGGTTATGTTCATATGGATGCAGTTGCTCTTGGAGGACATTTGTTTAAACTTTTTTTTTCCCCACAAGACGTGGGAGGAGGCGGGCGGGAGCAAGAGGGATTCAAATACAGAGAGAGAGCAGGGAGGGACCCGCGCCCTCTGCAGGCGGACACCTTACGGGCTGCGCCACCGCTGGTTCACTGTTGGAGGACATTTGTGTCCCCTGGAGCTGAAGTTTTAAGCTACTGTGAACTTCCTACTATGGTTGCTGAGAACAGAATTTGGATCCTCTGGAATTGCAAAACATACTTTTAACTGATAAGAATACAAATATTTTGAATAAAATTAAAAATATTTTAATTAAATCTTGAGAACAATGATGATAATCACATTTATAACTTTGGTAACATAAAGTAGAATATTAAAGAGGAACTAATGAAATAACCCATAATTCTACTGTGCCTAATAACAGCAATGGCAATGGAGATGAGAAAAAAAGTTAAGAGTAGAATTGAAGAAAGTAATAAAAAAAAGAGAAACAAAGTGAGAAATTCACATTCGCTATCATTATATATGTGAGTGAATTTTAAATTGAAGATGTAATATACAGAATAAGGCAATTTACATATAATCACATATGTTTCAGTATACAACATATAAAAAATCTTGACAATCATAGAATAGCATAGAAATGTAAATATACAACTATCAGGCAAAAGTGAAAGCCATAATTTTGGGAAAAAAGTAATTGTATATATTAATATAGTTTACTCATGCATAGCACACACACACACACACACACACACACACACCTCAGATCTTAACAACTGCATAGTATAACAGAGTTCCAGAATACTGTATTTATTTTAACTGTTATTTTCTAAGAGGCATGAAAGAAAATGGTGATGAGAACATCATCATTGTCAGAAGTCCTTAAGGCAACTAAATCAACAAAATTACATATACATGTATGTATGTATGTAAACATATATGTGTGTGTGTACATATATGTAATATTTGCATTACTCACTGAGAGCTGTAATTAGATACCAGTGTCAATCACGCTAACTGTTTCCAGGTATAATGCTTCTCTACATGGTGTTTGGCTAAATGCAGAGATTCATATGCCTGACTGTGAGACCGCCCACAGCATCTAGGCTCCACTGATGAATCTACCTGGCTGCATAGTTACATCATCTTACCTCTATAACTGTTGTTAAATTAGTACATTGAAACTACCTACTTTTTCTACTAAAGTAACTGTTCATTTGCCACACTGTTTACCACACTTAGATTTTGGAAGATGGAGGAATAATTTAATCCACCAGTCATTTTATTATGTTCTTGAAACTCATAATTTGATGAGCAAATGATTAATTTATCTAACACAAGTGTAAACTCTATGATTAATACCATTACTGTAAGAGAAACAAATGGATATTGAATGGTAGAACTGGCAAGTACCTGCCACTCAATGCTCTTACAAAAAACAAAAAAAACAAAAAAAACAAAAAAAACAAAAAACCAAAACGGAGACTTTTCTGTAATGCAGAAGAATGAATTGATACTCTCTCGGTAAGGTTTTTTGTTTTGTTTTGTTTGTTGGTTTTTTTGAGAAAGGGTCTCTTTATGTAGCCCTGACTGTTCTGTAAGTCATGATGCAGACCATGCTGGCCTCAAGTTCACAGATACCCCTGCCTTTGTATGTCATGTACAAGGAGTAATAAATAGTGTGCCCACTATATCTGGTCCCAACATCAGTTAGTTTTGAAAGTAGAATTCAGTAAAGAAAATGGTATCACTAAATGTGCCTGAATGTATCTGATCTCAGAAGCTAAGCAACATGTGGCCTAGTTAGCTCTTGGATGGGAAAATCATTCTGTACAATTACTATCTTGAGTCCAATACAGGAGAAATCCCTTGGACCATGAGTCTCAGACTTCAGATCAGGTTGAGATTCAAATACTTACTCTATAACTCTACTGACCAGTTATTTGCTACAAGGAAGACTGAGCTAAAAATGAAAAAGATAGCAAAAAGAGTTCCTTCTTATTTAACTTATGCATGACTTCCTTGAAGTCAGTTTGTTAGTTGTATGTCATATTTACTTTGTTCTAAGTAGATAAGTTAAGACAACATCGCCATGTTTGAAATACATAAATAATTGAATAAATAATTGCCATTGTATTAAGTTAGGTGTATACATATATTGCACTGGGATTTAAAAACTGCCTTTTAATCCCTCTAGGATTAATTTAAATGCAAATGTTGGGTTCAGAACTTAGCAGTTGCACAGTACAGAGGAGTTCCAGCTCTGAAATAATGATGAATATTCTATTCACTTTAATTGTTATTTTCTAGGGAGCATGCAAGAGAGTGTGACGAGAACATGACTGTAGGCAGAGGTCTGTTAGCCAACGAGGCCAAGGAAATTACACCTCTTTTCCAAATTGGAAGGGTGCTGATCATTAAGAGTCCTTATAAAGGGTGACAATATAATTAAGGATTTTACCTTTATTCACTTGTGAACATTGGGCTAATTCAAGAAGTCACAGGAAGAAAAGAGAAACATACTTGGCCTAAATTTATCTGGGTCTGGCTTGTGCATAGGAAGGAAAGATCTGACTATTCAATCGAAAGAACAATTGCTAAGCAATGCAAGCATCCTTTTAATTAGGAAGAAACTTCTTCTGAAAGATTTCTTCTATTTAGTCAAATTTAATCATTCTTTCTAAAAATTTCAGGTCTGAATTAACCTTCTTAACACTATTTTAAATGTTAGCAAGATGTCCAATTTAATGAGTTATTTATACTTAGATAAATAGTTCAGTGATTCTATTATAGGTACAGAAAAACTGCTGCTAAGAAATCTGATTTTATGTGGGCAGTTGTCAATCAAATGTATTTTTGTCTGACCCTTTGTCATTTAATTGTACAACACTTGACATTTTAAATCAACTATTGAGCTCAGACTAGTGCTTGCAAGCCATAAATTACATTACAGTTAAGAACTTCCAAAAGTACAGTTTAATAAAAAAAAAAAAATTGAAAAAAAAAAAAAAAACTAAGTTAATCTTAGCCCCAGGATAAAGTCACAAGGTAAAAACAGAAATAAGTTTTTATTTCATCTTTAAAAATATTATAATACAAAGCAAAGTTGTGGAAGAATTATAAAGATGATCAAAGTTCACAGTTCTTGAAAAACATCATAAATAAGTATTTATTGTTCTTGGTGGCCTGGCACTCAGCTGCACGTAATGTTGGTGTCAATTTTAAATTGAAAGCTACATCTTCTTAACATAACTACTTTAAATCCCTTGAGACATCTAAGACACATAATAAGCTAACAAATTATTTTTTCTTTTCCCTCTTCCCTCTTCTTCTGCCTATAACCAGTAGCTCATCTCTACAGTTGGCATGACAGTCTATTGGGAAGCCAAGAGTATAAGCTTTTGCCCTAAGAATTCTCATAATAAAACTTTTTCTAGATTCAATCTATTAATAATAGTTGTGAATGTTGGAAAACCTGCGTATCTTAAGAAGAGCAAAATTGAACACTCTAAACATAAAATAATTTTTTGTTTAGAATCTTAGTTTCCTTGAAAGTATAAATTCTTACTTAAAAAGTCACATTTTCAAAATAAGAGACTTTACCATCAACAGCCTGCTCTTAGTACTTACTGTGGTGTGTGTTTGGGGTCCACCTGTGCTTCTGTGTCCTCAGAGACACTGTACATAGAGCTGGAAGGATAAAGAGGAGCCTGTAACTGATGGAGTTCTGCAGCATCCCAGTCCAACTGGGAGAGAGAGTGCAAGGGCAGAGGCCTTCTCTGAGGATCTCAGGGTTAACAACTCTTTCAGATGAACACCTTCTCTGACAGTGTTTAATGAAACAGTTTTCTTACATGATCTTAGCTTTTGCACATATCTTTTGGGGGGGGGGAGTTGTATGCATTCACTTTATTGGGAGGAAGCAGGGGAATATATAGTCCTGGAGAGTGAGAAGGAGTTTTTAGGGTAAACGAAAACCATTGGCTAGGGTTTTAAAGTTCTGTGAATAATTCATTTACATGAAGAAGCAATCTGGGAACCCCAGGTACTTGCTGGACAGGTACTTATGAGAGTGGGGAGCGAGAGTTTGTATGTATGCCAAAGACTACTCAACCATTCCCAGGTAGAGGGTAGGAGTTGGAGTCCAGTATCTGCAGACAAGGTCAGAGAAAGGGAAGTCCTGCTGGTAAAGGGAGTCTTCTATTTTACCCTGGCTCAGAGAAGCTACCAGTCATGGTAAAGTTCAATTTTAATTATCAGGGTCTCCTTAAAACCTACAAATAACACATGTCTAAAATTTCAGTACTGCTAGATATTATGAGCCTTTATTTATTTTTCCATTGAACACTAGTATCAACCAGAAAATGAGCAATGCTGAGTTTCATTACATTTGGAATTTATAGAATTAATTAAAAACTGTTTACTCTGAAATTGTAGTAGTGTCTTTATTTATTTATTTATTAAAAGAGTGGTCCGAACCACAGAAAGCCCAATTTGTTACAGACTTTTTAGCTAAATCAAAAGTGAAATTAGCCATATCAGATGAGAATGATTAATTGGTCTGCTCTGTCATGTTAACTACTTTTCCCTGTTTTTAAATAAAGCAAGTGATCTTATTCTCACTTCTCCTAGAGAGTAACTCAAACTTCTTTTGAATCGTTTTAAAATATCAATCTATTATTTATCATAAAAGAGAGTCTTAATCAAAATATTTGCCTCAAAATTATGTTTTTTCCACCTCACTCATTACTATTTTAAAATTCCAGATATGTTCACCATGAAGTCTCTCTCTCTATCTCTCTCCCTCCCTCCCTCCCTGTGTGTGTGTGTGTGCTGTAAGTAATTTTCTTTGATTAAGCAACAGTTTCCAGAGGTTCATTGAACAGTAGGTATACCATAAATAGAAAGAGCATGTTAACATCTTCACGGTATGGTGAGCATCAGTCCTGATCACAGTTTCACTAATATGTAGAAATTTGCAAGTATGAGCTTCTTTCAGTTTCTTTAAATTTATTTAGTATCAGTGTTTTAAAAGCCAAAAAAAAAAAAAAAAAAAAAAAAAAAAAAAAAACCAAACAAACAGGTAGTAGGTCTCTGCTAGCATCTTCAGTCAATGAGAGAACAAGAAGGATTATTTGATTCCAATGATGCATCTGTGTCTATCTAGGGTTTAAGGTGTTACTCATAAGAGATGTGTTATCACTTGTATCTTAACCAGCTGTCACTGTTGACTTTGTGCACTGTATATCAATTTCGGAGTGTCTTCATTTGACTACAGATCTACCCAGTTACAAATTCCTGTATTGGTGTAGAGAGAGGTGAAAATTGACAACTCATATCAATTTTTTCTTAATTTTTGTTAAATATACTTTATTAATCTTTATTTATATATTTATAGCCAACTATTTTTCTAACTCTTCCCAGAGTCACAGAATCACCTTATGTCTCCTAGGATTGTCATGTCCTAGAATAAAAAAAAAAAATGAATAACACACTGAGTCCAAATTGTGCTAGCTATTTTCTCACATATGGGGAGTCATCCAATTAAGTGTGACAAACCCAAAAGGAACCACACTCTTAAAGTAAATATCTTTGAACCCACCAACTGTCACTAGTTCCTCAGCTAGGGATCTAATTGGCACTTATGAACTCATTCTTAAACCATGCTAGAATTTGGACTATTTTGCACTTAACAGGGAACCCCAGTTGCTGTGACTTCATGAGGGTAATTTGACAGGCCCAGAAGACATTGCTTCACTCCAGGCTATTCTAGCATCTGGCTGTTGCAATTTGTTCTCCAACTTTTCATTATGGCCCCTGACCACTGTGTAGAAAGGATATGAACCAGATATACCATTTGTGGCTGTTCATCTCACACAAACTTATTTTCTGTATTCGACTAATTGTGAGCTTCTGAATTAGTCATTGGTTAGTGCACAAAGAAACTTCTCTGATGAGACCTGAGAGCGGGGCTAGTTTAATTTATAGGGCAGTTTGATGCTATATCCATTTAGCATGGAAATAATAGTAGACAAATTTATCATCATGTTTTAGGTATCTTCTTATTTTTAAATGTCTTGCATTCATTATTTCGTGTGTGTGTGTGTGTGTGTGTGTGTACACTAGGGACTAAGCTTTCTTGGAGTGAAGAAGAGTTTCTAGTTTCTGTAAAGGGGAATCTGATCCTACTGTTCTCTGACCCCACCCACACCCCCTGAATAGCTGAAGCCATTTTGTTCCATGCCTGTCAATTTTTTCATAGTGTTGCTGTAACCACAAACAGAACCTCCTGTGCCTGCTCATGAGCTCATTGTGGGTTTGTGGCTGACACAGAAGAATGCTACGAATACCCCAAAAGTTATTTTTATAATACTTGTGCTCTGTTATCTCAATGTTCTGAAATGCCCCAGTTTACATCACATCTACCACCTCTCTTATGTCACTCAGGAACAATCAACTTAAGGGTTACCTGAAAATACTTTCTCTAGTAACCCAAAATGTAGTACCTCTCCCCTCGTTGCCTTTTAAACTCCTGAATCTGATTATTCCTATAAAAAGCCTGCCCTGAAAACAGATTGTTACCATAAGTAGATTATTATTTTTGTGGTCTTGATCTGATCAGTTTAGGGTATGCATTCAGTGAACCATCCCTACCTGACTGAGATCAGTGTTCATGTAGTTTGTGGAGCAACTCCTAGACCACAGCAGATTCCAGGTTCATTGTGTTAAATCCAAGTTAATCAATCTGAACTAAAATCTTTCCTGTCTGGATTTCTTGTCTCTTACTAGAAGGAACATGTATACCCAACTCTTCCAAACAGGTCTCCGGACTCCTATGACAAAGAATTATCCCAGATTTTCTATAATACCTTTTTTTTCATTTTATTTTCATTTAGATTTTTTGAAATTTGTTTTTATGTGTATAAATTTTTTCTGACCATAGGTTTACGTACCAAGTAGATTCATGACTGGTGTCTGCAGAGGTCAGAAGAGGATACTCTGGATCCCCTGGAACTGTATTGATAGACTATGAGTTTTCATGTGGGTGTTGGGAACAGATCCCCGCTCCCTTGCAAGAGCAAGGGACCCATCATTCCAGTACCAGTCTTATGTGTTTAAAATTAGTTTAATTTGAAGAAAAAATATTTTTCTCCATAAGTCAGTGCTTTGCATTCATTTGTATTGTACAAGAAGGCTTTGTTTTTCCATATAATTTCTTACATTTGCTTTGCAGTGATCTACCAGATAGTATTGTAGTGAGCTCCATTAATATATATATTTATATATATATATACACATATATATAATCTTTTTCATGATAATAGATACTATCATTATGAAATATAAAAGTAGATGCAATTGTTTCTGCTGTATGTTTGTAATAGACACATTTAATCCTAAGTATATATTTTTTAAGGCACATTTTGGGTGCTACTTTATAATATCATCATCCCAAACTGATCAATTCAGATGTCTACACAAAGTGAGCTACAAACTCCTAGTAGCTAATATTTTATAAATTTTTGCCCCTTTTACATCTTTTGCATTCTTTCTATCTTCTTTTCTGCAATGTTCCAGGAACTATGGAGTGGGGATGAGAGCTGTTGATTTAGATTTTCCATCTTGGCTAAGCATTCACAGTTGCTTAATGTCAATATTTTAAACATATTTGAGGTTCTATATTAACCCTTACCATCTGCAATAAGAAGATTATGTGACCAAGTTGGAAGGCAGCACAGACATATAAATATACACATAAATATTTAGAAAGAAGATTAACAAAATTTAGCCAAACAACATTCCTAAAATCTCTACTAGGGCATATAGATTTTCTGGCTAGGAATTTGACAATGTTTGCACCAATTCTGATTTTCTACTGAAGAGAAAGCCTGAAATATAATCAAAAGAAGAGTATATTGATGTATAATTTTTATTTAATTTTTGTATCATACAGTATATTTTGCTAGTATTCTTTTCCCAAAATTCCATCTAGAACCACTTACCTTTCTTCCCATCCAACTTCATACTGTTTTTCACTGTCTGTCTCTTACACCCTCTCAAAACAAAACAACAAAAAAACCCAAGCATATATAAAAGAAATAAAAATACATTTGATTAAATAAACAAACAAAAATACCCAAACCACCTCACTACATACACACACACAAAATAAGCATGGAGTCTGTTATGTGTGGGCCACTGATTCTGGAGCATGGAGACTACAGTAGAGTATTTTTAATACACTCCCAAAAGAGCACTTTGTAGAGGAGTGATATTTTTCTCTTCACCTTCTTGTCTAGGTAACAGTAATTGATTAGGAGCTAGACTTTGTGTCTGCTTTCTCTTTTCTATGCTGAAACTTTGTCTGCTCTGATCTTGTGTGGGTTTTATAGATTACAGTCTTTCTAAGTTTATATGTTATCCATCCTGTTGTGTCTGGAAGATACTGATACCTTTGAGTTACCCAAAACCTCTGACTTTCTGCATCCTCTTCCAAGTAGAACCCATGTACCTTCAGGAGACGGTTTTAATAAAGATATAAAATTTACAACTGAGTGCTCCAAAATCTCAGTCTCTGCCCACTGTCTAGGTGTATACATCTGTGTGAACTACCATCTAAATCAGGAAGTAGCTTCTCTAATTAGGATTAAGTGATGGACTGATCTATGGGCATAGCACCATATTAAGGATCATTTTTTGTCATGTTATTTTTTCAGAAAAATAGCAGTAAGCTTTCGCCACTGGCCATGGTTTCCCTTATGTCCATCCAGGGTTTTGACCACATTAGCCATGTCAGACATAGGTTTAACCTCATGCATCTAAGAAAAAGTTGGTTTCTTCCATAACATGTATTATACCAGTACATGATGCAGGGGTGTCTTTGCTGTAGGTTTCAGGTTTGTATCATGATGATATTGATAATTACTCTATTTTCTCAAGAAAGTATAATTTAATTTAGAAATTTGTTAAGATATTAGAGAAGTTGAATGTGAATGTAGTTATATTTAAAGAGAATCTCAATTCACAGAACAAAACAAATTTATTATCATTTTGCTAGATAGATTTTCTAAGCTCTAATGAAATTCTTGTTATCTCAAACAACTTACTACACACATAGTTTGATCCATTTCTTCAGAGTTTCTGTGGATGAGATTTTTTTTTACTATTAGTTATTTGATGTAGGAAGCTGCAGTTAGCGGTGATACGTTCCGCCATTCCAAGATGGTGTGGGCATCTTGTCCTCCCACTAGTAAACAACTGACTGCGCAGGTGCAAAAGGCAAAAAGCGCGCCAAAAGTCACTGCCCATCCCGGGGCATATTATGGGTAATGAGTGAACAGCCAATCAGAAGTGAACACGTCACTCTAGGGTGCATTTAAGCTGTGCCTCTTCCAGTCTTTCCATCTTTCCGCTTCTGCTTATACAAGAAGTAAAGCCTCGCTGTGGTAACCACCCGAACACCGCCTCACGTGTCCTTTTTCGCGGGCGAAGGGGACGCGGAGGGGCTCAGAACAATTTGATTGATATATTTTGTGATTGTATTAATTATAAAATATTTGCAAAGAAGAGTGATGTTTAGCTCTGTATCATTCACTCACTATTTAGTACATTATCCTTTTTAAATATGTAACCATTACAAATAATTTTTATAAGATTTGAAGAAATGACACATCCAAATGCAATTTAACACTAGCTAAAATTTACAAGAATATACAAAAGAAAATTTCTTTTGTATAGGTTAATCAGAGCAGAGTAACTTAGTCTCCATGTACACGTTACTGATCTCTCACACAAAGTTATTCTTGCAGATTGTTAAAATATATGTATTTAAGAGAAAAATGATAACTTTTAATCATAAAATATTTACATACATTTTGTCCATCAGGCAAAGAATTTTTCTATACATTGCTGATTTGAATACTCTTTCTTTAATTTACTAATTTATTAATTTTTTCACATAGTGTCAATAGATTTACAAATGCAAATAATAACATAATTGACATACAAGACATATAAAAATAACAGATTTTATTGAATTTCCATTTATGGATGGCACAATTTTATATAATTCTTGTCAATATTAATAAATTATAAAAAGTTCTATTTTGATCAGTTTTTATGCCTTAATTATATCTTTTCAATTGGGAAAAGATAATGAATAAATTATCCGACTGCCCACTTATAAACATATATAGTGCTACTTCCATGTAAGTGGTTTACATATGGTTAGGTATATATGAAATTATAAAACAAATTTTCTTTGTATTTAAATTTGTGGATAAAAATACACCTAGAGGACATTTCCATTGTTAGCATCTATGCCCAAACTCAAAAGCATCCACTTTTGTAAAAGAAACAGTATCACAGCTAAAATCTCACCCCAATAGTGGGAGACTTCATAACACATTTTCACCAATTTACAAGTCATTCAGCAAGAATAAAGAAGAGAAATACTGGAGCTAGCAGAAGTTATAAACCAAATGGACCTAGCATATGGAGTTTGAACATTTTACCCAAATACAAAGAACATACATTTTCTCAGCACCTCAGGCTTGAACACAAAGTCTCAATAGATACAAGAAAATTGAAATAACTTGCAAAATTCTATGTGACCATCAAGGATTTAAAATGAAAAACATAAAAAAAGAACATGTACAAATCACGGAAACTGAACAACAATCTGTGGAATAAAAATTATGGGCCAAGAAAGATATGATCAAAGAAATTAAAGTCTTTTGAGATTTCAATGAAAATGAATACACAACATATCCAAATTTATGGGAAACAATAAAATTGTGGTGAGAGGAATGTTGATAGCACTAACTGTCTACAAAAAAAAACAAGGAGAGATATCATACTACTGGGTTGATGCAGCTTACAGTTTTAGAAAAAAAAATAAATAAATAATGACATCCAAGAGGAATAGCTGGAAAGAAATAATCAAACTCAGGGCTGAAATCAATAAAATAAACACAAAGAGAATAATACAAGGAATCAATGAAACAAAGCAAAACATAGCTGGTTTTTTGAGAAAATCCACAGATAGATAAAGCTTATCCAAATAAACCAAATGATGGAGAAAGCATATAACAACAAACACCAAGGAAATCTAGAGAATCATAAGAATATGCTTTAAAAAACTCTGTACTTACACATTGGAAAATGTAAAAAGAAACTGATAATTTTCTTGATAATACTTCCCAAAAATAAATCAAGGTCAGATAAATCCTATAAATAGATCTTTATTCCTTAGTGAAGTAGAAGGAATCATTAAATACTTCCAACCAAAAATAAATAAATAAATAAATAAAGTCTAGAGACAGATGTTTTCAGAGCAAAATTCTACCAGACTGTCAAAGAAGAGCTAATGCCAATAATCCACAAAATATTCTACAAAATAGAAACAGAAATAACATTGGTCAGTTCATTTTATGAGGCTACTCTCATATGCACATCACAGGAATGCTGAATAAATAAATAGAATTAAAGACCAATGTCCCCCATTAACATAGGTGCTACATACTCAAGAAAATACTTGCAAACCAAATCCATGCATACATCAAAACAATAAGCTACTATGATCAAGTAGGCTTCATCCTAGAGATGGAACAATCATTTAACATACAAAAAAAAAAATCAGTAAATGTATTCCACCATAAAAGAAATTGGAAGATCATCTCATTAGATGCCAAACTACCTTTGACAAAATCCAACACCAGTTCAGGGAAGAAGTCCTGTAGAGATTAGGGATACAAGAGACAAACATAAATACAATAAAGGCAATTTTCAACAAGTCAATAGCCAACATCAAAATAAATGGAGAGAAATGCAAAGCAAATCTAGTAAAATCAAAGGCATGAGAGATAGGCACTTTCTGCCTATCAATAAACCATTCAATATAGTACTTGTGTTTTAGCTAGAGCAGTAAGACACCTAAAGAAGATCAAGTGTCTATAAATTGGAAAGGAGCAAGTCAAACTATTATTATTTGCCAATGATATGATAGTATACATAAGTAACTCTACGTTTTCAATAAGGAAATTTCTACAGCTGATAAACACCTTCAGTGAAGTAGCTCAACTCAAAAAACAAAACAAAACAAACAAACAATAAAAAAAAAAATCCCAAGCCTTACTACATGCAAATGACAAATGAACTGAGGAATAAAGGAAACAACACCATTCACAATAGTCTCAAATAATTTAATGTATCTTGGATTAACTCTAAGAAATGGAAATGCTTGTATGATGAACACTTCAAATCTGTGAAAATAAATTGAAGAAGATATCAGAAGATGGAAAGATCCCTCATGCTTTAAAGCGATAGGATTAGCAGACTAAAAATGGTCATCTTACTGAAAACAATTTACAGATTCAGTGTAATCCCATGCTAATTCCAATACAGTTTTTTACAGATCTACAAAGTACAATTCTCAACATCATATGGAAAAACAAAACAAAAATAGGACGCATAAAATAATCCTGAAAAAAATAAAAAAAAACCCTACTGGCAGTATCACCATCTCTGATTTCAAGTTGTACTACTAAGCTATCATAATACAAACTTCATGGTATTGGCATAAAAATGGAAACATTGATCAATGGATTTGAATTTAAGATTTAGAATTATATGTACACACTGTGGAAACTTCATTTCTGATGAAGAATAAAGAAGTATACAAAGGAAAAAGAAAGCATCTTGAACAATGGTGCTTATCATACTGTATGTCTGCACTGCCTTAAAAATGCAAATAGTTCCATATTCATCACCATGTACAAAACTTAACTTCACATAAATCAAAGACCTCAACATGAAACCTGAATCTAATAGAAGATAAAATGTCCAAAAGCCTTAAACTCGTTGGTACAGGAGGCAACTTTCTGATCATACTGTAGGCACTAAGATAAACAACTAGTAAATGGGACCTTTTAAAATACAAAGATTTCTGTAAGTAAAGATCACTGTTATTCAGACAAAGCAGCAGCTCACAGAATGGAAACAGCATTTTACTGACTATACATTTGATAGGAGTCTAATTTCCAAACTCAAGAAACCTGCATATATATATATATATATATATATATATATATATATGCATATATATATATATATATATATATATGCACCTATGTATATGTTATATGTATATTCAGCATATGTTATATGTATATGCATATGTGTAATGTGTGTGCAAATCCAGTTTTAAAATGGGGTACAGATCTAAATAGAATTCTCAATAGAAAAATTTCAAATTTCTGATAAACACTTAAAAATAATGTTCAACATCCTTAATCATCAGAGAAATGCAAAGTGAACCTTTGAGTTTCCATCTTATACCTGTTAGAATGCCTAATATCACATTAACACAAGGGGCAACTCAGTGTTGGCAAGGATGTGAAGCAAAGGGAACACTCCATTGCCGGTGGTAGTGTAAACTTGTACAGCCACTCTGGAAATCAATATGGTGATTCCTCAGAAAATTGGGCAGCCATCTATCTCAAGACACAACCATAACACTTGGGCCTCTACTCAACAGATGCTCCATCCTATAACAGAAGCACTTACTCAACTATGTTCATTGTGGTTTTGTTCATAAGGGCCAGAACATGAAAACAACCTAGATGCTCCTCAGTCAAAGAAAGAACACAGAAAATGTGCATTCACACAATGAAATACTACTCGGTTGTTTTTTAAAAAATGACATAAAATTTGCAGGCAAATAGATACAACTCGAAAAAAATCATCCCGAGTGAGGTAACCCAGACCAGACCCAGAAAGACATATATAAATATTTTTGTATGAGTGGATATAAGCTCTTAAGTGAATAATGATCAAGGTACAATCCAGACTCAGAGATTAGTTACAGAGAAAGCCTGGGGGTGGAGAATGCGAGTGCCTGGATCTTCCTGGGAAAGGGAAATAGAGTAGATTTTACAGGTGAATTATGAGCTGTAGGGTTGGGAGTGGGAAGAAAATTGGAGCAATAATATGAGATAGTACAGGGAGAGACTGCCTTATTTAGGGAGCATATTGGGGGTGGTGTACAGTAGAAATTTCTTGGAATCTATGGAGGGTGTTGACCCTAGTGAAGACTCCTAGAAAGGATGGGCAAAGAGCCCGAAGTAACTATTTTTGCAGCCAGTCAAGGCTTACAGTGGTTGGACTGGGTTGTATTTGGTGTTGTCTGAGGAAGTCCGTGGAGATCCCTAAACAAACCAGGCTGAAACTAGGACAAAGGTATGTTCTTCAAAATCTGACAGTGATGCCACACTGCTGATGGAAACATTCATGCAACTAACTGAACATAGAAAAAAGAAACGGGTGCTTTAATAGAGCCCTCACCCCTTAAGTTCTTGTCTCTTTAGGGCAAGAAGATACTTTGCAGAATATGAAATGAAATATGGACATCATACCAGCCACAAAACCCTAGACATACAATCTATCCTGTCTGCAAAATATGCCGGGCAATGGTGGCACAGAACTTGTGGGAGTGGCCACAAAATGTCAGATCTCCATCATCATAGGGAGCCCATGTCTTATGCTGCTGGTTGTATAGCTAGGAACCGGAGTCTGGATTGTGCCAAGGCTGACGATAGATGCCTTTCTTGTCTACTAGCCTTCAGAAAGGCTTCCTCTGGTAGCAGATGGGAATAGGTGCAGAGACCCCAAGACAGACATTATGGGGAAAGAAAGTCTAAATTAGAGGTTTCTATCAGGTCCCAGCCATCCGCTGTTTGGAGCTGATGAAACCCTGAAGAGGATGGGGCAGAAAGAATGCAGTAGTCAGAGAGAATAAAGAACAAGAACCACTAAATAAAATAAGCAGTGATTGTATGTGTCCATAGAGACTAAAGTGGGAAACTCTAGGCCTGCAATTGTCGGCCCCAGGTACTCTGTGTATCTGCCATTGCTGTTGTCTTGATTTTTTATTTTTGTTTTGTTGTTATTGTTGTTGATGCTGTTATTGTTGGTTGTGGTGGTGGTGTTTTTTGTTTATTAAATCTTAACAGTAGCAGTGGGTGGGTCTCTGACATTGATGTCTGTGTTCCCATCTCTTTTTCTCCTATTGCCTTGTCATATTGTATCCTTCATTGTGGTGCTTGGTTGTTGTCTTTTGAGGGCTTGCTCTTTTCTAAAGAGAGAGTAGGAGTATATCTGGGAAGAAGGGAGGTAGGGGAGGAAGTTGGGAGAAGTGGGGGAGGGGAAACTTGGTAATATATTGTTGAGGCCCACAAAGCCACTATAGTGGGGCCACTGTGTCCCACCAGAGCTGCTGCTCCAGTCTGGCCGGTCAGGGTCTAGCAAGAGAGAGAGTGGGGATGGAGGAGAAGAGACACGAAGAATGGAGACAAGCCAGACTGTGTGACCAAGTCTTGTTTACTAAAAGGAAAGTCCTGGGTATATATACACTTCACCACGTGCCTTGCAGCTGTAGACAAGCAGGGGAACAGAGCTGAAGGCACTTTACCACATGCACCATGCAGCTGGGTACACTAAACAACAAAACAAGATATGTGGGGAAAAACAAGAATTTTATCAGAGTGTGCTCAGTTGTTGTAAGCTGTTGAAAACAAGTCTCTTGTCAAGGTATATGGCTTAAGATGGCTGCAAGGATAATAGCCGATTTCTGCTAGGTGTCGGCTCCCAACAATATATAATATATGAGTAAGTCTATTTTCAAATTTTAAAGGAAAAAGAGAATATTTTTGTAAATATTTTGATTATGATTATTCAGGTTATACAAGAGTAGTGTTGTTAATTTTTTTCACATTTTAACTGGTTAGTGTATTAATTTGCCTTCAAAATGTCAATATCTGGAGCTGCAAAGAAGGAACAGGACACAGTGATTAAAAAAACTCACTGCTCATTGAACAGGGCCAAAGCTTGGATCTCCGGATCCATATAGAATATCTCACAAATGGTTATAACTTCAGCTCCAATGTATTCAAAGCCTACTTACAGCATTCAAGGATATTTACCAGTGTGTTTGTGTGCATGTGTGTGTCTGTGTGTGTGTGTGTGTACAACAGGACATCTGAGATGAGTCCTCATGAGGATCTGACAGTGATGCCACACTGCTGATGGAAACATCCATGAAACTAACTGAACATAGAAAACCAAACTGGTGCATTAATAGACCCTCACCCCTTAAGTTCTTGTCACTTTAGGGCAGGAAGATACTTTAGAGCAGGAAGATACAGTATACATAGCATAAGCAGAAGCCAGAGAACTCAAAACAGATGAACGACTCATTGCAATGAACATTTTTAAGTAAAGACCTGTTGACAAATGCCTTTTACTGTGTGACATACTGTGAATTACTTACTCACTACAAAGTCTTTCTTTAATTCTATCTTATTTTATTTTATTTTGGAGGGAAGGTTGCATAATAAACTTATAGAAAATGCAGTAAGGCTGGCCCAAACAATGTTCTCTTCCAGCAAATTGTCAATATCTGACAATACTACTACTACTAATACTACTAATAATAATATAGAAAAGCAATCTGATGATCTAAAGTTATAGTCTTTCTGCTGACAGTGAGAAAACCTTTCCTTTCCTGTCCTAAAGAGGGTAATGAATAAGTAAGTATAACTGTTGTGTTACTAGTTTGTACATTTTCTTCCAATTTTGACCTATTAGCATTTTCAATTACCATGTGGACTCAACTTGTGAGTCCAACATACACAAAGATTCACAATAAAAGCCAATGGGCAATCAAGGGCCAAAGCTGCAAACTGTAATATTTGGGAAATTTCTTGGACTCCAAGACTAACAACTGGAAGTGGGGTTGCCCATACCTGGCACTGGGTGTATTAGATAGACTTAGGCTCTTAGGGTGTAGAAGTAACTTAAAGCATCATCGTCTCTCCGAATGGCATAATTTCCTTTACATTATTTATGTATATATTCAATATAATTATACACACCCATATTGTGTATTTTAAGTAGAGATAAAATGACATGTGTTTCCCTGGAGAAAACAGAAGAAAGACTGAGTTAATTCATAAGTATCAGATAAAATCCATAGCGAATGTGGTTTATTGAAAAGAATCTATGACTCAGACCCAGGGGAATTAACCAAACTTTCATCTTTATGAGTCTCAAAGATATGGCAAAACTTTTCTCTGGGTTAAGATACAAGTGTTTCTGAATGATTTACAAGTGTGAGCAAATACTGGAAATGACAGCCTTCTTCTTCTAAATGATATAGCAGAAATCTGAGACTATTCTTTTACAATCTTTTTGGAGATGTGAGCTAAGCCTTCTTTCTCATGCTGTACTTAGTAAATAGGCTAAGATTGGAGATTATCGCTTATTTGAGGCTGCTTTAGATGAGGCAGCACAACCCACCTGATCCCAGCATTTCTTTATGTATGTCTACGTGTCTGTCTTTTCTTCATTCCTTCACAGCCTCAGCTAATGTTTCAGGACCAAGTTGTGCAATCTTTCCCTATGGCTTTTGCAAACACCCTTAGAGTTATTTATTCTTCTTTCTGCCTCTGTGCTGCCATGCCTGCCCTCTCCTAAGGTACCAAAGGTGCCATGCAATCTTTCAACAAAAAGAAGGAATCAACAACTCTACCCACCTATAATGCTAGTGAACCAGAACAACAACCAACATGACAAGAGAGCAAAACCATGCCTGGAACTGGAAACTTAGCCAATTTCTCAGTGCTAATGAAGTCATGGATCTAGAAGGAAATCTAATATTACTTTACCAAACAAGTATAATGCCTAACAACAATCTGTAAATATTCTATCTACAGATGAGAATAGTCCTCAAGCCTCATCAAGGAAGCTTTACTTTGCAACAGTAACCATTAGAGCAAACCACAACCAATCAAAATACAGAGTCGAAGAGCCCAAGTCCCAGTGGATACAGTTATAAACCACCCCTTCATGAAAACTCAGGGGATTTACTGAGTACTAAGCCAATAAGAGTGTAAGAGTTGAAAAAAAAAAAAAAAACAGAGAGAACTTGCTGTGAAAATATGTCTCCTAGTAATACCTGAGGCTATACTCATTACATTACATCAGCATGGTCTGCCTAAACGTGTTGAATAAGGACAATATCAATAGGCATGCAAAGATGATGGTAGAGGGCTTACAAGGCCTTAGCCCTACACAAAGAACTACAGGCAATTGCAGAATTTTGAGAATAGGAGAAATAGTATTCTCCATCAAAGAACAAACCAGTTGACTATCTAATACATTATACAGACTGTGGAGGCTTGACAGAAAAGGACCCACAAAGGATCACAGGCAGTGGCACTATTAGGAGGTATGGCTTTTGAGTAGGTGTGCCTTTGTTAGATGAAATGAGTTACTAAAGAGTGGGCTTTGAGGTCTCAGAAGCTCAAGCCAGGTATATCTAGTGAGATTCCCATCGTGGTACCTGTGGATCTAGATGTAGGAATGTCAGCTCTCCCTCCAGTACCATGTCTGATTTGCCTGCCATCATGCTTTTTGCCATGATGATAAAAGACTAAACCTCTACACTCTTAGCCAACTACAATTAAATATTTTCCTTTATAAATAGTTGTCATGGTTGTAATATCTCTTCACAGCAATAAAACCCTAAGACACAGACTGAACAAATTGTAATTAGGAATGTGTGGGGGTGGTGGTGATAATAATTAATGAAAAAGACCATGATATGAAAACATTAAGGAAGCTGCTTTTGGAGTGAAAAACAGATGGGAAGTGACAAAAGTATATTACAAATTCATAACAGATGACAAAATTTTGTGGTTCTCTTCATTCTCATAGATCATCAGCTGATGTAGTCCATGATGACAGTGGGAACAGAGATATCAAAAAGAGGCGTTGGAAGCCCTGTAAGTACATAAGGTGAATAAACCACAAAGGGTGCATGAAGGCTTATAAAATTTGGGGAAACTGAGGGTAGGGACATGCAAGATGGGTTGCATGCATAGGATACCTGGAATGCCTTATTAGACTTTTACTTTAATTAGCAGAGTTTTCCCACATTCTTTTAAAAATAAATAATAAACAATATTGTTTGAATTTACTCAGTTTTACAGTTTTTTCTAATGAAATGTGATGAAGGTACAACTTTTAAATTATATATTTGTTTTAAGTCAAGAAACAGTGTTGCAAACACCATGGATGGTTTTCCAAGCAATACTGAGGTTAGATTAAAGTAACTCAAAAACAAACAAACAAAAAGTTGTTTCTTAACACACTGTATTGTGTCAAGTAACAAATAACCCCCCACTGCAGTCTGTACCTGCATGTAGATTCCTCTACCTCTGACTGTGTTTCTTAGGAGAACTACATAGTTCAGTCTCTCAGCAGGCAGCAAGAAGTGATTGCAAGCAACAGGATTTTGT
The DNA here is from genome assembly GCF_011762505.2 of Arvicanthis niloticus. NCBI lineage: Eukaryota > Metazoa > Chordata > Mammalia > Rodentia > Muridae > Arvicanthis > Arvicanthis niloticus. Next base: position 57,546,059 of record NC_047661.1, read on the forward strand.
TGGCAAGTTACTCTTTCTGTTTTCTTCCCCCTTCAAAACTTTGAAACAATTAAACCTTCCATTTATCCTAACCAATACATTATCATCTGTTTCCAGGAACAAATTACTGCTCATTGTCAACCTTTCTTTCTTTCTTTCTTTCTTTCTTTCTTTCTTTCTTTCTTTCTTTCTTTCTTTCTTTCTCTCTATGGATTTCTTACAAAGAATGTTGTTTATATTCTATCTATAATTAAAAATGCTAAGATTAAAATTCCATCATCAAATTGACAGTATTGTATCATGTGCAATAGGTTACACTGATAGTTCTAATAAACTACAGATATGTAATCCTCACTCAAATATATATGAATATATTATGTATATGAATATATATGCAACTTCTCTGGCTGAAAATAAGAAGTGCCATTGCCATTTTAATGAGATAGAAAAACATTAAAACATCCTTTGAGTCTGAGCTGTGTCATTATGGGTTATAAGAATGTTAACTGTAGAAAATCAGAATAAGAATATAAAAGACAATTTTCCATCTGCCATACATTTCTAGGCCATACAATTAAAATTGAAACTTTCATTATGCAGTGGTGCCCCACTCATAATAACAGTAATGATAATTAGTGCCAATAACTATAGCTTTTGAGATCTTACTGCACATTCATAGATCCACTAAAAGGACCCATTCCAGACATTCTGTTCTCTCCTTGTCTTCCTAACCTGTCTGCAATTTAGGGCTTACTATTTTCATTACTTCATGAGAGATAGATGCCCAACGATGATAATATTTGGGGAATTGTTGTGTCATGAGATTGACACAGTTAAACTTGCAGGAAAATTCTTTAAGCCAGAAAGTAAAATAACTCAATATAGCTTAGAAAGTGCTGAACTGTTAACCTAGGTCCTTTTCTTCCATAGCAAACAATACTTAAGGGAGTCACTCTTGAACAAGGCCAGCAGCAACAAAGATGCTGAGAACACACCACCTCCTGGAAGACTTAGAAACCACATGAGCTGCCTAGAAGAGGTTTAGACCCCGTCCCTTGGAAAGAACACTCTCCTGCAAGCTGTGCAGTGTGCTCCAGGTTTCCAGCTTTTGTGAGCTGTCACCCACGCAGGATTGGCCTTGGTGATGCACATATCCTGTCTCTGAGTCATTTGGGCTCCTGTAAGTAAGCTGTCACTCATAGTCCTCTAATTTACCCAAATGAAACTTATGGTTCACCAAGTTGGACTTTGGTCATATCCATACCTGGGTCTGTCATTGGTTCTCTATATGGCAGAAGCAGAACTATGTTTTGCATCTTCCTGGAAAACCTCTTATTATTCAACAAGGAACAGTTACCATACATTCTGGCTTTATGTTAATGAGCTAAGATCAAAATCCTTGATTTTGAGAAGTATGAGCCATCAAGATTAAACACCTTATGAAAACAATGGTATTAGCAAACCACTAGGACCTCTGGTGGGTTTTAATTTTCTTGCACTCTTTCTCTTTTGAGCAACATATATTTATGTAAATTATAAATAAGCTTTTATATGAAGTATGTTCAAATAATTTTTATGACACAATTTTCATAAAAATATTTTACAAGCTATACATACATATATGTCATATATGCATGAACTAAGTTACGAAAATACTGCTTGAAAATTACAGTACTAGTGCTCTTTGTCAGGGCTCCTACAAACTTCTCAGAGATTCCCTTCTCATATATCAAATATTATCACCATACTTTTGCATGAAGATTATATTCATTAACATATCACTTATTAAACCTTGATTTATTATTATTTTTAAAAAGTTATGCATAGAACAATGCTCATAGTGTTTTGTGGTATTTGGGATTGCTCACCATTAGGATTATAATTAAACACATCATGTGAATATAGTAGATGAATGTGGTTGAGTAGTTTTACACAAGGAAGCTTTTTATTAGGAGAATTATATACAAATTCAGGTTTGCAGTCTATTTTATGAACATTTGTAGCATGATTCATTTTGTGTGCCTAATACTTTATAAAGGACCCTATACCTCTTAGAATTCTGAGAACAGAAGAAGAAATCAAAACAAAACAAAATAAACAAAAAAAACCAAAATAAACCAAACCAACCAAACAACAACAATAGCCAGCAGAGGCAGAGAGCTGGGAGTAGAATTTAGGGATAGCAGAGAGGAGGTTCCAGGAGACATAATAGTAGTGTCAGAGAGCAGAGTGAGAAGAAAAGACAGTTGATGACAGTTGAGCCATTAGAAGCTGAACTGAGCCAGAGATAATATTTAGAAGAAGAACCAGCAAAGAATTCAGCAACAATGTAGCCAAAAAAAAAGAAAAAGAAAAAGAATAAAATTTACAAATATTAATGTATTTTTCCAATTTCTTTTTTCTTTCTTTCTTTTATTTTTTTATTTTTTTGTTTTTTGTTTTTCGAGACAGGGTTTCTCTGTATAGCCTGGAGCTCACTCTGTAGACCAGGCTGGCCTCGAACTCAGAAATCCACCTGCCTCTGCCTCCCAAGTACTGGGATTAAAGGAGTGTGCCACCACCGCCTGGCTACAATTTCTTTCACACTATTTCTAAGACACTTTATTGGTTTAGTTGATTGCATATGTTTTAGAACATAGGCATTAGACTCTTCATGAAAGTACCATTTGTGAAGCTGCTATAGAACTGATAAAGACATTTTATTAATTTGATAAATACATAATTTCCCAATGTTCTTGTACCAATTAGTGTCACCATTATAATCATATATAATATTACAGTTACTGAAATAAGCTATTATAAAACTTTAAAGATTTATCAATATATAAAGCATAAACCATTTTTAATGATGCATCTTAATTTTCTAGTTAGCAATAGAATGAAATGCTTAGTTTCTTCTTGGTGATATAAATGTGTTTCAAAAATGTGGCTTACATATAGATACATAACATGCATTAAATATTCTACCAAATTAATGTTATATATAATCTTCCTATGTTATAAATTATGAAAAGGACTTTAAGACAGTAAAATGAAATTCATTATGAGGTCATTTGTAATTTAAAACAATTAATATTTTATACTATTCTTAAAATTTAGTTTAACTTTGAAAGTATTAATTGCACATTTTAGATATTGAAACACTTCCCCTTGTGAAATGTACTATGTGGTCTTATCTTCAAAATGAAAATAACCACCTAAACTTGTCATTCCAGTAGGAGCAGTCTTGAACATCTGCGTACATACCAACACTAATCTTGATGTGATTACAAAATCTGACAAATGAGCTGAAAAATGTCTTGCTAAGAACAGGAGTTTGGAAAGAGTCTGCTCAATTGGGTGTTTTATTCTTGCTGCTGAATACATCCACACATATGTCATAAAACCAAGGATACCCTGCTGGAAGGGCTAACCTATTGCCACACATTGCCAGAAGTGAGCCACCAGCCACCACTGTAGACATACCAGAGATCACATAGGATCACCACTATGGCCAATTTTAGCTGATTGTTCTATGATAACCAAAATCAGCCATGTCAGCCAGGAGCATAGTCATAGTGGGAGTACCAAATATAAGAGTTGAAGAAATTGCTAAAACTCTCCATCTTGAGTGGGTTTGATATGAAGCAGTAGTGATTAATATAACAGCCCTCTTATGAAGTCTGATAACATCTTTCCTTGACACATCTGCTGTCATCTTCATCTAAGATTATGTTTACTGATGAGTTTGCTTATCTCCTTGAAGCTATCATTGTAGTTCAACTCATCTTTAAGAAAGATGAATTTCTTACAATAAAAATAAGAAAGATTTACTTACTAAAAATAATTAAAATGACACTTGTAATGCCACAATTCTACCTTAGTAAACCTTGGAGGGTATGCTGCACCGAAAGTTCTCAGTTTGTTTCTCTCCACTGTGCTCTTATCTGTAGAAAAATCTCACAGGCAGTTCTGAGTTGTGTTTAATTAATATTGAGCTGAGTTAACTCTCTTGATCTACTTAATGAGAATGGATATGATTTCAAAATTTAAAAAGTCAGAATTCATTAATTTATTTATACTAGAAGTAATACCTTATGACTGAAAATTTTGTCTTAAGTTTGGGGTAGCACATCATGTTAGGACTTAATATTTGGTGTTGCCACACAATTAAATGTTTTCTTTTATAAATAGTTGTCATGGTTATAATATCTCTTCACAGCAATAAAACCCTGAGACACAGACTGAACAAATTGTACTTAGGAATGTGTGTGTGTGTGTGGGGGGGGTGATAATAATTAATGAAAAAAAGACCATGATATGAAAACATCAAGGAAGCTGCTTTTGGAGTAAATAAACAAATGGGAAGTGACAAAAATATATTACAAGCTCATAACAGATGACAAAATTTTGTGCTTCTGTGTGTGAGAGAGAGACTTCCCTTGCTAGACACGTCCTGTGTTTCCCATACATATGTACATTTCATATACATGACAGGACAGATGTTACTAACTGACCAAGATCAACTATTGTACTCCATATTTTACCAGTGCATGTTTAGGGCACTCACTTTTAAGTTAGGCTCTCAGACATGTAGTGATGCTACTAGAGACATATCACAACAAGTCCCCTTCATAGCTGTGTGGAACATCTGTGACATGTGGATTTGTTGTGATATGACTTTGAAAAACTTACAAGTCTCATCAGAAATACTTTCATGCCATCCTTTCCTACCAGGCTGCCTGTCCATTATTTGGAATGAAACTCAGGTCATGACTACACAACTTCTTCAGGATTAGTTTCAATTTTGTCTTACAACTATTTCTATTAACAAACATAACACAGGCTATTTTGGTACATTGTGCTTAGAATGTACAAGGCTTTATATTTGATATTTATTATAACTAAATAGGTAAATAAATAAGCATATATACAATATGCTTTGATGCTTGGTTCTTAGACAAACTTCTGTAAAGGTATTTTTAGCTAAATTAAAATGGAGATTCTTAGTATAATCAATCAATGATCCTTTAGTGTTTTAACCTCTCATTAAATAATCTTTGATCACAGTATCTTTTTCATATATTCTTTGAGAAAAATCTGCTGTTTGGAAAATAAATACATGTACAAACGATGTAGTGAGCATGGTTGTACTGTGAGTGTGTGAATTATTTTGATTATCATCCACCTGTCCTCTTGCTATTTTTTGGAAATACTATATATTTTCACTGAACTAAAACAAGACCTTGGTTATAAATAAAAATGATATATGTAACCCTGTCTCTAGACTCCGCTGTATTTCAAAAGCTTTGCATTTCCATCATTCTGTACAATGTTTGATTTAAATTGAACATATTTTTGTCATCCTTTATATGCTGAATTCTTAGAAAATTGATTACTTTGAGTTATTTCAAATAATTTTTAAAATGTTATATTCACTACAAGATTGGTTGATATTGAAGTGAAATGATTTTAATCACTTCTTAAAAAGTAATTTTGATCACCTTTTATCATTTATATTTTAATGTTTATAATCATACAAATATTTATTTCCAAATAAAGACAAATGTATGTAATTTCTTCATATATACATCAATTGTCTGTACTTGTCCATGGAAATGGCCATGGTTTGAAAGAGAATGGCTTCCATAGATTCATTTATTTGAATAATTGGTTCCCAGCCTGTGAGCTCTTTGGGAAGGAATAAGAGTGGGATTGTTAGATGTGATGTGTAAGTGGGAGAGGACTTTAAGTTTCCAAGGGTACATGCCATTCCCAGTTTTTCTCTCACTGCCTCTCTGCTTCTCTCTGATTCTCTGTTTCAGTCTGTCTGTCCCTCTCTTTCTCTCTGTCTTTGTCTCTGTCTTTCTGACTCTGTGTTTGTCTGTCTGTATCTCTCTGTCTCTTCCTCTCTCTCTCTCTCTCTCTCTCTCTCTCTCTCTCTCTCTCTCTCTCTCTTTCTCTCTCTCTCTCTCTCTTGATTCAACAGGACAATGCCTGTATTGACCTGTTTGGCTTCTGATTATGTAACCGTACCCTTATTGAGTGAAAAGTGTATATAAAATATTATACAGATTAAGAAAAGCCAGATCTGAGCCCCAGTGCTGGTCTCTGGAGTCTAAATTCTCGAGAATCATAGGTTCAGACTCCCACCCTCCTTTTTCCAGTCCTAGATCTGACAATACTGTGCTATGCTTGCAGACAGGAGCCTAGCATAACTGTTTTCTAAAAGGCTTCATCCAGCAGCTGATGAAAACAGATGCAGAGACCCACAGCCAAAAATCAAGTGGAGCTCAGTGTGTCTTGTGGAGTATGGAATTGAAAAAGCTGGAGGGGTCAAGAACACCAAAAGAATACATGCAGAGTCAACTAACCTGGGCCCAAGGGGACTCACAGACACTAAACCACTAACCAAAGAGAATGCAATGTCTAGACCTAGGCCCTTTACACATTTGGAGCAGATGTGCAGTTTGGTTTTCATAAGGACCTCCTAACAATTGGAGCTAGGGCTGTCTCAGACTTTTGTTGCCTGCCATTGGATACTCTTCCCCCTAACTGTTGGGCCTCAGTGGAAGAGGAGGTGCACTGTTATTCTGGACTGGATTTTACAGAGCATGATGGAAGCCAAAGGGGGCTTCCCCTTCTCTGATGATAAGATGAAGGAGTCACTGGGGGAGAGATTTGTTTGGATGGAACTGGGAGGTAAGGAGGGATGGAGATTGCAATTGGGATATAAAGTGAATAAATAAACTGATTTTAAAAATCTGTTTACACTTCTATTTCATTCATTTGAAACCACAAGTGAATATCAATGTACACTTTGTTAATATTTTCCATGCCTTAAAACGCTATCTTCTCATCCATTCTGTTAGTATGTATCTAGTTAATGGAGACTATCACATTGGAAGATATCAATAACCCATAATTTCTGATTTTTTTAACTTTATATTTGTTGATGGTGTTGGTGGCGGTGGTAGTGATGGTGTGAGTGGTGTGTGTGTGTGTGTGTGTGTGTGTGTGTGTGTATGTGTGTGTGTGTGTGTATGACTTTCTTTGATTATGGTGGTCTGGAATTACCATGTATTTTCATGGTAGTAGTCAACCTTCTTAGGTTAGAATTTTCCTTCTAGCTTCCTCTGTAGGGCTGGATTTTCAGATAATATTGCCTAAATTTAATATTAACATAAAATATCTCATTTTCTTATATATGGTGATTGAAGGTTTTATTAGGTAGTGTAGTCTCGGCTGGCCCTAGTTTTTTCTTAGCCTTTGCAGCACATCTGTTTAGGAACTTAAAGACTTTAGGGTCTCTGTTGAGAAGTCAGGTGTAATTCTAATAGGTCTGCTTTTATATGTTACTTGTAAATTTTCTTATGGCTGTTTATATTCTTCCTTTGGTGTGTTTATTGTTTTGGTAATTTTATGCTGAGAAGAATTTCTTGGCTGGTCTTGCATTTGGTGTTTTGAATGGTTCTTGTATTTTATAAGTATCTCCTTTCAGCTTAGGGAAATTTATAAAATTTATGCCTATTATTCTTAGGTTTGGTCTCTACATATTGTCCCAGATGTCCTGGATGTTTGGGGTAAGGAGATTTTTAGAATTAATATTTTATTAGAAACATCCATCCATTGTTTCTATCATAACTTTGACAGCTAGAGATACTTTCTTCCATCTCTAATATTCTATTAATAAAGCATGACTCTGTAATTCCTGCTTAAATATCTAAATTTTCCATTTCCAGAATTCTAGTTAGTTTGGGTTTATATAATCACTTGCATCTTCAGGTCCTGAAGAGATTTCTGCATTTTCATGCACTCTTTATTGCTGTTTTCCTGAATGTCTTGAAAAGACTTAACCATGTCCTCTATTAAAGCCACTATCATCTTCATACAAGACATAGGGATATTTCTTGGGTTTTACCTATGTGACAATATTTACTGCCTATTGTGGTGGGGTTACTGGGATCAAGTGGAGATATATTGTCTGGATGTTGAACAGCACCCTCATTTTGCTCCAAGAACCATATCTGAACATCAGAGATAGATACCAACTCAGAATAAAGTATTAGAAAATGATAATCCAAGAATGTAATTTTTAAAAGTTGGTATAGCCATTTTAATATATTATGAAATATACTTCAAACAAAAATTAATCCCAAAAGATAGGGAAGAAAACTTCACTCTCATGAAAGAAAAAAAATTAACACTTGGCCTGGATACCTGTGGCTGGAGCAGTCTATTAGGCGATCTGCTCCCCTCTGGAAACTGAGTCCGGAGGCACCCTAGGAAGGTCACGGACTGCCAAGCTGCAGAGGTACCCAAGAGAGGTCAAGGACTGCAGAGCTGCAGTCATCCTAGAGAGGACACGGCCCACAGAGCTTCAGAGCAGGGGACACCATATCCTGAAGCATCATAGAGGAGCAACTACATTCAGAGCAGCAAACACATAGCTGCTCTACTAACATGGAGACACCATATCCTGAAATATCCTAGAGGAGCCACTGTATCCAGAGCAGCTGGAGCTCAGGATCATAGAGTCATCAGGACCCCAAGGAGTTCTGACACAACAAAGATAACTGGAAAGGCAGACTTCAGTCAGAACCAGTGAGTGCTAATAGCACTACAGCTAACTAAATGGTGAAAGGCAAGCATAAGAATATAAACAACAGAAACCAAAGTTACTTGGCATCAACAGAACCCAGTTACCCCACCATAGCAAGTCCTGAACACCACTTCACACCAGAAAAGCAGGACTCAGAATTAAAATCACTTCTCATGATGATGATGGAGGACTTTAAAAAAACATAAACAACACTCTCAAAGAATTTGAGGAGAACACAGGTAAACAGGTAGAAGCCCTTAAAGAAATGCAACAAAACACAACAAAACAAGTGAAGGAATTACACAAAACCATCCAGGATCTTAAAAATTGAAGTAGAAACAATAAAGAAATCTCAAAGGGAGACTACCTTGGAGATAGAAAACCTAGGAAAAAGATCAGGAGTCATAGAAGCAAGCATCACCAACAGAATACAAGAGATAGAAAAGAGAATCTCATGCGCAGAAGATATCATGGAATCCATAAACACAACGGTCAAAGAAAATGTGAAATGTAAAAAGCTCCTAACACTAAACATCCAGGAAATCCAGGACACAATGAGAAGACCAAACCTAAGGATAATAGGTATAGATGAGGGGGAAGACTCCCAACTTAAAGGGCCAGGAAATATCTTCAACAAAATTATAGAGGAAAACTTCCCTAACCTAAAGAAAGAGATGTCCTTAAATATACAAGAAGCCTACAGAACCCCAAATAGACTAGACCAAAAAAGAAATACCTCCCGTCACATAATAATCAAAACATCAAATATAAAAAACAAAGAGAAGATACTAAAAGCAGGAAGGGAAAAAGGCAAAGTAACATATAAAGGCAGACCTATAAGAATTATACCAGATTTCTCACCAGAGACTATAAAAGCCAGAAGATCCTGGACTGATATCATACAGGCCTTAAGAGAACACAAATGCCAGCCCAGACTACTATACCCAGCAAAACTCTCAATCAATATTGATGGAGAAACCAAAATATTCCATGACAAATCCAAATTTACACAATATCTTACCAAAAATCCAGCACCTCAAAGTATAATTGGTGGAAAACGCCAACACAAGAAGGGAAACTACAACTTAGAAAAAGCAAGAAAGTAATCTTTCAACAACCGTAAAAGAAGGTAGTTATACAAACATAACTCCACTGCCAATAACAAAAATAACAAGAAACAACATTCATCTTTCCTTAATATCTGTTAATATCAATGGACTCAATTCTCCAATAAAAAGACATAGACTATCAGACTGGATATGTAAACAGGACCCAACATTTAGCTGCATTCAGGAAATGCACCTTTGTGAAAAAGACAGACACTACCACAGAGTAAAAGGTTGGAAAACAATCTTCCAAGCAAATGGCCCCAAGAAACAAGCTGGAGTAGTGATTCTTATATCAAATAATATTGTTTTTCAACCAAAAGTAATCAAAAAAGATAAAGAAGGATACTTCATATTCATCAAAGGAAAAATATACCAAGAGGAACTAGCAATTCTGAACATCTATGCTCCAAATGCAAGGGCACCCGCATACATAAAAGAAACTTTACTAAAGCTTAAAGCATACAACGCACCTCACACAATAATAGTGGGAAATTTCAAAACCCCACTCTCAGCTATGGACAGATTGTGGAAACAGAAACTAAACCGAGACACAATGAAACTAACAGAAGTTACGAACCAATTGGACTTAACTGACATCTATAGAACATTTCATCCTAAAACAAAAGAATATACCTTCTTCTCAGCACCTCATGATACCTTCTCCAAAATAGAACATATAATTTGACACAAAACAGGCCTCAACAGGTACAAAAAGATTGAAATAATCCCTTGTACCCTATCAGACCACCATGGACTAAGACTCATCTTTGACATGGACAAAAACAACGGAAAGTCCACATACATGTGAAAACTGAACAATGCTCTACTCAATGATAACTTGGTCAAGGAAGAAATAAAGAAAGAAATTAAAGACTTTTTAGATATAAATGAAAATGATGGCACATCATATCAAAATTTGTGGAACTCCATGAAAGCAGTACTAAGAGGAAAAGTCATAGCTCTAAGTGCCCACAAAAAGAAAATTGAAAGAGTATACATTAATAACTTGACAGCACACCTGAAAGCATTAGAACAACAACAACAACAACAAAGATAATATACCCAAGAGGAGTAGACGGCAGGAAATAATCAAACTCAGGGCTGAAATCAACCAAGTTGAAACAAAAAGAACTATACAAAATATCAACAAATCCAGGAGCTGGTTCTTTAAGAACATCAACAAGATAGACAAACCCTTAGCCAGACTAACCGAAGGGCGCAGAGACAGTACTCAAATTAATAAAATCAGAACTGAAAAGGGAGACATAACAACAGAAACAGAGGAAATTAAAAAAAATTGTCAGATCCTACTACAAAAGCCTATACTCAACAAAATGGGAAAATCTGGATGAAATGGACAATATTCTAGATAGATACCAGGTACCAAAGTTAAACGAGGAGCAGATAAACCATCTAAACATTCACATAACCCCTAAAGAAATAGAAGCAGTCATTAAAAATCTTTCCACCAAAAAAAGTCCAGGGCCAGATAGTTTTAGTGCAGAATTCTATCAGACCTTCCAAGAAGACCTAATACCAATAATTTTCAAACTATTCCATAGAATAGAAACAGAAGGAACAATACCCACTTTGTTCTATGAAGCTATAATTATGCTTATACCTAAGCCTCACAAAGACCCAACAAAGAAAGAGAACTTCAGACCAATCTCTCTTATGAATATTGATGCAAAAATACTCAATAAAATTCTTGCAAATCGAATCCAAGAACACATCAAAGCAATCATTCATCATGATCAAGTAGGCTTTATCCCAGGAATGCAGGGGTGATTCAGTATTTGGAGATCCATCAATGTAATCCACTACATAAATAAACTCAAAGAAGAAAACCACATGATCATCTCACTAGATGCTGAGAAAGCATTTGACAAAATTCAACATCCTTTCATGTTAAAAGTCTTGGAAAGATCAGGAATTCAAGGCCAATACCTAAACATAGTAAAAGCAATATACAGCAAGTCAGTAGCCAACATCAAACTAAATGGAGAGAAACTTGAAGCAATCCCACTAAGATCAGGGACTAGACAAGGGTGCCCACTCTCACCCTACCTATTCAATATAGTACTGGAAGTCCTAGCTAGAGCAATTAGACAACAAAAGAAAGACAAAGGGATACAAATAGGAAAGGAAGAAGTCAAAATTTCACTATTTGCAGATGATATGATAATATACTTAAGTGACCCTAAAACTTCCACCAGAGAAAGAGGAACACTCCTCCATTGTTGGTGGGATTACAAGCTAGTACAACCACTCTGGAAATCAGACTGGCAGTTCCTCTGAAAATTGGACATAGCATTACCTGAGTATCCAGCTATACCACTCGTGGGCATATACCCAGAAGATGCTCCAACATATAAGGATATATGCTCCACTATGTTCATAGAAGCCTTATTTATAATAGCCAGAAGCTGGAAAAAACCAAGATCTCCCTCAACAGAGGAATGGATACAAAAAATGTGGTACATCTACACAATGGAGTATTACTCAGCTATTAAAAATAATGAATTCAAGAAATTTTTAGGTTAATGGACAGATCTAGAAATTATCATCCTGAGTTAACCCAATCACAAAAGAACACACATGGTATTTACTCACTGTTAAGCCGATGTTAGCCCAAAAGCTTGGAATAATGAAGAATCAACCTGAAGACCACATGAAGCTCATGAAGAAGGAAGACCAAAAGGGGATGCCTCAGTTCTACTTAGAATGAGTAACAAAAATACTCAAGGGAGTAAATATGGAAACAAAACATGGGACAGAAACTGAAGGAGGGGCCATCAGGATGCCATTCCACCTGGGTATTCATCCCATGTACAGTCACCTAAACTAGACACTGATGTGGATGGCTGGAAGTGCAGGCTGTGAAGAACATGATATAACTGTCTCCTTTGAGGTCTGCCAAAGACTAACACATTCAGAGGACAATGCTCACAGCTAACCACTGATATGATCAAGGGTTTCCCAATAAAGAACTTAGAGAGAAGACTGAAGGAGCAGAAAGGGTTTGGGACCCCAGGAGGAAAGCAACAATTCCAAACAACCAGAGCCCCCCAGGGTCTAAACCACCAGCCTGGGAGCACATAGGGAGGGACCCATGACTCCATTGGTATATGTAGGGAAGGATGGCCTTGTCAGGCATACGTGGGAGAGGAGTTTCTTGGTCCCATAAAAAATGAACACAGAGTGGGGTGGGGAATGTGAGGGTTGGAAGGGTGTAGTTGGGGGGGGGTAGGTTCGGGCACTGCCTCATAGAAGCATGAGGAGGGGGATGGGATAGGAGGTTTCTGGATGGTGGGAGGAAGTGGGGTAAGGGGATAAAATCTGAAAGGTAAATATAATACCCAATTTAAAAAAAGAGAGATAAAAAAGGAGAAAAAAAGAAAAAAAGAAAGAAAAAAGAAAAATAGGAGATTTAATAACACAAAGGGAAAGATTTAGAAATTTAGGAGGCAGTTTATGTTAATGGCAACAGCATCCTAGAAACTGGAAAATCACACCCTTATAGAAGCACAATGAGGGGGGTGGGATGGGATAAGGGGTTCCTGGGTGGTGGGCACAATGGTATAAGGGGATAAAATTTGAAATGTACATATTACAACCAATTTTAAAAAGGGGGGTGGGGAAGAAAAATTGTTAGAGCCAACATCTTTTAAAAAATGTCAGCCCTCTAGGAAAATTTTTTTTTTCTTGATACTAAAACTTGTTCTGAGAATTGTATATTGCAGAATACACAGCCTTGGTGTATCTACTCATTAGGCATACTGAGCAGACCTGCCCAAACCTCTGATGTCCTGGAATTCCATCTGGATGCAGTGAAGACACAGGGTCAGAGGCTTATCAATTTACTCTTTCCCCCACCCCTCTTCTAGTATCTCAACACCCATAATCAGCTTGAAGAAGTCAATGAAGAGTCAGTGCCCCTATTCCCTGGGCTTGAGGACTAAAGTGTTTAATATTGGTCTGACTTTCTAGGGAAAAGTAGTGGTTTTGTTGGAACAGGGAGGAGTAGCTAGGATTTATTTCATAGCCATAACCTATTGGTAGAAATCTGTATAATTAATATCAAGATGAAGTTATAATTTCTTAAATGGTACAAAATTTACTTTGATTTCAAATTTAAGGTTTTCATTGGTACGAGCTTCTTATTGATATAAAAGTGAGATGAATATTGATACTCTCATGGGCATTGTGCCTGTATAACACATTTAGGAATACAAGGCTTAGACTCAGTCCTTCTTTAACTTTTTTAACTGATTTGGGACGGTTAGCCTATGAGTTAAGGGACTATAGCAAATTCATGGCTTTGAGTTTATTGTTAAGGTGTTTTCCACATTTTATTTAGAAATAGCTGAGAGGAGTTAACAGACAACAGTCCAGGTTACCTTACATGGATAGTTGGTTTTCAAAACATCAGAAGACCATAGAGTTGATGTTACAAATATTTCTATATTAATGTTCATTTTGATTAGAGACCTGTCTGCTCTTGACAGCTTCCTGTTGTGGAATCTTAGAAGAAATTGAGCATGCTTGGAGTTACTCCAGTTGTGCGGTGACAGCCACTAGGCAAGAATTGCCTCTTTCCATCTACAGACAAATTACTGTTCAAAAAGGACACACTTGCAGAATAGTCGACTTATTATATCTGCTTAGACAGAGAAATCAGCCCTTAATAATTCTGCATCACTAAGGTCTGTCAGATGATTCTGGGCCAGAAGCCTGGCAATTTCATGCTCCAACATTCGTTAGTATAGGGACTGTCCAGGAGTTCAGCGGTCTCTATAAATTGGCTAAGTTTTAGAAGCTATGCTTAGTGCTTCCCATAATTTCAGTTAACTCAGTTATTCTGGATTTCTGATGGGGTTGAAGACCTATAGTCTCATAGCCAATCCTGGCTATTTACTTTGAGAGAAAAGTTTTGAGTGGATGCTTTTCAGCTGACATTCATTCTAAAGCCAAGAAAAAAGCCAGGTTCAAAACTAAGTCTTTTAGTTAGGAGAGATGACAGAAGTTCTGGTTAGTCAACAAAATCATGGACTGGGTATTAAGGCTATCTTGTACCTCACTGGTACAATTAGGAATAATTATGCTCTAATTGCATTTTGAGAGAAAAGTTTTATTTTAACAGGAAGGGTGATATGTAGGATGAGCTAAGTGGGAAGGTGTACCAAGAGGAAGAGATGGAGTAAGGAGAGGAGAAGAAGAAGGAGAGGAGAAGCTAGGTGATGAGAGAGCAAAAGAGAGAGAAGGAGAGGGGGACATGGAGGCAGATGTTCTCATGTCTCCACCAGTCAAAGATTGTTCATATATCTAGGTTGGGTATTGGGTTACACTTCTGATTGAGCATTACCAAACTTATAAAGCCTTTGAGTAACATTTTTAAAAAATTGTATAAAAGCAAAAAGGAAAAGGGGGCATGTAATGGTTTTCTAGGAAGGGGAAATGGGGAAAGGGGATGGCATCTGAAATGTAAATAAAATATAAAATAAAAAAAAACTAAAAAAATTAACCAATATAACATTTTAATTCCTAAGATTTATGGCTGAAAAACAAGGGCACCCTGTTTGTAAAAGGAACACTACTACAGCCAGACTCATATATTGACTTTCATGCACTGATCATGGGGGCATAAATACCACACTCTAAACAAGAGAGATGTCATCTAGACAAAAACTAAACAAAAAAAATGCTGGTGCTAGCAGAAGTTATAAACCAAGTAGACTAAATCTAAGTATACTGAACATTTTCACCAAACTCCAAAGATTATAAATTATCTGCACCCCATAGAACTTTCTCTGAAATTTATCATATACACAGATAGAAAATCTGAACAGATAAAAGTGAATTGAAATAACATCATGCATATTATGCATCCTATCTGATAAGCCCATAGATCAAAGCTAAGTATCAACAAAAACAAACATCAGAAAATGAACTCATGGAAACTGAAGACTTCTCTACTGAGTAAAATGTAGGCCAAGACAGAAGAAAAAAAAAAAAAAAGGAAGAAAAATAGTAAGAAAAAAAAAGGAAACTAAAGCCATTCTATACCTGCCTATGTTTTAAAAGGGGGCAGGAGTAGAGAACTCATACTAGCAAATTAACAGCACAGTTGAAAGCTCTAGAACAAAACAAGAAGAAATCACACCTGAAAGTAGTGGAAAGCATCATATAATCAAGCTCAGGGCTGAATTCCCCAAAAACAAAAGCCTCAGTGAAACAAAGAATTTCTTCTCTGAAAAAAAATGAGTGAGATTAATAAACTTTTATTCAAATTAACTGAAAGACAGATAAAAAATATTCAAGTTAAAAATTCAGAACAAAAGGGGGGCAAAGGCAGACACAGAATATGAATATATATGTATATATATATATATATATATATATATATATAGCCTACCAAATTGTAAAACCTAAAATATAATTTTCTCAATACGTACTATTTACAAAAACTTAGTCAAGATCAGATAAACAACTAAATAGACATATAACTCCTAATGTAATAGAAGCAGGCACAGAAAGTTTTTCAAACAATAAAGCCCCAGAGCCTGACACATTTAGAAAAGAATTCTACTAGACTATTAAAGAATAGTTAATGCCAATACTTCTCAAATTGTTACACAAAATAGAAGCGGAATAAACTTTGCCCAATTCATTCTTTGATGCCATAATTACTGGGATACTCAAACCCTATAAAGACTCAACAAATAAAGAGAATTGCAGATCAATTTTCTTTAGGAACATTGATACAAAAATATTCAATAAAATACTTGGAAACTGAATATTCCTCCAAAAGGATCATTCACCATAGTCACATAGGCTTTATTACAGAAATGCACATATGATCTACTATAAGAAAAAAATCGATATATGTGATACACTATATAAACAAATTGGAAATAAAACAAACAAACAAACCCATAATTATTTCATTAGATGCCGATAAAGCCTATGGCAAAATTCTGGACAGATTAGACATACAAAGCACATACATCAACATAATAAAGGAAGTTTACATCAAGCTTATAGTCAACATTAATATAAGTAGAGAGAAATATCAAAGTAATTCCAGTGAAATCAGGAATAAGATGAGGTTGTCCACTCTCCATACTTATTCAATATAGCACCTGAATTATTTTTTCTTCATTAATTTCTTACTTACTCACTTTAAAACCTGATCAAAGCCTCCCTCCCTCCTGTCCATGCAGTCCCACATTTATGCACCCACTGGCTTCGCCTTCTCTGAAGAGAAGGTGAAGTCACCCACAGGTAGCCAACCACTTTGGTACATCAAGTCACAAAAGGACTCAGCACATAGTAAATTTTGTTTTCCACACATATCATTTTTTTCATTTTTATATTTCACAAATTTTTCTTTTATATCCTATAATGTTTTATAAAACAAACCATGCATATGAATGTGTCTATACATCAACTGTCAAGTTGGAAACATTGTTTTTTTTCCAAAGGTTTCATTTATTTTGAAACAGGAAAGTAATCATACATATATATGTGTGTGTATATATTATATATATTTCTATATATAAAGCATTTCATGTCTCAAATATATTACAAAATGGAACAAAACATGGGATTATTTATGTGCCCAGTGGTTTAGATGATACCTATATGAACATATGTGTCTTTATGAATGAAGGAAACTTTGAATTCTGGATTAGTACATATAAAATGAAGTTTTAAATATCCAAAAATATGGAAATATTATGAACCCACCCCATCACATGCATAAATTCGAAAATAAATCTGACTCTCCCTGAGTGCTTTCCTAGAGATTAGTGTTGTTAGGTGGTAACATTTATATGTTGGCTAACAGCTTTCTGAGGGAATAGAATGTTTGTTTAGTGACTAGGAAGACACCACAGTTCCCCAGTGCTAGTGATGAAAAGTTTTCCTCATTAAGAGAACAGAGATTCATTCCACAGGGAAACACTGCTAATCACACAATATGCCTTCTTTGGTTAAATATATAAATCTACTCTTAGCCATGCATCAGGGAGAATAATACCAAGGACAGAACAAAGACCAGTTTTATGAAATAAGTAACAGATATTTTATAGTGATAAACATGTTATATGTAAAATATACTTCCAAAGGTGACAACGCATCTGCTTTCAGATGGAAACCATTATTTGTTTTTAAAAACAAAAAATCTTCATTTAATTTTAACCAGAAATCATGAGACTTATCTTAATTATATCTAATTATAATTGTTCGACTTAATGTCTGTTAAAGGGTCAGGCTTCTGATCTGGGTCTGTCTCTGAAACCTGTACTACTTGGTTGTTATTCTCATTTGTTTGCTTTAATTTCTGAAGTAGGGTCTCTAAGTGTGGTCCAGAGTAGCCTTATGTCATCCCGGTCTTCACTGAGGCCACCATCCACCTGCCTCAGTCTCCCAAGTGCTGAGATTACAGGTGTATACCGCCAAAGTCATCTTGTTCTTTATCAGTGGGTTTTTTATTTTTCTGACAGATCTTTTCCAGGGCTAGAAATACACACTTGATATCACATGTTCCTTTTGAAGAATTTTCTAACCCTTTAGTAGACGTGCAGAGCCGGATATATTTTTCATTGTTTTCAAGCTTTGTAAAATGTAGATTTTCTTAAAACACAAGCTTCCACCTTTGAGCCTGATAGCAGGCCTGAATCAGGCTAGACCACTCTACACCTCTCCCTGGAAGGAAAGTAAGTAGCATTCTGTGCTGTGATCTGACAGCTTTCAGTTTACAGTAGCTGGGCTCTCCCATGTGTTGTCACAAGTTCTGTGGAGAGCTAAATCATGTCACATGAAGTTTCCCACCCTCTCCAAAACTTTACAAAAAGTCAGACTTTTCCTTTCTTCTGAGGATCAGTTTGAGACTCTTTATGGAGATTTAGTCCAGAAGTGAGTGAAGGCTGATTCTCTCCAAAGAGGCTTCTGCTCTAGCCTGTCTGTCTGTCTATCTGTCTGTCTGTCGTTTCCTTCCTTTTTAAACTGTATTTATGTTGTGAAGATTAATAAGTATATTCATGACAAAATTTTCACTTAAAAGTTGAAAAAAATTTGTTTAACTTAAAATAATGAAATGTAATAGTTTTTGTTATTTCCAAATGGAATCAATGATGGCTAATCTTATAGAGAATGAATTATCGAGAACAACTGTCATTTCTCTATTCACTACATGATTTATTTTAGTAACTATTTTTAGCATCATTTAATTATCATATATGTTATCAATCCTCATTTTAATGTAATAGTTTCAGAGCTTAACATATGAGTATGGAATCTACACCTAGATCTTTTTGTTCCCTGAAATAAATCCTCTTATGTCTCTCCACTCTTTTCCAAAACCATGACCATTTCTTTAATTATTACTTCATTTTGATTGCTATTAAATTATTACTTTATTTTTATTATCGATTCATTATTTTTAAAGTCACAAACATACACACACACACACACACACACACACACACACACACACAGTCCATTTAGTTTATGCATAAGTACACAGGTCCAAAGCTGACTACTTTAAGTTAGACAATATTAATAGGAAATAATCTATAGAGGAAATAATTCCCTCTCTCTAGCTTTCCTATAAAACCTGAAGCTCTTCATCTAAGTGTAGGACTTTATGGAATCTCAAATACATTGGTTCGTAGATTTGAATGTCTAGTTCAGGGAACCATAACTAGGTCCATTGGCACACTATCCCTGCTGTCTAAGGAGACAATGTCTAGCATCAGAGCCCTGTTTCTCTGGCTCATATAATTTGTTTGTTCCTTCTTGTGGGATATTAACTGAGTCTTAGGTATACAGATTACATTGCATGTATATCAGTTGGAGCTTGGGACCCTATGGAAACTTATTCTCTGCATTTTGGCCAGATATGCATCTTTGTAGTAGTCTCCATCTTCTGAAAAATATGCTTCTCTGAAGAAATTTGAGTATTATACTTACTGTGGGTAGAGGGTATATATTTAGAGTACAGAATGGAAGTACATTAATGTAGAAAAGTGTCAATAATGCACACTTCCCTGGATTCTATGACCTCTCTAGTCACTAATGACTGAGTTCCAATCATGAATTTGTTCCAATTCAGCCCATGCAATTAGATGACAGTTATTTATATAAGCACCATGATTACATCATTTGGGATATTTTTTCTAGACAATGTATTGTTGTGGTTGTCTGAACTCTTTGGTTGGATATGATTATTGATTGTTTTTCTTACTCAGCAGTTGCATAGTATCGTATGATACTATGAAATACAGTCAACAAGGAGAAGGTATACATCTCAGTTCCAGATTGGTTTTGTAATGTCTTGAGTGCAAAGTATATGATATCTTCAAAGAGCCAGAGGATCTTACCTTTCAGTTCAGGATGCCATCTTTCTTATTGCTGGGGTAAAGCATCAAAAGCAGCTTGAGAAAAGGAGTAAAGGACAGAAGTTGTTTCCTTTTAAACTTTTTCTTTTTCTTTTTTTCTTGGATATTTTATTTAATTACATTTCAGATGTCATCTCATTTCTCCCACCCTAGACACCCCCTATACTATCCTCCTCCTCTATTTTGCTTTTATACCATTTTAATTACATGAAAATATTAAGGTCAGTTCTAGGTTGAGGAACTAGTAATACAATAGATGCAAATAGTCAAGGAAAAAGCAAGACAATAGACACAAATAGTCAAAGAATATGCAAGGCAATAAACAAAACTCCATGACCACTCCCATGATCACTGTTTCATAGGGCTTATCAGGATGACCAAAATATCTGAGCCAATTTCCCTGTCCTAGCCTAAATTCATTTTCATGTCTGAAGGCTACTTTCTTGTTCTAGCCTAAAATTTAGATTCCTCTCTGAAATTACTTCTTTATTATAGCCTAAGATTTAGATTCCTGCCTGAGATTACTTTTTTGTTCTAGCCTAAGATTTAGATTTCTACCTGAAATTACTTCTTTGTTCTAGCCTAAGATTTAGATTCCTGCCTGAGATTATTTTTTTGTACAAGAATGTCAGATTCTTGCCTGAAGCCTAGTTTCTTGCCCTTGGCCAATGTCATATTTCTGCCAAGCAGCTCCAAAAGCTCTCCACCTCACCCCCATATTATTTCATTAACAAAATTGAGCCTGTTTTAGGTCTTTCTGACAAGAATGCCTTCCTTATATGTCAAGGATTATGCATTATCCAAGGCAATGCACTTCTGTCTTAGGTTGGTAAGGCTCTGTGCACAATCTTACCTGTCCTTGGCTTGCAAAACCGTTAATTTGATAACTCTGTCTGGGAGTCAATTTTCAGGTTCAAGCCATGTACTTTGGCTGACAACATGTTGATGTTGTTAAAGACAAGCTTTAACCTAGGTATTCTAAAAATAGCTTGCAAGTACTGGAAGAAATGAATCAAGCTTTATGCAGAAGCAAGAGGATACTGGGCTTGAATTTTGCTGGTATAACAGTTTTAATTACATTAATTACTAGCACTACTACGTCTACAATTGCTTTGACACAAGAAGTTAAGATAGCTACTTTTGTTAATCATTTAGCAAAATATGTTACTAATGTGTTGCATATACAAGAGGATTTAGATAGGAATTTGCAAGAACAGATTGATGCTCTTTTTGAACTTTTTCTAACATTCCTTTACTGAGGAAAGTCAGGGTAGAAACTCAAGGCCAGAGCCTGGAGGCAGGAAATGAATCAGAGACTATGGAGGAGTGCTTCCTAAACCTGCTTTCTTATAGAACCAAGGACTAAGTTCATAGCAACTTCAGATTAAGAAATATATTTTTTCAAACTTCAAATACAACTTGAAATAATTAAATATCATTTGATAAAAATGGCTGAAAAAAAAGCTCCCTCAAGTTTATAAGAACTTCACAGGTGAATAACATCAGCTGGTTTGTTGTTGTTGTTTTTGTTTTTTTGCCAAAACCATATAACATTAGTGGCACAGTTATTATAATAAAAGTAAATATTTTCATCTTGAGTCATTTATTTTGTAAATGAACAAATCTGAATTCAAACATAAAGAAATATCAAATGGAAATTTATAAGTAGGACATATGTCAGGACAATTTTTGTTGATCTTTCCAGACTGAAAGATGTTTGTCTTGTTGTAGCTGATATATACAATAAAGGAAAGATAATAGAAATATTGTTATGAAACAGATAAACAAGCATGAATCTTCCAAAGCTGTTTCATAAATAGAAGTAAACTCATATTTGTTTTATATGCTTTATTTTACTGGTGGTATTTTATTGATGGTAATTTTGTGGGAGTTATTTAATTATTTGTTCAAATCATTTAATATGCAAGTATTATGTATGTATAATTTGTCTAGTGAGAGATTTAGGAAGTAATCAAGATTTAATAAAAGGCTATTTTATGGTGCATTAGGTTTGGGGACAATGGCCATTAAAAACAAAATAAAAATGAACTGTTAAATCAATTACATATATTTATATGTTGGAAATATCTTTGAAAAAATGATAAAGAAACCAAGAGTACATATAAATAAAAGATATTTATAGAAGCATTGAGAAAATAAAAGTAGAACTAAACTAATGAATTAAAGAATAATGACACAGGTCCCTGTGGGGGAAGGTTTCATTTCCCTTAATTTTCTTATTAGAATGATATGTAGTGATGATTTGAGACGAGATCTAAATTCCCATGTATACATGAATTGTTTCATATATGGAAGTAAACTTGAGAGATGTGAACATTGGTGGAACAGTACAGCAATGGGCATTTAGTTATACATACATGGAAAAAATATAAAAGAGAGCAGATCAATTAAATACAAATTTTGCAGATTGTATTCGAATTAAATCAAGAATTGTAAGACAGAATGTGTAACTCAGTGATAAAAATTACACTTTAAACATGTGAAGCTCTGTTCAATCACCAGCACTCCCCAAAACTCTATCCATGGCAATTTTAATTCAGTCATAAAGTGAAAGTGGAAGTAGTTTCTTATTTGCTATATGAGATTTTGAATAACTAGATATTAGTATAAACTGGTAAAATATAGAGACAGGAAGCATGGAGAGTCAAGAATAAAAGTGGTATATCTCTACATGAGGTGTAGTCTCAAAACTAATATAAATATGTCACTTCAAGACAATTTTGAAAAGTAACTACAAAGCTTAAATATGTGATATGCTTACAAAGTCATGAATGTATTTCCATTGATGATATAGCAATGTTAATATATGTCTATTTTAGGGAATATTTATTATTATTAAACTCTTTACTTTATAGATGACTGATCTTAGAAAAATAAAACTATTTCTGTCGATGACTTATTGTGAGAAAGAAAAAAGAGCCATCACATTAGAATGTATTATTTTGTAAATCTCTGTCTCCCTGATCAACAACTCAAAGGGAAGTGCTCCACGCCTCGCATTAGACTTTCTAAACAAAATTTTAAAGAATAAGTCCTGAAAAAAAATTTTAAAAATTAAAATAAAAAAAATAAATATAAAAATAAAAAATTTTTAAAAATTAAAAAAAGAATAGGTCCTGTGTCTCAATGATGGAGTACTTGTCTAGCATATGAAAGTCACTGAGTTTAATTCTAAGTATTATAAATAATTAAAAGGATTAGTAACTGATTAAATGAGAACCACTCATAATTATAAAATTTTTAAAATCATTTATTTTTCATGTGAAAAATTTATATTTATATCATACATAGTATGTATTCTATGTAATTTATGGTAGAGTGTTGGACTCTATGCAATCAAGCTCCAATGGCTGCCTTGCAAATATTTCCTCTAGAAACTGTTTATACTCTTCTGAAGTTGTTTCCCTATCTGATCAGTGAGCTTGGTATAAGTTGCTGAAAGCAGAGCTGTAACTTTGCACACATTAATGGTCTGAAATTTACCTTTCTTTATATGAGTTGATGAAAAAAAAGCTATGTAAAGATTTCAGAAAAAGCTGCTACTGAAAGTTGTGAGCCTATTTTCTTTAAACGTATATTAGAGCACTAATTTTCAAGCAGCTACATTCTCTGATATTCTACCCATTATAGTATATGAATATTATATAATCATATTAGAAATATAGCTTTAATTGAATTGGTATTCATTACTGAATAATATTAGAAAATAATTTTTGAAGGTCTTGAGGATGGTTGCTAAGGTCTATGAAAGCATAGCCAGATTCTTATATACCTACCTACACTATGAAACGTATATAGTAAAAATATTAAAAACATTTATTTGTTAAAGTAAAAGTCAACATTTAACAAATATAATCTTTGGAATTATCAAATGATATTCTTTGAATATTTACAAGATGCTAAACTCATTTCAGTCATGTGTTTAATATAATTTTTATTTTTAGTAAATATCAAGTGAGTAAAAGTGCCCATAACAACAAAATGATAATGTTGTACTTACACGTTAAGGAACCTTAATTCTTCATGAAAAATACAATAAGTCAACTAAAATGTTTCTCAATTTGTATTATTATGTTTATTTTATAAGTACTAAGAAAAAAGAATTGTAAATTGAATGAGATCTAGCTGGATATGTAGCAGAGTATTGATTGCCTTATCAAGTAGAGCCCCTTTCAATGAGAGTAGGTCCTATGGATGCTTGATGACCCAGAGTAGGGGAATGCTAGGGTGCTGAGGCAGAAGTGGGTAGGGAGATGGAAGAGAACCCTCATAGAGGCATAGGGGACTTGTGCAGAGGAAACTGGAAAGGGGAATAACATTTGAAATGTAAATAAATAAAATAACCAATAAAAGTGAAAAAATAGGCCCTCTCTTGATTGATCAAAGGTATACATTCCTTATTAGTCCTGATTCATATTTCCCTGACCATTGTGGTCATTGACAAATAAAGAATTGTTAGAATAAAATACTAGGCCTTATTCTGACACACTGGTTCTGACAATTCTCTGCTCTGACACTCTGCAGTCCAGCATGCACAGGGGGCTTCTGATTTTCCTGTAATAATCTGATTTTGCTCCCTTGCATTATTACTTTGCTCTTTCTTCATTTACTCTTCTCTGATCTTCCTGCTAACACTTCATATCTGTATTTTCCCTAATGTGCTCTCAAACTCTCTTTAATTCTTAAAATGTTAAAATTTCTAGGTTGCTATAAATCTTCACCATCAAACTGTCTCTTTGTCATTATATTTTTTTTCAGATGTACCCAAAGACCTAGTGCCCATTCTCATTCATCAACTCTAAAGTCCTAAACCAATGCTGTTGACCAACTAAACTTCATAAAAATTTTCTCACCATCAATTCGTTCAACAGAAAAGCCAAAACATTATATCCTATTTTCCCACTGTCTTGAGAATTCCTCACATGAGTATTGTTTCCGTATCTCCTTCCTTCCCAAATCTTGCAGTATCCTCATCACCCACACTCAAATTCATGACCTCTCTCTCTTACCACTATTACTATACATGTTTACACACACACACACACACACACACACACACACACACACTAAAGCACAGGTTTATATGTACATGTATTTAAGGTTTACCACATGGGACTAGACAACCTTTTAGTAAGCTTGTGTAAGATTTAGAAAAGACCAATTTCCCACTTTTCAGTAGCCAGCATTATTGCCTATAGTTCTTTAGATAGGACTGGGACTCACTGAGATTTGTCCTGTCAACATTGACATGTCAACTAATGTCATTATGCAAGTTTTGTTTAGACAACCACAGTCCCAAGATTTCAGGGGAGTAACTTCCTTGTAATGTCTAGCAGATTCTATTTAGGAAAAATAAACTTGATATTTGGTCTTTTACCAATCTCACTACTCCCTCTTCTAAAATGTTTCCTGAAATTTAAGTTTAATATATTTATTTATGGTATTTATGGTGGGTTTTTTTTTTTTTTTTGGCTGGGGCAGACACCTGGATGATGTACTCCCATGAAGACACCTTATCCTGAACCTTACTAGAGCAGTTGGTAAGACCCCTCCCCTACAATCCTAAGCCCTAGAGCTGCAACCCACCCAAACCCTGCCCCTCCAGAGTACCACACTCCCTTTTCATCCCTTGCTTAGTTCTTTAGGCTGGGGCAGATACCTAGCTGGTCTGCTCCCTTGAAGACACCATACCCTAAACCTTCCTAGAGCATTGGGTAAAAACCCTCTCCCACAACCTTAAGCCCCAGAGCTGGAACCCACCCAAATCCCACCACTCCAGAGTACCACTCCCCTTGCACCCCACACTTGGTCTTTTTGTCTGAGACAAACACCTGGCTGGTCTGCTCCTGTGAAGACACCATATCCTGAAACATCATATAGCAGTGGTGTAACAACTGCACTCAGAGCAGCTGAGGAACGACTGCACTTGGAACAGCTGAAGAACCACTGCACTCAGAGCAGCAGAATTTCAAGATCTCAGAGGCAGCCTGAGGCACAGGAGGTCTTCTACCTAGGAGCTCAGGATCACTGGATAATAGAGACAACTGGACTGAGGAGTTCTGACACAAGCAAGATAACTGGAGAGGCTCCAGTCAGAGACAGTAAGTGCAGGTAGTACTAGAGATAATCAGGCAAGCACAAGAACATAAGCAACCAATGTTACCTGGCAATCATCAGAACCCAGTTATCCCACCATAGCAAGTCCTGGACACCACCTCACACTGGAAAAGCAGGGTTCAAATTTAAAATTACTTGTCATGATGATAGATGACTTTTAGAAGGGAATATACAACTCCTTTAAAAAAAATACAGGAGAACACAGGTAAACAGGTAGCAGCCCTTGAAGAGGAAACACAAAATCACTTAAAGAATTACAAGAAAACACAACCAAACAAGTGAAGAAACTATAAAAGCCAAAAGATCCTGGAGAAATATCATACAGACCCTGAAAGAACACAAATGCAAGCCCAGACTACTATACCCAGCAAAACTCTCAATCACTATAGATGGAGAAACCAAAATATTCCACGACAAAACAAGTTTACACAATATCTTCCCACAAATCAAGCCTTACAAAGGATAATAAAAGATGGTAAACTCCAACACAAGGAGGGAAACTATAACCTAGAAAAAGCAAGAAAGTAGTGTTCAACAAACCCAAAAGAAGAGAGTACACAAACATAATTTCAACTCTAATAGCAAAAATAATAGGAAGAAACAATCATTTTTCCTTAATATCTCTTAACATCCAATTCCCCAATAAAAAGACATAGACTAACAGACTCGATATGTAAACAGTACCCAGAGTTTTGGTGCATACAGGAAACATACCTCAGTGACAAAGCCAGACTCTACCTCAGAGTAAAAGGATGGAAAATAATTTTCCAAGCAAATGGTCCCAAGAAACAAGCTGGAGTAGCCCTTCTAATATGAAATGAAATCAACTTTCAGCCAAGAGTTATCAAAAAAGATAAGGAAGGACACTTCATACTTGTCAAAGAAAAAAATCTACCAAAATGAACTCTCAATTTGGAACATTTATGCTCCAAATGTAAGGGCACCCACATTCATAAAAGAAACCTTACAAAAGTCCAAAGCACACATTGCACATCACACAATTATAGTAGGGGATTTCAACCCCACTCTCATCAATGGACAGATCATGGAAACAGAAACTAAATAGAGACACAATGACATGAACAGAAGTTATGAACCCAATAGATTTAACAGATATCTATAGAACATTTCATCCTAAAACAAAAGAATATACCTTTTTCACAGCACATCATGGTACCTTCTCCAAAATAGACCACATAAGTGGTCACAAAACAGGCCTCAACAGATAGAAAAATATTGAAATTATACCTTGCATCCTATCAGATCACCATGGACTAAAGCTGGTCTTCAATAATAACAAAAACAATGAAAAGCCCACATACACATAGAAACTGAGCAATGCTCTACTCAATTATGATTTGGTCAAGGAAGAAATAAATAATGAAATTAAAGGCTTTTAAATTTTAATGAAAATGAAGGCTCGTCATACCAAAACTTATGGGACACAAGGAAAGCAGTGCTAAGCTTAGACAGTGGGCTTGACTAGTGGCCGTTTTAAGTAATTACTTCAACAAAGTGGCACAGCAACCTTGGGTGCAAATTCACTAGAAATTTAAGTGTATTCGTCTGAGAGTAAAAGTCATATTTTTATTTTTTTTTAAAAAAAGAAGTTGAGTGAGTGATTAGCACTGATATTAGTCATGCGACTTCAGCTGTGAAGAAAGAAACTGCTGGCAGGCAGGTCCTCTGCTGAGAGAAACTGCAGGCTGCTGCAGTCAGAGCCAAATAAATTAGCCTCCAAAGTTTTGGAGCAGTTACTGATTTAACTGTGAATTTATAAATGGGGATTATTTGCTTTTAGGAAAGAATGTATAAACAGATTTTTCTGATTCACGTGGGAAATTTCCCCGTGGTTTGGAAATTAGATAGGAATAATTGACACTGAAACCAGGTAGAGAGTACAGTGTATAAATAAAGGCTGCTCTGAGCCAAGAGAGCCAAATAAATAAGCCTCCATTGTGGAGCAGTTACTGATTTAAGTATAAAGTTAAAATATAGGGGTTATTCGTTTTTAGGAAAGATTTATAAACAGAGTTGTCTAAATCACATAGAGATTATCGTCCATGGTTTGGAACTTACATAGGGAAAATTGTCACTGACTCTAGAGTAAAGAGTACAGTGTACAAGTAGAAGCTACTCTGGAGTACAGAGCCAAACAAATAGATGGTATAAATTAAAAAAAAAAAAAAAAAAAAAAAAAAAAAAAAAAAAAAAAAACTGTTCTAGGCAGAGGGCCAAACAGAAAGATAGTGCAAATTAGGTGTATTCAGATGATATAAAGTTATATTGCCTCACAGGAGACTCAGGTTCTGTCTAACGTGGGCCCCACGGAAATTCTGGGTTCATTTCCTGCTTGGCAAAATAGGGAAGGCCTGAAGAATAGGCACATACAGTATTTTAGTTATTAAATTGATTTTATTTTCGAGATGGGTGTGTTTCAGTTTTGTGGTTATATTTTTCCTCTGGGAAAAAGGTCAAGTTAAAGGTTTTTCTGGTTACTGGCACAAGGAATACTGTTTTGGGAAAAAGGGTTTTTTCTGTGTGTTTTCAGAAGAGACGATTAAGATATTTCTACCTCCCAGAATTATATAAATTAGACATGACAGAGGCAGGCTGCCAGAAGACTAGATTCCAGAATTCAAACAAAAAATTATCTTGATACTAAGATTTATTTTGAGAATTGTATATTGCAGAATACACAGCCTTGGTCTATCTCCACATCAAGCAAGCTGAGCAGACCTGCTCGAACATATGATGTCCTGGATTTTCAGCTGGATGCAGTGAAGACAGAGACATCAATCAGAGGCTTATAAATTTATCCTTCCCTTCACCCCTCTTTTAATACCTCAATGCCCAAAGTCAACTTGAAGAAGTTTATGAAGAGTCATTGCCCATATTCCCTGTGTTTGGAAACTGAGGTGGCTAATATTAGGCTGACCTTCTAGGAAAAAGTAATGGTTTTATTGGAATATGGAGGAATAGTTAGAATTGATTACTCAGTCATAACCTATTTGGTAGAAATCTGTATAGTTGTTATTAAGCTAAAGTTATATTTCTTAAATGGTACAAAATTTATTTTGACTTCAAATTTAAAATTTTCATTGGTATGAGTTTCTTATTGATATAAAAGTAAGATTAATATTTTTACTCTCATAGGCATTGTGCCTATATAACACATTTAGGAATACAAGGCTTAGACTCAGTCCTTCTTTAACTTTTTAAAAACTGATTTGAAATGGTTAGTCTGTGAGTTAAGGACCTATACCAATTACATGACTCTGAGTTTATTGTTAGGGTATTTTCTAGATTTTAATTGGAAATAGTGGAGAGGAGTAAATGGACAACAACCCAGAATGCTTTACATAGATAATTGTTTTTCAAAAATGTCAGAAGTCCACAGAAGTGACCTTACTAACATTTCTGTATTAATGTTCATTTTGATTAGAGATCTGTCTGCTCCTAACGTCTTCCCTGTTTTGGATTCTAAGAAGAATTTGAGCATTTTTGGAGTTACTCCAGTTGTAGTGAGACAACCACTTGGCAAAAATTGCTTCTTTTCATCTACAGAAAAATTACTTCCAGAAAGGGACACACTTGTGGAATAGACAACTGATTATGTCTGCCAATACAGAGTAATCAGCCCTTAATAATTCTGCATTATTAGGTCTGTCAGATGATCCTGATCCAGAAGGCTGAAGATCAAATGCACCAACATTTTGAAGTATAGGAACTGTCCAGGTGCTCAGTGGTCTCTATAAATCAGCTAAGTTTTAGAAGCTATGTTTTGGCTTTGTGCTTACCATAATTTCAGTTATTTCAGTCATTCTGGATTTCTGATGGGGTCGAAGGCTTACATTCTCACAGCCAACCCAGGGTATTTACATTGAGAGAACAGATTTGATAGGATGGTTTTCAGCTGACATTTGTTCCACAGCCAGGAAAAAAAGCCAGGTTCAGACCTAAACCTTTTATTTAGGAAAGATGACAGAGGTTTTGTTTAATTGACAAAATTGATGGAATGGGTATTAGGTCTATTTTGTACCTTACTAATACAATTGGTATAGTTTTGCTCTCATTGTATTTTGAGAGAAAGGTTTTCTTTTTATTTATGTAAACAGGGAGGGTGATATGTAAGAAGAGCTGAGGTGGAAGGAGTAAAGAGAGGAAGAAGAAAAGGTAGAGGAGGAGCTTGGGAGAGCAGAGATGTAGGAGGATGAATAGCCACACAGGTATGGAGAACAGTCACGGGTAACAACTTATATATAGGTTAGCTAATTGAGAAACAACTCTCCTTGTATGGGCATATTGTTATTGAGCATTACCAAACATATAAAGCCTTTGATTAATTAGTCTCATTTTCCTATAAGGCCTGTGTTGATGGCAGGATGATCTGTGCAATTCTCAGACTTGAGGAGACAGTGTGGAAGATTGGCAGAGCTATCTCCCATGCTGGCATCTCATGGTGGCAGGGCTGGTGTTTCTGGCTGGCTGTTTCTACCTGTGGAGCATGTGGCGTCTGTTTGTGGAACATGGTGCCTGAGCTAGGTAGAGCCGCTGAAGCTTAGATAGTGGGCTTGACTAGTGCCCGTTTTAAATAATTACTTTAACAGGGGGAAAATATTTATTTATTTATTTATTTACTTATTAATTTACATCCTGAATGTCTCATTAACATTTTGTTTTTCTATGACAGGACTTGTCTTTGCAGTATCAGGGTAGGTTCAACATATATTCTAACCATGTGTGTTTTATTAATATATATTATGTAATTTATTTATTATAATTCTTTATAAGACTGAAGTTGGAACATGCAATTTCAAAACACTTTTTCTCTTTGACATAAATATGGTATTGAACATAAGAAGCAGGAAACCCAGTAAAATTTGTTCCCAATCTCCCTCATGCACATCTAAAAGTCAGAACTTTTTTTCACTTTGGAAACAACTCCAGAGTCTGACAAAGGCAAATCCACAAATAGGTCTTATCTCATTACATGTTTTATTGCATGTTTGTTTTTACTCTTGTTTACAGACTTGGAAACAAAACCATCTTACCCTGATAAATAATTATTTAAAACCTTATTATTCCTTGCTGAAAATTCTGTCTGAATAATACCGTAGTTCATTATTTTGAAAAATGTGCCTAAGTTGTAATTCATGTCATATTTTGACTTTGTGATATTAGCTTTCTCTTATTAATCTGCTTTTAAGGGCTCCTCACCGATAAGAGGTAAAAGTAAATGAATATTTGATATAAAGCAACATCAAGCTTTTATACTTTGAATTATAATTTTATTTATGTCAATGTTGTGATTTAAAATCATTCAGAAGTTCTAGGTAAGCTTTATTTTTAGCAAATACAAACTAATAATAATTATGAGTGTGAGATATTGTTGAGAATTCACTAATAAATTCAAGACAGATATAAATGATTATTATCATTATCAGTGTTAAAGAATGTTATGATTGGTTTCTGTCATATTTTTATCAGCAAAACATTATGTTACCTTACTAGTAAAAAGAGTTCTATGTTTTTCTCTGCA
Organism: Arvicanthis niloticus; assembly: GCF_011762505.2. Taxonomy (NCBI): domain Eukaryota; kingdom Metazoa; phylum Chordata; class Mammalia; order Rodentia; family Muridae; genus Arvicanthis; species Arvicanthis niloticus. The sequence goes on from NC_047661.1 coordinate 57,577,811, forward strand.
TTAATCACATAACAAGAGCAAAATGATATTTAGTAAGGATTAAATGAAAAATTAAGAACTCATTAAAAACTGATCTGTATATCTGGGAAAATTAAGACAGATGCTTGGCATTAGTACAGTATCAAAAAGAGGTAGCTGTGGGCTTAAAAGACATGAAAAAACATTGTACCATCTAAACTATTACCTGTATCATTATTTTTGCTGCAGCTTAGGAACTAATTTAGCCCTTAATTGTATTATCTCAAAAAATAAAATGAAACTGAAACAAACTCATAATTATTTTCAATACTAAATATAGAGAGGCACATAGGAAAAATAAAAATCATATTTAATAAAGCATATATATTCTTATGAGGATATATTTCTAAGAAAAATCAATGATAAATTACAGGAGATTAGAATTTAAAACATTAATGATTTTAGCACATTACTAGAGACACTCAATGCAATGAGTTAAACAGCCAGCCACTGACCAATACAGATGTTGTTTTGGTTTTTCTTTTCCTGATTTTTTTTAACGTGAGAAAGTAACAAATGTTTTTGCAGGACAGCCATAGTGTTTTTATTTGAATATGTGGGATTGGAGGGCCCTAATATCTCCAGAAATTTAGCATCATTTATAGATATATATAACTGGCATAGTAAATGTTCCAGGTTGTGAGAAATGCCATTGAATTTTTATTTTGATTTCAGATTATTTTATGAAAAATTTGTATGTTTGTATATACCCAATATTTCTATCACAACATTTTATATATTAATTAATTTGTTAAGTTGTGTTTTTCTTATGAATTACTTGAACAGCAAATATTGTCAATGTGCATTGTATAAAGTTTTCAAAGAGACAATAAAAATGAAAAAATGAGACTAGTCCAACATTAATACATGATTTGAAGATGTTTCCAAGTTCAGATTGGTAGAGGAAAATGTTTTGGCAGTGGTGATATCATAAGAGCAGTAAATTACCCAATACCACTGAAATCTCCTCAAATGAATGAAGCAGTATAACTCCATGGTTTTCTGGGACAAGAAATGTAAAAAATAATGACGAAATTTTGAGAAGCAGCAGGAGGACAACAACAGGAGGTATGGTAAAGTGGACTGGGCAAAGACCATAAAGTTTCAGTCCTACACAAAGATTTACAAGAAACAGAGGAATCTGAAAGTTAGAAGTTGTCTTTCTCAGGGAAAAACACATCATCTGCTTCCCAAATAGCAATTGGTCAACCCTAAAAAACATGCATATAAGCAATGTAAGACTGCTTATACAGCCAAATACCAATATAATTGTACACATAAAACAATAAAGAGATCATGAATTTTAAAAAGAGCAAGGTGATGTACATATGAGAGTTTAGAGGGAAGAAAAATGGGAATGATGTAATTAAGTTATGATTTCAACAAATAAAATATAGTTGAGAGAGAATAATAAAAAGAATCATTTCATTATGAAACAAAATATTCAGTTGTGATCACTATGTGCTTTGGATTTCAATGATAGATTACTACTGTGTACATTCATATACCAGAAGATTTTTTAGCTTTCAGCTTTTCTTTAAAAAACAAAAACAAAAAAAGTCTTATTTTGTACCTGCCAAGCATACTTCATTAAACTTCTAAAATATTAATTTGGAATCTGGGAAGAAGGCCTAAAAATGAATGATTCCAATGCTTATTAGAAGATTAGGGAGATGATAAAAAAAACCCAGCAAGTTAAACAGGGGTCCTTTTTGGCACAAATGTAGCATGTCAGTTCCAAGTATGTAGCACTGACAAAGTCTGCCAAGTATGTAGCTGAAAGAAGGTAGCAGGATAGTCAGTTAGAGCATCCTTTCAAATCATGCTTTACTGAGAAGAATCTAGATGAAGAATTTGTTGAGCATTTTAGAGGCCAAATAACAACAGCAACAACAACAACAACAACAACAACAACAACAACAATAATAGAAGGAGAAACTGACAAGTATGCACAAACCTAAATTGTCACATTTTACTTGTGCCTATTTTGTAAACTTGCTGAAGAGCTCATGGCTAAGTTGGTCATAAACTACAGGCATGCATACCACATTGGTTGTACTAAAGTGTCATATCGTCAAACTTCCCCCTTCACTTCCTTGTTTATGCCCTTAGATTACAGCTACATGAAGCATTTGTCAGAAAAATATCTTTTGGAAGTGGGTTGTGGTTAACAAAGAAACACTTAGATGGCCAGTTTCCATAATTTGTAATGATAGAGTGCTTGGCACGAACTGGGGCACCTATAAGAACCATCAGGAATTACTGTGGAAGTTGTCAGTAATATTGTTAGGAGTCAGTGTATACAGAGATATGCAACAAAAAGATACCTGAAAATATCACAGCCATCGAAGTGGTGCTCATAAACTCATTGTAGTTGTAAAGCTATATAGCTCATTTTATATGTTTTATTAGATTACAAATGCAGTTATTTGGTGTATGAGCTTTTGAAGAACTCTTAATTCTCTGTAATGGTTTAATTAGGATAGCTTCGATTGGATTATATATTTGAATATTTGGCCCTTAACTGGTGAAACTGTTTGTGCAGCTTATTTGGAGGACATATGTCACCAGTGTAGGGTTGCAAGGTTTCAAACACTCATATTAGATTCAGTCTCTCTTTCCAACACTGTCCTCAACTAGCAGACCAGGATGTGAACTTTTAGCTATTGCTACAGTGCTGTGCCTAACTGCCTGTTACCATGCTCCCTGACATATGGCCACAGACACAACCTCTGAAGCTGTAAGAAAGCTGACACTTGAATGGTTTCTTTTCTAAGAGTCCTAGGGCAAGGTATCTCTTCACAGAAGTAGACTAGTAACAAAGATATTCCCCAAATGCTTGTTTTCCTTTTATATTTTTTCCATGTAGAGATGTTCTTATTCCCTTATTTACATTTATTCTACAATTATTCCAAGGCTATTGTGAATAAAACTGTTCTCCTGATTTCTTTTTCTACAAGTCTTTCTTTGTTGTATATCTTCCTCACAATTTTACTGGAAAGCTTTGTGGTTTTCAGCATTAAACCTGCTAGAAACTATAGATTTCTTGTCAAGAATGTTGTAAGAGCCAGCATATTAGACGATACACAGCAAAAAGATAACTGGAATATATATCCTTTACTAAGCTGAAATATTCTCCCTTCATATCTAAGGGAGAAATCTTAGATTTTGTCACATGCCTTTTCTGCAACTATTGAGGTAATCATATGAGACTATGTGATAATATTTATTGATTACTATACATTTAACCAACTCTAAATGACTTTATTGACGTCACTATGCTCACAAATGACCTTTTTGACATGGAGTTTATTAGACAGGGCATTCATGTGACTGGGCAATATGTAAGGTATTTGAATTGAAGTAAAAGCAAACTGCTGTACATCATTCTGTTGGCCCTCCTGAGCAAGGATATGTTCTCCCGTCCACTTTAGGCTTCTCTCACTCCTATTACAGCTGTTGAGTATCTTGTTCTGCCTCTTTCCAATGCTCTCTAACCACTATGTCCCTTTCTTTCCCAACTTTCCATTGGGTATTCATTCATTGCAGTGGCATTGGTACTTGTGGCATATCACATACTATATTTATTATTATTATTATTATTATTATTATTATTATTATTATTATTATTATTATTATAACTGCTGCTTCTGTCATTGTTATTTGCAAAGACAACTTTGTCTGGAAATATTCATTGCAATAATTCGTTCTTTTGGTTAAAGGTTTTTGTTTCTGAAGCACCTTAAACACAGGACCATCATCTAGACCTATCTCAGATATCCCACTGGTGCCAAAGTCATGATGATTTTGTGGTTCTGGTTCTGCAGTACCAGCTCCTTTATATGTGTCAGAAACTCATAAACGGGGTAGATGCTAGGATGGACCAAATCAATCCACATGGGCCCAGATCATAAATAAATTAGTTAGCCAGTGGCAGGGCCTTCCTGGCTTCAGTCAGAGGTTAGTCAGGCCCCTTATTTTAGCAGAGTTTTACTGAGAATTTTTCTGGTTTTGTTCATCAAGATTTGCCTCTAGGTTTTTCTTTTGCTTGTGTTTGTCTAGATTTGGAATCAGAAAAAAGATTAACTATAAAAACTTGGATAAGTCCCTCTTTTTTCTTTTCATTCAATGATTTGAATAGCATTGGAGTTAGTACTTTTGTGAAGTTCTTCTAGAATCCTATGTTGAACACACCCAAAACTAGTCTGTTTATATCTATGACATTTTTTATTCATTATTTTAAGTATGTTGCTTGTTTCAGGTCATTTTCTTTTCCTTTTCTTTTTTTTTCAATATTTAATTCGCATTCATGTATGTATATGTATGTATACAGAGAGAACAGAAAAGAGGAACTGATCCCTTGAACTTAGAGTTAACGGTTATAATCACCCTAACATGGGTTATAGAAGCCAAATTTTGGATCTTTAAACTTCTGCCAGAGAAGCAAATATTCTTCTTCACTAAGAAATCACTCTAGCATTGAGGTCTGTTTAAATTGCTTGTTTTATCTTTGTTTAACTTTGATTGCCCATATGTATTTAAACTTCTATCCTTTTTTTTTTCATTTTTCAGTTTGTTCTAGTGCAATTTTTATGTATACATTTTTCTAAATTTACTTTGTTTCTTTTATGAGCTTTAATTTTAGAAATTTGAATAATTTCTCTATTTCTTTGTCTCATTTAGCTAAATTTTTTAAAATCTTGTTCATGATTTCAAAGAACCAATTTTTCATCAAATTTTTTATTATTATTTTCATTTGTATATCATTTAGATTTTCTGAACTAATCATTTTTTCTTGTCAACTGATTTGGGAGACTACTTTGGTTTTGTTTGTTGGTGCTTTGATATGCATCATTAGGATACTGACTTGAAATTGTTTGAAGTTTTGTAATGCAGATATTTATAGCCATTGGAGTCCCTCATAAAAATACTTTCCTTGTACCTCATAGGCTTTGATATGTCTTTGTTTTTATTCAGTTCTATGGTTAATTTCACTTCCCTCTGATTTCTTCAATGACCTATTCATAATAGTATTTTGTTTACTTTTTAGGGGCTTATAGATTTTGCCTCTGAGTATCTGCAGAAAGACTCTACAAGTATGAGCACAAGTGGATAGAGGAGAAGCCAATGGAGAATTCATGAAACATACCTTCCTGATGGCCTATTGGCAATTAAAAGTGGATACGTCATGATGATTATGTAATTTTCTAGAGATATCCATTCACTTGCTCATATTTGCCCTTGGTCCAGTAAATAACTTCCATTCTATATTCAGGAAAGAAATCCTAATTAAACTATGTGAGCACAACAAAGGGAAAGTATGTTAGGGGTGAGGGGAGGACTCTTCTCCCAGAAAAGCTTCAGTGGGAAACTAAGAACAATGAGGACAGGAAAAGGAATATATTAAAGTGATCAAATCCATCAATCAGATAAATGCATGACACTATGAAGTAATAAAAAATTATTAAAAGGCATCCTAGAAGCTACCAAATATGTAAGTAGAATCTTAACATACAAAGGCCACATTAATTGCATGAAACTTCTAAACAAAAAAAGACAAAATTAAACAATTTGTTAGTAAAAATGAATTTCAAGGAAAATGAAATTAATTTTCACTTAAAAAATGAATGAGACATAAAACACATGGATAAAACAAGTGCTAGTAATCTTCTATGCTGGCCATAATTGAATACTATATTTAAATTATAATACAGAAATCTGACAATGTGATTATAAAAAATACAGAGTAAAATTTTTTCTAAATATTCATAGCAACTGCAAATACTGCCCCTTTGTAGTTTTTGTAAAAAATGTTCTACAGGTCATGTTTCAAATATTCAAGCTTATCAGTGAGCCATTAACTTCAGAACTAGGACACTATCACTTTGAATACTGCAAAGAATCTATAGATTTCAAACTAAGGAAGTCTACTGCCATATAAACTTAAAAATAAAAGAGAAGGGCCTAAGAAGATAACTTAGAAAATAAAATGTGTCTGGAGGCTGACTTAGTCAGAGTTTGTATTCATGCACAAAACATCATGACCAAGAAGCAAGTTGGGGTTTATTCAGTTTACACTTCCACATTGCTGTTCATCACCAGAGGAAGTCAGGACAGGAACTCACACATGGCAGCAACTTGGAGGCTGAGGCCATGGAGGGGTTATACTAACTGGACTGTTTCTCCTAGTTTGCTTAGCTTTGTTTTCTTATAGAACCCAGGACTATCAGCAGAGGGATGACACAATGGGCTTAGTCCTCCCACCTTTGATCACTAATTGGGAAAATGCCTTACAGTTGGATCTCATGAAGGCATTTCCTCCAGGGAGGCTCCTTTCTCTGTGGTAACTCCAGCTTTTGTCAAGTTGACAAACAAAACCAGAGAATATTTATTAATCCAGATATTATTAATACACATTTGTCATACCTGAGCTGGGAAGGTGGAAGCAGAGAAATCCCTGAAGCTCATTGGCTATAGAGTAAGCTCTGGGCTCAGTAAGAGATCTTGTCCATAATTAGTAAGATAGAAAACAATAGGAAAATACACAGCCTAAGAACCTCTGACCTCCACTAGAAATATATACATATGGATGCATTGTACATATGCACTCACATGCACCACAGAGGGAAAAAGTGGACAGAGAGAGGGAGGGGAGGAAGAGGGAGAGAGAGGGAGGGAGGACAAAGACAGAGACAGACAGAGACAGACAATTTATGCTGTGCCTGTCCGTATAATGAAAAAACTTTCCTCCGTCATCATTGAGACTACATAAAAAAAATCAAATCCAAGTCAGACAAGATTGCTTGTAAATTTGAAGGAAACTACAAAACAGAAAAATTTTGAATTAAATGATAAAAAAGTATCAAATAAATTGCAGGATATAAGGGTGTCTAGTATATTTTCTGTAATATGTAGACAATGAATAAATGGTATACATAAGTTTCAGAATTTTTTAAAAAATAACAAAATTGTATTTTATGTATTTTAGCTTAGAGTACAATCTTTCTGAGAAATATATCTACAACATCTATACGCTGTGCCCTTAGTTTGATTAGAATTGTCAGTAAAAATTACAATAATCACTGACTACATAACACAATCAAGATTGTGCACAGAGAAAATTATAATATATTTGTAATCATGTTAGAATTTAGGAGCACTTGAAATTATAAATTTAACCTTTCACAAATAGGCTATCAAAAAATAAAAAGATGGTTTTATATTTACTAATTAATTTCTATATGAAAAGATATTTTTATAGTTTAATAGTATATTAAATAGTAATATATACATAATTACTTCAGCTAATGTGATTTTTCTATAATGTGTTAGTATAAAACTACATCAATATATGAAATAATTTAAGCCTATAGATTTTCATGAAGTCAGTCATCAAATTATTTTATCTATTTAAATTTTATGTTCATTTCACTTAATCACAAATATCAAAAGAAAGCTGAGTCAATCTGTAACTGATGGAGAAAATCCTTCCACTGGTAGAAATAATGTCTGGTTAAGACATCAGTGACTTCCTTTGCTGTGTGTAGTCTCATGGGTTCTATTATCAGATATCCTCTTAAAATTGGTATGGGTATCATTTGGACATGAGAAGTTTTGTAAAAATGCTCAGGAGAATTCAGTGCAGATTTCCATTGAGTTTTTTCACTTTACTTCATGTTTGATTCTATTTTATTTTCTGAGGTAAAGATGTTTCTTTACTTTTTAAAATAATTGCTAAAATTTTTCATATATAATCAATAATATTGTCAACTTCTCAATGTATAAATGCATAAGATAGGACAAAATAACTGCATTTTGCTGAAACAACATGCCTGATCTCTGAATCATCACATATTGTCTAACATACTACTTATCTACTGACTGAGTCCATGAAAGTTCTGTTTTATATGCAATACATTTGGTAAGTGTGTAGTATGATTTAGAATCAAATTTTAAAAGCCTTATATTTTGTTTGAATAAAAATATAGTTTATTTTTCTCCAGTATAAAGTTACAAATGAGATATTGGTATATGGCAGATATGATGGTTAGTGTTAATCATAGGCTTGATATGATCTGAAATTTGTAGTGAAACAGACTCCAAGCATGCTTGTGGGAAACTGTTTAGCCTCTGGTCATGCTTGTAAGAGATTATATTGATTAGCTTAATTGAAGAAGGATGAACCATACTAAAAGTAGGTGGCATCTTTATTTGGGCTGAAGTCCTGTACTGCATAAAATGGCCAAAGCAAACTACTCAGTTTACTAAACTACTCAGAGTACCAGTATTCATGCTTCAATGTTACTGCTTACATATGTAATGTAATCAGCTACTTCAAGATCTTGCAGCCTTAACTTCCTTTCTGTGCTTCAATTAATTTTTTTACTTATTGGATATTTTATTTATTTACATTTCAATTGTTATCTCCTTTTCTGGGTTCCCCTCAGAAAACCCATTCCCATCACCACTCCCTCTGATTCTATGAAGGTGCTCACCTACCCATCAACTCACCCACTCATCCACTTCTGCCTCCCCTCCCTGGTATCCCCCTACACAGGGGCATCGAGCCTTCAGAGGACCAAGGGCCTATACTCCCATTGATGCCCAACAAGGCCATCCTCTGCGACACATGTGGCTGGAGCCATAGGTTGCTCCATGTGTACTCTTTGGTTGGTGGTTTAGTCCCTGGGAGCTGTGGTGGTCTGGTTGGTTGATATTGTTGTTTTTCTTATGGTGTCGCGAGCCCCTTCAGCTCCTTCAGTCCTTTCTCTAACTTCACCATTGGGGACCCTGTACTCAGTCCAGTGGTTGGCTGAGACCATCCTCCTCTGTATTTCTCAGGTTCTGTTTCCCTCAGGAGACAGCTATATCAGGTTCCCGTCAGCAAGCATGTCCACAATAGTGTCTGGGTTTGGCGTCTGTATATGGGATGGATCCCCAGGTTGGGCAGTCGCTGGATGGCCTTCCTTTCAGTTTCTGCTCCATACTTTGTACTTCCTCCCATGACAATTTTGTTCCCCTTTCTAAGGAATGAAGCATCAACACATTGGTCTTCCTTCTTCTTGAGCTTTATGTGGTCTGGAAATTGAATCTTGGGTATTCTGAGCTTTTGGGCTAATATCCATTTATCAGTGAGTACATACCATATGTGTGTTCTTTAGTGACTGGGATACCTCACTGAGGATGATACTTTCTAGTTCCATTCATTTGCCTAAGAATTTCATGGAGTCGTTGTTTTTAATAGGTGAGTAGTACTCCATTGTGTAAATGTATCACATTTTCTGTAGCCATTCCTCTGTTGAAGGGCATCTGGGTTCTTTCCAGCTTCTAGCTATTATAAATCAGGCTGCTATGAACATAGTAGAGGATGTGTCCATTTTATATGTTGGAGCATCATCTGGGTATATGCCTAGAAGTGATATAGCTGGGTCCTCAGGTAGTACTACGTCTAATTTTCTGAGGAACCTTCAGACTGATTTCCAGAGTGGTTGTACCAGCTTACTAAGTGAGTAAAAATAAAGCCTTGATGCCTTACATTGCTCTTTTAATACTACTTTTATCATAGCAATAAAAAATAAACTAAAGCAATTAGGCAGAATTTAACACTTTATAAAATTATTAAGTGATTTCCAAACTGAATTTCAGTGCTTAAGTTTTCACCAGAGATGTGTGACTTCCTTCTTTTCTTTTTAACTTGTCATGAAGCAAAGCTTTTACTTTTTGCCCCTTTGATAGAATTTATAGTGTTTTCATTTAACCATTCTAACATATACTTAATTCAGTCTTCTTAATGGACATTATCATGTGTATGGATGGATTATTTTATACCATTTTTGGAATAAAAGAATTGATAAATGAATGTCACAGTATGAATGATTCTCTAGAGGATAGGCTTAAAGTAGTGTGTCAACAAACTACATAGTGCATATATTCTCAGTTCCAGACAATTCTATAATGAATATACAATGCATATTTGTTAAATGCATGTTTTCCTCCTGGTTCTAAGCTCGTGAAATAACAACTCTATGATTCAAAATATTTATACAGACATTTTGGTCATAAGCCTTGACGATTTTCTGACCAGCTCATAAATTAATATTACATTTATTTTGATTGATATTCTCATTCCTGGCATTTTACTTTTGCTCAGGTTTCATATGTATCTTCTTCACATCTTACTTGGTGACTCTCTTACTTTGCTGTATCTCAGAATCCATTTGTCTCCTGGATATCTCACCTTCTATTTCCTACCTAAGCTATAGGCCAAACAGCTTTAATTGATAGTTGTTGTATCCACACAGTACAGAAGAGATTTTTCTCTATGTATATTGGCAGAAAACCAAATATATGGTTCCTGGAAAGGAAAGAATCATCAAGAAAATATGAGATGAAAGATTATGCAGGTAATACAGCATATTCTGGAGAATGATAAAATTACATGTAGATTATATTTTGATATTTTCTGTAAAGAGAAGGGGCTATTTGGGTGAATCTTTCAGTGTTGAATAATCATCGTGAGAATTTACCCTCCTAATTATGATTTGTATTCTTCTGATCTATAATTAGTGGTTGAAGTCTGTGGATTGGAAGAGAACCAACGTTTGGTCCTGGATTTAATACATAAACTCTGGGTTACCAAATTCATAAAATGTAGCTAACTAATTTATAAACCACTTAACAGTCTTTGTAAGAATTAAATAAATATATTGTTTAATGTAAAAAAGACTATAATTGGAGACATGTTGCTATGAACGAGAAATGCTTCTTATCAAATCATACTTGTGAAAATTGTGTCTTCTGTTGCTGGTGGTATTAACACAAGTTATAGGGAGGTATAGCCGTAATGAAGAAAGTGGATCAGTGCAGACAGACTTAGAATGTAAAGCCTCATGGCACATCTGGTCCTCTGCTTCATGTTTATAGTTGGAAGGCAATCTCTCAGCTTCCAGTGCCTATATTATGTCTGATGACTGCTTATATAATCATTTACAATAATAGACTCATATCTCTGAAACTGGAAGTCAAAATAAATTCTTACTTTTGTAAGTTGTTTTTGGCGACAATATCCTATCACAGCTACAGAAAAAAATAACACACACACACACACACACATATATGTGTGTGTGTGTGTGTGTGTGTATATATATGTATATATATATATATATATATATATATATATATATACTTTTTTTACAATATTTAGGTAAATTAACTGTTAAGTTTAGTATGGAACTTTAAGGTTCTGATAAGATAATATGAATATGTATTTCTAAAAAATTTATTTAGAAAAGATGGCAGTGATGTAAATATAAAGACACTTCAGAATGTGAATATGCTGACTAATCAAACCATGTTAAATTGAATGCAAGATTTAAAATACATTAAAATTGTTAGTTTCTTCTCAAACAGCACAAGATATATGGTTCAGAAACATTGAAAAGAATAGTTTTTTCTCTTTTACATTGATGCAGTGGTGTAATAATTAATATAATATAGATAATGGCAGTGGATTTCTCTACCTGCCTCAATGGTGTATGTTCCTGAATGAAACACACACACACACACACAGACTTTATATCTTAATATGTTTTAAACATAACAATAGCTGGGCTACTGTCTAGCCACTATTACCTCCTGCCAATAATTCAGGATTACTACTTATTAAATTTTGTGTGATATCATGCCTGTTGAGCAGCCCTTTGGGCCATACACTCCTGGCTGCTTCACATGGCGGCTAGGCTTCTGTATCCTGCACTCCTCTCAGTCATCAGGAAATCCTAAAATCCTGCCTCTGTCTACCCTGCCTAGCTCTTGGCTGTTGGCATCTTTATTTACCAACCAGGACTAATTGGGGGCAGGTTCCCAGAAGCTATGTGCAGACACTCTAATACAAACAGTGTGTGGGGGAACATAATTAGCATTTTTAATACAAGCAGCTACAATGCAGTATGAGAAAAAAGTAGCATTTTCACCAAATATAAACAAGAAATTTGCTGAAATCTATTTGCCTTACTAGAATGATCAAAGTTTCAGAATGGGAAGAGATGCTATCTCCAGATATAACTTCCAGTGGGTGTTGAAAACAATAGTTCAGGATTCTTTTTAAGATAACTTCCCTTTGAAATTTAATTATTTAATAACCTGAAAAGTTCAAGAGACGCCTTTGTATTTGTGTTTTAATTCTTTTTGGTTAGTGTAAAATATGAGTGTCATATATGATTGAAAAGGTGACTGGAGTCATAGTAAGTGCACATATTTGGAATATTAGAGTATTTAAAACTGAGATTATTAAAATAATATTTTATAATTAAGCTTTGATTGCTGAAGTAAGACTTGTTCTATTATTGAAGATATGTGAATTACTGCTTTTAATTTTACAATTATTATTTTCTAACTATTAGCATTTTTGGAAATACACAACATCCTATTGCTAAGTCATATTTCAGCTGAACTCACCTCTGTGACTTAGCATTTAACAGCATATAATATGTGAATATGGTTTTCATTTCTATTATTTAAAATGAACTCTTATTTTGCTAAATTTATTACTAACCTCAATACTATTAAACCCTAAATTGTTCAATTCTTTGTGAATAGGATGACTGATGAATTTTGCTTTTGTGCTGTTAAGATTCTAATGTTGTTATATTTCAAAGTCCATAAATATTTGTAAGACTGTTTGGAGGAGAATCATTTCAGTTTCTATTTAATTTCTGGTCCTTCATATGCATTTTTTGGCAAAGCTTATTATACATGTAGATAGGAGGAAAATAACCTTTTGGGTTTTTTTTCCTTTTTTGTTTGGAAGTGTTTATTAAGCATCATTGTGAATGGGTCAACTTTTCTAACTTCAGCAGTTACATGAATATCAGTATGTTCTTAGGAACTATTTCAACTCTTAGATTTACATAGACTTTCTAGCCTCACACTGTATGAGAGAAAACAAACCTGGAATTTATGTCTGTCTTTGACTACTTGGAAGTTCATCTTGTTGAGGAAAGAATTGCTTATGTTCAGAGCAAGATGAGAGCTTACCTTGATATTCTGTATTCTTTCTCTATTCACACAGATTTTCTTTCCAGCATCGTGGGTAATATATGAAAATAAAATGGAACTTTTGGAATAGGATGAAATGTAAGAGATATCTAAGTGGGGCTCCTTTGAGTGGAAATGTGGACTTGGTTTCTAAAAGTTATTTTAATATCTGAAATTCAATAATAAATCCAGTCTTTCCCTGCTTGTAATATGTAAATTTTAAGTTCATAGGACCCTTTAAGTTCAAAGAAAAAATATGTAATTACAAAATCATTTTCTACACACACATTTTTATCTCAATTAGCCATATTAATTACTCGTGTTTTAATTATACAGTCACTTTATATTTTACATAAACCAATGAAACCAAACTCAAATTCTACTAAGATCATATTTAATGAGATAATCTCAAAGCATTAAAACATGTGCAGAGTGTGATATCAACCACAACTCTAATTAGACAATCACCATTTCTTTCACCCAGATCATCAAGATGCTTCTGAAGCCCTTTGAAAGGTATCACTTCTTCCACCAAGCTGGGAGGACTTTTCCTTGTACTTGAGTCAACATTTAAAATAAATATTTTTGGATATAGATTTCACAGCAGAGAATGAGTAAAATAACCTGCTCTAACTTAATTTAAATGTTTTTTAAAGAAAGCAAATGTACAGTTTTATAGATTTGTTTTATTTTAAGAACTTTATGGGTTTTGTTTATTTAATGTTAGCCTAGCGTCATGCTTCAAAATAATTTTCACTAAGCATACCTTAAAGGAAATTTGTGGAAGCAAATTCCAATGTAGTTGAAATTGAAAGTGATCACTTGCCACCAGCACACAACTTCATATTCCATGGACCTGCTAACTGCATCGACACTGAAGAGGAAGTAAACAGAATCAGAGCTGCCCTTAGCTCCTTGCCAGCTCAACCCCTGCCTTACTTCTGAGTGCTGTAACACTATTAATTTGAAACTCGATGCGTCTAGGCATTTAATACAGGGCTCAGCAGAGCATGCAAATGTTGTTTCTCGTTAATTGAAACAAGAAGTTGAGATATTCTTTTGCCATATTCGAAATTGACTATGAGCACTATAACTGCTTTAATCTAACAGAAACAGAAGCAGTCCATATTTAACTAGTCAGCTACCTAGCAGGCAAACTCTCAAACTTTCACACACTACTTTTTAAATCTAATTTTGATTACATATGGAGAATGAGGTCTGTCCTACAATGTTCGATGCATTGCTTAGTACACTGGAAAAGACAATTTATAAAAACATCACTGCATATATTTGCAAGATGAAACAAACTTTTCTTTCTTAATCATTAAAGAGAAGCATTTTGGGAAAATTCTTCCAATAACATTGTAAGTACTTAACTTTAATTAAATCAATGGAGAACATGAGCACTTATTTTAAGTTGTTAATACAGATTAGAAAATCATGTGTGATTTTACTTGCACTTTTCTAAAACAGGAAGATGTACTTATACCATGACATTGCTAATTAAAACTAAAGCTCATTTTATGTTATAAAGAGACACTCTGCTCTTCTAAATTGTTCAGAAATAGGAGAACATTACACAGATATTACTTGTCCCACTTCAAGGGCCCAGTTGATTTGAAGATGATGAACTCCTGAAATCCTTGTCCTTATATATAATGATATTACTTATGTGGTTTTAAGTCTATCTGATATTTTATATACAAGGAAATATGAATCACTTAATTTTTTCCTTTATAATTTATATAAGTTGAAAGAAGGAAAGGAAACATTCATACATGCTGGAAAAATTTTAAAAATTATATTCTTTAGTAAACAAATTCCTGAATTTTAATATATGTATATAGCCAGGTTTTACTTTCTTGTATTTAAAATTTACATCTTAGCCAAAATAAATGGAGTATCTGTTACTTAAGTTATATTTGACTATTAATAAAATTCATATTAAGAATATTTATTTTTTCAACTGACCCCACAACCAGCTGAAAGAGCCAAATGCATATACTTACACCCAACCAATGGACAGAAGCAGAGGACCCCTGTAGTTGAACTAGGAAATGTCTGAATCTGAGGAGGAGGGCAACCCCATAGAAAGACCAGCAGTCTCAACTAACCTGGACCCCTGAGATCTCTCAGACACTAAGCCACCAACCAGGCAGCATACACCAGCTGATATGAGGCTCCCAACACATATACAGCAAAGAACTGCCTGGTATTGCCTCAGTGAGAGAAGAAGCACATCACCCTTAAGAAACTTAAGGCCCCAAGGAGCGGTGAAGTCTGGTAGGGTGGTGGGTGGGACATCCTCTTGGAGATGGAAGAGGAGGAATGGGATGAGGAACTGTCAGAGGGAGGACCAGGATAATGACTGGACTGTAAAAAAAAGATTAAAGAATAATATAACACTAATAAAATATTTCATAAAAAGAATATTTATTTTTATTTTCTATTTAAAATCTACTTGGAATTATTCATTTTTACCTTTTAAATATATTTAATTAAATATTTAATAATGAATCTTGAATCTAGAAATAACTTTATTTGCTTACAATCTGCTTTCTTCTTTGTATCTTGCTGTATTTAATTTATGAATCTTACATCTAAATTTAATGGAAAGATAATTCAATGCCATAATTTTTTATTAAAATTTGTGGGTTGACAGCACACAAATTTTGAAATGTAACTTTGGGACTAGAGTAGATAACTCAGTTGTGTAGAATGTTGATCTTCCAGAGGACATAAGTGCTATTCACACAATCCATGTTGAATAACTCATAACTGCTTGCAACTTTATCTTCAGCTGACCCAATGCCTTCTTTTGTCAAATTCATTGCTATATTTCTCTATTATTTTCATTAATTCATATTCATAATGTAGTTATGCTCTTTTTCCTGAAAACAATCTGCATTTAGATTTCTTATTGCTTAATGTTTCCTTTTGCTTGTATGATAAAAGAAAATTTCAGATGATAATATATCTTTATTCTAGGTTATTCTCAATTACTTAATTGTAGATATTTTTATTCTGGTTTAGTTTTTCTGAAGATATCAATGGCATACTTCCTTAGCCATATAAAATACTTTTGAATAAATAGGGTCAGGGAGTGAAATACTTCTAGATTCTAGCCAGTCACACCAGCTTCTGCAGCTTACAAATGCTTCTACATCTAACTAGAGGTCCCGTATGTGTGGTAATGCTTTCCCATTATACCAACTTGATATCTACTTGAGAGAACTACTACTCTCAGTACTTGATATGAATAAATTTCAGAAACTTTAGTTAAAGTAGATATCACAATATATACTTTGACTTAAAATATCCCATTGTACTATAATGAGTCATAAAAATTCTGATTTACTCTGTCTCATGGTTTTAAGAATTTATTCAACCTTCAAATTATTCATACCTATTTTATTAACATTGGGGAGCTTTCACAGATTGAAATGAAAACAGAATACATGGTTGCATATTTTATTGGTTATTCTATTTATTTACATTTCAAATTTTATTACCATTCTGCTCACATGCTTGTATTTTAAAAGGAAAATATGTAATAAATTCATCTATTTCAATGACTCTTGCTAATCTCCATCCACAACCACCAATTATGATTACAGGCAATTATTGTTTGGTATAGTTCTTTCAAGTGAATTGTAACTAAAATTTAAAATCAATAACATCTATGTTTCAACACCTAGATGCTTTTTTTATTTTCCCTGAAACTCACTTTTATATGTGTGATAAATATTCCAAATAGTTGTGTAGTATAATATTTGTAAATGCAAATATACTTGTGAGATGTAACTGTCTTCTACAAGGCTCAGTGATGAATAATCTCACCCTATCTATATTTTTTCTGAAATCTGGATGGTTGACTCAAGTCTGCAGTTCTTCAAGCTGACTGAATCAAATTGACTTCTCTTGGCTGCTCTTACCTTCTGTCTGGCCTCAAACTAATTCTTGCAATTTGTTCTAATTTTCTGGCTTTTTAGTTTTTGGCTTCAACTGCCTCTGCTGACCTGCACTACAAGAGCTGCACCAACTGATAGGGTTCACTAAAGAACTCAACTGCACTCTATGACCTGTACTCTGTGCACTGTGCTTTCAAGTTGCCTCTCTTTCCTGTGATGTTCTCATGACTGTTGGGCATATTGTATCACTGACTCATTCTGTCAAATCATTTTCTGATTCATCATGTTGTCTGCCACTCAATTAGATGTCACATTCATACATGGCTGCTGCCTTCAACCAACCAACTTTATCTTGTTTGTCTGGGAATAAAGGTGTATCCACATTCCATTCCAAGGATTTAAAGGAGTGTGCTAAGGACATATCCATGTTCCAGAAAGATGACACAGACCTAGTAGGTCTTTGGATGACATTTCTTGACTGAGCAGCCATGTTGCTGGACTAAAATCTGCAACTATGATGCAAATGATATTCAAAATCAGATTTCTAAAGAGGCACATTTTAAACCATATATCTTGATGACTTTTTTTTGTAAATATATCTTTTCAAATGACAAGAGTTTACAAAAGTGATAGCAAAGAAGAAAATAACAGAGATAGAAGTAATTAAATATTTTAAAGTGAAGTAAAAAAAAAAAACTGCTCAAACACATCTATGCTAAATTTAGGAATAAACAAAATAAAGTGTACTTCATAGGGTTTGAACATTAGCACAACATTGATCTGAGTTTAGATTTGATAAATGAATGTTTTGTACCTAGTATCTACAAGTTCAATCTTCTTTACTGTCTTTATTGCTGACTATTTTAAAGCACACTCATACAAATAGACAGCTTATAAAGCAGTGATTAGGCATTTAGACTGTCAATGTGTTATATGTATTTATATAATTGTTAACAATTACGAGTACAGAGAAGTTTAGTAAAACTAATAATAAAATGATAAGAACATGCTAAGCTTAGCACTTTATAGGTAAAAAATTTTCCTGGGTTAGTAGCAAACTCAACGTAGGAATCAATGAGATAATATGACCATATTGCTACTTCATAAGTTGAATTTGTAATGAGATATGCCTGGAGTTATTCTCAGCACAATTAGATTCAAAACTGTTGAACAGAATCTGTGTTCTCAATAATTTTTAAATTGTAATGAACCCTGTAGCCACTTCTCCTTACAGTCCACAGTAAAATTGACATCCTCTTGTTTTTTTTTTTTATAATTTTACATACCTCAGAGCTTTTAAAAATTTCCAAATCAATATCTAATGGATGTACACCAGAAAAAGACCTATTGTAAGGTATATACAACCTACAATATGCATGTTGTAGTTGTGCACTGTCAGATCCATTTTGCATCCATAAAGACAGGAATTTGAAGAGAATGCTGAACAGTTACACACATATATTTCTTTTTCCACATTGCAAGGCTCTTAATTTCCCTTTGTAGCATTCATTTTTAAGAAGTGTGATGAAATTTAAGAGCAGGGACAGCCAAACATCAATCATCTAGAAAAAGCACATTATGAATTCAATGATCTAAGAATAAAAATATGAAGATTTCTGAGTATAATTTTGTGTATATACCTGAATGAATTAAAAGCAGCATACAACAGTCATACATGTGTAGCTATATTTATTGTGAGTGTTCCTAATATTAATCTTAGTAAATAAGCTTAGACATGGAGAAGGATGAGGGGATAAAGCAACTGTTGCAAAAATGCATGATTGAGTTATATTTGAATGATTTTCAGGAAAATGAATGGGGCGGCAAATCATTGCGTGAAATAAGATTTAAAAAATAAATTTTGTGAGTCATTTCTCAAACAAAGAATTAAGATTTTAATTTACTTTGATTTTTCCTTATCCACTTGAACATGTCCTTTGATGTGATCTTTGTTCAACTGATGTTTGGGTAGTTATATTAGCAAGAATGTATGGGTGTATGTACTATCTAATGTTACTAAGAGAAACAGCCTCATAGCAAATTCTCTTGTCCTCTGCCTCTTAAAGCCTTCTGCTCTCTATACTGCAACTTTCTATGAGCCTTAGGTGGAGCACTAATTTATAGATGGAAACTATAGAAAGTGCTCTCTACCACTGTGTTTTGATTGGTTGTAGTTTTCTGTGGCGGTCTCTGTCTTTTACAAAAAGAAGTTTTCCTGATGGGGGGGGGTGAAGAATACACTTGTCTGTGGATAAATCACAACCGTGTTTAGTTTGTTGTTATACATTATGCTGATTTAGTAAGTTCTTCTTCCAAGAACTATGACATCACTAGCATCAAATAATTAACTAACTTTCCAGTTCCAGTTGCCTGCCTGTTGCACAGTCCTTAATTCTAATTAAAGAGCTGCAACCTTCACGTAAAAAAAAAATAAGCAACTGAAAAAAGCTGAGAGTCAGGGATATGGTTTTCCCCAGGCAACCCAACAACTGCTTGTCCGATGCCAAATAGAAAATGCTAGAAAACCTAGATACTAGCAACATTATACAGGGTGATCTGATTATATTTAGTAATATATAAATATTATATATAGTATTTTATATACTATATAGTATATAATATGCATTTATATTCATATAATGTATATGAATATTTATATAATATATTCATATTTACATAATATATTCATATATATGCATGCAGTAGCAATTAGTTAAAAAGAGAGATCAAATGTGTCAGAAAATAGAAGAAGCTGTATTTGAACGTTTGAAGGGAAGAAAGAAAAAGGAGAAATGTTGTAATTATACCATAATCTCAAAAACACATTCACTTGGAAAAAAATACGCAAGTACATATGTTTGGTAGTCTAAATGTTTATCATATGACAGTGTTCCAAGTAAGTTCAATTAACCAAAATTTTAAAGTAAAAAATTCTTGCTTTTTTAGAGGATGTATTCACCAGTAGAAATGTAAAACTTCAGAACACAATATATAGAGAATGACACAAGCCTTTCCTCTATCTCTGCCTCAGTCTCTTGCATCACAAAGGATGGCCCACTGTGACAGTTGAATGAGAAAGGAAGAAAAACAGAGACTCCTGACACTACATTTCAGTTGTTTTTAGCACCAGGCCTGTATTTAAGAACTTGCTAGAGGAACTTCTGAAAAGAGAGACTGTAAATAGACATATTATACATAGAACTCACATTCTGCCTTATTTTTGTTTTGCTTTTGTGGGGAAATAGACAGCAAAAGGTAATACTGAAAGCAATTCATGGGCATTGGATCAGCCTCTGATTCTAGTGCTCAGCTAGGATGAACACACACACACACACACACACACAGGGAATATTCATGTCATGTCTGGGAACGGTGTACCTATGTCTCAACAAATCTTCATAAAAGATGACACATTGCACCCTGTAAGAATGCTCACCAGTGAGCAACTTTAGCAGAGTATGAGTCAGTAAGCACATCAATATATCAGCTAAACTGTAGGTCAGTGTCTGTAGATACTGTGGCTATAACAAGACGGGTGGAGTTTAAGGCAAGGACCAACATCATACATTTGCTCTCTCTGATTGCCAATTGACAAACTTACCAAAATCCTATGCTATTACTGACCAGATGTTTTAACTCCACTCAATTGAAGGACTGGCCATCCTGCCATGCTCAAGTGGATGCATGTACATAGCAATCAAAGCATGGCTCCACTTTCTGTGCCATGACAGTTTTATTACAAGCACTGTCAAAAGGACCTAAGGATATTGAGTTCACCATATTATTCCAAACAATAGTTTTTTGGCAGGACAGGACTCCACTGCAAATAAAGAACAACAGTACACTTTTGTTACCGAAGCTATCCATCTTGTAACAGCTGGCCTGCTTCTGTAATTCTCTTTATATTGAGTCTAACTGTGATTGAAAAGAGTGTGTAAGAAGACAATTTGACAAAGGCAGGCTGCTAAGATCTGTGCTGTGAATTCCCAAGCTTGGGATAAAATACAGCTATCCCAAATCTCCTTCCTTTAATAGGCTCTCAATTCAAGCTTATCCAAAATATTAAAGGCCTCTAAGTAGCATGTAAGTGCAGCCATAGAGATCCTTTATGAAGCTTGTTGTAACTCCAGGGAAAATTCAACTTCAGAAATGAGGGTGAATGGCAGATGTCCCCACTATCCACACCTCTGTTGAGCTCATAACCCAGGTGTGAATGTTGCTTTGTAACAGTCCAAAAGCTGGCATCGAATAGTAGCATTTGAAACCAAGGAGTCTTCAGCCTGGAGTGAATCTCTGGCTCCAGCTTCCTGTTTGTACCAGTAGCAGGGGGATCTGTTTGCAGATGAACTACATCAAATTTCTTAAGATTTTAATCCTTTCTCTAGCCTCCCTATTCTGTTACAGCTCAAAATTCCAGTGACTGAAATCTAAGTGAAATAAACCTCTATTTGAATAAGCTATTTATCTGAGGAAGCCTTTTCCTTTGATACTCAATAATGAATCATGGATATCTTCTTCTCTTGCATATAGAACACTTGTTTATTTTGTTGATTAAGCTTAGTGTCATTAATATTAGATAAAGAAGAGGGCTATGAAACAGGATAAATTCATGTCTGGATATATAGTTCATACAAACACATGTACATACATACACACACAATCATCTCTGCAACTTTAGAGTTGCAAACAATAATCTGAAGAATAATTTGTCAAGTCTAAGTATACTGGTCAAAACTTGAGCACCTTCCCTCCTTGAATCAGCAAGTGTGTGTGTGTGTGTGTGTATACACATATGTGTGTTACACTACCCACATGCTATACATTTGCTTTATGTTAGATTAGTTTTATTCTGGTGACTTTATTTCCAGAAGAGTATTTGTTTTGGGTTAATGCTCAAGTGCAGATTGAGCATAGGACCTGCAGGGAAAACATTAGCAAATGATACAACTGGGATCAAAATAAAAATGCTTATAGTGAAAAAAAAATGTTAATTGGAACATATCAGTTTAAGAAATAAAAACATGCTTCTAGTCAGAAGAAAAAGATAAAAAAAGATAAATAGTACTTCATCTTGACTTAGATATCATACTGTATTACACTACTTATGCATTAGAAAAACATTGCAGGGGTACTCAGTCACATATATACATTTTATGTTTAACATGTAAAGTAAAGCACGTTTAAAGCATCAGCATAAAACATAAGAAAAAGTTGAAAGTGATACTGTGTCCTATAGTAGCAACAGTTATTCTGATAAACTGGAAAGGAAGTGCGTGATAGAAAGGTATTAGTATAGGAATAATGTGAGCCATAAACAATATGAGACAGAACGACACAGAAACTCCAGGGCCAAAGCTATCAGATTATAATGTCTATCATAAAGTTTACTTTGTTAGAAAAACATAAATTTATTTTTAACTGATATGTAGAAATTCAAACTCACTGTTAGTGGGGCTTCATCCAATAATATGCTGTGTGTTATTTAAATCTGGTGAATACCTTTGTCTTACAGGTCGTAAATGGACATGAAAATCTATATCCACAGTGAACGTAGTAGTCATTCACAAGAAAGAAAAAAATATCCCTTCCATTTCAAAATATGGAAGAAATTAAGTTCATTATGTTAAGTAAAGTAAGAAAAACATAAGAGATCCCAAATACCATGCAGCCTTATTCTTGTGTAATTTCAAAAG
Source organism: Arvicanthis niloticus (assembly GCF_011762505.2). Classification (NCBI taxonomy): domain Eukaryota; kingdom Metazoa; phylum Chordata; class Mammalia; order Rodentia; family Muridae; genus Arvicanthis; species Arvicanthis niloticus. The sequence continues at coordinate 57,600,468 of NC_047661.1, forward strand.
TTTGAGTTCATAGAAGAATGAAATGGTGGAAAACACAGGTGAGAGTAGACACTGAGGGAGGGGTAGGAGAAGTTCTTGCTAATTTACGACTAGAATAGAAATAAGAATTTCTGATTTCTCAGTACAATGACCATAGACAACAATGTAGCTTGCAATTCAATGAACTAGAAGACATTATTCTGGTAATTTTTATGATAACTTTTTATTCATCATGTAATCTTACCTTAATCACAATTAGAATATGGCTGCAGAATTATTACAGTGGCTACATTAGCACATGTGTGTGGAACATGATTTCTGGTGAGATATGAAGAAATGTGCAGTTAAGAAAAAGAAGAAAAGTGAGAGTAAAGACTGTGAAAATATATTGTGTGAATGTGCTGGAGTTATACATGGGAGTATGAATGAGAGGTCACTTATAGGAATAAAAAGGACAAAAGACAGATGAATCATAGAAACCCCAAAACAGCATCAGTGACAACTCATGAAAACTAAACCTTGGAGCTCCCTGGACAATATTTAGACAGTTCACCAGGTTGGAACCTATTTCAGGCAGCTCAGGTATTGGAATTCTTTGTAAGATATTTCGCTTCTCTCTGCCTTTCCATTAAGCCCAGCTAGTTTGAGAGCTTTGTAAGCAGTCCTTACTGTTAATATAAGCTTGTTCAATAAAGGTTTAGCGTATCTGATCAGCTTCAGGGTCTTTTATTTGAGGCTTGTGACTTGCTTACTTACTGAATCTCACAAATTCCTTTAGACTATTCTGAAGCTTAACTATTTCTCTGGAGCTTAGTATGTTTTGCCTCCCTTCAGAACAGTGACATTTTAATGCTGTGACCCTCTAGTAGAGTTCCCCATGTTGTGGTGGTAAAAGAATCATAACTATAATTTTGCTACAGTTACAGATCATTATGTAAATGTGTGTATATTTCAATGGTCTTAGGTAACTCCTGTGAGGGGATACTTGAATAACGTCAAAGTGGTCATGACCCCACAGGTTAAGGACCTCTGCTTTAGAAGATCACCAACCTTGAACAGCTTCCCTGCATGATGAAATGTTTCAACTCAAAATAAAAGCTGCAATCCTTTTTTTTTTTAATAGACACTGCAGGCATTTTTAGTTCTGTAGTCTGTTATGTAAACTAAATGTTTAGGTAGTTAAGTATAGATAATATTTCCTTTTAATAGACAAACACAATCATTTTATGTGTTAAATGGTTTTGTTTTCAGAATTTTAAAATGCACAGCAGCCTAAGTCAGGGTTCTAACATCACAGATCCTTGTCAATTAGTGATAGTTCATAGTTTGAATGGGACCAAGCTGTTGTTAACAAATGAGAGTTGTACAAACACCACTAGTTAAGGATTAAAAACTTACTACTCTAAATATATGAAATAGACCAAATTGCTGAAATAAAGTACTTACAAAACTTGACAAAATAAACCATTTAAGCATATATATTTTGTAACTTGCTTGAAATTCTGAACTGATTCTCTAACTAGAATGTATTAAACTGCAACTCATGAAAATGAATTCCCCTCATAAAACTTTCTTCTCAATTACTACTTATATTCTTAGATACAGATTGATATTTTTACTATAGCAGCTATGTGATTGACACAAAAACTTGACCTTTCAATAAGTTCTTTTTCAATTTCTGAAAAAGAATTTTAATATACCCTTTGCAAAATATGAAGTTTCACTCTGTGCAAGCATATGGATATGTAAATTTCATTAACATTTAAGCATTTTCCAGAAAGCTTGAAAACTGACCTGAAATTCTTACTAAGAGCTTTTCACAGTCATACATATTTTATACCATAATCTACTGACTAATTACAAGAAAACCATGCCTCTTACTCTTATTACCACATCCTCTGTGCATTCTATCACATGTAGAAATAAGTGACCACTGGTAGCCTTTCTTTTCAGTATGGGAAATCTTCAAACATAGGGAAAACTTTTCCTATTTAAACATTTCCATATTTTCATAAATGGAGTCACAGAATACTCTATATACCTAGTATTTAGCTTCTAGTGCATTCTAAAGATATTATTTTTGTTATTATGAAATGATTTTGCATAAGAAATCAATTGTCATTAGAAATTTAATAATTGAAACCTCAGAACTACAAACAGAATTCTTTTGTTTTTACGATATTTATTTTGGTGTATATTCATGCCAGTGGAACTGTGTGGATTTATGCACATCTATAGATGCATGAAGTTCTGAAGAGAATCTCAGATTCTTAATAGCTGGAGTTTTAGGTATTGTATGGGTGTTTCATTCAGAATTCCATTCCTTATAATTGCACAGTGAGTGCTCTTAACCAACAAGTCTCACTAATCCGTCTAGTAGGATATTTTATGTTTATGGTTGATTGCTTATTAATGGCAACATCTAAGATATTTTCTTTTTATTGGTTATTTCTTTTTATTGGTTATTTTATTTATTTATATTTCAAGTGTTCTTCCCCTTTCAGGTTTTCCCTCCGCAAATTCCCCATCTCATCCTCCTTCCACCTGCCTCTATGAGGGTGCTCCTTACCCACCCATCTACCCACTCCTTCCTAACCACTATAGCATGTATAATACAGATATCTGCTTATATTGAATTGTTTTAATTGGTTTTGCTTTAGCTTATATCATCTGCAAGTAAACCAAATAAGACACTTGCCATTAGATTTTTATGATAAATGGAATTAATAAGGAAATTAAGAAGGACTTCCAAAGAAATTTATAACTTTACCAACACAATAAATATCTGCCAGTGAAAGGAATAAAAACAGAAAGAAAAGGGAAGGATAAACCATGACTACAAACTTAATAGTACCTATCTGCTTAGGTTTTTGTCAATTTGACACATACTAGAGACATAATATTGAGACAGACTGGACTAAGACTTACCCTGTCATATAGGCGTTGTCTTGCTTATAACTGATGTGAGATGTCTTAGCCCACTGTTGGTGGTGCCATATGTGGGTAGGCATGTCTGTAATGTATAAGAAAGAACTACAAGAAAACCTGGAAAGTAAACCATTTTGGATCATTTGTCCACGACTTTTACTCCTGATTCATTATTTGTTATTCAGAGAGAGACTGAAGCGAAGGGATTCTGTGTTTAATTAGAGATATGTGAACCAAAATCATAATAAAATCAAAATTTACAACATGATCGGACTTTAACTTTGAAACTGGGAAATTTTATAAACAATATAATTGGTGTAATCATCTCATGTCTATTTAAGCAAAAACAGGCAAAATACCATTTGTAAAGATGAGTTTTAATATGTGAAGTTATCAACAGAAGGGGTTGTCATTTATGTGGTCAAAAGTGATGTTATATATTTGAACATTAGAATGACCTGTGAAGGAGGGAGGCCTAAACTAGTCATAATACATTATAATTTCTCCTTTCATAAAATACAGCATCTTAAATTGTCCTTCAAGATGCTCAGTCAAACACTATTAGAATTAGAATTTCTTACAAGCAAAAATTCAAATGGTCTGCCTGTCTTAATTTTTTCATAAGTTTAAGATGCCTGCAACGATGTTAAAGAAACTAATACAATTTCTTGCAACTGCTTGCAAAAATATTAATTATATTTTCATATACCTAAGCTACATCAGAAATCACATGCTTAAACTGGGTGTTCAAAAAACACAATTCCAGCACTGGTATTAGTAGAATCTTTTAATTTAGGGATATTAGAATTATTTCAAAATGCAACCATAAATTTCATAATAAATTTGACTCTTTTGTTATCACTAATTCATACTAATATTAGGCTCTGGAATATCAGCATGGTATTTTGTTATATGTGCCTTACACTATGACACATTACAAACAGTAGGATAAGAAATATTAATGAATATCCTAAAAGTGTTTTGGGTGGCAAAGGCAAAATATCTTGCTACAAAATAGCAGAAATACATTTTAACATGAGTATTTATCTACATGTAAGAAATGTTTCAAAATTTAACAAGTAATATAATCTTTGATTTTTAAATATTTCTATTTGTGTAGCAATAGATAATATCTAAAAATGACAGTATTGAATATTTTCTTGGATATCAAAAGAAATACTAATCATTTAATTATTAAACAATTTAAACATAGAACACTTAAAATAATAACATGAATAGCTCTAATTAACAAATATCTCTTAAAGCCACATGAGAGAAAATATTGATGAGACATGGTTTCAGAATTATATAAATGTATATTATAAGTAAACTTTAACTATGAAAGAAAAGAGTAGTTCAGAGACACTAAGTATACCTTGTCTATGTATGAACTACAAAAAATTCAAGGGATTATGGCCAGTTTCATAGATATAAATATGTATTTCCATACACTGGTAAAATATCATCTCTTTTCTATAAGGTATCGTTTATTTTACATATTATTGTCTCTCTTGCTATCAATCTGTCTATCTACATATCAACATATCTAACTTTTTCTTTGTTTTTATATAATTACCATCTATCATTTTTCTATTTATATTTATAACCCTGAGGCTAGAACATAAAAAAAATTATAACTCCCTTCTATTTTCTTACCAAGCCATTATTTTCTACAGTGTTAAATAACAACTTTAAATTATCTTAGTTACTTGAAGAAGAAAATATTTTTATTTAAATTCAATGTGCTTAATTCAAATCACAACATTAAACAAATCATATTTGTAGCTTTTAAGTGTAAAACACTTACAATAAAGGGGAAATTTTTACATTAAAATATAAAATTAAAAATATAAAATTTAGATAAATAAATTAGGGCCAGGTTTTATTTCTTCATTCAAAAGGGACCCTATGATTAATAATCATTAGCACTTGAGAAATTAACAAGGAATGAAAAACGGTCTATGCAGAACAGGGCACATTTCAAATGATCTCATATCACACTGCTAATTAAGTAAATAAATTGAACTAATTTCCATTCACCAGACTTGTATCAGTAATGAGGATCTCTAATCTTTTCTCTCAACTTATTGGGAATATTCAGTTATGCAATATTTGTGTATTGAGAAAATTTAGTGGTAAGTAATAGAAAATATCTAAGACCAGTCACTATAAGGTACACCAAAATAATATTCCTCCATTTGTAGACCAATATAGGTAAAATTTTAATTTTGTGTATATGATAATGCACATAAAGAATTTGTAGGAACATATTTGAAAATAGATCAGAATTCTATTTGGCAGGCCTTGTAAAACGTATTGTGTTGTACGTTGATGAATATTGGAATTCCAGAAAGTTGTTTTTTTCTGGACCCACATGAGGAAATCAAAAGTGACTCCAGAAAGCCTGCCCCACATTCCAGGGTAATATCTCTATCTATTTTATATATAAGATCTCTCATTTCTTTCTTTCTTTCTTTCTTCCTATCTTTATCTCTCACTTCAACCTTCTATCTCTCTTACTCCCTTATTTCTTTCCTTCTTTCTTGAATGAACACACAGAAATAAATTAATATAAAAGACATGAATAAAACAGACATTCACGTGGAATGTACTTGAGTAAATGGTAAGTGTATTGGAGAAGAAAGGAGGATGAAGCTCTAAAACAACGAATACACTTCCTATAAAATGTACGTGTAGTGTGTGTGTGTGTGTGTGTGTGTGTGTGTGTGTAGATATTAGCCTTTAAAATACACATAAAGTCACTGCCTGCCTTTCAATACTCTTATCCCTAGCTTGACTGCCTTATCTGACCTTGGTAGGAGAGGATGCACTTAGTATAACTGCTACTTGATGTTCCAGGGTGGGATGGTTCTCAGGGGGTCTTCCCCTTCTCTGAGGAAAAAAGGAGGATGTGATGGTGGGGTGTCGGGCCCTAGAAGGATGTCTTGGTTCTTGGGTGGGCATGGGCCTGGAAACCCGGGAGAAACAGGTGTGACTAACAGGCCTCCGCCTCGAGATTTTCATATTAATGAGTTATCTAAAGGGGGGAGGGCGTAGCTCAATTATGTTATTCCATATATATATATATATATATATATATATATATATATATATATTCCTTATGTTAGTCTTTTTTCCCCTCTCCCTATTTAAGCCAGCTTCCCCTAGCTTTTATGGGTTGTGCGGACCATCCAGACCCATCCACATTCGCCATGAACAATAAAGCTTTGAACTCTTGAACTCCACCTGTTTTCTGGGGCCTGCCACCTGGTTTCCAGCCTTTGGAACTGGACTTTCTAGTATCTATTGGGACCCACAGTCTTGCCCATGTGTAGGACTTCCCGCGACACAGCCGCCACAGCGCCACGGAGGCTGTGTGTATATGGGACCCAGCAGTGTGGAAAGCCTGCCCAGGACCCTGCCACAGACTGCTACAAAGTTTGGTCCCATCAGTGGGGGGTTCTTGAGGGCAGGAATGAGAGGAGAGGAGGGAGGGAGTGCCTGCAGTTGGGATGTAAAATGGGTAAATGAACAATATAAAAAATGAAAAGAAACAAATGTTAACACTAGAGAAGTTGGTACTACTCATGGTCTGGTTAAGCTGGAAGATAGTTAGCACTAAGAGGCACGATCTGATTTTACATAGAAAAGATGGAAGATTTAAATGCAGTTGAACAACATAAAAACAGATGAAACATGAGTAACTATGATTGTCAACAATTCACTAACTAATTCTAGGAGGTCTTAGTATCATCCAATCATGCCTCTGTAATCTTCCATTTGGAGAAGGGAATGACTGGCAATAGATGGTTAATTAAAAGTTGCTTGGTGATTGCATTTTATTAAATATGGAAAAATAGACTCTTCTCTCATATTTTCCCCTTGTTCTATCTCAACCATATTTTCCCCTTCATCCATTTCCCCCAGCTCTTTTGGCCTCTTTCCCCACCTCCTCCATTTACCTTCAAAAAAGATCAGGTCTCCAAAGGACCAGAACCAAACAAACAAACAAAAAAAATCGGATACAGTAAGATAAGGCAAATGTACTAATATAAAGGTTGGAGATATGTCTTAGTCATTTAGGGCTAGGCTCATAAGCAAAAAGTGATTCTTTTTTACACAGATATTGGAATAGTATGTTATTAAAGGTAACAGGGTATGCTTGTTTAGATTTCAAGCTGTTGTGAGATTCACCTTCCAAGCATTATAGAAGAAGAGTGAGCATAGGGAAGAAGATCCTGTAATGTTCTGCCACAGACTAAGGGTAGGAAAAGTAGTGGACCATGAGAGAAGAAACGGATATTCCTCAAATGAACTATACTATTTAAGACGGGAATGTATATAACTAGGAAGAAACTGCTTTAACAGTTTATAAGAAAATATTATGTCAGCTAAACTGTCTGGCTGTATGGCTGTAATAATCAATAAAATGTACTGCAGAAGCTATGAGAAAATGTAGAAATCAATTAAAATTAACGAAGGAAATGAATTAAGATTTATTGTCCTTTGTGTGTACATGTAGTTTGTAAATACTATACAGAGAGAATATTAGTAAAATGTAAGCCTTAAAAACTAAAACATAAAATCTTTTAGTATAGACTAAATGTGGCAGAGCATTTAATTCAGCGAACAAAATACTGCTTAGAGAAGTACTTTAAATCTATTAGACTAAGAGAATAAATCAGGGAAACAGTTGCAAACCTCAGAGAAATTATAGGCTAATTTCTTTATCACATCTGGTGTACTGATAGCTTTTAAGTGTCAACCTTATACAACATAGAATAAACCAGGACAGGTGTATTGAGGGATTTGCCTAGATCTGGTTGGTCAATGGACATATCTGTTGAGGTTGGTCTTCATAGAAAAAGATGTATCCTATGCAGATGCACTATGCCCTAGGCACATGTTTCTGAAAGATATAAAATAGAAAAAAACAAGAGACAGCAAGCAAGAAAGGATATGTTTGTTCTCTTTGTTCTTGACTGTGGACATGTTGTGCCTGACTGCTTGAGTTTCTGGCTTGATTTCTCCCAGTGATGGACTATGACTTGAAATTATAAGTTTAGTGAACCCTTTCTTCCCCTAAATTGTTTGTGTCAGTGTATTATACTACAACAATAAAAATGCAACTGTTTCATCTCCTTAAAGAAAAAACAGAATTGGGGGAAATGGCACAGAAATTAAAGGTGGTTATTTTGCCCCTTAAAAATAAGCATATGTTTGTCAGAGACCGGCAACTGCTTGACAAAAGGATCTCAGTTTTAAGTTTCAATTTATGAAAACAAATAACAATGGCTGCACAAAATAAGAGATAAAAGAGCTGGCTTTCAGCAGAGCAGTGTTCTTTGTTATCCCCGTGTTCCCATATAGCTGTCATACTACTGTGATTAGTAATCTGAATCCCTCATTTTCATGGAGATTTTATGCTCTCCAGCAGGCATAAGCTCTTCTAAGAAAAGAATGCCCCCCAAAGTCCTCCTGTCTGATCTTTCTAAAGCTTTGCCTTTACTTACTAAACCAACCCAATTTTCTTCTAATATCTTTCAACTAACTCTCATATCAACTCTTTCTAAAAGGCTGATAACAGGAATAAAGGCTGGAAATGTGTTGATAATTAGTATTGGAATACAGAGTCCAGGTTAAGCAAGACCTGAGATCATGCTGTCATGTTTGGTATATGTCGGTGTTCATTCTCCTATGGTTTGATTTAAGTAGACATGTAGGTGAACACAGCAGTTACATAACTAATATCAGCTCAAAGTTTTAAAACATAGGAATAAATCAACTATAAGAATCCTACTGTACTTTTATACAATATCTTAGGAAGCAGAAAATATCCATAATTTATAGTTAATATTTTTGGTTTTATTTTTTCATTGTTTCTCTTTTTTTTTTTCCTTTAAAATTCAGTCTTATTGTGAAGTTTAGTCAAATTTGGAACTCTTTGTCTTTAAAACACTGACTGTGGGTATTAGGGGTGTGCACCACCATATCTAACCCTTCCTTCTTGTATTATCCACAAGTGAGAAAGAAGTTCTTCTATGAAAGGAAACATAATTTAACAAAGAAACATTAAATCATAGTTGTGTAATTTCAAGGTAAGTTAGTTGACATGCTCGGTGCTAAGCATCTCAAACAAGAAGCAAAATAAGAAATGTGTAGTGAGGAAGTGGGCCTTGGGATTCATTCCGAGAGACCAGGGATTCAAACAAGTCAGAGTTTTCTGTGATCACATAAACAAAGGAAGACACCATGTGGCAAAGTGCTACAAGGGTTCCCTGGCTCCCAGAAGGAGTCCTACGCAGTGCAAAGGCAAGAGTGAACAGCAGACATCAGTGCCATCTACACTGGAAATTCTGGCTACAGGAGAAGTCTACAGCTGTGGCATGGTTGGAGCTCAGAAATCAGAGCTTTCTGCAATGTTCACTGTACCTGAGCTTCAGGGCTAAAATCATATTTTGTCTGCTAACCGACAAGATCCAGGCTATGACTACATGTTGCCAGTTTGTAAGCATAGCCACTCTTGGGATCCATGTAGCCACAGGGGACAGAAGCCTCTTCAAATTCCAACCCACTAGTCTTCACAAATGTCTCAATAAAAACCTGAAATATTCAACTAACCTGTGTCAACAAATGTGGCTTTAGTATTCATACCCACACAAGCTTTTGTACAACAGAAGAAAGGTTTCCACAATGTGTGTGGACTACAAAACTAAGGCACACTGTCAGCCTCAAAGCTCATAGGAATATCTGTATTAAACCCACCTGCTAACAAAGAGAGCTGCCCTGTTTCTAGCTACAGAGGTAATGTCTACTATGTCCATATATTTTACTGTCACAGAATTGATACAAGCCCCATTTAGGTTCCAACTGGGGACTGGAGACAAATTCCAAAGTTTTATGATTTGTTTTCTATCACTCCAATTATTGTGAACAAACAGGAAATTGTCAATGAAACACAGAATGTGTCTTACTGAGTCATGCACAGCAGTTTCAAAAGGCCTAGACGTGATTGGTGATCAATAGTCATCTCATTCTGGAAAGAATATGTCTCTCAAAGCTCCTATGTCCACGAAAATGCCTCACCACTACTTTTATAAACACCTGAAGTTGGAGTGATTCAGAAACACAGCACCTGTTGACATTGGTTACAACTGAGTAATTAATGCAAGATAACATTTCTGAGCTCACTCAGAACTAACCCAAGTACCTCATCCAAAAGATACTCAACAAAAAGGTATTGGAAATGTTTATCTTGAGAGAGGACTATTATACCAGAATCACAGCTGTTCCTTGTAGGAACACAGGAAAATGGACAAATATAATTCAAGTAAGTAATTAATGATAAGAAATCTAACAAACATATAGAGGTCATAAAGGAGACTAAACCAAAATGTTGGGACCAAAGTAACCAATAAAGCAAATAATAAATATTATGTGAGCCCAACAACAAATTAGAAGTATAAAAAAAATTTCTCAACTAAAAAATCTTTTGAAGTAACCCAGTCAGATTTAAAAAAAAAAAAAAAAAAAAAAAAAAAAAGAAGAATCTAAGAAAGAAGAGAAAGAACTCCAAAGGAATTGAAAAATATTTCTGAAATTTAAAACATTAAAAGAACAAATAGTATAGTGATATAGTTTCATAAGCTAGAAGATAATGATTCAGAAATAGAAGTGACACAATTTTATGAACTTTTTTGTCCTTTTAAAAATGTAGATAGGTTATTTGGGTCATCTCTTTGATCATTGATATCTGCATCTGCTATGGAAGAAAATACCATAAACTAGGTAGCTTATTGAATTCATTTAATTTTCATATTTCCTATGACTAATAATTCCAAAATAATTATATGAGTAGATTTAGAGTCAATGAGTAGTATAGAGACTTTTATAAAATTATTATGTAAACATAAATAAGCTTTTCAAGAATTCTCATAATTTCTGAAATCTTTTCATTCACAAAATATTTCATCTCATACTTAAAGAGTCCATAGCATCATGTTCAGACCATGAAATGATCATATACAAAATGACAAAAATAAGGGGCAAGAATTATTTTATAACAAATTGTAAGAAGTATATTTTCTGACATTTGGATAAAATAAAAAATGAAGATATTTAGAGATGGAACAAATATAGGAAACTAAACAGCATGTTTGTGATATCTTAACAGCATGTCTTAACTCTCAACTTGGTGGACTTCAGAGTGCCTATAGAAACTACTGGTGTATCTATGATGATGTTTCTTTAAAAGTTAATTTACCAAAGAAAACCAATCTTCCATGTGGGTGGTACCATACTATGGGTTGGAAGGTCTGAATGAGTAAAACAGAGAACACTCTATGAACACCAGTATTAACTTCTCTCTGCATCCTACTTTGGACAATACTGTTATCATATGCCTCACATTTCTGCCATATGAATTCCTGCTATAGTAGACAGTTACCTCAAAATGTGACCCAATATAAACCCTTCCTTTCTTAAGTTATTTTGTTAGTTGTTTCTCACTGTTATAGAACTGAGAAAAACAGCTAATTCAGAAATATGGTTACAAAGAAGTATGGAGGTTGTCAAAATAAATCTGAGCATGAGATTTAATGTCTTTGGAACTTTCCTGTAGTAGAAATGTGAAAGAGGATGGAAAGTTTGCCTAGAACAGTCTTCCAATGGTGTCGGCAGAGCTGAGTAGGTAGTAAATTGGAAGGCCAGAATGCTAAGAGAAATGTAGACAGAGCCCAGCTCATCAGTTCCTGAGGATTCAGAAATAAACGACTCTACTGAAATGGCCACAAGACATTCAGGAATCATTTTGCAAAAAGAATCTAGTTGCAGTCTACATGGGCACTGGGACTTAAATGAAGTTGAAGTCAACAGTAATAAACTAATTTATTTGGCATATGAGATTTCCAAGTAATGGAATTTACACTAAGTCATGGTTGAGTGTTCTATTCACAGTGATAGAAAAGATCAAATGTAGCAGAAAATGTGATTAATCTTCCATTGACTGGGAAAGGACTACAAATATAATTTTTAAGGAGATTAACATTATTAATAAAAATACTGTGTTCTGCACTGGAACAATGGCTAACATGGCATGAGATGAGATTCCCAATCATAAATAGCTCTTTCCTGTGAAAAATGCAAATTCCTTGAGAAGGAGGGAATCTTACCAAAGAATGAAGCTGACAGTTCATGTTGGAAAACAACTGTTTAGATAATTCCTTCATCACAATCATTATGCAGAATCATATTTAACTATGGTCCACAGTGGACAGAATGCATGCCAAAGTAGCAGGAGCACTTGGCAGAATCATCCATATGTGTACTGGTTTTGTTTCTCAGGAACAAAAAGTATGTGAATGAGGGGGTCATAGAGTTTTGAGCCAACATTCTAGATAGTCATTTTGGCAAGGCAAAGTGTGGCAGGAACAGAATCATAAAATAAGACTTTGAAATGTCATCAGATACACTGTGAAGATAAAACCTATCTAACAATGGACCCCTTCATATACTGGAGATGCAAGAGCCAAGGGAATGTTACTGGGGAATGCTCTAGGCATGGAGTGAGGTACCAAGAGAGAGGCTCTGCATGTTATAAATGGATACCGGGAAGGTCAGATCTAGACAAGATGACTGGAGTTTAGATGATTCCAAACTAAAAACCATAAAACTGACATGGAACTCAAGGATTTTGTCCTTTTTATTGCTAGGCTTTGTCTTTCTTTGGTCTGATTTCTCCTCCTTATGTTATAATTTTTCCCTTTTTCAATGGGAGCCTTTACTTGCCACATCATATATTGTAACTGAAATTTTGTTCCTAATTTTATAGTGTCTCATAGTTTAGAAGTTTTTTTTGTGCCTTGTTTCTAAACAAAATTAAACTTTGGAATTTTCATCAGTGTTGCTCATGTTAAAGACAGTAGTAACTTTATGAATAGATGAAATGCATTGTGTGTTGTGAGGAAACATGAGAATTTAGAGTACAAAGAGGTAACACTATGGGTTAAAATATCATGTTTGAGCATATAGTTGACAAAAGTATGGTAGTGATGGATATTCTTAATTAAGAACTTGACTAGACTTAGAATTGCTGAGGAAATGTACTTTTCAATGTTCCTCTGAAGATATTTCCAGAAGTTTTTAACCCACATGAACAGAGAAAAGTCTTTATCAAACCAAAAAAAAATCCAATCCAAGTCACATGGTACTACTGGAATTAATTGAAACCTTTAGGAGTAAGTATAGAATCATTCATTAAGTGGGACTTAGAGGATGGGGGCTGCAGTCAAAATATAAAGGAAATAAGTAAATTAATGAAAAAAGTTAAAATATATTTAGGAAATGTCACTGAGAAAAAATTAGTGAAGAAATTCATGTCCTTTTTTCCATAAAGACTTTATAATTATACAACTATAAAGTATGAACAATAAGTAAAATATACAAATTGGATATTTAAAACCCATAAGCTTCTTATTTAAAAAATAAACAAGAGTAGCAAAATGAGAGAAAATACTTGCAAACCATTTATCTCATAAGGATTTAATAACCAGAATATACATGAAATTCGAATTCATTGTCAAAAAACAAGTAATCCAATTTAAAAACACACAAGTAATATAAACAAACACTTATGAAAGAAATGCTGATGACCCCTGAGTTCATAAAACTGTCACCATCACTAACAAGAAAATGAATATGATAACAATAATAATATTGTTTTACTCCACTGAAGATGACCTCTATCCAAAGGACAGTAAAAAAAAAGTGTTAGTGTATCTGTTGGAGAAAATGTCTTATTACTCTGAGTGGGCATGTAGATTACTAAAGCCATTATGAAAGACAATAATAACTGTAAATAGAATTTCTACTTAATCTAGCAGTCCTAATGACAGAATCACTTCCACAGAAAATGGAAAAAAAAAACCATACAGAAGAGACACTATTACTGCTCTAAAACAGTTAAATATGTAGTCAGCAAAGATGGACATCTCTAAATGGATTGAGAATTAAAATACAATATATAAAAATTGGAAAAATAATCAAGCAGAAACTAGGATGGACTTCTCTTTCCTGAAATGATGGACAACAGCAGAGGCTATTACATTGTGTGAAAGAAACAAAGCAAAGAGGCTATTAGATTGTGTAAAAGAAACAAAGAAAAAAGGGAGTGAAACTTGCTATTCACTGCAGCTGCTAACAAGATGATTCCATGCAAGCATCAGGAAGAACAGTAAATTGGTGACTTCAGAGAGCAATTATAGATGGAAGGAGAGATGAGATGCTACAGGGCACTACCATGAAAGCTGAAAGAGCCATGAAGCCAGTACAGCTGAAGACATAGTCCAGCAAAAATGAGCCAAACACTCTCATCTCCATTTATCCTTGAGTTGCTGATCTCTATGTGTTGCATTTGTGGGGGACTTTATACATTATGATTCATTTATGTCTTTTCCCCCAGAAAATAAATTTTGCTCTCAAAATACAGTACAGATTTAAAAAGAGCAGTCTCAACAGAGGAAACTCAAATAGTCAAAAACATAAAGAAATGTTCAACATTTTTATCCATCATGAAAATGCAAATCAAAATGACTTTGAGACTTCATTTTATACCTGTCATGATGGAAAGACCAAGATCACACATGACAGCTCAGGCTGGAAATAATGTGAAAAAACTCCCCCACAACTGGTTGTTGTCCAGATTTTGGAAGTCAATATGGTGTTTTCTCAGAAAATTGAGGACTGATTTACCTCAAAAACCAGCTATAACACTTGTAGGCATATACCAAAATGTTGCTCCATCATTTGATCAACTATGTCCATAGCAGCATGGTAGTCAGGAACTTGAAATAACCATGTCCCACGACCAAATAATGGATGAAGAAACTGGTATATTTATGGCTTCTTTATCAAAAGTTTGGTGTCTATATGTATGTGGATTATGTCTTGATCTTTCATTGAATTCAACTTATCAATGTGTCTGTTTTTATACCAATAACATGGGTTTTTTAGTACCATAGCTCTTTTGTACAAATTGAAATCAGGTATGGTGATATTTCCAGAGTCTTTTATTTTTCAGGATTGCTTTAGCAATCTTTTTTTTTAGGTTTTTTTAGGGTTTTTGTTTTTCTATATGAAGTTAGTATTGTTCTTTTAAGGTCAATAAGAATATTGCTGGAATTTTGATGGGGATTACATTGAATCTGAAGACGGTTTTTTTTTACTCTTAATCCTACCATTCCATGAGAATGAAAGATCTTTCCATCTTCTGACATTTTCTTCAATTTTATATTACACTTGTCAGAATAACTAAGATAAATAACACAAATGACAGCTCATGCTGGCAAGAATGTGGTACAAACAAAATGTTTCTCTTTTGCTGGTGGGACTGCAAACTGATACAGCCGCTACGGAAATCAATATGCTGGTTCCTCAGAAAAGTGAGAATTGATCTATATCAAGATTCAGCTAAATCATTCTTGGGCATTTAGCCAAAGGATACCCCCTCTTCTACAAGGACACTGGCTGAACTATGTTCATTTCAGCTATATTCATAATCGTCAGAAACTGGAAACAACCTAAACGCCCCTCAATTGAAGAATAGATAAATAATGTGTGGTAAATTTATGTAGTACAGAATTATACACCTGTTAGGAAACTGAGATCATTAAATGTATAGGCAAATGTTGGGGGCCGACTTTTAGCAGAAAGCGGCTATCAGCTTTGCAGCCATTTTGAGCCATATACCCTGACATGAGACTTGAATTACAATAGCCTACAACAGCTGAGAACACTCCGATAATCTTGGTTTAGATACCTTGAGATTAAAGGTGTGTGAGATTAAAGGTGTGTGATTTAGAAGTATAGAGATCAGAGTTAGAGACAAGACCTAAGGGCATTTAAAGGTGTAACTTAGAGGCGTGGCTTAGAATCAGAATATAGAAGACAGAACCAGACATCAGACCAGAGAGAGAGAGATTCATACACATCAGGCATTAGATAGAATCTGCCCTCACCCTCGCTCTTGCTGAAACCCGACCTGCAGACCGGAGCAGCAGCTTGGGCCAGGATACAGTGGCTGCCCAAACGTGGGTCGGCCCAGGGCTCAACATTTTGCCTGGGCTACAACATTTATTTTGGCCGCCCCAACTTGGGGCTAGTGCAGTCCCCAACAGGCAAATGCCTGAAACTAGAAAAAAAATCACCCTAAGAAATGCAACCCAGACCAAGAAAGAAAAGATATGTTTATTCTCTTACAAGTTGATATTAGATGTTAAGTAAAGAATAATCATACTATAATCCACAGACCCAAAGAGATAAAGAAAAGTCTGGAGGTGATGTATGGAGAAGGATCATCCTGGAAAGGGGAAATAAAAGAGACTTTTCAGGTGGACTGAAGTGAATGGGGATGGGAACAGGAGGGATCAGGTGGGAAAGAAATGGGGAAAATGGTGGTTCAGAACTTGTGGGGATGGCCAACCAACAGCTGTTCTTACTTGTGGCCAACAGCACAAAATGGAGCCTGTGCCTGGCACTGCCTATATTGCCAAGGACCAGAAGCTTCATGCTTCATAGGGTAATAGCACACAAGACTGGTCCCCTAATAAAACATCAATAAATTGATTCCAAATGACATTCTGCCATAATCATAAACAAGTGACTAACTCAATTGTCTTTAAAGAGCTTCTTCCAGCAGCTGATGGGAGCAGACACTGAGTCACACAGTCAAACAGGTAGAGCTTTGGAACCCCACAGAAGAGGGGGAAGAAGGATTATAGAATCCAGAGGGATCAAAGTTACCAGAATAACATAGGCCACAGAATCAACTAATGGAGCTCCTCAGGGTTCACAGAGATTGAAGTGGCAACTAAGGGACCTGCATGGGACTGCAGTAGGTCCTCTGCATACATGCTTTGGTTTAGCTTTGGGTTCCTGGTAGACTCCTCACAATGCTAATAGAGATGCATCTGACTCTTTTGCCTGCTAGCTGGCCGATTTTTCTTCTGGCAGATTTCCTTGTCCTGCCTTGATATGAGGGTTTATGCATAGTCTTATTGTATCTTGTTATGATGTGTTCAGTTGATCATATTGAAAGACTGCTTTTTCTGAAGGGAAATTGAGAAACAGTGATTCTACAGTAGAGGAGAGGTGAGAAGAGTGGGAGAAGGTGATGCTCTGGTTGAGGTGTATTGAATGAGAAAAGAATCATTTTTTTAAAAAAATAGTAAAAAAAAAATAAACAAAATAGTCTTTTAAATACAAAGTCTTTAAATTCAAAATTTCTTAAATGTAGGGTTTCTTTAAATTAAAAAATAAATTAAGACAATAAATGAATACTTTCTTACTTCAAGAGGGAAGTACCAGGACACAGTCATAATCAGATAGAAGCAAAACCAAATTCTAACAGTGTAAGTAACACGAAGTCCAGTGTATGAGAACCACACAAGATTTTCTGGACTCCTTCACATGGCTTGGGTCACGTCTCTGGCTCTACTTTCTGCTACACACATAGGTTGTCTTTAAGCTTTGGCAGACTTCTCTCTACCAATGCTGCTATTCTATAGGGTTGTCCGAGCTTACTGGCATCTCGAAAATGATGAGACTTTGCTAAAACTGGGCTATGGTTTCACCAATGGCCTTTCCTGGTGCTAAGGTTTGACGTCTATATGTGAGGCCCTCAATCCTTGAGCTTAAACTGCTATTGAGATCTTCTCCACTGGCCTCTCACAGTTATAAGCCTCAGCTGCTTCTCACAATTTTTTCGTGCCTTCAAAGCAAGTGCCACCTGGGCAACTTTCAGACTATCAGTTTCAGCTGTAAACTGGCCACCATTAGAATACAATTTGTGTGTGTGGAATCTCAGGAAACACTTCTCAAAGAATTTCTCTTATTCATTTCTTTCTAATCACTGCTAATTTCTTAGCTACAGCTGAGCAGCTTCAGTTGTCCCTGTAAAACAAAGGTTTTACTTTTTTTTTTTTTTACTTTTTTTACTGGAAGCAGATGCTGATGCTAAAACCATGGAAGAGTACTGATTACTCTGATGAATGAAATGGACTTGGTATGAATGAATAAAAGCTGAACTTGGTAACGTAAGAGTCACCCAGGTGGTATGTGCTACATACTCCCTATGGCATGGTCAGTCAACTCTCTTATACACCCAAGGACCACAAGTCTAGGAAGGGTCACACACACACACAATGGTTGGGACCTTCCCCATCAACCATTAATTTTAAAAAATGCTCTATATCTGGATCTTATGGATGACAGAGGCATGTTCTCAGTTGATATTCATTCATTTCAGATAATTCTAGCTTTTGTGAAGTTGGCATAAACTTAGCCAACACACACACACATGTGCACAAACACACATTTTTATTCTATCAGTTCTGTTCCTTTAGAAAACCCTGACTAATACACTTTTCTTCCCTTCAAATCTATCCATATATGTATGTCTTCTTGTTCTTTTTTCAAAATAATTGCCTTTCTTCATTAAGTCATGCACACATTTATTTATTTATTTATTTATTTATTTATTTATTTATTTTGCTGTTGCTGCTGTTCCAGCTGCTGTTGTTCTGTGTATGCATTGTGTGTGCAGGTCATCTGGGGTCAGAAAAGAATATCAGATCAGTGATAGCTCAAGTTACAAATGGTTAGAACTGTCCAACATACGTGGGAATTGAAAGCATGTTCTGGGAAGAGCAGGAGGCACCATTAACTACAGAGCCATTTCTCCAAGCACTTTTGTTTGTTTATTAAAGATCATTTCTCATGTAGCTCAAACTGGCTTCTAACTTTCTATGTATCCAAGGATAATATTTAACTTCAGATTCTTTTACCTCTAGCACCTGAAATTGTAACCTACAGTCTAGTAATAAAAAGAAGAAAGGAGGATGGATAAAAGATGAATATTTAGCATCAAGCAATTTTGCTCCTTGTGAAGATTCTGCCTCTCATAAATCCTTTGCATGTCTTCACCTACTGTGTTCTGTGTTGTACAGAAAGGAGGCTGACAGACCCATAGAGAGATCTATGCCTTCTAGTTCCCTGCTGAACTTGATTGATAGCAAGTGCTTTTGAATTTAGAATGGGGGAGTATGTTGCTCCCTGTTGTGCCCAATGCCTGGATATATAGGACTGGTTATATATATATCCAGTTCTCTTACTGACACATCCAGTTCCCTGTACTTTCTCCCCATTCTCTTGCTGCATCAATGATGATTTCAATGATCCCAGACCACGAATGTAGGCATGTTTCTGGCAACATGAAGGAAGACTAGATTTAACCTTTTAATTTTAGTGGTCATATTAAATACACTGCAATTCTAAAGTAAAAATAAACTTTCTGGTAATAAAATAATGCAAAACCCCTGCACATGTTGTAAGCAAGAAAAATGGTGGGTCTAATTTTTGCTGCTGATTTGGGGTCCCGGTCTCTCCTTTGAAAGTCTTGATTGATTACTGGAGATAAGCAATTCGTGATCCTTACCCTGATATTGCTAGAAGTCTTAGCTAGGGTAATTCTCATAGAATCCTGAGAATCCTAGTTTTCTAGTCTATCCCAGAGATGCTCTCCAGGAGTAAAAGATAGAGCAAATTTTGAGGGAAGGACTATCCAATCACTGGCCAGCTTGAGACCCATGCCATGAGAGAGACCCCTGACACTATTAATGATACTCTGTTATTCTTGCAGACAGGATCCTAGCATAACTATCATTAGAGATACTTCACCGAACATCTGATAGAAAAAGATATAAAAGACCCACAACCAAGCACTAGGTGGATCTCAGAGAATCCTGTGGAAGATGGAGGAAGAAGCATTGAAGGAGGGGTCAATGGCACCACAAGAAAACATACAGAATCAAAGAACACAGAGACTGAGCCAGAAAAAAAGAGATCATGAATTTGCGGGGCCTAGGGTCTCTGGACCTATGTAACAGCTATGCAGCTGGGACTTCATGTAGGACACCTAAATAACGATTGATCAGGGGCTGTCTATGTATGACTACACTGCCTGCCTTTTGATCCCTTTTCCCTAACTGGGCTGCCTTGTCTAGCTTCAATAGGCAACTACTCTTACTGCAATCTGATATGCCAAGGCTGGTAATATCCAGCTTTCCCTTTTTTGAGAAGGGAAGGAGCGGTTTTGGGGAGACAGGAGGTTAGAGAGAAAACTGGGATCAGAATGTTATTCCTGCATATTAAATACCCCCCAAATATAAATAGGTAAATAACAGCAGCACATCCCAGCTATTACTCAAAGACAAAGGTAAGAAATCAGTAGTTATACTTGAACACTGTTTTTCCTTAAATGTTTTAAGAACTTTTAATATTTCTATTCCAATTTCCAAAAGACAACACGAGTAAACTATTAAACATGAATAAAAGATGTTTATTCTCAGTACTTTTCTATAATGTCTTTTTTCTATGCAGAAAACCAAAACTATGATCTAACTGTGGGGCTTGCTATACTACTGCCATACTACTTCATTTCTCTTATATAGTGTTTATACAGCCACATGAAGAAAACAGAGGTTGGAATACTAATATTAAGAAAGAAAAATGACATTAACTCATTTGGAGCTTGTGTGTGCACAAGTACAGGAGTTCAGCCCTGAATCCATATAATGTATTTAACCAAGATTTTGTGTTTTATATCAGGCCAGTGCAGACAAGTATGTGACTTATAACTTAAAGGTCTACTTATATTTTAGGGCTGTCATAATTAGGGTTAATTTTGCTGTGATGAAACCATTACGAAAGCAACTACTGAAGGAGATGGTTTACTTAACCTACATTTTGATATCATTGTATGTCATCAAAGAAAGTCAGGTACCTGAAACAATGAGCTGATGTAGAGGCCATGTTGGAGAGCTGCTTTCTGACTTGTTCCTCATGGCATATTTTTTTTTATTAACTAAAGACCACCAACCGAAGAGTGGCCCCATGGAAAATAAAGGGGCCCTCCCACATTAATCACCAATTAAGAAAATTCTTTATAGCTTTATTTACCACCAAATCTTATGGAAACATTTTCTCAATTGAATCTTCCTCCTTTCAGATGACCCTAGCTTGAATCAAATCAATATAAAACTAGTCAGCAAAAGAAGGATATGTTTCATATTTGGAAACATTTTATTCAACCTATTGTGTACATTTAAAAAGGTATGTTACATGCATATCAACCATATAATATTTCAACTTTCACAAAAATCAGAATACATATTGATGATATCATGCAAAAGAACATCTTAGGAAGTAACTATGAAGTATCAAACCACATCCTACTATCCAAGTCCAAATCCAGATAATCATAATAGAGAAATAATAAATGTGACCCATCTAATTTTACTTTCCATTTGTTTCTTTCAAAGTCATCCCAAGCAGTCTGCCAGACACAGAGACTTGTGCATCTATGCCAATAATTTAATAAGCTGATTCTTTCCAATGGCATTATGCCCTACTGATGTCTTCGACCCTCCCCTGAAATTTCTTGTTCTCCTAAAATGTTACCTTATAAATCAATTAGTTCAGTAGTTTTATGAGTCAAAATACATTCTAATACACAGAAGTATAAATTGAGATCAAGGGTTTTGGGTAAATCTGCCATCCTAGAAATAAGGAAGTAAATTCAGAAGATGAAGAAATTGGAATCTCATCTCTGTTACACATAGAGACCCAGTCTCCTGAAGGGAAAAAAAAAGCAGAAACTCAACCACAAGATACTTCAATGTGTTAGGATTATAGTTCAGCTAGAAATATAAAAGAAAGAAAGCATGTTAACTCCAGACAACCTTGCCACTGACTATATTGAATGTGATTTTTCTATGTTGTTAATAATATTATCTCATAGTCGTTATTGTTTGTGTTACCCACTCTATTAATATATATATATATATATATATATATATATATATATACATAGCTCAGTGTCATTCATTTTAAATTATTTAATATAAATAAACCTTCATATGTTTGCAGTGTAAACATTGTGTTTTAAAATATATCTCCATTATGGAATGACTAAATCAAATTAAATTATCCATTACCACATATGCTTCATATAATGACAACATGAGAAACAATACATTTAAGAAATCTTTGGCCATTTGTAAATGCTAAAATTATACTTTCTCTTTTATGTTTTGGAAATGGTCCATGATGGTATGTTTTATTTTATTGCAACATATTATCATAATTGTTTTTTCTTTTTTTTATTAAGCTTATAAGGCTATAGATGAGTGAGTTGTTGTGTGAGTGTTGAGGACAACTTGCCTAAGTAGAAGATCTCTGTACTATATGCTCCAGAGAATGTACTCAGGTACACAACTTTGATGCCAAGAACTCTCACATTTTGGTCTACTTTGTTGACCCCAACATCCTATTTTATGATTATCCTAGCCCATATTTTCTTTTGTGAGCAAGTTCAAATAGTTATGGAGTACTGAACTGATACATGAATAAGGTATTTAAGAAGCCATTCTTCTTACAAATGTGTATATATGCAAGAATCTTACTTTTTTAATGTATTAACATGCACTCCCTATTTTTTTCAGCACAGCATGGTTTTATATATTCATATTTAAATTTTTAATCTTGTTCTATCCAGAGATTTTTACATTCAGTTCATATACAAAAATTAATTTTATTTATTTTTTATTGGATATTTTATTTACAATTCAGATGTTATCCCATTACCCCATCCCCCACCCCCCACCCAGGAACCCCCTATGCCATTCTCCCTCCTCCTGTTTCTATGAGGATGTGCCTCCACCCACCCCTCTTACTCCCACCTCCTCACCCTCGAATTCCCCCACACTCAGCATCCAACCTTCATAAGACCAAGGATCTTCTCTCCCACCTATGTCCGGCAGGACCATCCTACCTTACATATACAGCTGGAGCCGTGGGTCCCTCCTTATGTGCTCCCAGGCTGGTGGTTTAGACCCTGGGAGCTCTGGTTGGTTGGTATTGTTGATCTCCTCATGGAGCCATAAACCCTTTCAGCTCCTTCAGTCTTCTCTCTAACTCCTCCATTGGGAACCCCTTGATCAGATCAATGGTTAGCTGTGAGCATCTGCCTCTGAATATGTCAAGCTCTGGCAGACATTTAAGGACACAGCTATATCAGGCTCCTGTCAGCATGCACTTCCTGACTCCCACATCAGTATCTACCTTTGGTGACTACACATAGAATGGATACCCAGGTGGAATGATCTCCAGATGGCCCCTCTGTCATTTTCTGTCCCATAGTTTGTCTCCATAGTTTCTCCCTTTAGTATTTTGTTACTCCTTCTGAGAGAGACCGAAGCACCCCCACTTGATCTTTCTTCTTTATGAGCTTCATTTGGTCTGTGAGTTGAAACTTGTGTATTTCAAGCTTATGTGCTTGTGTGTGTGGCATGTGTGGTTATGTGTGAACACATGAGTGTCTGAGGTTATACAAGCAAATATGTGCTCACATGTACAGAGGGTGACTTGGTAAACTTCTGCAACCATTCTTCCAATTCATTCTTAACACAGGTTTATTATTATTATTATCATTATTATTATTGTTGTTGTTGTTATTATAATTATTTAAATTTAAATATATTTTGATCATATTATTTTTACCCAAGTCTTTTCAGATCCTCATTCACTTTCTACCCATCCAACTTTAAGTTTTTTCTCAAAATACAAACAAAAACCCAATACAACCAGAAAACTCCCAAACAAAAAAAAAAAAAAAAAAAAAAAAAAAAAAAAAAAAAAAAAAAAAAAAAAACCAAACAAACAAACATATAAAAGCAGCAAACAGTAACTATTTAGAAGCAACCAATAATTTGTTGAGTCTATTATATGTTGTTCAACTACTCTTGTTCATGAAGCCTGCCCTGGAGTGGTTTATGTACCTAGTGTCACTCTGTTGGAGTAAACTTATTTTTACTCTCTCAGCAGGTATAAATGACAGTTCAGTCATTAACCTTTAACCTTTATCATAGTGGCTAAGTTTTAGTCCATTCATTCATCTTTTAAAACTTTAACAAAATAAAATATAGTAAGATTCAATTGAAACTATCACATTGAAGTTGGAGAAAAAGTACAAGAATCAAACACTCAGTTGTTCACAAACTCAAGAAACACATAAAAGAACTAAACTGGAAGTTACAGTATAAGCCCAGGTCTTCCCCACATCCTCTCTGCTTATACTTTATAATGGCAAGCCCCAGTTGCCCCTCCTCTACTGATCCACATCTCCTTCCTTTCAAATTCCTGACCCTCTGTACTTCTCCGCTATCTCCTCCCATACCTAAACTGCCCATCTATTTTCCCCTCCCCTTCCCCTTGCCCTTCTAAATCCCTCTCTCCCTCTACTTCCCAGAGATTATTTTCTTCTCCCTTCTGAGTAAGACTGTAGCATCCATACTTTGGTGTGATTTTCTTTTTCATTGGGTTTCATATTGTCTGTGACTTGTATCTTGGATATTCTGAGCTTCTTTGGGCTAATATCCACTTATCAGTGAGTATATAACATGTGTGTTCTTTTGTGACTGGGTTACCTCAGTCAGGATGATATGACTGGTCTCACAAGTTTCTTCCTTCCTGAATCCCACCTGTACCTTCTGAGGCTAATTGTATAGGCTGGGTGTTTAGTAGGTATTTACATTACCTATCTGCAACCTTTCTTCTACGTTTCTTTTTTTCCATCCCCTTATCCTCCACTTTCTCCTCCTCTTCATTTTTATTTATACATTTTATCACACAAAATAAGCTTTATTTCCTGTTTGCTCTGAGATTTTGTCACTATGTTCATGAATCAATATTGATTTTGTGTCACAATATTCTTATATTTAATTGATGATCATGTAATCATTTTGCTAATGTATTAAACTACAATGATTGATTTAGTGTCTGTTTTCCTACAATCAATCCATGTGAATTCCCATTAAGTACTCCTTTAGAGTATTATCTTTGAGGTGGTATTATTTTTTTTTTCAATTTTTTATTGGTTATTTTATTTATTTACATTTCAAATGTTATTCTCCTTCCTGGTTTCCACTCCACAAATCCCCTATCTCATCTCCCTTCCCCTCTGCTTCTATTGGGATGCTCCCAAAAGACACAGCCACACCAGCCTCACTGCCCTAGCATTCCCCTACACTGGGTCATCAAGCCTTCACAGGACCAAGGTCCTCCTCTTAGATTGATCCCAGATAAAGCCATCCTCTGCTACATATGCAGATGGAGCCATGGGTCCCTCCATGTGTATTCTTTGGTTGGTGGTTTAGTCCCTGAGAGCTCTAGGGATCTGGTTGGTTGATACTGTTGTTCTTCCTATGGGGTTGCAAACCCCTTCAGCTCCTTCAGTCCTTTCTCTAACTCCTCCATTGGGGTCCCCCTGCTCAGTCTGATGGTTGGCTGCAAGCTTCCACATCTGTATTTGTCAGGAGACAGCTATATCAGACTCTTGTCAGAAAGCACTCCTTTGCATCAGCAATAGTGTCTGGGTTTGGTGGCTGCATATGAGATGGATCCCCAAGTAGGGCAGTTTCTGGAGACCTTTCCTTCAGTCTCTGCTCTACTCATTGTTCTTGTATTTACTTTAGACAGTAGCAATTCTTAGTTAAAATTTTTTAGATGAGTGGGTGGACCCTTCCCTTAAATGGGGGCAATGACTAACCTCTGAATATGGTTTCTCTTTCAGGTTGTCTTTCAACTTTGTTGGGTATTGTCATTGTTTTTGAGTACTAGGAGCCTCTTGCTTTCCTGGCATCTGGGACTTTCTGGTAGCTACTCCCAGTTCCTCATCCCCCACTGCTACACACATCTGTTCAAATCCCTGACCTTCTGTACATCTCCTCATTCTCTTACATCTGATCCTGCCTTCCTCACCTGCCTCCTCTTTTCCTCTCAAGTTCTGTTGGCCCCTTGCTGCCAGGTCCAGGCTAGAGGAGAGCTTCCCCATCTGCAGGGCTGAGCAGGATGGTAAGTGTCAAAAGCCTAAAAGAAAAACACCTGGCCAGGAGTTTTGACAAAGGAATAACTCAACTTTTTTGCTTCAGCCTCTCGCTTATATAAACTTAGAGCATAGGAAGGGGGATTTTTGGTGGGGTGAGATGACATGGGAGGTGGGGAAGGGTGACAGAGGGTATCGGTAAGTGACAGAGCCAATAGCAAAGCTCTACATTAGCAATGGCAGTCAGAGGCAGGGCCAAACAGGTTTTGATGAGTCATCCAAATACAGAAGTGACAGAGACAGGTCTCAAAATTTGAGCCATGCTCAGGTTTGTTCACAAGGCCCAAACTAGGGCAGAAATGGGGCCCAACAAAGTTTCTCCTAATTTCTACCTCCTGTAATTATTTTTTCTCCTTCTAAGCATTACTGAAGCATCAACACTTTTGTTCATCCTCTTCTTGAGCTTCTTATGGTCTGTAAGTTGTATAGTGGGTATTCTGAGCTTTTATCCTAATATATACCTACCAGTGAGTACATACCATGTTTGTTCTTTTGTGATTGGGTTACCTCAATCCAACTAATGTTTTCTAGCGTCATCAATTTGCCTAAGAATTTCATGACGTCATTGTTTTTAATAGCTGAGTAGTACTCCATTGTATAAATGTACTACATTTTGTATATCCATTCCTCCGTTGAGAAATATCTGGGTTGCTTCCAGCTTCTAGCTATTATAAACAATGCTGCTATGAACATAGTGGAATATGTGTCCTTGTTATATGTTGGAGCATCTATTCAGTATGTCCCCAGGAGTGATATAGCTGGGTCCTCAGGTAGTACTATGTCCAATTTTCTAAGGAACCTCCAGCCTGATTTCCAGAGTAGTTGTATTACCTTTTAAGAAAGTTAACATTAGGTAAATATAAGGTATTGCCAATTATTTCCCTAGTAATATTGTTGTCTTTACTGCCATCCTTGTTTGCTTTCTCTCATTAGAACACAGGTACATAAAATGATGATGATGATGATGATGATGATGATGATGATGATGATGATTGTGATGATAAATAACCTCTACAGGACAAAACAAACAAGCAATCAGCAAAAGAAGACCTAAAGGAAAAGTTCAAGAAACACATAGATGCAAAGACACAGAAATTCACACCTGTGGAAACTCCATATAAACAATAAAATTTTTTATCATAATATGTGAGCAAAATATCTGTAAGCTAAAACAAACAAACAAACAAGCCCAGACAAAGCATTATAAAACAAAATAGCATTTTAAAATACCATTGACTATGTTCTTGTTTAGCCATATGTTCATAAACTCTTGGGTGTGAAGATTGTCCTTACTTGTGGTGCTTATACCCAGGGAAACTCCACTGGAGAAATTTTTTTCTTAGTGAGCAGCTCTGACTTTGTGGTAAGGGCCTGTATTTACTTTTTCTTTCTGTTCTAGGACCCCATTTGACTTACACAAGTTTAAACCCTGTGTATCCTGATACAGTCTATTTTATTTCATATATGAGTCAGTCCCTTTGTGTCTAGAAGGCCCTGTTTCTTAGTGTCTTTCTTCCATACTGGCTCTTAGAACTTTTTTGCCTCCTCTTTTGCAGAGATTTCTGAGTCCTAAGGATAGATGATGGAGACATATCGTTTAGAGCTGATTATTCCAAGATATCTCACTTTCTGCACATTTATCAGTTTTGTGTCTCTGTGTTTGTTCCCTTGTATTAGAAGAGGAAACTTTTTAAATGATGATTAAGCAAGACACTTTTCCATGAGTATACAGAATATCATTAATAGAATGCTACTAATCCTTGTTTATTTTATCTTATTGTGGTTACTACTACTACTGTTATTATTATTGTATTATTATTATTATTATTATTATTATTATTATTATTATTATGTTTACTGCTACATTCTTTAGAATGTATTTCACAGAACATATTTTGTTTTCCCTTACTTTCATGACCTACATAGTCTTGAATTCATGGCAACATAAATAGTATTATGCCTACATTTCTCCTTGTTTTGTGGTTCAAGTATTGGTGTTTTTCATAATAAGGTTTAGCTGTCACATTCTGGTGTTCACCAAACAAACAAACAAACAAACAAACAGAAAAACAGCCCTGGTTTGTAAGGTTTGTATATCTACAAAACCCCTTTGACCAATGAGTCCCCAAATAGCATTCTATTCCTTACACTAAGCATTTAATTGCCAGACTGTAATGTCTGGGAAGGATGTAGTACTTTTTGTTTTATGTAAACACAAAGAATTGTAAGACATCCTTACAAGAGCACTCTACACATTCTTTCTAGTTAAGTGAACAGTAAAACATTGAGTTAAAGATCCCATAGTGATGTTATAATGCATGAAGGATTTTTCCCCCCACTTCCTCTCTTTTTTTTGTAACCTAAGTCAGGTAGCTTTCGAGAGTTAGAAAAGGGAAACACTGCTTTGTCTTTCTAGATGTTACATGCCAGTGTTTGGTATACCTAAGTGTAAATGATGAAATAACAAGGACACTGAGTTCTATGTGTGTGCTCTGTGACATTTTTTCCTGTCCTTTGCCAATTCAGGCCATCAGAATGTTATTTCTCTAAAGTTAACATACTTGGTTAGTTTAAATTTAACCTCCTGTATTTAGTATAATACCATATGACTACAAACAACACCTACCTTTAATTTGGAAAAGACACATTTTATTCCCTACTGTGTTTTAACAGTTGCTTCTTTCAATTTTTAAATTCTCCTAACATTACATAATGGATTCTAATTCTGAAACACTTCTTTGGGCTAAATTGCTCTACTTCTATCAAGATATAGCCTCCTCTGGGTCACCAACTAATTATCCTTCCTTTGTGTCCAATCCCAAATGAAGCTTTCGAGCGTCTAAAACCTATTAATATCATTTTCAAAGACATATGCATAAATGAAAGGCATTTGAACACTGATAACAGAATGAGAACTTCTATAATGAGAGAGCACCTCCATGTAATGATAGTATCAGTGTTACTCCCGCTGTTTTAGCACTGTCTCTTCAAAGCATCTTCTGCAAAAGGAAAAAAAAAGACAGAGGCAAATTTAAGATAAATAGACATAGAGCTTTTTTTTTTTAAACAAATGAGTGGGATGTCCAATCATTTAAATTCTACTGTTTGCCTCATTGTTTTATTCTAATATAACTGTCCTTAAAAATGAAAAACGTCTTTTACCTAAGCACATATATTAGAGTGAATTATATTTTGCTTTTGTTTCTACAGGGTGACATAAACTTTATTACTCAATTGAAAATTAAAATAAATTTGTGTTAAAATACAACTATTTTCTTTCTATGTATCAATTGTTACATTTTATTATTATCACAGTATCTTTACATTATTATATATTATTAATAAATATTTTATTATTGTTACATTATTATTCTACAAAGTAAGATAATAAAAAGGGAGTAAAGCATATAAAATATTAGATTGTAATCTAAAAATTAAGTTTTAGTCCTGACAAATACTTGAATTAGTATTCTCAAACAAAACTCATGATTCCAATATTTATTTTAATGTAAAGTATAAAGATCTTATGTACTAATATTGAAAATAACTATAGTAATCTGGAAAGTCTAGAGATTCAACTACATAATTTTCATTTATGGTGATATGTATATGTTTACACATATATGTATGTGTTTCATTAGTCTAAATCAACTCTTTTCAGTAAATTCTGTTCATCTTATTATTTGCGACAGAATTTCTGTGTGGTTTCTAGGTTCTCTTTGAACTTAGAACACATTGCTTAGTCTATACTGACTGGCTAGATAGCTCTGCCTGGCTCAGGTTGTACTCTTGTAGAGTGAGAAATTATAAAGACCATTTTATGAATTATATATATATGCTTTTTCTTTACCCTAAACCTGAGCAAAAGAATACAAGTTCCAGAAGGCGGAACTGAATGTAAGATTTTCACTGCCCGACACATTCCAGGTGGAGGACATTAACCCTGAATCAGAGGACACTTGTTAGATTAACATTCCTCAAGCCTCAGGGAAGAAAAATAGTTAATCTGAAATAGTTGGTAAATGAGAAAGCGGGGCACAGTGACGTCGTAAAGCTACATTCTTGAGAGGAATGAGTGTGCAGAGTGATTTTCAGATGACTCTGGATCATTTGGGCTGGATTACTCTGGAATGTTCCACTGTTCTTGGTTACCCCTCCCTCCCTTGGTCTTCTCAGTGTTATGTTCAAAATTTTTAATGCAACCAAATGCCTTCCTTTCCCCACCCCATGCTATAAAAAACCCCCTCAGCTTTCGGGCCTTTTGTCAAAATTCTGTTCCTGCGTGGACGAGCAGTTTTGACTGTTGACTAGCCAACTCTCCCCAATAAACCTCTGCTGATTGCATCCAGGTATGGTTTCTTGTGATTTTTGGGTGTTTTGATTTCCTGAGACTTGAAGAAGGGTCTCCCAAGTTTAGGGGTCTTCATTCTCAACACTAGGATTAAAGATTAACACCACCACACCTGTCTTTCATATTGGGATGCAGATCTGAAATCAAGTTCTATACTCATGTGGCATACATTGTACCAAGGAACTGATCCCTCACTATGCACATACTGATGTTTTTAAATGAGATATATTGATCTTTAAATGTTAATTAGAATTTAATATTTATGGAGATATGAAGATTCACTTGTAAACATAATAGCATGACTCCAAAATATGCTTAAACAGCAAAATAGAGCTAATAAACAAAAGTGCCAGCTATGTTTCCAATTATCAATCTGGCACGTCTAAATTTTATAGATTATGACTAGGACTGACAAAAGGCAGAACAATAAAACATAGTATGTTTTCTGTTGTTTCTAGAAAGCTGAGATATTTAAAATTATGTCAGGATAAAATGAGGCAACATATTAATATGAATAAGATACTTGGGTAACAACAAATACACATCACTATCACTTTCTTGGTAGATTTATCTCCCTAGGCCATTGTGTGTGCATGCTACAGCATCAATTTCCATGAATGTGGGTGCTTCTCTAAGACTTAGCTTGAACTTTCTTCTGGTTAAGGACTGGATATAGAACTAACTTCTTTCACACACCAATTGATGTTATATCTAGAATGCATTTAGTTTTATAAAGCATGTTGCTCATGTCTACTGTAAAATATGCTCATGTTTGTAGTGAATAGTGATCTTTGCCTCGGTTTCAGAAGAACTAGGACAGATGCAGCCACAGAATTTAAGTAGCCTGGAAATTGGATATCAGCTATTGACAATGATTTGATCAACATATATAAGATCATATAAATAAAAATTGTACCACATTTTTGTTACCCATTCTTCCGTGGAGAAACATCTAGGTTGTTTCCAGTTTCTAGTTATTACAAATACAGCTGCTGTGAACACGGTTGAGCAAATGTCTTTGTGGGATGTTAGAGCATTTGGGTGTATATGCACAGGAGTGGTATAGCTGAGTCTTGTGGTAGAACTATTCTCAATTTTCTGAGACACTGCCAAGTTGATTTGCAAAGTAGTTGTACAAGTTTGTATTCCTTCAACCAATGGAGAAGTATTCCCCTTGCTCCACATTCTGGTCAGCATGTGCTATCTCTTGAGTTTTTGAGCTTAGCCATTTTGATGGGTATAAGATGGAATCTCAGAGTTGTTTTGATTTGCATTTCCTTGATGACTAAAACTTTGAACAGGTTTTTAAGTGATTCTTGGCCATCCAGAATTCACCTGTTGAGAAATCTCTTTTTCTCAGTATCCCATTTGTATAAGACATGAATGCTATGTACTTACTTATAAAAGATATTAGCCATAAAATACAGATACCCTTGCTACACTCCAGAGACCTGGAGAAGCTGAACAAGAAGGAAGGCACAAGCAAGAATACTTGAATCTCACAAAGAAGGAGGAATAAAATAGTTATAAGAGACAGATGAAAGGAGGGAACTGGGTGGGAAAGGGGATAGAGAGGGAAAGTGAAGGGAGTGTAGGGGGTTTTAGGATCAGGTGTGGAGAGGGAAAGGTGAGATTGCCAGATGGCAGTGAGAATGAGTGGAAATCTGCAACTGACAGGAGGGCAAAGGTACAGGCCATCCCCAGGACATGATAGAGACCTAGGATAAGGAAGGCGCCCAAGAATCAATTGGGATGACCTTAGCTGTGAGTCAGAGCATTGAGGACACAAAACCTGAAGAGGCTACCCCTTGTAGCCAGGCAGAAACCTCAATGGAGCAACAGGAACACCAATGTATCCACAAAATTTTCAACCCCAAATTTGTCCTGCTTGCAAGAAATACAGGAGTGGGAGATGGAACAGAGAGTAAAAGAATGGCCAACTAATAACTGGACCAACTTGAGACTCATCCAATGGGCAAACACCAATCCTTGACACTATTGAAGATACTCTGTTATACTTGCAGACAGGAGTCTAGTATGGCTGTCCTCTGAGATGTAACATGTAGCAGCTGACTCAGACAGATGTATATACAGTATACATTACAGCCAAACAGTAGCTGGAGCCTGAGCCTATGGAATAATTAAGAGGAAGGATTGCAGGCACTGAAGGGAATAGGAACTCTACAGGAAGACCAACAGAGTCAACTAATCTGGAACCATGGTATATCAGAGACTGAACTGCCAACCAAAAAACACACAGTAGCTCAACCAAGGCCTCCCTGCACATGTGTAGATGTGCAGGTTGGTCTTCATGTAGGTACTAAACCACTGAAGCAGGGGCTATTCCAAATGCTGTGCCTACACATGGAATGTATTCTTCAAGCTGAGATGTCTTATCTGGTTTTACTGGGAAAGGATGCACCTACCTTTGCAGACTTGCTGTGCCAGCATTGGGGATACTCAGTGGGCCTCCACCCCTTAGAGGAGAAGGGGAGGGAGCGTGAGAGGAAGGATTGTAGAAGGTGGTGACTGAAAGGGGGCAGTGAGTTGAATGTAAATACTTAAAAAACAAAAGTAGAAGATGCTTCAAGAGATTTATGTTATGCTCTGTGGAAAAAAAGCTCAATAGAAACCAGAGAAAAAAATCAGTTTTTTTTCTCCTATATGACAACTAAAAACCAAGCAACATTAAATAATAGGTTAGTGAAAGATAAAGGAATATGTCAGTCAATAGAGGTTGTACAGATGTTAGGATATGGAGCTAAAAATGAAGAAGGTAAGACATGATTAAGAGCATTTTGAAGTCATAATCAACATTTTTTATTTTTACCATTTTTATTAACCATTTTTATTTTATATTTATATTTTATTTTTTATTTTTTATTTTTTATTTTTATGGTGTGCCTGGCAACACATGTCAGACCTAGCTAGCATTTTACTGCATGGAATTTTTTTGTTTAAGGTATTCATTTTAGTATCCGTTTAAGT
Organism: Arvicanthis niloticus; assembly: GCF_011762505.2. NCBI lineage: Eukaryota > Metazoa > Chordata > Mammalia > Rodentia > Muridae > Arvicanthis > Arvicanthis niloticus. The sequence continues at coordinate 57,633,710 of NC_047661.1, forward strand.
ATTGTACATCTATTATCTCATGTGATTAATTTTGGCCAAATAATAGAGATCAAAAGGCAACCTATTGAGCATGCCAAACGTAGTGAGTCATCAGTTATCTAACAATTTTATCCACTTCCACTTGCACTAAAAGATGTCTTCACTAAAGAAAAAAATGATAGATCAGTAAATAAAATGTAGTTTAATGACATTTTTTTTTGTATTATTTGTATCCTGGCATAAACTATTCTGATGCCCTAATCTAGGAAATCTTAAATGGTTAGCAGCCAAAGTCTATTTAATGCTAGAGAAAAAAAGAAAACCTTATTCTTTAAATAAACAAAATCCATGTTAAAACTAAGCAACTATCTCACTCAATATATGTGTATATATCTATATACATATAGATATACTCAACATATATTATAATAATATTATACATATTATAATGTTTATATTAATATATGTTATAATATATATACTTTGTTATATGTCATATATATGACACACACACATATATTGAAAAGAAAATACCCTTTTCTCTTTCTGAAAAGATGACTCAGCAGTTAAGAACTTGTTCCTCTTGCCCAGAACCAGGGTCAATAAAGAGAACCATCATGGCAGCTCACAACTATCCATAAGTTTTGTACATGGGGTATCATGTTACCTTCTCCACTACAGACATTGTATGCACATGATACACACATAAACATACTTTCATATTCATAAAAGTAGATAGATAAATATTTTTAACTTGAAAGAATTCTAAAATTAAATGCAAATATTCTAAATGCACCATAAAGTAATATAATAGAAACCAATCAATATCACTTTGAAGTAATTTCAGTCAACAAAAGAGAATAATAAATAATGCATATTGAAATAACTTTTAAAATTATAAACAAGCCTAATTTGCCCAAAAAATTAAAAAATTCTTTGTAATGATTCACATTCTAAATTCTAAACTATAAAACATGCTTATTGTGCATCAGTGAGGACTGCTAAATTACATTTTTCTACAATAAAATGAAAAGTTTATTAACTTGTTGTCTTTTCAAATATCAAAATTAAAATATTTAATTAAACTACACTGAATGGGTTTACTAAAGCATGGTCAAATAAATAAGTATTTTAAGAAATACAAATTAATTATATCATTTTATTTCTAGTTAATATTTGGCACAGTTCCTGGGAAGTTCTTTTGCTTCTCAGTGAAATTGACTCATTCTGCTGATGTCTTATCTTTAAACACAGAGTATGACCTTCAGAATAAAATAATTTAATTTCTACCGTTTACTTTTAGCATGCAAACTTTTAAAGGGAGTAGTACTTTGGTTTACCCAATTATGAAACATTTTTTTACAAACATAGCATCACTCACTTTTAAATGAAGTTATACTTAAATGAACATAGGGAATTGAATTCAAGAATTGACTTTCAGAGGTATCTTGATATCAGGGTAGTAAATAATGAATAAACATGTCTATATATGCATATATATATAAACATTATATAATAATATGTATATGCATATGTATATATACACATACACAAATTATATATATACATATAGTTATATATACATATATTTGTGTGTGTGTGTGTGTGTTTTCTCTGGGCATCCATGTGTACATATGCAGATACATATACAATATCATAAGTATTTTCTATATTCTCAAATAACATAGAAATTTTTAATTGATTCAGTTCTCATTGTAATCTCAGATTCCTTAAAAAAAGTATCCATAGATTCTTTGTATGTACCACTACTATGATGTAAGTGATGTAAGTAGAATCTGGTTAATACTCTATATTGAAAAATACTACCTGAACCAGTATTTAAAGTAAAATCCCTCCGTCACCAAATATCCCCTAATATGGTTCATCAGTTATAAGTTACACACTAAATACACACAGAAACACAGACACACCCACATGCACACACATCTATAAAAATTAACAAAAATCCAATTTAAATATAGATATTGTAAAATATATTCAAGTGCTTTAGATTAATCATAACTACAAGTTTAATAATATTAGAGATCCTTTTGTATTTCTTTATAAGTTACATGTAGAAATAGTTGAGTGTTTTAACTTATATTGCTTCTAAAATATAAATAAATGTTTTATCTTAAATATTTAGAAGTTATTAAAATATTATTTGTTTTGAAATTTGCAAACAATTTTTAGCTATAGCCAAACAATATACATTCATATTAAAATTTTAATAGATAGTTTACTTTTCTGCTTTAGTAATTTACACCCCTGTAGTTTGAGAAAGCATATTTTTTTCATTCTATTCACTTGTTTTATTATATTTTCCTGTATTTTTTAAAATTTTTTTATTGGGTATTATATTTACATTTCAGATTTTATCCCCTTACCGCACTTCCTCCCACAACCCAGAAACCTCCTATCCCATCCCCCCTCCTCATGCTTCTATGAGGCTGTGCCCCCACCTACCCCCTACCCCCACTACCCCCTCCCCACAATCACATTCCCCTCTCCACTCTGTGTTCGTTTTTCATGGGACCAAGAATCTCCTCTCCCACCTATGCCCAACAAGGCCATCCTCCCCTACATATACCACTGGAGTCATGGGTCCCTTCCTTCCTATGTGCTCACAGGCTGGTGGTTTAGACCCTGGGGGGCTCTGGTTGGTTGGTATTGTTGCTTTCCTCATGGGGTCATAAACCCTTTCTGCTCCTTCAGTCTTTTCTCCAACTTCTCCATTGGGAAACCCCTGATCATATCAGTGGTTAGCTGTGAGCATTGTCCTCTGAATGTGTCAGTCTCTGGCAGACCTCTAAGGAGACAGCTCTATCATGTTCTTGACAGCAGAGAAAGCATATATTTTTAATGGCAACAATATAACTAATATTTATAATAAGTATGTAGTTGTATTTTCTCATGGCTAGCAATAAACTATGAACATATAATTAATTTCAACTTTGTATCATTTAATCACTTCTGTTTTTCTTTGCTTTAATTTTTTATTTGTACAAGATCCTATATGATCAACATTCATTCTTTGAAAAGTGTCATAGACTTGTTAGATATTGTCTCTCCTTACTCTTGTATATTTTTGAGAATTATGAAAGTTTATCATCATATGTCACTGATTGTAATAATTGTTAGTACTTCTGAGGCTTCTTTTGCTGTGTTTTCTTGCAGAATCAATACTGAGTCTCTATTCTACAAGGTGATAGATTTATTTTCCAAGAAAAATATCACTGTTGGGCTGATATGGTAGCTCAGTGTTTAAAGTGCTGGCCACAAAGACTGATAAATTGAGCTCAGTATCCAGGACACACATGGTGAAAGGAGAGAAGCTGTTCTCTGACCACTACTTATGAACCACTCCTGTGATCCCCTAACTTTTAGTATTTAAAGAAGAGGGATTGCTTTAATTGGTTAGTATGTGGTGCTTGTAGAACAATTTAAAGAAGAGAGATATTCTTTATTTTTTTCTTTTTTCTTTTTTTTTCATTTTATTTTATTTACATTTAAGATGCCATCCCCTTTCCCCATTTCCCCTCCCTAGAAAACCCCTGTCCCATGCCCCCCTTTCCTTTTTGCTTTTATACAATTTTTCTTAAATATTAATCAAAGGATTTATAAATTTGGTAATGCTCAATCAGAAGGGTAATCCAATACCCAACCTAGATATAAAGACTATCTTTGACTGGTGGAGACCTGTGAACATCTGCCTCCATGCCCCCTCTCTCTTTCTCTCTTTCTCTCTCATCACCTAGCTTCTCCTCTCCTTCATCTTCTCTCCTTACTCCATCTTTTCCTCTCAGTACTCCTTCCCACTTAGCTCCTCCTACATATCACTCTTCCTGTTAAAGTAAAACTTTTCTCTCAAAATACAGTTAGAGCATACTTATTCCTAATTGTACCAGTGAGGTATAAGATAGTTCTAATACCCAGTCCATCATTTTGTTGACTAACCAGAACCTCTGTCACCTCTTCTAACTAAAACACTTACTTTTGATCCTGGCTTTTTTTTTTTTTTTTTTTTTTTTTTTTTTTTTTTTTTTTTTTTTTTTTTTTTTTGGCTTTATAATGAATGTCAGCTGAAAACTATCTACTCAGATATTTTCTCTCAAAGTAAATAGCCAGGATTGGCTATGAGACTATGGGTCTTCAACCCCATCAGAAATCCAGAATGACTGAGTTAACTGAAGTTATGGGAAGCACTAAACATAGCTTCTAAAACTTAGCCAATTTATAGAGACTTCTGAACACCTGAGAAGCCCCCATACTACCAAATGTTCGAGCATCAAATCTTCAGCCTTCTGGCCCAGAGTCATCTGACAGACCTTAGTGATTCAGGATTATTAAGGGCTGATTACTCTGTCTGGGCAGATATAATCAGTCGACTATTCTGCATGTGTGTCCTCTTCTGGACAGTAGTTAGTCTGTAGATGGAAAGAGGCAATTCTTGCCTAGTGGCTGTCACCACACAACTGGCATAACTCCAAGGATGCTCAATTTCTTCTTAGAATCCACAACAGGAAGCTGTCAGGAGCAAACAGGTCTCTAATCAGAATGGACATTTATATAAATTTTTGTAGCGTCAATTCTATGGACTTCTGACGTTTTGAAAACCAACTATCCATGTAAGGTCACCTGGACTGTTGTCTGTTCACTCCTCTTGGCTATTTCTAAATAAAATATGGTTAACCTCCTAACAATTAACTCAAAGCCATAAATTTGCTATAGTCCCTTAACTCACAAGTTAACCATCCCAAATCAGTTAAAAAAGTTAAGGAAGGACTGGGTCTAGGCCTTGTATTCCTAAATGTGTTATACAAGCACATTGCCCATGAGAGTATCAATATTCATCTCACTTTTATATTAATAAGGAGCTCGTACCAATGAAAACCTTAAATTTGAAATCAAAGTAAATTTTGTACCATTTAAGAAATTATAACTTCATCTTGATAATAATTATACAGATTTCTACCAATAGGTTATGGCTGTGCAATAAGTCCTAGCTAATCCTCCCTGTTCCAACAAAACCACTACTTTTCCCTAGAAAGACAGACCATTATTAACCACATTAGTCCCCAAGCCCAGGGAATAGGGGCGCTGACTCTTCTGTAACTTCTTCAGGCTGATTACTGGCGTTGAGATATTAGAAGAGGGGTGGGGGTAAGAGTAAGTTGATAATCCTCTGATGCTGTGTCTTCACTGAATCCAGATGGAATTCCAGGACATCGGAGGTTTGGGCGGGTCTGCTCTGTATACTTGATGAGTAGATACACCAAGGCTGTGTATTCTAAGATACTGCCCGAGTTAGAGCGCCTGGGATCCCCGCTTCCTCTGGGTTCTTGAAGGTTGGGGGGCAGAGCTGCCACCCCAGATCTGCTCAGTGCCCTGGCCCAGACCGGAAGGGAGAGATATTCTTTAAAAAGGAAAGTTAAGGGGAAAAAAAAGAAAAATAAAAATTGGCTGCTACCTTCCCCTCTATCCCATTTCAGCAAATTAAATCAAGGTAAGATGTGGATTACACAAAATTCTAAATGATAATTTTATGAGTCTTCAGTTTAATAAATTAATAAGTTCATCTGCAAATAACAAAACAGTTTCAGTGTGGACACTGTAACATGAGAACTAAAGTAAATGAAGTAAATAAAATAAATTAAAAGTGATATGCAGCCTGGATGCCATCCTCTTGTGACTGTCTATTTCACACTTAATGATTTAATTGCTATCAAAACCCGAGTTTACCCTTCTCCCTGGAGAATTCTAGACAGCAATCCATCTCAATCCATTTCCCCAGCCTTCTTTAGCATTGGCAATGTGGACTCATTATATAAATGCTGAGGCTTCTGACCTCAGCATTTCATAGTAATTTCCTTGCCTTTACTCTGAGGGGGTCACCCTCTTGTCTCCCTGAAAGCCGCAGTCAGCCCAGTCCCCTTTGGCCTCCTGGAGCTATTGCTTTTCTATCAATTGCAGTCTGTCCTTAATCACATTAAGAACATCCTAATTATGCTCCGACTTACACAACTAGAAATGCATCTGCTATGTTTACTCTGTAATTATAATGTAGCACATTTTAAAATTTAGAAAAAAAGTGAGTACTATGATTTATAATAATTCTGTAACTTATCCTGCTGGAAAAAATAATAATTTCTAATGTATTATGGTCTGTATTTATTAATTAACCAGGAGCTTGGGTTTTTTGTTGTATTTTGTTTTGTTTTAAGTTCTTAGTTTCTAAGTATTAGGTTCTCTTCGAGTACTCACGCTTTGGTTCTTCATTCAAACTCACAGAGTAAATAAATAAGGAAGTACTAGAAACATGAATGATAACCGACCTGATATTTTCTATGTGACCCTCAGTAATCAATGCATCTCTAAATAAGACGTCTCCTATTTCGGTTCTGTAAAGTTGCTTTTACAAACTACTAATTTGATTTTATAAATATTCTAGTATACACATACTCTTTAAACTTTGTTTTAAATAGCAGAATATTAACTATCACAACATATAATATTAGGATATATTATTTAATATATTATTATAATATATATGTAATATTATAATATTAGGATATATTATTATTTACTGAGGAAAAAAAATTGTTTCCAGGAACTCAGTGTTAGCAAAGCTGTCTAAGCACATGTCACTGTTCTCTTGGTGTCCTCACCATAGCTGTTTTATCTATTATTAAACCTCTTAATTTAGGAAAATGCCATTTCTAGCTCCAGATATCCAAAATTACGTAACATCCTCTTTTCATATAAGTATTCACTTTTATCGTATAAAAATACACATTCCTTTAAACTTCCAAACAAACATTCCATCTCTCATTCTTAAGCAAAATTTATTAGTGGCAAATAAAATATGATTACCATGATGAACATCAAGAAGTTGTGGAAGAAGTACTGACTTTCCCAAGCCCATTATTCTGCAAAAGGGAATAAACAGGTTTTAAAAACAAGAATTAAAGGGCAGAATGCTTTTTGGATGAGCAGTGTGAGGAACCCTATTTGTGATCCTTGAAATTCTCTTAGCACTCTTGCAGGTATTCTGGGTAAGTGTCATTGCTGTGTCAAACCTTTGTTGATGAAGGTACCAAGTATGCACTAAGAAACTAATTGCTGACTGATTATTGTCAGGTGATAAATTTCAGTGACCCTGGAGCTGAGTTTTACCAACCATCCCACAGAATGCAATAAAGTTGTTGCTTTAACTCACCACACATTTACTTGAGACTGTATAAGTAGCAGGTAACTGAAAATTAAGGCCAAAGATTGAGGCTTTTTTTCTTAAGTGCTTGTTACTTAATAACTCTTTACATTAAGTCTCTTCATTCCTAAAAATAGAGCTCAGAGTGACTGCAAATCCATGTCACCTCTTGTATAACCTATGATCCAAAGACTGAGGGCTGTGGGATTAGGAAAAACCTTGCCCAAATTCTTGTGAATCCTTCTAAATGCATTATGGATAATGCCCCTCAAAACAAAACAAACAAACAACAACAAAAACAAAACAAAGAAAACTCTTGATTTCCAATATTACTAGCATTTGTGACTCATCACACCCTGGATATTATAGAGTTAAGTTTTTGTTTTGATTTTGATTGAGATTCTGACTGGTTATCCTTCATTTTGAACTCTTTTGTATAAGCCCAGAATGAAACCAGTAGGAAGCTGGTAGCACTTTGAAGCCCTGAGCACCAACCTGCAAATGAGTGTGTCCTGACCTGAGAAATACCTGTCCAAGTTAGACATCTGCAAACATAGATGGCACATCTTCAGGAACTATCAGTATAGGAGGCTTCGGGTTACGGTGAGATACAGCTCTCGATGATTCCTTCCACTCTGTTCAGAAATCAGGGTGAAATGGCAAGGGCATGGTATTTTTGGCCCAGTGACCAACATTTTCCTCACTGCTGAGTAGGCTAATAGCATTGAAGATCCATGAAAAGTCACTTTGGAGAGACTTTCCCAGGTAAAGGTGAGGTAGCATGGTAGATCCTGGGAATGTATGGCAGTTGCCTTGACAATGATATGGGGGTCACCTACATGTGATGTCACTGGGTTTGGAGCCTGATACCAACATACCTCCCTTTTTCTTATTATAAAGAGAAGAAAAGGGGAGGGAAAGCCAATGGTGAAAGGGGAGTTGCAGTGCAGTGTCTCTTAAACTACTTCCTGCTGTGTAGGGGCGTAGTCCATTGTGGGGAGTAGCTGACTTTTACCATCGGGGTTCACTAGGTAGATGTGTGTATCAGGTTCCTCTGTGGACAGCTGCTGGTAATCCTGTAACAGGAACTGATTAATAGTTTGGTTAGAAATAATAACACCAAGAGGATGACTAAAGTGTGCTACAAAAGAAAGTATCTGCTTTTACATTGGGTGTTTAAAAATCTCAGAACTGGAGATCTCATGTTCACTAAAAACGGCATTCTTCTTGGAGGAACTTGCAAAGACCGTCTTCTTTAGCTGTCAGGACATCAGGCCCTCATCACAGCTGGAATCCCGCCAGTCTTGTATGTAGAAAAAAGTGTCTTTCGGTATTGGTAGAAGAAATGGTTGGTCCGTGATCCTAGCATATATATCTGAAAAGACCAATATGGGCAGTCCCCATAATCCTCTGGCCAGTTTCTACAATAATCTTCTATCTGGTCAAAGAGAAAGCAAGTATAGAGAACATAATATTTAGATGGAACAACAGATAGAGGGATGATATCAATTTGGATTGGTTCTTGGCATCCGGCTATGGAGCAGTTTCCTGATCCTGTTTGGAAAGACTGTCTGTTATCTGTGGGGGTCTTTTGAACCTCAAACCTCCAGATGTAAGGGCTGACCTGGATAGAAACAAGCAGCAGGGGGAGGACGAGAAACCTGTGTCTAGTCCAGTGAGGTCGAGCTCAGCTGCTGAAGCAAAGTTTCATTTTCTGGGATTGAGGACAAGGTGAGTGAGTGATTTTGAAGTCCTCTGGAGCTTAATAGAGAAGGGTCCTGTTAGGGTCAATGTGTATGAAGAAAAGTCAATTTTAGATGGAGGGATGAAAAGTTTGAGGTGAGACAAGTGGATCCAATGAGGGAGTCCCTCAAGTTTAGCAGCTGAAGGAGGTCACAAGAATTACCTTGAAAGGGCCCTGCCATTTGGGAGAGAGGGGTGAGGGCTGATGATCTGGAGGAGAGAGAAGGACTTGGTCTCTAATGTTGACAGGCAGTGGACAGGAAATAGTGTGTGATCGGGGTAGATGGTAGTCTGTAAAGTTCCACAAGAGAGAACAGAGGTGGCAAAGTAATGGGGTGCGTAGATGGTCTGGGAGGGGAAAGCATTTAGGTGAAAGACTAGGAGTTAGAACAGGACGTCCATACATGAGTCCAAAGGGTAAGATGAGGAGAGGCTGCTTGGAGAGAACTCGTAGCCTGAAAAGAGCCAGACGTAAGAGTTTTACTCAGTCAAGATGAAGTTCCTGTGACAGCTTGACAAGAGTGGTTTTTAAAGAATGGTTAGTTCTTTCTACCTTACCTGAAGATTGAGGGTGGTAGGGAATGTGGAAATGCCAGGGGATGTCTAGGGCCTTAGTTAGAATTTGAGAAATCTGGGATGTAAATTCAGGACCATTGTCTGACTGAAGGGAGGCTGGGACACCAAATCAGGGGATGATCTCTCAGAGGAAGAGATCAGAGACTGTCTGAGTCCTTTTGTTAGTTGTGGGAAAAATCTCTACCCAGACTGAGAAGGTGTCCACCAAGACCAGGAGGTACTTGGCACATTTGACAGCTGGCATGTGAGTAAAGTCAAGTTACCAGTCAGTTCCAGGAAGGGAACCTCTAACCTGATCAGTAGAAAAAGGGGTGCTGTGATACCTTGAGTTTGGATCTGACATCTGACAGATTTTGCAAGAAGCAGTGATAGATTTTAAGAAACTTAAGTCCTCAGGAGTAGGCTGTAGGTAGGTCTTAACAAAATAAGACAACACTTGGCTGTTAGGATGGAAGAGTTGGTTAAGATAGGACAGAGTTTGACAAGTGTCAGGGTGTGTAGGTACGGATGTGGGTTGCAGTGTAAGAATGTCATGGCTCTAGCTGCCTCATCAGCTTGATTGTTTCCCTTGGAGACAATAAAGTTGTCTGTCCTGTGGGATCTTCAGTGGATAATCCCAATAGATGTGGGTTTATTGGAGGGCTTTTGCATGGCAATAATTTGGTTTGCATTTGTTACTGATCCTCCTTTTGTGGAAAGTAACCCACACTCTTTCCAGATAGCAGTGTGGGACAGGAGGATATGGAAAGCATATTTGGAATCTGTGTAGATGTTGAGGAATTGTCCCTGTGTTAGCTGGAAGGCAGGGGTAAGTGCTATTAGTTCAGCCTATTGGTTGGTGGTATGAGAAAGAAGGGCCTGTGTCTCCATCACCTTGGTGTCTGACACTGTGGCATAGCCAGCTTTCCTGGCTCTTTCATGTAGAAAGAAACATCCATTTGTATACCAGGTATAGATGCAATGTGTCCTCTTGTATGTGTGAAGGATGAGGTGATAATTCCTCTAAAGTTTCAGTGCAGGAGTGAGATAGGGAGTAGTTAGTATTAGGTTGAGAAAGAAGATTGGAAATATTAAGAGGTTGGCATGATTGAAAGGTGAGGGTGGAGTCTTCTATTAGAGCTACCTGAAGAGAAAGAACCCTGGAGGGAGGTAGAGTCTGTAAGCCTTTATAAGTTAGGAGCTGTGACAGGTTGTGAGAAGAGAGGACAAGTATAGGTGATCCCAAGGTTAGTTTCTTTGACTCTCAAATAAGATAGTTCAGCAGCTATTAAGGTACAAATACAAGGTGCCTGCCCATCCTTGTATGGTTAGATCTAGTCTTTTTGACAAGTATGTTACAGGTGCAAAAGATGGTCCCAGTTGGTGACCTAACACTCCAAGGGCAAATCCCTCCTTTTCAGTTATGTAGAGAGAAAAAGAACTAGTCAGGTCAGGGAGATGTAAGGCTGGGGCCTTAGGAGAGCCTGTTGGAAACTTTGAAAGGGCTTAGTAACAGGTTTGAGAAGAGGTTCATGGGTGGGGCTTCATACAAGGGGCAAGAAAGTAGGGAAAAGGAAGGAATTCAGGAACGCAAGAAAGCTAGCCATTCCTAGGAATGATAAAATCTCTTCCTTTGTAGAAGTAACAGAGACTCCTTGTGGGCTGGCGTACTTGTTAGTCCCAAATAGATGACCTGAGGAGTGGACAGTTGGACTTTAGAAGGTGAGACCCTGTAGCCACGCCTGGAAAGACTGGAAAACAATTTTAGAAGAGCAGAGGTGTCAGCTTGGCTAATCTCTAGAGAGGGGCTACAGAGGAGGACATCATCTACGTAAAGTACAATCTTAGATCTAGGGAGAGATAAAGAGAGCAAGTCAAAAGCCAGGGCTTGGCCAAATAGGTGTGGGCTGTCCTGGAATCCCTGAGGTAGAACAGTCCAGGTAAGTCAGGTAGAAAAGTGGGTGTCAGGATCTGTCCAGGTAAAGACAAATGTGTCCTGTGATTGGGTATCTAGAGGGATAGAGAAAAATGAATCCTTGAGATCTAGAACTGAAAAATGAAAAGTCCCTGAGGGGATAGCAAAAAGAAGTGTGTAAGGATTAGCCACAACAGGATGAAGAGGAAACATTGCACAATTAATGCATCTGAGGTCTTGAACCAGTGGATAGGTACCATTAGGTTTCTTAACTGCTCCTATAGGGGTGTAAAAGGGGGAAGAGGTAGGGCGAAGGAGTTTTTTCCTTAAGAGGTCAGAAATGATAGGCTTAAATCCCCTGAGGCTCTGGAGAGAGAGAGAGAGGGGTTATTGAGCTAGGGTGATGTACCTGGTAGAGTCCAGTAACTGGATAACAACAGGAGAATGATGTTTAGCAAGAGAGGGGTTCTGGACATCCCATACTCTGGGGTCTACCTGAGAAGTTGGTATGGGAAATAACATGTTAATTTTAGTAGGTTTACTGGCTAAAAGAAGAAGCAGAGGAACTGCTAGAGAGCTTAGGTTTAGGTAAATTGGGGGAGCAAAGGAAATGGAGGCTCCCAACTTATCTAAAATATCCCTTCCCAATAAGGGGACAGGACATGTAGGCACTACCAAAAAGGAATGAGTGAGGTATACCCCTAAAAGTGCAACTAAGTTGGGGGGGGCTCTGGTGAAGAAGGTAAGGTTGTCTTCTTACTTCTACCCCAACAATAGGAAAACGTGAAGGTGAGCTGAGTTCCCAAAACTCCATCAGGCCTGTAAGTGGCCCCAGTGTCTAAGAGGAAGGAGATGGATCTTCCACATACCATAATATCTACCCAGGGCTCCCTGCTAGTGATAGGTGTGGTTGGGTCAAAAGAGCTCGTCCCTGTCAGTCCTTCATAGCCAATCCTAGAAGGTCAGCTGAAGGGTTTTCTGGGATCAATGTCCCTCTGTTCTAGGTGACATGAGGGTAATCAACACCCCAGTGTTTCTTCTGATGGCACCTAGGACACAGTCCCCTTGTCTTGCTGGGGTTGGGGCAAGCCTTTGACCAGTGACTATGTTGACCAAATTTGTAGCGGGGGCCTGGTGGTCCCTGAGCCTTCAAAGACCAAGAGTCTGGGGTAGCAGCTGAGACTGGTCAGATAGCTTTTGCCAGCATGTGGTATTTCTGTTTTCAGGCTTTCTCATCTCTCTTATGGTACACCTTGAAGGCCAGCACCAAGACTTCTGCCTGTGGAGTTAAGGGTCCCTTCTCTAATCACCTAAGTTTAGCTTTTATGTTGGGGTAGCTCTGGAAAAAAAAAAAGTAGTTCATCAGAAATTGCTTACCTTCTGGGTTTTCAGGGTCCAGATTAGTATACTGCAATAAAGCCTTTGTGAGGCGTTCTAAAAACTGAGATGGGTTTTCCTGTTTGTCCTGGACAACCTCTTGAAGTTTCTCAAAGTTTACTGGCTTTAAGGCTGCCTTTCTTAGGCCTGCCAAAAGGCATGTTATAACTCTATTTCTAGCTAAGATACCACCTGCGGAATTATAATTCCATCGAGGATCCTGGTCAGGAACTGCTTCAGATCCAATTGGATATGTTCTGTCTGATGAATCTGATCTGCATGCATTTTTGCCTCTTTCCAAACTCACCTGCATTCATCAGGAAGAAAATTGTTAGTGAGAATTATATGAACATCATAGAAAGTCAAGCTGTAAGACTGAGTTATGTACTGTAACTCTTTAATAAAGGCAGAGGAATTAGAGGTATAGGAACCCAGTCTGCTCTCTATTTGAGAAAGTTCACTCAATGAGAAAGGAACATATCAACTCCAGCCTCTTTCCTTAGAGAAAGGACAGATACTGGTTTAGGTGTCTCTGGAGGAGGAGAAGCTGGAGGTTTGGCTGTGGCCTTAGAATGTGTGATAGGAGGGGTAAAGGTTGGTGCCAACATAGGGCAATTAGAGTGGCCTGCAGCTGGCACAGAAGAAGGGGAGTGGCCTGGAGAGGTCAGGCTAGTAGACTCTGAGGTATCCTGGTGAGAAGAAGAAACTGAGGTGGTAGTTTTTGTTTTTGGTGGCATGGAAACAGGTCTGTGATGGAGGGCACACAGTTCGTCAGCTGGATCTAAGGGTATAGTGTTGTTGAACAATGGTTGAGTAGGTTTCATGGCTAAGAGAACCTGGGGTAGGGAACAGGCAGAACAGGAGAGATTAGAGCAAAGGTGGATGAATGCTTGGATATAGGGAACCTCTTTCCATTTACCAGACTGCTGTATGTATGTATGATGACCCTTTAAAATTATTGGGTCTAGCATGCCATTAGGTGCCCATTTTAAACCATTATCTAGAGGGTACGGAATCCAGGCCTTATTGCAGAGGTGTATCAGTTTGGAAGGTCTCAAATCAGGTGTTAATTTTAGAGATTTGAGGTTTTTAAGGAGACAACCCAGTGGGGTTTCTGGGGGTGCACTAGAAGACAATATAGCACCCATTGAGTGACAGGTGGCTGTTACCAAACTATTCAACTATTTGTATAGGCATCCTGAGAGAAAAGTCGGTAACGAATCAGGCAGGCAGCCTAGATGTCAGGTCATCACAAGACTATCTAGGGGCCCCTGGCAGTCTCCCAGAGATCACCAGAAAGCAATTCAATCTGGTGTCAGGATTTTCTGGCTGCTGCAAGAGCTTGCGGGGTTGGGGGGTGGGGGTTGTGAACTCCTTCCGAGGAGGGAGTCACTCAAAGGCCAAAGTCCTAAGTCATAGGTCAGCCAGGAGGCCAGTCATATGGACTGGGACATTGAAATGCCAACCTCTCATCCCAGGAAAGTCTGGCCAGGCACTATCTGGGCATCTAGGGTCCCTCCTGAGTATTGGAAGCGCTTTACCAATGAATATGCCGGTGTGTTTGTGGGCTTCCACAGTCTGGTATCAGAAAAGATGGAACTGTGAGGTCTGTGTAGGCCTGTGTGGCTGCCTAGCCCACGTGGCAGAGCACCATGTGGGGAGCCACAGTGGCAGCACAGCTCACATGGTAGAAGTTTTCTGAGCCTCACAGCAGTGGGTGGAGTTGGTCTGCAGCAGCAGTGGAAATTCACGTGGTCGGTAACAGCAGGTAGCAGCGGATGGAGTCCACATGGTGTATCAGTGACTGTGGTGGGTCGGTAGCGGTAGGCCACATGGCATTGGGCCTGCACAGTTACAGCAACCAGAGGCTGCAGCAGTGGGCAGCATGGCAGGTTTCGGTCCTAAAGTGTTTGGTCTCGGCCCATTGCACCAGTGTTAGATGTCCGGTGATAGACATCTGTGTGCAGCTTAGAACAGACCACTCCAGACCAAATGGTTCCAACGCGGGAGGGTTATTGAGGAGATAGGACAAAGGTGAGGGAAGAAGATGGAAGAAGAAGAGTTAGGTCAGGGGGTTCTGCCTGTTTTATATGGGTGGTGACATAGCCTCTCCCAGGTAAAGGTGAGGTATATATATATATATATATATATTCATATATTATATATGTGTATATAAATACATATTAGTGATAGATTTGAACAAAGAATCAAGTGGGTCATCTCAACTCATCTTAAATACTGCTAGCTTGTACCTGAGTATTGATTTTTTTGTTTGGTATTGTTATTATGGTTAATTTGCATTCTAAACTCATCATCAGTGAAATACTCTTTCATGATATTTTAATTATATTTTACTTTGCCTCTTCATTCCTTTAAGCATTTTCATCAGTGATGACTATAGTAATATCGGTTGTTAACCAAAATGAATTCCTTAGCATTATCTGGAAGACTACGTGCCAGACATAGTGTAAAATACTCCCAGAAGTCACGCATACTAAGTACATTCAAATGGCACACTCAACTCAAGGTAAGTTGTCAAAAGTGATCCATTTTTAGAGAAAGAACATTATATATCATTATGTTTAATTCTTTTTTCTGCTTTCTGTGAGCAAATAGTTTTCCTGGCCATTTTTTGTAGTTTTCTAACATCATTTAGTATCAATTTTTAGATATGTCTACTTTTTGATTAAGTTACTTATAAGCTTGCATTTCCTCATTTCTATGAAACAAAAACAAACTCCCAAATTTCCAAAGATAGATCCTTATTTGGTAAAGAATAGTTAACTAATAGCACACAATACTTCTTCACCTATAATTATCTCCTTAATATTACTGTTTTATACGGTGTCAGCACATTCATTTGTATCATGAAGCATAAAATAGGGCATTGAAACCTCTACCTGCGCACTTGAATTGACCATCAATGGCCAAAAATTCATTAAAAACCAAATGTTTCTGAGTTCATTTTGATGAAGTTAAGTGACACGTATTAATTTGAGATACTAACTCAAAATGTATTCAAAAGACCAAAAGAAACACACTTTAAACGTAAGCCAGTAGTTATGAGTATGTAGAAATTAAATAGTGGAGTTATTATTTTTTCCTTATCTTTATGTTAGTTGAAAACAACAGGGTTGCACTGTGAGAAAAATAATGTGTAGAGCACACATGTTTACTTGAAAAAAAGGGTCATTTATAACTGGTACCTTCTTTCAAATGGAATCTGTCAGTGAGAACACTTGTCATTATGGCTTTAACTATTCTGTTAGGTAGCCAGTGAGAGTTGTAACTTGCAGTTTACCTTAGAAATTTAATCTACTCCTTGATTTTGAAGTGGCAGTTTGAGCATAGCAGATCCAATATGTCCTGTTACATATTGTAACAAGAAGTATGGCTTTCATTCTGTTCACAAAATGTCTAGGTGACAGCCAAGAGAATGAGCAGAGGACTGATGCTTGGTGAGTCTGCCATTTCCAAGTGTTTCCAGTCACCTGTTCCATGAGAATAAGAATTTTAGATGGATTCTATCTTAGGCATTATTTTTCTCTAATTAGAAGTTTAAAAACCAAGAATATTTTAATTTAAGTTGCTTGTGATTGTTTTCAGGATGTCATCTCAAATACCCCTGCAGCAGTGATTCTGAAAATAAGTGGTCATTTATACCCCTTCTGTAGTTGTTTGTGTCAAAATATTATGTCCCAAATAATTATTGAAGTAAGCAAATTGCTGTCCTTCTTTAATTATAAAAATGTTGAGTAGGAGTGTTTGCCTGAATGTATGTCTGTATACAACAAGTGTCCAATGCATTTGAAAGACAGAAGGGGGTATCATATTAGACGGAATTTGAGTTATGGATGTTGGAAGCTACCATGTGGAGTTTGTGAATTGAAGGTGTCTGGAAGATTAGCCAGTTTCCTTAACCACTGAGCCATCTCTCCAGCTAAAGCGTTCTTAAATATGATTTGTGAGACTGAGGGTATACTCTTGGTAAAGTGCTGAGTCCCAGGCATGAAAACATCAGCTTTATCACCAGTTCCATTTAACTTCTGTTTCTGGGGGAACAGAGTTGGGTGGGTCTCTGGTGATCACTACTTAGCCAATCTAATCAAATAAGTAAATTGTAGACCAACATATAAGCCTATATGAAAGGACGTAGTTAGTATTTCTGATGATTATAGCTATGATTGTCCTCTGCTCTCCACAATCTTATGAATGCATGTATATACCTACAACACAACACACAAGTCACCTTGAGTACATATTTGTGCACACACACACACACACACACAAGCACACACACACATGCACACATGTAAGTGCATGTTGTAGATTTAAGATTGCACATGAGTAAAGGAGAAGGGTTTATGTCTAATTTCCATGTATCATACAAAGCTTCAAACCTTACATTTCATATGAAAAAACTTAACTCTGATTAAGTTCATTATGTCATGTTAAATATATTTATTAAAAATAAATTACAGAATTGCATGCGGATAATATAGCTAACAGTTAAATTGCATAGGTAAATAATATAATATACAGAAGATGAAAATTTATTTTCTAATTTACTCTGTGTTCTTAATGTAAAATAAAAAATTATGGTTTATTCAGCATTTAATAACTTTACTTTAGAACATAAAACATGTCATGAAATGAAGGGATTTTGGAGTTAACACATATGACTCTAACATCACACAGGATTGATGAGCACTGAAAAAATTCTTGCATGGCTTGTGCTTTCTTAACTCTTTACTAAAAAAATCTGAATATCAATAATCTTCATCCTTTCCCCCATGGGAATTTTAGATTAAATGTGAATTTTATTTAAATGAGCAAATTATATCAACATGAACAGTATCTCATGGTGGCTATTTAAAATATTTTCTAAGACTATCTTATAGCTTAAGTCACAGAATAGCCAATGATTACTCGGAGATCCTCCTGATTCTCTTTCTACCTTCTCCCAATTGTTAGAATTATACAATTGTTTTACCACACACCCCTGACATCCTGAATAATCTACAGCATATTTATAAGCTTCCAAATTCATTGTATCTCACATCATATGAAATGCATTAGAGAGTTTAATTGACTTGGTTGATAATGCTTATCAAATCACTCAGAGGTCAGTCTTTGCTTAGGTCTCTATATGGCCACTAGGAAACTCAAATGTTGAAATAAAATGTCAGTGTGGTGGTCTCAAGGGAACCTGTCTTTACAATATGGTTGAATCACAAGAGCTCCTCTATTGTGACTGGGAAAAGTTCATGTCAAGCAAAGACTCTAGCTCTGCTTCCTTCAACAGTTGACAACTCATCAATAGGCATCATGAAAAAATAAAGTCCATGTCACACTACTGGACACCAAATAAACCAGCAAATGAATGTTTGAAATCTTGGTCTTCAAAATTTGGAAGAATAAATTTCTGTTTTTTTTTTTTTTTGTTTTTTCTTCACTACTCAGTCTCAAATATTTGTTGTGGACACATGAACTAAAACACTTAATAATAATAATAATAACAATAATAATAATTTTAATATTCCAGTTTTATTTGTTCTGCTATATTATTAAATAAAATATAAGGAAAGTTGAGCTGTAAGCTAATTTCTTCTTGCCCCAAATTGAGTCTTCCCATTTATCTTCAATTATTTTTTGATCTCTTCAGATTCAAGAAGTAAATGTTTCATGAAATATAAAGTTCATTGTTGTTTTTTTGTTGTTGTTGCTTTGTTATCTTTCACCAAGCTCAGGAACATTTTGGAATATCTTAAAATTATTATTCAGAATGAAAACCACTAAATAGTTTGACTAGAAAAATACATATCATTAATTAATAACTAGAAACTGAAAATGTTACTCAGTTTTGGAATACTTAATGTGATACAGCTAATTTTCAAAATAAATAAATAAATAAAATAGAACATTGTTCACAGTTTTTGAAGAAATGGATTGACTAACAGAGGTATAGTGTGGTTCAGATTATTTGAGGCATAAGTACTCAGTTTTATTACAGGATTCACTTTTTAAAGGCTTTCAAATAGTGATGGAAGATGGTGAAATTTATATGTAAAATAATTTTATCAAGAACACCACTGATTTTAGTAGAAGGAAAGCAAAATTATAACATTTCTGCTAAAATACAAGTAGACTTAAGTTCTGACTAAGACAAACCTGGCTAGGCTGGAGAAAGATAAAAGACCAACTCAAAACAAAAAAATTACAAAAAACAATGAACCTTAGAGACAGCATTCTGAGACACAGATCTTCATTGAGAATGAATTCAGATTCTGCCAGAAAACGTAAATCAATAAAAATGTGCTCACTTCTTCACAGTATTGTTCAAAGATGTCAGCCAATACATTTGAATGAGTCGAGAAAAATTTCCTATTAAATGATTCACCAGCAAAGAAAAAAATTACTTCCCTTACCTTCTACCTGAATTATGCTGAATCTGAAGATGAGAGATAGGTCCATTCAAAATGTACACACTATTTTTTTCCTTCTTAAGTCATATAATTCAATGGGTCCTCAGAAAAGGTTCATTCTGTTACAATATAATAATTCTTATCCATAATGTATATTGACACTTAAAAACATCAATGTCTACCAAGTACTGTATATTGTGGAAAGAGAAAAATAATTATTACCTAAAATAAAACTGAAAACAGAAACCTCTTTGGAGTAGGTTTCAAACAGTTGAAAATGAAACACTAAGAAAGATCAATGTACCACACAGCAGGAGAGCTGTGAAAACTGGAGGGCAGTCAGGAACATCCCTGCAAGGGAAGAAAAAGTACATAATACTTCAGAGACACCATTGCGAAATCCCTAAAGGATCACAGTAATGAACTTGACACTGGACTCTTAGAATGTGATGAGTTGCTTCTATCTATAAAACAGTATCAAAAGCATTTTATTTTTTAATTGACACACCAGGAAAATTGTGTCAGAGCCTGCTCTCTACAGAGGAAGATTTTGATTTTTAATTTGATTTTTATATTCAGTTGACCTTGGAAGTTGTGTCCCACAGATCTTAGGTTGAATACTCTACATCTGAGTTACTCAGTCTCAGTGGAATTAACATTTTCTTTTTGGGATGCAGGGAAGACATAATTCTTTGCATTATAAGAGAACTCTGGTCTTTGACTACAAGATGACAGTAGGGTTTCCCTCTCACATGTGTTGAAAATGTCTTCTGGTAGAAAATAGTGATATATGCAGGACTTGTTAATTCTTAATTATAGTGAGGAAATCTTTAAAGAAATTCAAATTTATACTTAAATTAGGCTGGAAGAGAGTTTCTATAAAATCAAAATATATTTGTTGATCACTTATTTGCTTGTGCATGTTATGTAGACTCAGAAAAATTGAGATGAAATAGAATATTTAAGTTATAAAAGTCCATAAAATCATAGAGAGTTTTTAATATGCTAGTATTTTTAGGTCTTAATAACTAAAATTGCTGCAGAATAAATATAATTTAACATGAAAATGTATTTAATTCAGGAAGCACTTACCTATTTTTCCAAAAATAGTATCAGAGACTACTCTTTACTGAGAAAGATTTTTTTTTTTTTAACAATTTGTATCCTATAGAAAATAGAAGAATTTTACTAAACAGTGGTTAAGCAATTTAGGACAGTTGTTCCTAGATCTGCATACACAGTTTGTAGGGGGATAAAAAAAAGCACAAGTAAACTAAACACTGGAGTCAAGGTGCATGCTGGGAAAAATCGTCGTGTTAAAGAGAAGCATATTGCTTTGCACTGGCATAAAAGGAAATGTGAGAAATGCAAGCTTACAGTTCCTCCACTCACTTCTAGAGAGGGTAGAGGTCCACTGTAGATATCCTCCCACCCTGGAATATTACGTTTCAGCAGGGGTAGGCATATCTTCTCCCACTGTGGTCAGACAAGGTAGCCCAATTAGGGGAACAGATTCCTCCACAGAGGGATTTTCACTCCAGTGGTTGCTGGATGTGCACGAAAAGACAAAGGGCACTGTCATCAGGACAAAACAGCAGGCAACCTACAGAATGAGAAAAGATCTTTACTAATCTTACATCCAAAAATGGGGTAATACCCAATATATACAAAGAACTCAAGGTGTTAGACTCTAGAAAACCAAATAAGCTTATTAAAAAAAGATGTACAGAGCTAAACAAAGAATTCTCAACTGAGGAATCACGAATGACCCAGAAGCACCTAAAGAAATGTTCAACATCCTTAGTTATCAGCAAAATGCTAATCAAAACAACCCTGAGATTCCACCTCACATCAGTCAGAATTGGCTAAGATCAGAAACCCACGTGCCAGCAGATGCTGGTGAGGATGTACAGAAAAAGGAACACTCCTCCATTGCTGATGGGATGGTAAACTGGTACAACCACTCTGGAAATCAGTCTGGTGGTTCCTAATAAACTGGACATAGTGCTACCTAGGGGCCCATCTATACCACTCCCGGGCATATACCCAAAATGTTCTCCAACATATAACAAAGACACATGCTCCACTATGTTCATAGCAGCCTTATTTATAATAGCCCAAAGCTGGAAACAACTCAGATGTCCTTCAACAGAGGAAGGGCTTGAGCTAGAAAAGGAAGAAAAAGCACAAAGACAATGAAACATTAGAATATATTCAATTTGAGTGACAAGGGAACAAAAAGAAGCAAGGAAGTCTCAAGAGTCAATTGGGAATCAAAATAATATATAAATATAGGTGTAGCAAAATCAAAACTGTTATATCTTTGGGATGCCTTGATTGACATGTAGTGCATGTGAGTGTCAATGTGTGAGTGTGTGTGTGTGTGTGTGTGTGTGTGTGTGTGTGTGTGTGTTAGTGGAGCTCAGAGAGAAACCTATGTTCTTGTTTTAATGGCTGTTTAGTATTAAATTGTGTAAAGGAACCACATTTTGTATGCATTCTTTAACTGAGGGACATCTGTTTGTTTGTTTGTTTGGTTTGTTTTGTTTTGTAAACACTAAATCTCATTAAAAAGAAGGTGGGAAATAGTCCTAAATGCATTGATACAGGAGACAATTTCCTGAACAGAACACCAGTGGCTCTAAGAGATTTAGTGTTTGTTTGTTTTTTATTTATTTATTTTTATTTTGTTCCTGACTATTATGAATAAAGTTGCTATGAACATAGTGGAACACATTTCCTTGGAATAGGGTGTAGCAACTTTTGGGTATACGCTCAGGGGTGATATAGCTGGGTCTTCAGATAGAACTATTTTCAATTTTCTTAGAAACAGCCAGATTAATAGTGGTTGTACTAGTTCATGCTCCCGTCAGCAATATAGGAGTGTTCCCTTTGCTCCATATTCTCAACAGCATGTGCTTGAGTTTTTGATCTTAGCCATTCTAATGGTTGTAAGGGGGAATCTCAGGGTCATTCTGATTTGCATTTCCCTGATGACTAAGGACTTTCAACATGGCTTCAAGTGCTTTTCAGCTATTCTGTTAAGAATTCTCTCTTTAGTTTTATACCCCATTTTTAAAGTGGGTTATTTGGTTTGTTGGTGTCTATCTTCTTGAATTCTATACATATTGTAGCAATTAGTCCTGTGTTGGATGTAGACATAGTAAAGATCTTTTCACAATACGTAGGCTCCCATTTTTCCTATTGACAGTGTCCTTTGCCTTACAGAAGACTTTCAGTTTCATGAGGTCCCATTTGTCAATTGTTGATCTTAGAGCCTGAAACATTGGGCTTCTGTTTAAGAATTTGCCTCCTGTACCAATGCATTCAGGACTATTTTCTACATTTTTGATGAGTTTTAGTGTATCTGGTTTTATGTTGAGGTCTTTGATCTACATGGAATTGAGTTTTCTTTAGGGTAATAAATACGAATCTATTTACATTCCTCTACATGCAGACATATGGTTGACCAGCACCATTTGTTAAAGATTCTTTATTTTTTCCATTGTACGATTTTGGCTTTTGTCAAAAATCAGGTGTCTGTAGATTTATCAGTTTATTTCTGGGTCTTTGATTCAATACCATTGATCAACCTGTTTGTTTTTATATCAATACCATTCAGTGTCAAGCAGTACTATATAGAGCAATAGTAATAAAAACTGAATGTAATGTTTTTAAAACAAGAGAGCTTGAACTAAACATTAGATAGATAGATACATACATACATACGTACATCCATCCATCCATCCAAACATACATAGAGATACAGACACATTCATGTATATATGAATTCATTTATATATGAATGAATGAAGAGGGCCCTTGCTCCTCAACAACCTGGAGTTAATACAGCTGTCATTCAAGGGGACTATATTATCAACAATCTGGCATTGAACATGGCAGCATTTTTCATGTTATATGGTTATAAAAACATAAAATATGAAGAATTGAGGGTGTCGTGGAGTCATGCAACCTGTTCTACAGTGCCCCTGAAGTTAATCAATGTGTGTCAGGATTGATGTTTCTACACCGAGGTTTTAAGATTCCATTTCATAAAGCTAGAATTGTAAAGGCTAAGTTTCAATAATGAACACAGAATAATGTATGTTTCAGGACAGCAGGACTTGTGAAGAAATGCTATTCATATAGGATGAAGCTGGTTTAGGAGAGAGAATGTGTGTACAGAAGTCAGGACATAAAAAAGGATGAGCAATACTCAAGTATTTTGTAGCCTAGATTATTTCATTTTCTTAAATGAAAATTTCTTATGAAAATTTTCATTTAAGAAAATGAAATTAATTATTTCATATTCCCTAGATACTAGGCACAAAGATGAAAAAGATTCAAAGTTTTTCCATTTGGGTTTTAGTCTCGAATGGAACACTCCTTGCTATGTCTGGGTTTTTTTACTTTGCTATATGTATGTTAATTTTGTGATATTATATACAAAAAAGTAATTTGCTTCTTATTTTATGGACTCTCATAATAAAGGTATTGCTTTATTTTCAGGTAAGACTTGGATTTGAGATTTTGAACAGAGTTAGTATTGTTAAAAAGTAGGTAGATTTCGAGTTGTAAATAGTTTGTTATTGTTCCCCTTGAGATGAGAAAAAATGCTCACTACCTTAATTTCTTCATTAAACTTTACACACATGTATATACATATAGTATACTACACAAATGTAAACAAATAAAGAAATAATAATGACTTTAATAGTAAAAGACAGAAAATATATAGGTCAAGTGCTTCTAACTTTATTTCTAACATGTGAAGATCTTGAAAGTGTGGTCACTTAATTCTCAACCAATAGAAAAATAAAGAAATTGAAAGCAAAAGATTTGTAAATACCGAATTGTAGGCAAAATCTTACCATGAGAGATACCAGTTGCAGACTGGTACAATTTTGTCACTGATCATTGTAATGACTGTGGCAGCTGAATGTGAATTCCTGGAGCAGAAGTTCTGGAGGGAAGGTGACACTCAAATTATCCTTGTTTATCTTACACAAATCTTGCCATTTGAGAAGGATTGATGTGAGGAGAGGGGAGGATGACATTGTTGGTTATACTCTCATTCACTCAGGTCAGAGCCTCCCCTCAATAGTAGGACACATGCCAATCCCTTTATTATAGATAAGGGCAAAGACCTTGGTACAACCACTAAGATCGTCACATAGGTTCTTGTGCCTCAGAGTAAAGAATTGTACCTAAAGCAGAAATTTCTGGTTTCTTTGGAGACTCGGGTTATAGTGATGTTTTACTGGGGCAGATGGTGAAAGAATGTTTTGTTAAAGCAAATATGTGAAAGAATGTTTTGCTGAACTAGACACAGGTAAAAGATTTTGCTATAGCAAACATGTGAAAAGACATATGATAATTAGAAAGTATGTATATATGTATGTGTGTGTGTGTGTGTGTGTGTGTGTGTGTATTCTCAGAGATAGTATGGGATAGAGCATTGATTCTCTTTGTTCTTTGCTCTGCCTCACTATTCTTTGCTGATGACACACATGTATTTCTTCACCTTACAGTGTGTTGTTTAGCTTCACTAGTTGTGACTTCATAGAGAGAAATTCATCATAGAACATTTAATGAGATTCTTGCAGCTTTTTGCCACTTCCAAAGAATTGAGTTGGTTGGCAAGCTGTGCAGTTTCTTTTGAACTGAACAGCCCTTGCTGATTCATGTGTGGTGATTGCTGAGTGAATAGGACTGCATCTGCTGGTTCATATGTGGTGTCTGCTGACTGGACTGAGCTGCTGATTCCTGTTTGGAGTTTGCTAGTGTATTGGACTGAAAACAACTAAGATTGAAATCACCCCCAAAGAATTATTTCTAAACCATTCCACCTGGGTATCCATCCATGTACAGTCACCTAAGCTAGACACTGATGTGGATGGCTGGAAGTTCATGCTGACAAGAACCTGATATAGCTGTCTCCTTAGAGGTCTGCCAGAGACTGACACATTCAGAGGATGATGCTCACAGCTAACCACTGATTTGATCAAGGTTTTCCCAGTGGAGAAGTTAGAGAGAAGATTGAAGGAGCAGAAAGGGTTTGTGACCCCATTAAGAAAGCAACAATACCAACCAACCAGAGCTCCCCAGGGTCTAAACCACCAGCCTGGGATCACATAAGGAGAGACCCATAACTCCAGCTGTATATGTAGGGGAGGATGGCCTTGTTGGGCATAGGTGAGAGAGGAGATTCTTGGTCCCATGAAGGACGAACATTGATTGGGGAAGAATGTGAGGGTGGGGAGGTGGGAGTGGGGGGTAGGTGGGGGTACAGACTCATAGAAGCATGAGGAGGGGGGAATGGGATAGGAGGTTTCTGGATGGTGGGGGGAAAGTGGGGTAAGGGGATAAAATCTGAAATGTAAATATAATACAAAAAAAAAGTGACCAATATTTCTGATGTGAAATCTTCTGGGACTTGTCTTCTGAGAGCACAAAGACTCTTTGAGGAAGTATTTTCTGAGATCACAAAAAAGCTGTGTCCAATAGATAAGCCAAAGTTGTACTTCATGCTGCACCTGCACTTGGTAATGTCTTAAAGAAATCTATATGATACTAGTTTTGAAGGCATGTAAGGGTCAATGAGAACAGCTGAGGCATGGCACTGTGTAAGATCAGGGAAGGCCAGTGGTCAAGCTGTAGCCTCAGTTGCAGTAGGACTGCCAAGGACTAAATGGATCATGCAAAGAAGTTGAGGCTCGGCATCATAAAGAGTGTCTATGAGAGGTTATTGGTGAAGCCTAGTTACAGGGCAAGACCCAGCAAATGAGAGATGCCAGTACTATATGATGATCACCAAGAACAGCAGCAGCAGTGGAGTGGAGTCAACCAGACACTGGAGTGCTACAGAGGGTAGAGCTGGAGATATGATTCAAGCCCTTTGGAGGAGCCCAGAATATTCTAGGTACTGGAACAAGAAGCTGTAACCTTGAAGTTGCCTTGGATACCTCAAGATGTTAGAGACGCCAGAGCCATATGATACCTGCTGAAAAAAAAAAAAAGTTGCTGACAGGGAGTGGAACCAGCTCAAGGGAAAGAAGTATATTGCAGTCATCCAAACAGAAAGGAGTTGGAGATCTGATAAGTGTTTTGATATCAGACATGGAGATGCAGAGTTTGAAGTTTTCCCAGCTGGTTTTGGTTTTGTGCAGGATTTCCCCACTATATTGTTTCAGAATGGTAATGTATATCCTAGGATGTTAAAGGTATGTGATCTGAATTTTGATTTTAGTTTTATAGTGAATTACAGTTAGGTTATTGGATGAATCTCAGAAAAGACTTTAAACTTTGGACTTTTAAACACTGTTGAGACTGTGAAAAAGTATAGGGACTTTAAATTCTGAAATAAGTATATTTTGCATTATGGTATGGTTCTGTATGGCTCCTATAGACTCATGTTTGAACAAGCCAATGGGTGTCAGTAAATGGAATGTAGTAGTTTGAATATGCTTGGTCCAGCTACTGGCAATATTGTTGAAGCAGGTATTCCTCGTTGAAGGAAGTGTGTCACTGTGGTGGTGGGCTTTAAGACCCCCTCCTAGCTGCCTGGAAGCCAGTCTTCTTCAGTTTGCCTTTAGAACAAAATGTATGAATCTCGGTTTCTCAGTTTCTCCAGCACCATGCCTGCCTGGATGATGCCATACTTCTGTCCATGATGATAATGGAATGAACCTAAGAACCAGTGAGCTAGCCTCAATTAAATGCCCGTGGTAAAGGTGTATGTTTACAACAATGACAACCCTAAGACATACAGATATCAGTAAAACATTGTTTATCAAGTTGCAGTAAGACTAGGCAACTCTTCTTGTATGTCTGGATGGGGCAAGCCATTAGAAAAAAAAAAGTCAGAGTTAGCCCCTGTTCTGACTGTTAGGAATCCAATTAGACCAGCTACACAACTGTAACATACATGCAGAGGACCTATGACAAACCCAGGCAGGCTCACTGGTTGTCAGTTCAGTCAGTGTGAACCCCTATGAGCCCAGGTTAATTGATTTTATGGGTTTTCTTGTGGCATCTTGAGCCGTCTGGCTCTTACAATTCTCCCTCAAGCTAGACAAGTCAGCATTTGGCCACTCCCCCAATTTCTGTGTTACTTTTACCCCAACAAATCTTGTGGGCAAGATAAATCAAAGATTTTGTTGCTGAGATGGTATCCCAATCTCTCCACTGAAAATCTTGCCCAGTTACAGTAGATGACCTACCTGTTCAAGTTCTATATTGTCCATTACTTGGAGTCTTAACTTGGGTCCCTCTCGTATTTTCCTCCAAGTTTCCATTGGACTAAGTTTCTAGTGTATTCCCAAGATGCCCCCCCCCCCCAATTTCATTTGTTTCTCCCAATATTCTTCCCTTCCATCCTCCTCCTAACTGATCTTTTTTGTTTCAGTGCCAACCTCTCCCCAGTCCTTGAACAATATCTATTCTATGTCCCTTTTCCAGGGAAATTTACTATTCCCCCATTGAGCCTTTCTTGTTACTTAGATTCTCTGGGTCTGTGAATTGTAGATTGGTTATCCTCTACGTTACAGATAATATCGTTGATTAATCATAACATAGCTCTATCCCATTCTACTCTCTTGCTGTCTTCTTTTCACGAGTATATTCTTGTCCTTCCTAATGAAAATGAAAATCAACAGATACACTCACTGAGATCAGGGATTTAAGGAAATGGACTCAGAATCATTTAAATTGGGGAAAGATTATGAAGCAGAAAAGGAAAAAAAATAGCAAATAAACATGCACACTCTAAAAAACCCTGCTCACTGAATGCAGGCCCAATGAAAGGCATTTAGTTAGATGAACATGGCATATCTCCTGCCACACAGATGCTTCAGTGTAAGAACAGTCACTCCTAGGAGATAATTTCAGGCAGATACTGTAAGTTTGGAATGCTTTATTTCATGACCACTGACTGTGGAAAGGGGAGCTTCATTGTGACAATGAAGAGCTGATTGGGTGTTGTACCGTGGTACTCAGGAGAACCTAAACATAGAGTGCAGATGGCATTGCATAAAGACTAACAAAATTAGTGTATGACAAATAAAAAGTGGATGTTTTCAGACAGGAGAATTATCAACTATATACATTGTTCCCTAGAACAAGCAGTGAATTCAGCAAACACTAAATTTCATAGAAAGCTATTTTAATGGCTGCCTCTGGGCTGTTCCAGGGATAAAATACTGTGTCACTAGAAGTCATGATAGATTTCAGCTGTTTCTCACAGTGGAAATTTAGACACAATCATTATCTAAATAGGTCTGTGTTTCTCAGAATAATAGCTGAAAGAGATGCAAGACATAGGCTATCTATGTGCAAGAGTGCAAGGCCAAGACAGGAAATTAAAAAAAAAGAGAAGCAAGGACTCTCAACCATCTTGCTCCTTCAACTCCATCAAAATGTATACAAAGTTCAACCCTTTAGCCAATTGAATATGAAACCTCAAAATAGGAAAAAAATACACACTTTGAAGAGGAACACTAAGCATCACAAGTAGACACAGGATGTGCAGATATGAGTCTACAAGTGTGATAGTTCAAAGTCACTTTTATATTTTGAGATACCCTCTTAGGTAGCTCAAGCTGGCATACTCACCATGTATCTGAGAATAACCTTGAACTCATGATCCTCCTGCATATACCTCCTACATGTTGTGCTGACAAGTATGTACCTGCCTTTGTAATTAATACCTCAAAGACTTTTAAAAATACAAAACAGAGAAACAAAGGTAAGTGATACAAGTCTTAAGACTTCAGGAAACTTAGCCAGTGAAATGAATGGAAGATTTGTTAAATTTATTAGTAATTTGCCATGGTTGAAGATAAAATTAGTTCTCTTGAAGATAAGTCAACAAAAATTTTCCTCATCTGAAAAAGAGAGACAAAAGTCAAAAAGAATAAAGCATTCACCAAAACAATAATGGTCAAAAATATATAATATATGCATGATTACAGCAAAGAAAAGAAAAAAAACAGATACAGAAAAAAAAAAACCAAACAGTTATAATGGCCCAAACTTTAGAAACATAACAGTATATAAAACAGACAAATGATCAAACAAAACATAGTCATAACACCTGTTACCATGCAATATTGTAGACTGCTTAGCACACAAAAGTCTGTGGAAATGAAATAGTATTTTAGTGATAGAGCAATGGATGGGAACATTATAGGAGGCCACATATTTTCCACTGGAAGTGCCAAAATACTGTAATATTGATAAAGTATTGTTCAAATGTATCCTTGAAAATGCTAAATCACTTAATTTTATAAGTATATATATCTATGTATATATGTGCATATATGTATATTTTATACATGTGTGGATATTATGCTTTATGACATTTCCCAGTAAAAATATTGAAAATAAATACTTTATAGATGGATGCTTTCCAAAATTAGTTGGTCCCAAAATACAAACTTGAAAATTTCAGGGAAGACTAAGTACGATAAACTTAATAAACAAACAAACTAAAAAAGAAAGAAAGAAAGGAAGGAAGAAAGGGAGAAAGAAGAAAGAAAAAGCATAGTAGAGAAAAGAGAAAGAAAATAAAAAAAAATTTGCCTATGAAATTATATTCAAACATCAAAAGCTAAGCACAATTGGGAAACCTGAGAGAAGGCAAAGAGTAGCCTAGCATCTTGTATGCAAAATAGAAAAATTTCAGCAAACATCTAACAAGAAACTTTGATAGTAAGATGTTAAAAGACTGTACAATGAACTTATATAAGCATAGGTAAATTTGATGCTTCTCTTAGACAAAAAAAAAATTACAATGACTCATTACACATAATACTTGTATGAAAGAAAGGCTAAAATTTCTGTCAAGAAAGAAATGTCTCTGTCATAAATTCATGTGTAATTAGAAAAAATAAAGTATTAGAAAGAGGTAAAGACAAACAATTTTATTACTCTTATCTAATAGGAGACATGTCAGTGACTGATGGAGCACGGAGAAACACATGATACTTTCTAGTACAAGAAAATTAACAGATAAATAATTAACCTCATGTCCATGCAGATAGGGAACAAACACGAGAGTTTGCCTCTCAAGAATTATAAAAAATTGATAATGATTTAAGACAAAAAACAAATAGTCGTAGGAAGATATATATGTATATATGTATATATATATATGTATATATACACACATATATATGTATATATACATATATATTTTTTTCATGTACATGTATATACACACATACATATGTATGTATATATATACACACATATATATGTATGTATATATATACACACATATATATGTATATATAAACACATATATATGTATATATAAATTTGTGTGTGTGTGCTTGTGCGTGCATGCGTGCCTGTGCGTGTGTGTGTGAATATATGTATGTATGTATGTATGCATGCATAGGTATAGGATAGGTACAGGTACAGGTATAGATATATAAACTCTAACCATGCAAATAAATGACATTTATAAAAGAAAAGTAAGATGGTGAAGAAAGTAATTTAAAAAATATCAGAACTGGAAAGATTTCCAATGTTGATGGGTTAGTAGAGTTAATAGTGTTAAAATATTAGTCCTACCAAAAACAAGTTACAGATATAATACAATCATCATCAAATTTTAAAAAATAAAAAAGTAAAAAATTAAGTTTCATATAGAATCACACACACACACACACACACACACACACACACACACACACACACACACTAAAAGTAGATGTCTGAGACCATTCTGAATAATAAAAGATCTGCTGGAGCTATCAATGTTTATGTTTTTATGTTGGACTACAGAGTTATAATAATAAAAACATCATAATATTTGTAGAAGTCCAGACACACACTTAACAACATAATCAAGTTTAAGCCCCAGACACAGGTCCATATACCTACAAATACCTAATTTTTTTATTAAGAAAAATAAACACAAAAAAGAGAACATCTTCAATAAATGGTGCTAGTCCAATGTGATGAATAAAGACAGAAGAATTTAAATATACTCAGGTAATAATTGAGCATTAGTTGAATTCTAAATGAAAAAGAGAACTTCAACATAAGACCAACAATGTAGAATCAAATAAATAAGAAAGTGGGAAATAGCCTTGAACTCAATGGAATAAGAAAAGAAATCCTCAACAAAACACCCTTAGCACATGTTCTAAGGTTAACAATTAATAAATGGAATCTCATGAAACTGAGAATATTCTTCATGGTAAAGGACACCATTATTCAGTGAAATCTTTACCTGACAGAATAGAAAAACATTTCTACCAAATCCTCTTCTGATAGAAGACAAATATCCAAAATTATATAGAGAGAACTCAAAAAGCTAGAAAATAATTCAATAAATTAAAAAATTAAAAAGTAAAAATCAATAAAACAAACAATCCAATTGAAAGATGGATGTTTAACTAAATACAGAATTCTCAGAAGAGGAAACTCAAATGGCCGAGAAAAAAAATAAGCAAATGTTCAAAGTCCTTAGCAATCTAGGAAATACAGATCAAAATTACTTTAAAATTTATTCCTTTACCTGTTTGAAAGGCTAGGAAGAATAACTCATATGATTGCTCACTCTAATCGAGTAAGGGGAATATTCATTTGTTGATGGGACTCTAAACTTTTAGAGTCACTCTAGAAATTAATGTAGTGGATCTTCACTTATCTGGAAATAGATCTATCTACCTAAAAATTTAGCTACACCAGTCTTGGGCATACACCAAAAGGATGCTACATATTACTTTTTTTACAAGATTGCTCAACAATGTAAATTTTTATTCAATTTAAAATAGCCAGACATTTGAAAAGTGCTAGAAGCCCATCAGTAGATGAATGAAAATGTGTTATATTTACATAGTGCAATATTATTCAGGTGTTAAAAATTATGAAATTTTTAGATCAATAAAAGTAGCCAGAGATAATCACTTTGAATAAGTTAATCTATAGTGCAATAATAAAATATGGTTTATATTCTTTTATACATGGATGATTTTAAACTTTTGATAGGCATGCTATAATCTATGTATGCACAGGGATTTCATAGAGGGGGATGCATTAATGGGGAAGGGATGATCCCCCAAGGAAGAAAAATAGAATATTTAATTATGGAGAAAAAAAGGAGGAAATTGGAAGAGGATTAAATTGAGAGGCAATAGGGAAAGGGGTAAGAAAGGAAATACACTGAGGGATAGCTAACACTAGTGACCATTTGCAGGGCCATATGGAAACTTACTACTGCAGAAGTCTCTTCAGGTATATGCATAAATGAAATATATCAAAAAGAAGTAACTAATAGTGAGGGTGGTGGCCATGTTCCAACTAGATATCTCATGCCTCCCAGTGAAACCTCCAGTGGCAAGAAACGGTTACATCTAATTGAGTTATTGTCCAATGAGGTCCATGGAAACTCAAATAAGCCAGGCTACTGCCAAGGCTCTCCACGACCTGATAGCAATGCCCTCTTGCTGAAGACAACACCTACATAACTCAACGAATATAGAGAAGTCATGATAGTATGTACCTAGAGCCTTTTCCATTACCAACTAGTGTATGCATGGTACTGGTAGGTGCTCTGTATGTTACTTCAGGAGAATGTTAAACACCAACCTGACTACAAAACTCTAGATCTATGATGGTGACCTGCATGCAAGACACAGTGGTGCATAAGTGGCACAAATGTAGAAGGTGTCACAAACAACTATATGATTTAAACTAAGGCTCATTACATGTGATAGAATTCATGCATGATACTACCAGAGTGGCCAAAAGCATGAGACTAGGTAGGCAATGGTCTTAGGGGAAAACTAAATAATTTTTTCTAAAGAAATATAGTAATAAAATGACTCCTAATATCATTCTTCCATACCCATAGATCAGAGCCTTCCTCAACCATCATAAGAAAAACTGCCTCCTGAAGTAGATGGGAACAAATGCAGACCCAAAACTGGACAACTGCAGAATAAAAAATCTTGAAGCACTCAGCTCCAAGGAGAATATCTTCATCAACTTTGACAATTAAAAAAGCCTTAATACATGTACTAACACTTGTTTAAAATTCAGATCCTGTCCCAACTTTATATTTTGCTAACATAACATCATAGAAAAGTGCACATAACTTCTAAATATGTCTCTGAAAATGTTTAGAACCGTCCTTCCAAATGAAGACAGTTTTTTCCAATATTGGATTGATTTCTAGACCAGTTCATGATTGAGTCTGAATATCTCATCACGTTTAAGAAAAATACAACAGTCATTATAACTTCTCTTTTTGATTTTCAGTCTCACAAGGCCTAAAATCTTGAGGTAAGGCAAGTTATTCCATCTGGGCTATATGAAAGCAAAGGTGGGTCAGGAACATATGTCTAATACAGCTTCCCAGCAACCATTGTCAGGGCAGTCAGCAAGCTCACAGGTAAGCATTCTTCTTTGGTATCAGAATGCCTCACCCATCACTCTGGCAGCCACTATGCTTCTTCAGCATCCTGCAGAAAAAAACACAAACATGTCCTCTTCCTCATATTAAGTACTTGATTGGGATCATGCCATACGCCAGTAAGTGGATCCTTCTCTTTCAGCTATGCATAAGTATGCCTAGTTGTAGGATACCATAGACACTGAGAGAAAGATCCTTGGCAAACACATTTTTAAAAATTTAAAATAAAAAAAAACATGATTTAAATAAATGTGTGGTGTATGGGGTTATACCTCCCCCTTTTTTTATTTTATGAAGATATTATTTTAAAGTTCCATGGGCCCCTTCCATCATCCCTTATCCTTGAGGATTATACAAAATCCCAATAATATGGGTAATATTAAATTGTTGATAAAAAGCCTCAAATGATCAACTGCAATAGCCAGTTGCATTATCTGGTTTTATAAACAATTATTATTATTATTATTATTATTATTATTATTATTATTGTTGTTGTTGTTGTTGTTGTTGTTGTTGTTGTTGTTGTTATTAGATAATTTATTTATTGACATTTCAGATGTTATTCCCTTTCCCCATTCACCTCATCCAGAAACCCCTTATCCCATCCTCCCTTATTCTGATTTTATGAGGGAGTGCCCCCACCCATCTACATACTCCTGCCTCCCCAGCCTCGAGTTCCCCTACACTGGGGCATCCAACCTTCATAGGACCAAGGCCTTCCTCCTCCACTGATGCCTGCAAAGTCTATCCTCCACTACATAAACAGCTTGGGGCCCTGGGGCCCTCCATGTGTGTTACAAGGCTAGCTGCTTTGACCCTGGGAGCTTTGGTTGGTTGGTATTGTTGCATTCCCCATGGAGTTGCAAGCCACTTCAACTCCTTCAGTCTTTTCTCTAACTCCTCTATTGGGAACCCCATAATCATTTCAATGGTTAGCTGTGAGCACCCACCTCTGTATATGTCAGGCACTGGAAGACCTCTAAGGAGACAGGTAAGATCTAAGGAGATCTAAGGAGATCAGGCTCCTTTCAGCATGACTTCCTGACATCCACAACAGTGTTAGCATTTGGTGATTGTGCATGGGATGGATCTCTAGGTGGGGCAGTCTCCAGAAGGTCCCTTCTCCAGACTCTGCTACATACTTTGTCTCCATATTTACTCCAGTGAGTATTTTGTTACTACTTCTAAGACTTTGGTTTTTCTTCTTCTTGAGCTTCATGTAGTATGTGAGTTTTATCTTGGGTATTGTGAACTTTTGGGCTAATATCCACTGATCAGTGAGTGTGTACCATGTTTGATCTTTTGTGATTGGGTTATATCACACAGGATATTTTCTAGTTTCATCCATTTGCCTAAAAATATCATGAGGCTCTTTCTCGCTTTCTCTTCTGTTAGTTTCAGTGTATCTAGATTTATGTGGAGGTCTTTGATCCACTTGGACTTGAGTTTTGTACAAGGAGATAAGAATGGATCGATTAGTATTCTTCTATGTGATGACCTTCAATTGAACCAGCACCATTTATTTGAAAATGCTGTCTTTTATCCACTGGATGATTTTAGCTCCTATGTCAAAGATCAAGTGACCATAGGTGTGTGTGTTCATTTCTGGGTCTTCTATTCCATTGATCATGTTGCCTGTCTCTGTATCAATATCATGAATGCTTTGAAGTACAGCTTAAGATTCAGATTGATGATTCCCCCAGTAGTTCTTTTATTGTTGAGAATAGTTTTTGATAACCTTGTTTTTTTTTGTTATTCCAAATAAATTTGCAAATTGCTCTTTCTAACACTATGAAGAATTGTGTTGGAATTTTGATGGGGATTGAATTGAATGTGTAGATTGCTTTTGGCAAGATGACCATTTTTACTATATTAATAATCCTGCCAATGCATCAGCATGGGAGATCTTTCCATCATCTGAGATCTTTTTTTGATTTCTTTCTACTGAGACTTCCAGTTATTGTTGTACAGATCTGTCACTTGCTTGGTTAGATTTACACAAAGATATTTTATATTACTTGTGACTATTGTGAAGGGTGTTCTTTCCCTGATTTCTTTCTCTGTCTGTTTATTCTTTGAGTAGAGGAAGGCTACTGATTTGTTTGAGTTAATTTTATATCCAGTCAATTTGCTGAAGTTGTTTATCAGTTTTAAGAGTTCTCTTGTGGAAGTCTAGGGGTGACTTCAATATACTATCATATCATCTGAAAATAGTGATATTTTGACCTCTTTCTTTCCTATTTATATCCCTTTGAATTCCTTTTGTTGTCTAATTACTCTGGCTAGGAATTCCAGTACTATTTTGATAGGTAGTGAGAGAGTAGGCAGCCTTGTCTTGTTCCTGATTTTAGTAGAATTGCTTCAAGTTTTTCCCCATTTAGTTTGATGTTGGCTACAGGTTTGCTGTATATTGCTTTTACTATGTTTATGTATGGGCCTGTAATTTCTGTTCTATCTAAGACTTTTACCATGAAGTGGTTTTGAATTTTGTCAAATGCTTTATCAGCATCTAGTAAGATGATTATGAGTTTGTTTATACAGTGGAATACATTGATGGATTTCTGTATATTGAACCATTCCTACATTCCTGGAATAAAGCCTACTTAATCATGATGGATGATTGTTTTGATGTGTTCTTGGATTTGATTTGTGAGAATTTTGTTGAATATTTTTGCATCGATATTTATAAGGGAGATTGGTTTGAAGTGTTCTTTCTTTGTTGGGTCTTTGTGTGGTTGACCTATGAGCATAATTGTGGCTTCATAAAACGAATCGAGTAGTGTTTCTTCTCTTTCTAATTTGTGGAATAGTTTGGAGAGAATTGGTACTAGGTCTTCTTGGAAGGTCTGATAGAATTCTGCAGTAAAACCATCTGGTCCTGGGCTTTTTTTGGTTGGGAGACTTTTAATGACTGGTGATATTACTTTATGGATTATGGGACTGTTTAGATAGTTTATCTGATCCTGATTTAACTTTGGTGTCTGGTATCTGTCTAGGAAATTGTCCATTTCATGCAGATTTTTCAGTTATGTTGAGTATAGTCATTTGTAGTAAGATCTGATTTTTTTTTTTTGAATTTCCTATGGTTCTGTTGTTATGTCCCCCTTTTCAGTTCTGATTTTATTAATTTGGATACTTTCTCTGTGCCCTCTGGTTAGTCTGGCTAGGGGTTTATCTATCTTGTTGATTTTCTCAAAGAACCAGCTCCTGGTTTTGTTGATTCTTTCTGTAGTTCTTTTTGTTTCTATTTGGTTGATTTCAGCCCTGAGTTTGATTATTTCCTGCTGTCTACTCCACTTATGTGTATTTGCTTCTTTTTCTTCTAGATCTTTCAGGTGTGGTGTCACGTTGCTAGTGTATGCTCTCTCCAGTTTTTTCTTGTAGGCATGTAGCGCTATGAGTATTCCGGTTAGTACTGCTTACATTGTGTTCAATAGGTTTTTGGTATGATGTGCCTTGATTTTCAGTAAATTCTCATAAGTTTTTAATTTCTTTCTTTGTTTCTTCCCTGACCAAATTATCATTAATTAGAGTATTGTTCAGTTTTCATGTGTATGTGGCCTTTCCATTGATTTTGTAATTGTTAAAGACCAGCCTTAGTCTGTAGTGATTGGATAGGATGCATGGAATTATTTAAATTTTCTTGTATCTATTGAGGCCTTTTTTGTGACCAATTATATGGTCAATTTTGGAGAAGGAACCACGAGGTGCTGAGAAGAAGGTATATTCTTTGGTTTTTTGAAAAAAGTTTCTGCAGATATCTGTTAAATCCATTTAGTTCATCACTTCTCTTATCTTCACTGTGTCTTTGTTTAATTTCTTTTTCCACAAACTGTACATTAATGAGAGTGGGTTGTTGAAGTCTCCCACTATTTTTGTGTGATACATTGAGTACTTTGAGCTTTAGTAAAGTTTCTTTTACGAATATCTGTTTCCTAGCATTTAAAGCATAGATGTTCAGAACTGAGATTTCATCTTGATTGATTTTTCCTTTGATGTATATGAAGTGCCCTTCCTTATCTTTTTTGAAAACTTTTGATTAAAAGTCGATTTTATTCAATATTAGAATGGCTACTCCAGCTTGTTTCTTGAGACCATTAGCTTGGAAAATTGTTTCCCAGCCTTTTACTCTGAGGTAGTGTCTGTCTCTGTCACTAAGGTGTGTTTCCTGTATGTACCAAAATGCTGGGTCCTATTTAAGTATCCAGTCTGTTAGTCTATGTCTTTTTATTAGGAAATTGAGTCCATTGATGTTAAGAGATGTTAAAGAAAAATGATTGTTGCTTCCTGTTATTTTTTGTTATTAGAGGTAGAATTATGTTTGTGTAGCTATCTTCTTTTGGGTTTTTTTTTTGGAAGACTACTTTCTTGCTTTTTCTAAGTTGTTGTTTCCCTCCTTGTGTTGGAGTTTTCCATCTATTATCCTTTGTAGGGCTGGATTTGTGGAAAGATATTGTGTAAACTTGGTTTTGTTATGGAATACCTTGCTTTCTCCATCTATGGTGATTGAGAGTTTTGATGGGTATAGTAGTCTAGGCTGGTTTTTGTGTTCTCTTAGATTTTGTATATCAGTCCAGGATCTTGTGCCTTTATAGTCTCTGGTGAGAAGTCTAGTGTAATTCTTATAGGTCTGCCTTTATATGTTACTTGACCTTTTTCCCTTAGTGCTTTTACTATTTTTTTTCTTTTTTGTGCATTTGATATTTTGATTATCATGTGGTGGGAGGAACTTCTTTTCTGGTCTAGTCTACTTGGAGTTCTGTAGGCTTCGTGTATGTTTATGGGCATCTCTTTCTTTAGGTTAGGGAAATTTTCTTTTATAATTTTGTTGAAGATATTTACTGTCCTTTTAAGTTGGGAGTCTTCACTTTCATCTATAGCTATTATTCTTAGCTTTGGTCTTCTCATAGTTTCCTGGTTTTCCTGTATCTTTTGTGTTAGGAGCTTTTTGCATTTTGCATTTCCTTTGACAGTTGTGTCAGTGTTTTTCATGGTATCTTCTACACATGAGATTCTCTCTTCTATCTCTTGTATTCTGTTTGTTATGATTCTGATCTCTTTCCTGGGTTTTCTATTTCCAGGGTAGTTTTCCCTTTGAGATTTCTTTGTTGTTTCTACTTCCATTTTTAGATCCTGGATGGTTTTGTTTAATTTCTTCATCTCTTTGGTTGTGTTTTCTTATAA
Source organism: Arvicanthis niloticus (assembly GCF_011762505.2). NCBI lineage: Eukaryota > Metazoa > Chordata > Mammalia > Rodentia > Muridae > Arvicanthis > Arvicanthis niloticus. The sequence continues at coordinate 57,672,526 of NC_047661.1, forward strand.
TTCTTAAAGGATTTTTGTGTTTCCTCTTTAAAGGCTTCTACCTGTTTACCTGTGTTCTCCTGCATTTCTTTAAGGTCCTCTATCATCTTCATGAGAAGTGATTTTAAATCTGAATCCTGATTTTCTGGTGTGATGGGTTGTTCAGAACTTGCTATGGTGGGAGAATTGGATTCTGATGATGCCAGTTAACTTTAGTTGCTGTTGCTTTTGTTCTTTTGCTTGCCTTTTACCACCTGTTATCTCTAGTACTACCTGCACTCACTGTCTCTGACTGGAGCCTGTCTCCTTTTATCTTGCTTGTGTCAGAACTCCTCAGAGTCCAGCTTCTCTGTGATCCTGTTATCGTGAGATGATGAGTGTAAGAGCTCCTGGGAGTTGGGTTGCTTCTGGGATCTTGAAATCCTGGTGTGACCAATCTTCTGAGATCCTGTAATCCTGTGATCCTATATTCATGGGTGATTTAGACCTCCCGGGAGTCCAGACCCCTCCGGGGGTTCTGGGATAGGGTGCAAAATTGGTGCCCTAGGTCTGCTCAGGGTACAGGCACATACCAGAAGAAACCAGTGCCACTGGCCAGAAGGGAGTTCCTGGATCCCCGCGGGTCCCAGTTACTCCCCGATAAAATCTTTTTCATGAAGCTTTGCTTTTAATATTCTATGTTTACAGACCATTAAAGCCTTTTAATTATGAAAACAAATATTCACCTTAAAATTTTGGCATGAAAAAGAATTTCTTCTGTGTCTAATAAAGATAAAATACCAGAGGTAAGTTATGAAGGTGGTAAAGTTATTAAATAAAAACATGAAAATAACTTTCTTGTTGATCTGTGGGAAAAATTACTTATTAGGAAAAGGATAAAACATTGGTGCCACTAACTAACTATATATATATATATATATATATATATATATATATATGATGTATATATATTATATATATGCATACATATATGCATATATATATGCATTGGGATTAGAAAGCTTAGCAAGCTAAATGCTTCTAGGAAAAATGGTGAACAATCAAAGCTGTCACTACTTGCTTTTATTTTTTTTAAAAATGACAGTTCATCTGGTTTACTGTGAATTGCTTCTATAATCAAATACACTTGTGTTTCATATACTAAGTAGCCATTATCCTGATTTCATGCAGTTTAAATTGTTATGATTATGTAGGTGGACATCCATCTAACACAATTTCCAAATACTTTCAATTGCATAATATTGAATAATTAGAATTCTATCATTATTTTTACAATATGTTTATGTTTACACAATATATTTGGGTTTGAAACTAGAATGTTCTTTTTGCAATGCAAGCTGTCCACCTCTGAGCTCCATCTCCATCTCTGAGGAATGGAACATAATTCTGATCAGATGAAAAGTCTTTTTTGTTACAGAAATTCATAAAAAAAATCAAAGGTCAGATTAAATCCAATAACAACTCAGTGTTTCAAAGTTCTATAATTAAGGAAAATGTGTCTTTAATAAGAAATGAGTACAATGCAAAGTAATTTTTCTATATTACTTTTTTAAGAAGACCTTTGATTTCTTATGTCTGGTATGCCAATGTTGAAGAATGGTTCACATCATAATAGGTATTGCTGGATCTCGAAGTTAAACAATAGATAAAAAGAGCTTGGTTCTTTCTTATTATGTAATGTATCTTTCATGTATAATTATATTATACGGTCTTTGAAAAGGAATTAAGTTCAAAATAAAATTATCTTGCTATTTTGAGATAATAGAGAATTATAAATGTTCTTCAGTTATATATATTAAAGTCAAAAAATTTCACTTCCTTAGAATTTTATGATCTAGATTATGGTGCCAGTACAAGGCTTTATGAATACTTAATTTTATAGGTGTTGGGTAGGTCTAATGCAGCTCTATTTATAGTCTTGAAATAATAAAAGGCAAGCTCACCACTGTACTCTTTAGTACTCTCAAATGGTACAGGAGCATTTTATTACCCAGGCTTCAAACCCAACATCAGTCATCTCTGTTGAAGTAATTCACATAAAATGTGACCAATGCTAATGATAGTAGCAGAAATTTAGCAGTATCTGTGAGAGGAAAACATCCATGCTCGTCATTAGGACAGACAGTAGGAGGGATTTCCAAATAGATCTATTGAACTGTCCAGTATGCCACCTATAAAATTAAACTTTGATAAATTTGTCGACAACATGTACATTTTTAGTAAACCAATTTAAGTTTATGTCTGGGGAGAATGAATCTGTGTGATCAGTCACAGCTGCTGTTTTGGCAAGGCTTAGAATTTCTTTTTTATTTTATGTTGAGAAAAATGTAAAAATAAAGATTCCTCATGTTATCACAGACTACATTCAGAATTTCATTACCTTTGCTCAGAATCTTGTCCTGCTCCTTCATAGAGTGAAAGCAGTGTCTAGCTGCCTAGTTCCAGCCTCCACACTTGAGTGAGCACAGTGTGCGTGTTTCTACTGCAAATAGTTATAACTGTGAAATTTGCCTCTTACAGAGTGGATGTCATACTGATCTTTCATATTAATCTCTACATTCTATCAGCTGGAGAGTTTGGCTCAACAAACTACAGCATTTGCTTTTAGAATTCTGTAAGATGCAAACCACCCACCTGACATCCCAAGAGGCATCTGAAAGCTAACATTTCTGCACTTTTGGAAGTTATAGTATTGTGTTCACCTTAGCCCTGATTTGAAGCTATATCCTAAGGGTATCTGTTTATACACTAGATATACAAATCAGAGATTATAAAAATATTTAAAACAATTTTTAGTATATATATAATTTATTATTTTGAAGATTAAAACAAATTTGCATAAAATTTTGTTGCAAAAATAAGCACTTGTTCTTTTCTTTAAAAAGCAAGTAAACATTTTGGATAAATATTTTATAATATGTGATCTGTATAGATATGGGATTGGCATAGAACTTGATTTTGATTTTATATGGAATACTGAAAATAAACCTGTAATGGAAAATGGTAGATGTGTATTTTGCCTCATTATTGTAATCGTTAGAAGTTCTGTAACAATTTCAAGATAAATTCATTGAAAAATTTTTGTCAAACTGAATTCATAACTCAATAAGCAGTATTTCAATAAAATATTTTAGGACAGTACAATCCAATGATTGACTAACATGTACTTGCTGATAAATAGTTATACTTAATATGAGAAGTCAGACTCTTTGATTTTGTAATTAAAGACTTTTATTTATAAAAGAACAGAAGATACTATACATATAAAATAAAAACTGCAATATATAACATATAACAGCCTTGACACGATGGAGTGATGCTTCAGGATATATATATATTGGTACTACAGGATCTGTAAAGAATGAATCACAATTCCCTGTGTTCATAAGCAAGATTAATATGAAGTCACATAATTCAACCCCGAAGGGCACTGTCAGAAATAGTCAGGCTCATTATACGTTTGTATTTTTAAAACACTCTTGTCACACAATATTAGCCCCAATATTCATTTATGTATCATCTAATTTTTGTGAATAAAATGTATTGTATTTAATAGGTAAAGTCAACATTCATGAAAAGAAATCAGGGGTTGGGGGTGTGTTATATCTCCCTCTCCCTCCTTTCTTCTCTCTCTCTCTCTCTCTCTCTCTCTCTCTCTCTCTCTCTCTCTGTATGTTTGTTTGTTTGTGATTGTATATGTTTTTCTGAAGACCAGTGTTAAGTGTCTGTGCCTCATTGATAATACTTTCCTCACTTTCTTTGGCATTGTAACTGAATTGTAAAGAAATGCGATAAAATTGTACCAAATCTAAGGAAAGTTTATCTATATGACTACACACAAAAGCCTGTAGTTGAGTTAGGGCCTCTACTTACTCTAACCTCGTGTTAATAATGATATGACTCAGAACTGAACCTCAAGTATCATCCAGCTGACCTTAAACTTGAAACATTGGAGAAATTGTAAACAAAGATTAAAATATATCAGACAACAAAGACTGGACCGAGCACATTATTAAAAAACACACTAGCAACTTTAATTCAGATGCCCATGTCTCATTACAAAACCACATACATTAAAATTCAAGAATACATAACTCTTTAAAAATTTTGTCATTCATAAAGAAAGCATAATGATACACAAAGTGTTCATTTGCAGTATTATATATAAGTACACACAAGGAACTCAATGATGGTTATGAATAAACACCTAAATAAAGACAACAAAATCACAAACCAATAGCTCAATAAAATAGACAGCTCAGGATATGAAATATAATTAGGTAAATAAAGAAAATTTCAGCTGATGAAAAGTTTATAGTGATGTTTTGGTGGGACAGACACCTGAAAGAATGTTTTGCTGAAGATGACACAGGTGAAAGTATGTTTTGCTATAGCAAACACATGAAAGGACACATGATATTGAGAAAGAATATAAATGTGACCCCACAGACAGTAGGAGTTGGAGTATTGCTTTGTTTGCACTACCTTGCTAGACTTTGTTGATAACTCTCATTTATTCCTTCACCATACATTGCATTGCTGAGCTTTGCTTGTGATGACTTCATAGAGAGAAACTCACCACAGAACTTCTCATGCGTTTTCTGTTGTTTCTTGCCACTTCTACAGACTCTGGCTGATTTCCAAGCCTCGTGGTTTCTTCTAGATTGAACTGCTCTTGCTTATTTGTGGGTAGTGTCTGCGAAATGGGCTAGACTGCAGCTGCTTATTCATGTGTGGTATTTTCCAAGTAGACTGGACTGTCCTTGCTGCTTCATATTTAGTGTTTGCTAGTGGACTGGACTGAGAACAACAAAGATTGGAATCACCATAAAGACTATTACTAAAGAGGTTCCATTCCCCTGTGTCATAATAACCTTTCTTTTGTACTGCCCCTGCTGGGTGGTAGGCTAGTGGGTAGGTTGAATACTTATTAAAGTAGGGTGTAAAAAATATATGACTACACAGCCTTCTGCTACATATGTGCCTGGAGCTGCCAATCAGTCTTTGTATGCTCTTTGTTTCATGGCTCAGTCTCTAGGAGCTCCCAGTGGTTCAGGTTAGTTGACACTGTTTGTTTTTCTATGGGGTTGCCATCCACATCAGTTCTTTCATTACTTCCCCATACTCTTAAAGAGCAGTCCTCAACCTCAGTATAATGCTTGGCTGTGAGTATCTGACTAAGACTTTTCAAAAAGACTTTACTAATTCCTGCTTATTGGAAGCTATCAGACATTTGTGTGGTTCAGACTTGATTTGAACTACCTCTGACCCACAGAACTGAGATACTCATTGAAATCAACATTTTAGAGACAATCTTAAGTGAATATAAATGTATATTCTGTTTTGGGTTCCACAGTTGCTTTTCTCAATCTCTTCTAAAAAGAAAAATTATTGACATATAGCATGGTAGTTTTATTTATATTTTCTAATATTTATTTTTGGCTTCTTCAAGAATGTAAGTTTGCTGTTGCTGATAAAGGCCAAATGACATATATAGATATCATATAACAGAATAAACACAAAAAATAGAAAAAGTAAATTAATTAAGAGGAAAGAGGGGCATATGCTGCATTTATTATATTTTGGTTAACCATCAGAATATTCATACAATAAAAAGTGAATGTTTTCTCTAAAATACTTTCCTCAATTGCAGGTCAAGGCAAAACCACATATACATGTTTTGTGTTCATCAATGTGAAGTTAAACTTTAAATAGTTGATCTCTCTGTCTCTCTGTCTCTCTGTCTCTCTGTCTCTTTCTCTCCCTCTCTCTTTCTCCCCCTCTCTCTCCAATATATAACTCTGCTTCAACATTCTCATCAACAGTGATGACTATGTGTACATCATGACTTTAATCTGATATACAAAATATTTTGAGTCATTAATTCTTTCACTTTTGGAGTTTTATTTATTCTGGCAGCAAACATTCTATAACATTGACTGAATATAGTACAGTGTGCCCTTGGAGAAATGTGGTTTTTTCCTCTTTAATCTTTCTATAAAACACAATTTCTAAATCAAGTAGAACACTATTATGATAAAGACAGTGATGGTAATGATTAAACAGCCATTTTATTTATGTAACCATGAAAGTTACGTTGCAGTAAAAACTGAATAAACTAAAACATGAAATACAAGAAAGAACTACTACTTAAAGACAGAAATAGACATCAGGACCAGAAAAGATTGACAGAGTAAGGAAGGAGAAAACTCACACCCTGGTCAAGCCCATTGGGTATTTTAATCCTTTTTATCCAGCACCAATTTAGAAAATAAGTAATGTCTTACTGGTTTAAAAGCTACTCCTTTGTTAAAAGCTACTACTTTGTTTGTTTAAAGTATATTTTCAACCAAAGTTTTTACCTCATTTATTATATTTATTGACAATAGAGAAAAGTAGACATGATAGCACAATGTGAGTTTCTAGTGTTACAACAGAATACCAGGTGACATATCTCCTTTACCCTATATGCAGCTACTAAAGAAATGGCAAGCAACCGTCCTGGGGCCCCTTTCCCTCTGGTTCCTGGTTATTAGCCAATAACTCTGGCAGGACCATGCCCTGTTTCACCACAGGATATACTACCTGAGGATGAGGTAGGCTGCCAGTAAGACTTCCCAATTATCTCTGTTCCCTCAGATACTATCATTCAGGTTGCCCAAAGTAAAGTAACAAACCATCAGCTGCATCCTCCCTAACACCCCATACTTTCTAGGATGCACAGACCACTTCCAGCTGGTGGCCTCTTCCAACAGTCTCTAACATTTGTAAATAATCCCCATGACACACCAATGAGGAGGGCCAATAAAAGAGGCAACACATAACCAACACATTCTGAAAATCCAGAGATGAAACAGAAACCATGGAACAAAATACCATTCAACAAAGACAACTCAGAAGTCAGCATTTAAACCTATAATTACCCCAAAATTAGTTGTCAAGATATCAGTATAAAGTCACAATAAATATGAATCAGGTCAGTATATCTTTACCAAAGACAAGCTATAATACCACAGCAGACCCTGAATATTCAACCATAGCTGAAGGATGAGATAAAGACCTTAATTAAAATCAACTATATGAAGATGATAAAGAACCTTAAAGGGAAATTGAATAAATTCCATAAAGAAATTCAGAAAAATACAAGTCGACATTGGAGGAAATAAATAAATCATGAAAAAAATGTTAAAGGAAAAGAATAAAACTGTATAAGATCTGAAAATGGAAATAGAGGCAACAAAGTACACAAACTGATAACATTCTGGAAATTAAAAGTTTAGGATTGTGAACAGGAACCACAGATGCAAGCTACACAAATACCATACAACAAAGAGAAGAGAGAATAATAGGCACTGAAAATATGATAGTAGCAATGGATATATCAGTCATATAAAATGCTAAATCTGCAGATGAGATAGATCCTTAGGTGAGGGGATTTTAGGATGGTCTTTCCTTCATTCTTTGCTCCATTTTTTTTTGTCCCTGTGTTTCCTTTAGACAGCAGCAATTCTGGGTTAAAATTTTGAGATGGGTGGGTGGCCCCAGCCCTCAACTTGGGCTGTGCCTATCTACATGAAGTGGTCTCTACAGAGTCTAATTCCCCTCTGTTAAATAATTCAGCTAAAATTATCCCCTTGGGTCCTGGGTAGCCTCTGGAACTTTCCAGTGGCTACCCTAAGTTTCCCATCCCTCACTGCTATATATTTCTATTAAATTTTCTGATCCTCTGTACTTCTTTTCTGTTCCTTCACTTACCCAATCCTACCTCCCACTTTTCCCCCTCTCCTCTCTCACTCTCAGTTCCATCCCTCACAGGGGATGCTAGAGTGGTGAGGTAGGAGTTGGTAAGTGGGTGGAAGGAGCACCTCACAGAGGCAAAGAGGAGGAGATGGGATAGAGGATTTGTAGAGGAGGGACATCATTTAAAATGTAAACAAATAAAATGATTAATTGAAAAAAATGTTAAATCTAAAAAGTTTTTTGACAAAACTTTCAAGAAAACTAAGATGTTATCAAAATCAAAACCAAAGAAAAACAAAAATATAAACAAAAGCAAAAAGCAAGTAGATAGGTATAAAGAATGGAAACAGAACCCAGCTCAAAGGCCTAGAAAACGTCTTCAAATAATCATAGAAGAAAAATTTCCTAATCTAAAAAAAGGAGTTGCCTATAAAGTTACAAAAAGCATACAGACTTAAAACCAAATTAATCAAAAGAGATTGGAAATAACAGTATATATTCATTAAGGGACAAATACACCAAGAGGACATTTCTATTCTTCAAATCCATGCTCATGATACAAGGACACTTGTTCTCATAAAAGAAACAGTACTCTGGCTTAAAGCACATAGTTACTCACACATGATAGTGGAAGATTTTAATATCCCACACTCTCTCACCAACAGATGAGTCATAAAGAGAAGAACCAAACAGAGAAATACTGGGATTAACAGACAGTACAACACAAATGAGCCTAAAAGATATTTATGGAATATTTCAACAAAACAAAAAAGATTATACCTTTTTCTCAGAACCATACAAAACTTTGTCAAACATGGAGCAGTGGCTTATAGCACTAAGTAACTACATTAAAAAAGAAAAGGATACATCTCATACTAACAACTTTACACAACTTTAAATTCTAGAACAAAAAGAAACAAACATACCTAAGAGGAGTAGACAGCAGGAGATAATCAAATTCCAGGGTAAAATCTATAAAGTAAAAACAAAGAGAACAGTACAAAGAATCAATGAAACAAAAAGTTGGTTTTATAAGAAAATCAACAAGATAGAAAATCTCTAGCCAAATTAACTAAAATGCAGAGAGATTACCCGAGTTAACAAAACCAGAAATGAAAATGGCAACATTACAATAAACATAGAGGAAATCCAAAAGTGAATAAATAAATAAATAAATAAATAAATAAATATCATTAGGTGATACTTTAAAAGTCTCTACTATACAAAATTTGAAAAATCTAAAGAAGTAAAAACTAAAAAATAATATTCTCTCAATAGAGAACACCAGAATTAAATCAAGAACAGATAAACAATCTAAAGAGACATATAACCCCCAGGAATACGAAGAAGGCATTAAATGTCTCTCAAACAATAAAAGCTCAGGACTAGATGGTTTTAGAGCAAAATTCTACTACTTTCAAGGAAGAGCTAATGCCAATACTCCTAAATCACACCACAAAATAGAAACAGAAGAACATTGAAAAATTCTATCACAAATTACTGTTAACAAAACCAAAGATTCAACAAAGAAAGAGAATTACAGACCAATTTACTTCATGAACATTGATACAGAAAGAATACTCGGTAAAGTACAAACTAAATCCAAGAACACATCAAAAAGATCATTACCAAGATCAAGTAGGATTCATTCAAAAGATACAGGAAGGGAATCATTAAATGTTATCCAATGCATAAATAAACACAGTGAAAAGAAAGCACATAATCATCTCATTAGATGCTGAAAAGCATTTGATAAATTCCAGCACCTTTTCATTATAAAAGTTCTGGAGAGATGAAGAACACACAGGATATACCTATATAATAAATGTGATTTTCAACTAGTCTAAAGTAAATATCAAATTTTAAATGTAGAGAAACTCAAAACAATTCAACTAAAATCAAGAAAAACAATCTTTTCTATTCTCTCATGTCCATTTAATATAGTGACTGTAATTTGTGCTACAGCAATAAGAATATTATAGAAGATTAAAGTGATATATTATTTGAAGGGAAGATATCAAAGTACTGTTGTTTGCAGATAATACAGTAGTAATAAAAAGTAATATAAAATTTTCATGAACAAATTCCTATAGCTGAAAAATTCTTCCAGTAGGGGTTGAATACAATATTAAAAAAATCAATAGCCCTCCTGTACAAAAATGACCAAGTAACTGAGAGAGAAATCAGGAATAGAACACCCTTTACAGTAACCACAGATAATACAAAATGTCTTATGGCAACTCAAAGCAAACAAGTGAAAGACTTGTATGATAAAACAAACAAACAAAAAATAAACAAAACAAAAAACTTCAAGTCTTAAAGAAACTGATGGCAGGTGATATAAAGATATTTAATACTCAAACATCAGAAGGACTAACATACTAAAAATGTCCATCTAACAAAAGTATGCAATCCTCACAAAAATTTCAACAACATTTTTACAGATCTTTCAAGGATATTTTTCAACATTCTATGAAAAAAAAAAAAAAAAAAGCCTAGGATAGTTTAAACAACCATGCCAAATTTGAAGCTGTACAGAGCTATAGTAATAAAATCTGCATGGAATTAGCATAAAAACAGACAAGTTGATCCATGTAATCAAATTGAAGACCCAGACATTAATTTACATATCTATGAAAACTTGATTATTTTATAAAGGAACCAGAATTACACACTGGAAAAACAAAAGTATCTTCAACAAATTGTGGTGGTTAAATGGCCTCTCTATATGTAGAAGCATGAAAATAGTTTCACATTTTTATCATGGATAAAACTCATGTCTTAGTATGTCAAAGAAATCACATAAAACCAGACACATTAAATCTGGTAGAAAAGAATGTGGGGAATAACATGGAACCTATGAACACAGAAATCAACATTCTTCAAAGAAGACTAATAGTGTAGGCATTATGAGAGAAAGCTCATGAAAGTTTCTGTAATGGCAGCCTATAGGATGGTAGAAAACCTTTACCAATTCCACATCCAATAGAGAAACATTACCGCAAATAATTAAAGAACTAAAAAACCTAGATATTAATAAACCACATAAGCCAATTAAAAATGGGGTACATACCCTAACAGAAAATTTGAAGAAAATTACATCTCTATCCATCAGGGAAATGCAAATCAAAACTACTTTGAGACTCAATCTTATACCTGCCAGAATGGCTAGGTCAATAACTGCCTATGCTGGTAAAGATGTGGAGCAAGGAAAACACTCCTCCATTGCTGGTGAAAGGTAAAACTTGTACAGCCACTATGGAAATCAATATGGCTATTTCTCAACACTGGGACCTGATCTATCTGAAGATGCAGGCATACTACTCTCAGGCTTATATCCAAAAGATTCTCCATCCTGCCCCTAAGACAGTTGTTCTGTTATGTTCATTGTGTCTTTACTCATAATAGCCAGAAACTGAAATTAACCTACATATGCCTCAGCAGAAGTATGGGTTAAAAAACAAAAACAAAAAAACAACAACCAAAACCAAAACAACAACAACAAAACGTGGTGCATTTACACAATAGAGTATTACTTAGCCATTAAAAGAGTTACCTCCTGAAATGTTCAGGCAAAATAATAGAGCAAGAAAAAAATCATCCTGATAAAAGGAGGGAGAAAGAGAGAAAGAGAGAGAGAAAGAGAAAGAGAAAGAGAGAAAGAGAGAGAGAATTCCTAATGATGGTCTGCTACTAAGTGCAGAAACCCCACAGCTAGATATTATGGGAAAAAAAGAAAAAAAGAGTGGAAATTGGAGGTTTCCATTGGTACTTTCCCCTTGGAGCTCTGGAAACCAGAAGAAAGAGGAAACAGTATTGGAGTCAGAGGGGAAGACAGATACCAGGAGAACTTGGCCCACTGAATCAACTAAGCAAGGCTTATATGGGCTCACACAGACTGAAGCAGCAAGCGTGGGTCCTACATGGGTCTCTACCAGGTTAACTGTATATGTGTTATGGCTGTTAGCTTGGTGTTTTTGTGGGACTCATTAAAGCAGGAGCAGGTGTTTTTCTTACATGTTTTCCTGCTTATTTGGATGTTTTTCCTCTAATTGGGTTGCTTTGTTCAGTGTAGTTAGTAAGGGTTTTGCCTTGTCTTATTGTGTCTTGCTTTGTCATTTTTGGTGGTTGTATCTTGGAGATCTTTTATTTTCTGAGTGGATCTGGTTGAGAGAGGATATTGTAGTAGCAGGGAACTGGGAAGTGTAGAGGGAGGGGAAACTAACATGGTGTGTATTATATAAAAGAAGAATACATTGGCAATAAAAATAATAAAAATAAATAAACAAATAACCTTTACATTTTAGATTTAAAAGTTTTAAATTTATTTTTATGTTTCAGAGTAACCTTAGTAACAATTCTATTGTTGTTTTAAAATGTTTTTTTTAATAAGTAAAATTAAACAGTATGCCAGTTAAGGAACATTGGACTATGAATAGCTGCAAAGAGGTCATAAAGGCATAATAATGGAAATGATCTTTAAAGGAGATTTCATAGTGACAGGCATCAAGACAATTCATTAAAACACTCTCAGTCCTGAAATTCACATGCTAGAGATTGCTGTTTCTCACCCTTTTGACTAATTTGCTTACTGTGTAGTTATAATTTTCCAAAAATATTTTCTCATTCATGGAGTTTAAAATTCTATAAATAATATAAAACTTCTCAATTGTTTTGATCACATGTGAAAAGAAGGGGACTCTTTAATTGTAGAAGCTTCATGTCATATCATTACTGCAATTCCTGTAGATTTTAATGCCTGCGGTCTTATAACTTTAATGACAAAAAAAAATTATTCATATAAGATCAAGACCACAATTTTTACCAGTGTTTAAGCTTCTTTACTGTCACAATAAATATTAAAGTGACAGCTCACATAGTTTGACCTGTTTTGCTTCCCAGTGTATCTTATTCCTATTAACCAGGCCAACAGAGAACCTAAGACATGAGACAATTTTAATAATGACACTAGTATTAATAGTCATAAAGAATTTCAGTTTGTAAACTAGGATGTGACAAATGTGAGATTGTATGATCACAATCTCATCACCTTAAGGCTAAAAACTATTTACAAAACATGCATATTTATCATATGCATGATTTCATAGTATACAGTTTCTTAGTTATTTATAATTAAAAGAAGAGCTTTATATTATATTGTAGGTGGTTGTGTGTAATGTTGCATGTGTGTACATGTGTACATGTTCATCTATGTGAGCACTTTTGAAGGCCTGAGATTGATGCTGAGATGTCTTAATATTTTCTCCATATATATGCTGATACTGGATCACTTATTGAATTGGGCCATTGTTGTTTTCTGTGAATCTTGATGTCCAGTGAGCTGTTGCTAACCCCTACTCCTGTGCATGTTGAGATTGTAGACATTCAGCTCCACTCCTGACTTTTACAGGACTGCTGGCCATCCAAACTCAACTACATATTCTTGCACTGTAAGCACTTCACCCACTAAACCATTGAACTACATTGATATATTCAAACATAAATGTCAGTAGAATTGTTTCCTATGTTTCTAGGCAGGTTTCTACTTATGTTACTATAAGTGATATAAATTCGTATTAATAATTTTTATTTCATATAGTTCCCAATTGTGCACTCTAATTAAATTCATTCTATAATATGAAACATTGGTGAAAACAGTAGTAAATGAGTTAGATTCAAATGGATTTTTATTTTTATATAAAATTTCGCTTTTAACACACAATATTTTGACAAAACTCCCCAAATTAATATGTACCTGTAGATTATATTTTTATTCATTGTATAATAAAAGCAGTGGTATGAGACAGTTTATTATAAATTATTTTCAAATTTCAGACTTCTATATCTAGACATGTGTGATTGCAAAATATGTGTATAATTTATTTTGGCATTTTTTTCCAAAGAAGTAAAATTTTCTAATTTATACCAAAGGGGTGTAAATACCTTTCAACTCATAAAACAGCACTCCTGGTTATATAGATTTTTATGTTTTGATTCTATGACCACTTGAATCTTCAAGGCTGAAATGTCTTATGTTCAAGTTCTAGGTCTATGGAGACAAAAAAGTAAGAAATAGTCTTTCACTTCAGGTTTTAAAAATGATAAAAATAAAAAGATAAAAGCAACTGGCGTCAGCTTTGTGGAGAGAGTGTTTGCTTGTATAAAATTTATAGAGTCCATTGCCAACGTGAGAGATGGGATAGCCCAGTTTAGAGCATGCTGGGGCTGTATCAGAAGTGATTCAATTTTAGGAGTGCTGATCCTGTGAACTACAGAAGCCTTGTATCCCTTTCCTTCACAAAACGCTACTTTTATTTGTGAGAAATTTCAATAAATAACACTACTTTGAAAATATTCCATTTCTTGTCATCTCTTTTATTCTACCTCTTAGGAAAAATACAAAAAGAAAAAAAATAGCCCTACCATAAAACTTCCCTGGAGAAAATTTCTTAAGGAGATACAATCTGTAATTTTTTTTTCAGTCACTAAAACAGAAATACCAATCATTACAGCACATGTTACAGTCTTGTCAAGTCGGCTGACTGAACACTATGTACTCATTCTGGACTTCTCAGACAACCATATTTTTAAAATGTAAGCACAAAGACAAATACCTGAGGAATCTTCTCAAATCACGTAAGATTATTTACAGGGGAAGTAAACCACTAGATTTAGTAGCATCTCAGAGCACTGGCACAAAATAAAAGTTCACAGAAACAGATATTATGAAACAGTGGCCCTCTTCTGGTGAAGCATAATGCTGTCCTGGATACCGAGGCATTAGGTCATTTCTGTCTCATTCCATTCATGTCTTAAAACTTCTAGACCAGTTGTCTTTGGTCCTGGGAAAGAAGGTAAGGGGATGCAGTAGGCCCATTTTATCCAGTCTTTCTTCTGCTCAGAGTGTGCAGGCTCACAGGCTAACAGAGAAATGCTTGCAAAAAGAGACCCTAGCTCTAAACCTCTTTTCTCCACAGCTCTACATAGTAAATTTTTATTGCTGTTGCTAATCCAGAATAGAAATGTTTTGCAGTTTCATTTGATTTCATTGATCCAGTGGTTAATGTGTCAGCAATAATCTCCTTAGATCATAGTTTCTTATGAGTTAATGCCTCAAAAGATTCTAAAATACTACAATTAAACTACTACTAAAAGTCTAGGTCTTTACTAGGCCCCATCCATTTTATTACCTTCCCAAGTAGGGTACTTCAGTTGGGTTGTTGCATGAATTTACAATCTGTTCTAGAAAAAATATAACAAATGTAGGAATATGTGCACATCTGACTATCCCTACCCTGCTCCATCTCAAATACATTCAAGATAAACATAAGTCTTCTGGGCCTGTGGTGAGTGTTTATAGCACTGATGTCAAGGAAGGCTTTAAGATCTTCAAAAAAAGTCTATCTCTACCAGTCTACATATCAGTTATAATTTATTTTACATTATCTAATACCTGTTACTGAGTCAGAATTTAATTCTTATTTTGATTGTGAATAGTAGAGAACAGATATTTATACTAGTAAAAACATTCGAATTAAAGCTGTACATTTTTATTGGAATAATCATTAAGAACTTAAGTCTCCATAGAGATATATATGTTAGAAAGTGAGAGATAGAGAGATATTCCAGATATATAGTAAATATATAGTATATACTTGGAATATTATATATATATTAATTTATGTTTAAACCTCTTTATTCTTATATATCTGAATGTTTAACATTTTATAATATATCTATATATAAATTCTATCTTCTACCCCACTGAAACAATATCCAGAAAAGTGAGAAACATAGCAATCAGAAGTAAACTTAGATTTGTACTATACTTTGAAGTTTCTTTGTATACTTTGTAAGTGTCTTAGAAACAGTTTACCACTAAGTCATCCTGACTTGAAGGCAAATAAACAAAAGGAAATCGTTGGAATACTTAGTGGTCAAATCTTTTTTATAAACATAATTGCTCTAAATAGAGACTGGTATGACCTGCCCCTGAATCCCTATGTGTTAAAATATTTAATTACTTTGTTCTCTTGTTAATGTGAAAAATTGCCTGAGAAAAAGCATCTCAAGGACAGAAGAGTTTCTTTTGCTCAAGATTTGAGAAGATAAGTACTTCAGGGTAGAAAGACATAGCGGCAGGACAGTTGTGTTGTGTCAAAAGTCAAGAAAAGAAACAGAGAAAATAAATGGCATTGCTCCTCTTTGTTCCAACTATCCACCTTAGTATTTTCTTCTCAGGTAAACCTTCCTCAAATTATTGGCAGACATTCCCAGGAGCATGTTTCAGTGGTGGTTCTTAATGCAGTCGGGCTTCAATAAAGATGAATCACCACAATTATCTTGTTTCATAAATATTAACAGTCTTCTAAGAATAAGGACATGTTAAAAGCTAACATCATGGAAATTTGGTGAGATGCTGCATGCCTGTACAGATTGGAATAGAACAATTAGAAAAAAAAAATCATTAAAATGACTATATTGATATCACACAACTCATCACAAGGCAATGGAAGACAGTTATATAATCTTCATCTCAAACAAATATGATTTCGAGAGCTTCAAGCATATGTTATATTTTGTTGAACAAACAGGCTGATTCACTGGATCTATAATGATTGGTTACAAAGTATACATTCTGATAATCAAGGGAAGCTATAATGGAATCAATCTTCCAGAGTTCATGAAAACATGAGAAAATAAGAGTGAACAGGGAACCTAAATAATTTGAACCACACATCATAAAAACTGATAAAGACTAACTCAAAAGCATCTGTCATATTTGACTGAATTTTTATTTTTTTTTACCAAATAATACATTTACATTTGTTCCTTAGTGCAGAAAGTGAAACTCAGAACTCTCAAGTATTCTATAATGGTCCATCTTGCTTTTGGTTTTTTTCATTTATTTTTAATAGGTCTGTTAATTCTTTTAGAATTTCCTGATACATTTATACTGAATCAATGTATGGAGCCTATATACTTTTGACTATGTGGCCATCCACTGGCGTGTGGCCTCTCTGAAACCACACACTTAAAGGAAGCTAAATCTCTTACTCTTAGCAACTATAAATTGATAAGATCTCTTTAGCTAAAGATCAGTTTTGTACCTATCTCTCATCTTTTTTTTTTCAGGGGCTTTATTTAGCTGAAGATTATGCAGGTTGAACACATCCTATCACAATCAGTGTGGATTTCTACATTCAACTGCCATGCTATGTTTGGAAAAGATTGTTTCCGTGTAGTCCCTCACCAGATCTGGCTCTTATAATCCTGCAATTTCTTCCTTGATGATTCTGGAGCCTTAAGTAGAAAAGTTTTGTATAAATATCCCTTTAATAACTAATTTATAGTTTCTTATTTTCTGTATTTTTTCAAGTTGTAGGCTTCTGTATTTATCCCCATATATAGCCAAAAGAAACATCTCTGAGGAAGGCCATGAGACTTCACTAATCTATGTAGTAATATATTTAATCTTACATACATTTGGCAATGTGGAAATTGTAGGTTTTCCCTGGAGCTTATGGCCTGTATAACCAGTTTCTTGATCTTGATGTCTATGTCAGGCATTCCATCTAAAGGAGTAAGCCTCAAATGCAATCAGAAAGTGTACGGCTGCTTTCATAGAAGATATGTCACTGTTGCACCAGTGGGCATATCCCACTGGGTTTCTCATTATAGAAGCACAGAGATCTTATCTGAGTAAGACTAATGATTACTTTTCTTCTCTAATGAGGGTGCACAACCTCTTTCTCCCAGCACTCAGAAAGTTAAGGTATAGGCGTTAAGCTTTCAAATTAGTGCAATTTGATGTCTCTATGGTCAATCTTATCATACCTTCAGCCTTCAGCAAGAGGATCACATTGTCATTTTCTGGAGATTAACAAAAACAAAGGCAATATGTGTACCATGTGGGGGTCAAGGAGATGCTATTTACCAACAATTCCAATAGATGCAACCCATTTTTCTACAGTGAGCTTTTGGCTAGCAAGTGTTCTTTAGTAGAACATTCTCATCGTTATTGGCTAACCCCATTTAATTTCTTTCTATATATGTACATGTGTATTCTAAAACATTTTTATGATAGTAAGTTTTCTTGTGACTTTTTCAAATACTTTCTTTCATATTGTGTTGGAGAACATGAAACAAGATAACAAAGTTGTTTCTCCAGGTTGTGGATGCAAATGATCCCATATCATTGCCGATTTCTGGATGTAATGTACATGCTGAAATATATATAAGATGTTTTCGTCCTAGCTAAGGAAACATAAAATATACCTTCTTTCTCAGGATGTTCACTGATGAATCTCTCAGCAATTTATTAGTTTCTATTTTTTTAATTTAAATGTTACAGAACAATCCTGTATACTCTTGAGAGAAATAAAATTTATTATGTAAGTATTAACAGCTTATATAAACAAGAAGATGACAAGATTGGAAATACATCAGAGCAGAGGGTAAACACATGAGAATCTCAGGGGATCATAAGAGAAATTCAAACCTGAGGACTATATGCTGCACTGAACATATACCTACTGTTTCTTTGGGTCTTGATTTATGTGTTTAAAATCTCAGTTCCACAGAACAGTCATTTGAGAGATACAGTGTTTCTTCATAGGGTCCATTTTACTATGATAATTTAAAATGACCAGAACAGTAAAGAAAACCCAAATCGTGTTTCAAAAATGTGTCCAACACTGTAATATATTGCTAAAATATAAAATGTGTCCGACACTGTAATATATTGCTAAAATATATAATGTGACTCATTACTCATCCTCTTCCTTTCTCTCCTTTCTCCCCTCTGTACTTTCTCTCTCTCTCTCTCTCTCTCTCTCTCTCTCTCTCTCTCTCTCTCTCTCTCTCTCAATCTTACTGAGTGAGAAAACTTTTAAGGACTGAATGATAATAAGAATTCAAGGAGGGAAGACTCAAAAAGTTGGCAGGACTGAGTCTAAATAAGTTGTTTTTTTCCTAGTGTTTTCAAATGTAATATATGTGCTGCATCCTTTCGTGAGGAATTTCTTCATGTTACTTCATCTGAGTGCTCATGAACATTTTTAAGAATTCATTTTGTCACATTATTCTCAGAAAATCAGATGCGTGAACATTCTCTACCCAGAAGACAAATATGCACAGGCAAAAAACTATGATGTGTAAATTATATATAATTTGTAAATGTTTATGAGTTCTGCTCATAATTTACTAATTAAAGATCCATGGTTCTTATCATAATAAACCATTTTTAACCCAAGGAAGAAAGTTAATCAGAGGAAGTTGTTAAAATTCTCAGCTCTAGGAATGATTGATTTATTATTTGTAAATACCATATATCAAATTCTAAAATATTTTACATTAAAAGCTGTTTTACAATTAAAAAACAATAATGTCCACTGGAAAATGTATAGATGCCTCGACCAAGAGCTGACAACCTTAAAAATTGTTGCAATGTAATTTCTATTTCAATTATTTTGTCTCTTATGTAGTTTACTGTTAATATCTTATGTGATGCTGTTGTTTTATATTTTATTTTACATATTCATCCTTTACAGCATAATTTATTAGCAGGCTTAGTTTACTCATTCACTTAAACCAAGACAAAATTTAGAAATCAATTTGTATACTGAAATACAAGGTGATATTTTTATTGAGACTAAATTCATTGAGGTAAATAGCATAGAATTTTTATAATTTGGAATCACTCATAATTATGAAAAGATTGCTTAGTTAAACATTAGTTATTGAAGTATTTCATAACATAGTATGAAATGCTGAACTCAGTCAGATAATGAGTCTTGTGCCTTACACAAAAATTAGAATAACACAGGGTGTTCTCTATCTTTTAAGCTGCTATTCTATTAAGTGAGACTGCACTCACAGGATGTACATTTACAATGAGGAGGTCAGCTCATCCAATTTATAAAGCTCATTGTGTAATATGTCCTTTGCTTATTCTCTTGACATTCAAATAAATGAAAACATGATATTGAGATTTTGATATTTGTCCGGACTCATATTAAACAAATTGCTTATATTCAAATGTACATAACATTTAATTTTTTAATATTAGATCATCATCAACTTTATCTTACTGAACCCTAGTCTTATAGTCTCAATTCTTAAGTCCTCACTGGACTGGACTTAAGAGTATAGTCCAACTGGTTTTAAACTTAAATCCTTTCTGTTTCTGCCTCAAAGTGCAGGGATTACACATCAATTCTATCATACTTGGCTCTGAGTTTTAAAAAAGTTTCAGTATCATTGATCTGTGAATAAGATGATAACCCAAATAGAAATCTAATATAGAATAACACATCTCCTGTGTTTTTTGTTATTCCAAATGAATCTGCAAATTGCTCTTTCTATCTCTATAAAGAATTGATTCGGAATTTTGATGGGGATTGCATTGAATCTGTAGATTACTTTTGGCAAGATGGCCATTTTTACTATATTAATCCTGCCAATCCATGAGAATGGGAGAACTTTTCATCTTCTGAGATCATCTTTGATTTCTTTCTTTAGAGTCTTGAAGTTCTTGTTGTACAGATCTTTCACTTGCTTTGTTAGATTCACATTTTTTTTTCTGTCTATTGTGAAGGGTGTCATTTCCCTAATTTCTTTGGAATAATAAAAATCCCAGGATAGTGAGAACTATTCTTAACAATAAAAATACTTCTGGGGGGAATCACCATCCTTGACCTCAAGTTGTACTACAGAGCAAGAGTGATAAAAACTGCATGGTATTGGTCCAGAGACAGGCAGGGAGATCAATGAAATAGAATTGAAGATCCAGAAATGAACCCACATACCTATGGTTACTTGATCTTGGACAAAGGAGCTAAAACCATCCAGTGAAAAAAGGACAGGATTTCCAAAAAATGGTGCTGGTTCAACTGGAGGTCAGCATGTAGAAGAATGCAAATTGATTCATTCTTATATTTTTGTACAAAGCTCAAGTCCAACTGGATAAAGGACCTTCACATAAATCCAGACACACTGAAACTAATAAAAGAGAAAGTGGGGAAGACCTTCGAATACCTGAGCACAGGGGAAAAGTTCCTGAACAGAATACCAATGGCCTTTACTCTAAGATCAAGAATTGACAAATGGGTCCTCATAAGATTGCCTAGCTTCTGTAAGGCAAATGACACTGTAAATAGGACAAAACCACAACGAACAGATTGGGAAAAGATCCTACATCCAATAGAGGGCTAATATTGAATATATACAAAGAACTCAAGAAATTTGACGCCAGACAACAAAATAACCCCATTAAAAATGGGGTACAGAACTAAACAAAGAATTCTCAACTGAGGAAACTCGAATGGCTGAGAAGCACCATAAGAAATGCTGAACATCCTTAGTCATCAGAGAAATGCAAATCAAAACAACCCTGAGATACCACCTCACACCAGTCAAAATGGCTAAGATCAAAAACTCAGGTGATAGTAGATGCTGGCGAGGATGTGGAGAAAGAGGAACACTCCTCCACTGTTGGTGGGATTGCAAGTTGGTACAACCACTTTGGATATCAGTCTGGCAGTTCCTCAGAAAATTGGACATGGCATTTCCTGGGGACCCAGCTATACCATTCCTGGGCATATACCCAGAATATGTTCCAACATATAACAAGGACATATGCTCCAGTATGTTCATAGCAGCCTTATTTATAATAGCCAGAAGCTGGAAAGAACCCAGATGTCCTTCAACAGAGGAATGGATACAAAAAATGTGGTACATTTACACAATGGAATATTACTCAGTTATTAAAAATAATGAATTCAAGAAATTCTTAGGTAAATGGATGGAACTAGAAAATATCATCCTGAGTGAGGTAACACAATCACAAAAAAACACACATAGTATGCACTCATCAATAATTGGATATTAGCTCAAAAGCTTGCAATATCCAAGATACAACTCACAGACCACGTGAAGCTCATGAAGAAGAAAGACCAAAGTGTGGGTGCTTTGGTCCTTCTTAGAAGGAGTAACAAAATACTCATGGGAGCAAATATGAAGACAAATTGTGGGACAGAAACTGAAGGAGGGGTTGTCTGGAGACTGTTCCACCTGGGTATCTATCCCATGTGCAGTCACCAAAGGTAGAAGTTGATGGGAATGCCAAGAAATCCATATTGACAGGAGCCTAACATAGTTGTCTCCTTAGAGGTCTGGCAGAGTCTGAAATATACAAAGGGGGATGTTCACAGCTAACTATTGAATTGGTCATGGGGTTCCAAATGGAGCAGTGACAAAGAAGACTGAAGGCACTGAAAGGGTTTGTGGCCCCATGAGGAGAACAACAATACCAACCAACCAGTGCCCCCAGGGTCTAAACCACCAGCCTGGAAGCACATAGGGAGGGACCCATGGCTCCAGCTGTATATGTAGGGGAAGGTGGTCTTGTTTAGCATAGATGGGAGAGGAAGTCCTTGATCCAATGAAGGCTGGATGCCCCAGTGTGGGCGAATTTGTAGGTGGGGAGGTGGGAGTAGATAGGTGGGTGGGGGCACATTCTCATAGAAGCAGAAGGCGGGGGGATGAGCTATGTGGTTCCTAGGTAGGAAATGGGGAAAGGGGATCACATCCTAAATGTAAATAAAATATCCCATAAAAATATCACATCTCTATAAATTATGTACTATGGTACATCTTCACTGTTAGGTCTCAGTATGTGAAATGCAAATTTTGTTTTCAAAATACTCAAAAATGTGGATGTGAAGACGTGACTCAAAAAAAACTTTAAATTCTTGATTTCAAGGTACATTCATTTTATACTTTCTATTCATTTTACTAACATTTTCAATTATTTTTTCAGATGCCATTAATTTTTGAAATGGAAAAATGAGGAAATTATTCATTTTTCCATTTTTTCCACCATAAAAATGGAGAGACCAAGCAAGCAATTAATAAGTATGTATACTCCAGGGACTATAACAGAGTAATAGAGATAAAAGTATTATCAGTGTGGGAATAATTTTATGGTTCAAGAGGACATATGTGTTTCTATGAGTTATACACATAAGACCCATCAGAAGGTAGTAAAGAAGTCAGTTTAAAGACAGCAGGACACCTTAACAGATGATGAATTTTGAATAATTGCAAAAAAGTAAGTTATGTCCTCATATACATGATTAGACAAAATCTAGTAGACTAACTTTTATGAATTTTGTTTAGAAAGATACTAAAATCTATGGAAAGGTGGAAGAGAGTGTTCAGTGCAATCAGTCAGTTGTTATATTTTGTATTATAAAATATATTGTACATAAACTAAAATGTATAATTAAAACTAATACTTTGCTTCATATGGTTCCTATAAAAAAAAAAAAATATCAAACGATATGAACCATATGAGACCAGAAAGACAAGAAATAAATTTTTAAGTATGAGCTACGTGAGCAGGTCATATAGAAGCTATGTTTTAGCAACTTCATTCTAATGAGTCCATAAATCATGTTAGAAAAGCACCTCATTTTTTCTTTATAAAAACTTTTATACATATTTTATATATGTGATTATCAATTTTTAATCATTATAATTATGTCTTAATTTTATTGATAAATATCATAAAATACTGTAAAGCTTATGAATAATATTCTATCTAATCATTATTGGAGTTGTCCTCATACTTCAAGTAATTATGGAGCTGGGAAAACATGGATCTGTTCCCATGCAAAGGAACAATAAATAGATTTTTTTTGGGCAAATGGTAAATGATGGTGAGCCTGAAATAAAAAGAAATAAAAAGATTGATGGAATGACCCTGGGCTTATGACTGAAAGCAGGAACCAGATCCAAGCCTGTTGTTATGCAACAGCACTATTGTTATCTGAACATATGATCAAAAGTGACATTATCGGGATGTTCAGATAATAAAAGTTAATTAGAACTTTATCATTCTTAAATAAAACTGAATTTTACCAGTGGTCAGCAAATTTCCCATACACTAGCAAATGTTTATTTTGGTATGTATCAATAATTTTTTTCATATGTTCCTTATTTCTCTTTGTAGGTAGCAGATACATATTATCAGTCAAAACAGTCTTCTTATTTATTTATATCACATTCATATCATTTTCAACATAATGTACACACATTGATGCATCCTATCTCTGAAAAGCAAAATATGCACAAGTGGTAAGAGGATATATTTCGAAGAAGAATGGTGGAAGATGGTGGTAGTGTAAAGTGTTTTTTATTAAATACTATCAATCATCTGAAAGCAATGATGTAAAACCCAAATCTAACAGCTAATAAGCAGTTGAAAACCCACGGGGCTGCCTTTGTGGTTTACAAAGTCAACGACTCAGCCAGAACTGAAGAGAGAACTAGAATGTATGTCAGGGATAGTGATCCCTGTAATTTTATTTTGAAAGATTACAATGAAGACAAATAAAGTATAAGATAAAATAACCAAGCTTTCTATTGGCGTGGGGAGATTGAAAACCACTGCATCTATTAAAATTGTCTTTAAAATGTCCTAGAAATAAATAATTGAAACTCATATGGGGGCTGGGATAGGGCTCAGTGGGTCAAGTTGTTGGTTTACAAACAAGGATCTGAGCTGCAAACACCTAAAAAAACCTGACACAGATATAGTTATATACTTATCATCTTAGAATTGGAGATTGGCAGGAAGGACACAGAAACAGAATAATGGGCACTTTCCCTGCCAGCTGGTCTAGCTTAATCAGAATCAAGATCCATATTCAGAGAGAGAACTCACTTCCAAATAAATAAGGTGGTAAGTATTACAGGGAAAACCTGATTTCTACCTTCTGCCTTCATATGCATTCAAATACCATAAAGAAAAGTAAGAAAGAGTGAAAGAAAGGAACAAAGGGAGAGAAAGAGGGAGGAAGATAGGGAGGGAGGGAGAAAGAGAGGGAATGAGGGACAAAAAGAAAGAAGAAAAATGTTTCTTGCCTATCTGTATACTTTTTTTGAAAGAAATTTTTTAGCTATTTTAATTTTCGTTTTTCTTTTAAAACATTTTGATTAACTAAAATAATTATATTTATGGAGTACTGATTATTAAGCCTTCATTTGTCTTAGGCTTAAAAACTTTTAGTAAGAACAAATTAGAATCATTCCTGTTTATGATTAAATCTATTTCTCAAGCTTTGGGATATGCCAGACCTCTAACCTTAACTAAAAATATTTCTTCTGTACTGCCTCTTGCAGGAAATGGCACCCAGGCCTTTGTTTCAAGAGGTTAATATGGGCATTTTGTTTTGAAAATGTTGTTATTACCACATTGTTATAACCATGTCCTTATGACTTCTTTTTCATAAGAACTTGTTGTGACTACCTTGTTAAGGACACTTTACAAACACAACTTTGTTTCAGGAGGTTAATATTGTAGTCAATTTGTATTTGAAAGAAAAAAGTGTTTTATTGAACTAAAAAGAGAAACTGTAGAGAAAATATCTTGTGTATTGAATGGATGCTATATATGTTAATTAAAAAAACATACAACCAGCCGGGCTGTGGTGGCGCACACCTTTAATCCCAGCACTTGGGAGGCAGAGGCAGGCAGATTTCTGATTTCGAGGCCAGCCTGGTCTACAGAGTGAGTTCCAGGACAGCCCAGGCTACACAGAGAAACTCTGTCTTGAAAAAACAAACAAACAAACAAAAAAAAAACAAAAACATAAAACAACAACAACAAAAAACATACAACCTATAGGAAAAAGTAAAATATAAGGTGGGACATCTGGGGAAGAAAGGATTCTAGAATGATTCTGAGATAGAGTGGGGCCCTGGAGATTTACCAGGAAGATTTAATAAGATGGATGTATGGTACCTGATAACAACTAGGCACATGGCAGAATGCCGATCAGAATAAATGGGCTATATATTAAGTTATGAGCTAGTCAGAGAAGTGCCTAGATATATTTAATGTATTTGTTAATATATTTTAAGCCTGAGTCTTTTTCCTGGAGGCATGGGGCCAAGAGAAACAAACAGCCCAAACTTCTACACTCAGAAAAATCAAGTATAATTTTTACCTGCCTTATTTATTTATTTATTTATTTATTTATTTATTTATTTATTTTCTTTGTGTAAAATTGGTTATTTTATCTATTTACATTTCAAATGTTATCCCCTTCCTGGTGGTTTTCCCTCCTCAAACCCCCTATTCTATCCCCCTTCCCCCTGCTTGGATAAGGGTGCTTCCTCAGCCACCCACCCACTCCTGCCTCACTGCCCTAGCATTCTTCTGTGCTGGCGCATTTTATTCATTGGTACAGACAATTAAAACAGATTCTAAATCTTGCCTATTATGAATGGTTCTCCAATGAGCAGGGAATGCAGAAATACTGTTGACAAGATAATTTCATGTCCGCGGAAGCTAAATTGACTCAAATTTAAAATTATATAATTATATAAAATAAGATTCTAAAGACTACCCTAAATCTTGTGAAATTTTATAAATAAATTCTGTGGGCAGTAGTATAAAAGTCAATGCTAGAAAGGGTTATATAGAAAATACTGAATTTTTTCCTAAGTAATAGTAGTAATAATCTTTTACTATTTTGTATTTTTGGACTATACATATATTATTATCATTATTATTATTCATTAATCATTTTTATAGTCCAATTCTTATCCTCCTCCTGGTCTGTCCTCAGACTGTTCCTAATCCCATTCCTCCTTCCCTATTTCCAAGAGAATGTCCCCCCCCATCCAATCAGGTCTCCCCACTCCCTAGAGCCTCAAATCTATTTAGGCTTGGGTGCATCTTCTCTCACTGAGGCCAGACTAGGCAGTCCTATGTTGTATATGTGTCAGGGGGCTGATATTAGCTAGTGTATGCTGCCTGGTTGGTGGCTCAGTGTCTGAGAGATCAGGGTTTTAGGATACTTGAGACTGCTGGTCTGTCTATGGTGTCTCCCTCCTCCAACTTCTTCCGGTTTTTCCCTAATTCAATCCCAAGGATCCCAGACTTCTGTCCATTGCTTGTGTGTAAGCATCTGCATTTGAATCTTTCAGCTGCCTTTTGGGGCCTTAAGGAGGGCAGCCATATTAGCCTCCTATCTGTAAGCACACCATAACATCAGTAATAGTGTCAGGACTTGGAGCCTCCCCTTGACCTAGATCCCAATTTGAGCTAGTCCCAGTCCTTCTCCATTTTTGTCCCTGAAGTTCTTTTAGACAGGAACAATTCTGGGTTAGAGTTTTTGACTGTGAGATGGCAAGCCCATCCATCCCTCCACTTGATGACTTGTCTTTCTACTAAGATGGACTCTACAAATTCCTTCTCTCCACTGTTGGGCATTTCATCTAAGGTCCCTCCCTTTGAGATCTGAGCATCTCTCACCTCATAGATCTCTGCTTCATTCTAAAAGGTCTACCCATCTTCTACCTCCCAAGGTTACCTCTCCACCCTTCTGATGGCTCTCAGGGTTTCATTCCTGTTATTTCCCAATAACTGATCATTCCCCTTTTTCCTTCTCTGCCCCCTCTTCCACTCAGATCCCTCCTTCCTTCTGTATGCCCTCCCCCCAACCCCCTGTGATTGCTTTCACTTGGCATCCTCACTTGGGCCTTTTGACTTGTTAACCTTCTTGAGTTCTATGGATTATATCCTAGGTATTCTGCACTTATTGCTGTGAAAAAAAATAAAGAAAACAAAGCAAAAATAACAGAAGCAAAAACAATAAACAAAACAAAACAAAATACAAACAAAACTAAACAAATATAAAAACAAAACACTGATTAACAGCAACTTATAAAGGAAAGGGTTAATTGGCTTACATATCCAAGATCACAGGCTATTAAGGAAATCAAAGGCAGGAACTGAAAACAGGAACATAAAGGCAGGAACAAAGGCAAAGGAAGAGTGCTGCTTACTAGCATATTCCTCATGATTTGTTCTGTTGCTTTTGTAAACAACCCAAAACAGCCTGACCAAGTGTGGAAGTATCCCAATGTATTGACACCTTCCATATCAATAATTAGTCAAGAAAGTGTCCTACAATTTGATCTAAGTCTAACTGAAAGGCATTTTATCAGTTGAGGGTTTTTTTTTCCTGATAAATCTAGTTTTTGACTAATTGATTAAATTAACTTGGAAATAACAATATAATCATAAACAATAAACTACTTGAAAATGAAATAATTAATAATTGTAATAATAGTAACAATAATACAAATATAATACTCCAAACTGATATACAGAGGTTCAATATAACTAAATATAAAGTCTTATTACAGCATTTATGCTTCTTTTATTCAATATTTTACAATTAAATAATCCTTTTCACCTAAATTGCATAGAACTAAACTCTGAATTTAAGAGATAAGAAAGAGAGCATAAATTTGAAAAAAACTAAAGTGAAAGGGCTGAAAGAAGACAAAGGTAGAAAATTATGTAATTATATTTTAATTTTAATGAATAAAGTATTTTTAACAGCTTTCAGTTGCTGTGGCTTAGCATATCTCTTATTTTCTATAGTTTTAGAAAAGTTTTACTGAGACATTCCATGAAGAATTAACAGAGGTTGTTTGAAAGTACAGGATTGATTGCTTTCTCTCAGCCTCTTTTTAGCTGACTTCTCTAAGCTGAATGCAGACACATAATCCTGTACTGTGGAGGGAGAAAACTCAGGTGAACATTCAATGCCAAATAAGTTAGTAGTAAATTAAACAAACAAGAAAACAAAACTAAAAGAAAAAAATCACATTTATTTTTACTGGTAATAAATGGAAGTTATAGAAGTGAATAATGCTGCTTCTACATAATTTCTCTCCTTTATGTACTAAATAAGGAAATGTAATATGATATAATATCATCTCCCAATAATAAATAAAAATAAAATAACAAAAATTTAATACACTAAATGAAATTTTAAAATGTGTTTAAATGGATAAAAAGAAATATATTACTCCAACTTGGCTTATAAAATGAATACTTGAAGCCTAGGCAGTGAACTAAAAATGAGAACTAAGGGATGCAAAACAGAGAAAAGCTCATACTCACCACCTAATTGTAGGCTAACAACCTATGAATAACAAGTCAACAAGTTAAAGCTTTGCTGTGCAACTCATACCTGGATAAAGGCCAGGCTCTATTGTAAAATGAATGCAGATGATATAAATCTGTGCTGTCTATAAAAACAAGGAGGGAGCCAAAGATGATCAAGTATGACTAGTTTATGAATGCAGTTTTCACCACGGAAGAATCATTACTACCAGTTACATTTTAGGAAGATGAAAGAGAGACAGAGAAGTGGACAAACTTAGTGAGAGAAATGGAACAGCAGTCAGTGTGCTTGTGGGAAGGCACTGGGATAGAGAAGTGGGAGGACAGGTCACAAAGCCCTATTTTCTACTTGTTTATTTGATTCAATGAGCAAAATTGGTTTCTAGTTGGCCCTGAGTTGCAAATAGACACAATATACCTACCCAGTGACTACTTGAGTGATTTGCTCTGCTTGCTGATGGAAAACAGTGCTTGGCTTCCTTCACTGGGTGCTGCAGAATTCCAGTGTGCTTGGTTTGCTCCTTAGGTTGTTTCTTGCCAATGCTGAGAGACAGAGCTCTTCCATGGTGTGTTATCTGACAGTGTTTTTATCTGTTCATATTAGTATCTCACATATCATACAGGATACATATTACCTAGTTTCTCTTATGATAAGAAAATGGTATAAACAACGTTAAGTGATAGATTATAATTTCTATGCTGTGGTGACTTAGAAAGGTTTGGGGGAACAAGGTTGCTCATACAATACTATCCAGAAAGCAGAAACCAGCAGTGATGAGATCATGATACAGCCCCAGACTATATCTCCAATAACCTACTTTGTCCTGTCATATCATAGCTCATAATTTCAAACACACCTTCAAAT
Source organism: Arvicanthis niloticus (assembly GCF_011762505.2). Taxonomy (NCBI): domain Eukaryota; kingdom Metazoa; phylum Chordata; class Mammalia; order Rodentia; family Muridae; genus Arvicanthis; species Arvicanthis niloticus. Next base: position 57,702,102 of record NC_047661.1, read on the forward strand.
ACATTCATCATCAGAGAAATTACTTTAGTCACCCCCATAAACTTGGCAATTAAGCTTATAATGTATAAGCCAATGAGGCATATTTCACATTCATACCATAATGGAAAACAATATATAAAACCTAGGCATACATACTTGTACTTTCTTTTAAAGATTCAACTATATAAAGGAGTTTAATAAACATAAGCATATTCAAGGAGAAAAGTATAAATAAAATTCAGTTGCATGAAATATTTAAAGATTATATGAGAGAATTTTAACAAAGTTTGTCTGTGTGTATGGAAGTGAAAGTCAGGTAAGTGGTTGACCAAATATTTTAAAAGGACTGTATAGGATATAGTCAATGAAAAGTAAAGATTTCTTTTCAGTGCACTATCATAGTTATGCAAATTATGAAAGAAAACTCAATTGGCTACACAGAAAAAATGAATACAGAGCAATGAACTGTAAGAGTCACACAATGACTGGACAGGATAACAAGAGCTACTTTATGAATTAAGAGGTTCAAGGATTTGTACTTTAGCTTTCATATGGTGGAAATCCAAGGAGTATTTTTAAGAAGAGATATTTGGTCTGGATTTTGACAAAATAAATTACTCTCATGAAGTTAGAGGGTGGATATTGCTGAGTCCATTCTGTGATCAGAGATTTATTTCTTTATGTTGTTGTTGTATGTATGTATTAATGAAGAAAGGGTTTATTTTTAACTCTCAATTTGAGGGTACAGTAGTTCAGTATGTCAGGGAAGGCACAAAAACACAAGAGTAAGGCAGCAGATCACATTCTGTCTGTGATGAGGACATCTATAGAGAAAAGTGTTGGTGCTCTGCTCATTTCTTTCTTGTTTATTTCAGACTGCATTGTATGTAGTGAGGCTGTTCCCACAAAGCATCTGTCTACCTAGCTTGTTAACCCAATCTAGAAACTCCAACAGACCTACCCAGAGGTTTGTATTCTGGTTGATTTTAGACCCTGTTAACTGAAATATAACATCCCAACCATAAAATAGATACTAATTAGTATTACAATGTGTGAATGGGGGCATTGACCATAAGTTTAGATGGAAGCAGAGTTAAGAGAAATATGTGTGACCACTGGTGCATTATGAAACAAAAGACAGAGAGAAGAGGAGATAGAGGACAGAAGTTGTTTTTACTTACTAACCAACATGTAAAATATTAGGACATGTTGACTGTATATATTACTCAGTTATTAACTATGCTGAGCTTAAATTTCACATGAGAAGTCTAGGTAAATATTCGAAAAACTATTGTGTTAAAACTGAAAATGAAAGGACTGTGTAAAGAAAAATTTTATAAACCTGAACCAAAAAGAAAATTGACATTACACAGTTAATAGGAAGAAGTAAAGTAAGAGGTAATGTAGGTACATTTGATGAGTTTATAGAAAATTATTTGCTTCCAAGAGCACTTACCAAGCTCTATACTTTTATAGTTATTAAGTCTGTTTGTATGCTTGCATTAGCCTTCTGACCAAAGAGAACTTCATGTTACATGCATTACCCTAATTTCAGTACCTAGCATAACACTAAAATGTTTCAATACCATAATATTTGCCAAATAAATCAATGAATACAAATCTATATAAAAACACTCTTAAAAGCAGATAGAACTTTAAGTGATATAGGGAGAAGGATCCATTAAAATGAACATGAAAGAAGATGAGAAAATGAGAACAGTCATAAAGGTTTCCTATTAAGAAAGGTAATGGAAAAACTTTACATACGTAAGTGATAAAGTCTTTAGTTAAAAACAAGATAGATTCCCAGTAAGTGAAGACTAAAATCAATTCACTTGATGATAGCACTTTTGTGAATCTTATCATACAGTGAAAAGGAGAACATCGCAATTCAGAGGACTACGGAGCAGAGTGAATGGAACAAAAATTAAAACTGTCAACACAATGCACAGACTCTACTCAAAAGCAAAGGAAAAATATTTTATACTGAGGCAAATTAAAGGGACAGTGGTGTGGATACATTGATCACATTGCCTTAAATGGCATATTTCACTCTGAATGTGATTACATGAGCTCTAATGGTCACAAAACAAGAACAACAAAGATGGTTATAAATCAATACTTTTATCAAAGCTGTTGGTAGTGGTAGCAAATAACAAAATTAAAAGTATGCACCCAATACTCTAATATAGATTGTAGATGCTTTCTGATAACATTATTACCTCTTGGGTTGATGTAACTTAGTAATCTGTTACAAATACATTGCAGAGGTTTTTCTTAAAAGTCAAAAAGGTGTGCCTGAGCTGTAAAATACAAGTAGCTGAGCAAGTGGATGAAGCAAGCCAGTAATCTGTGTTCTACAATGGTTTCTGCTTCAGCTTCTATCTCCAGGCTCACGCTTGAGTTTCTGGCCCAACTAATCTCAGTGATAGACTGTGACATGGATGATCAGCCAACAAACTCTGTCCACTCTAGGTTGTTTTTACTCAGTGTTTCTATCACAACATCAGAAAGCAATCTAGGACAGGTTGTGACATACTGTTGGAAACTTTATTATACACCTTGGTGGCAGAATACAGAAAGATCATTCTGGAAATGAAATAGGAACTTCCTCCTTGAGAGCTAGGCATCTGAGTACTAGAAATTACTGTCAGTAACGGGGGGGATAATATTCAATAGTGATTGTCCCTGCCGTTAGACCTCACATGTTTAAATACAGTTTGCAAAGCAATCAGTGTATACTATGGTACAAAAATGGCATGACTAAAAAAGAAGTAACCAACTGATATCTGATTAGATCTGTGACCCACTGCATAAGAAGAATTCATGCCCTATAGTGTAGATATCATCAAGCCTTCTTTACTGGATAAGTCATAACCAGTCAATTTTTTCTGAGTAATCAGACCTGTCAAATTGCCTTTTGAAAATTTCGTTTTGTATCCACAGACAAGTGCTAACATCCTTGATCAAAGAAGACTGCTTGTGCATTGAGTGGCTATTAATACAAAGTCTAATGGTTCATCAATGGTCCAAAGAACAAAGATTTTAGAGCATTCAACATTCAGCAACTTCAGGAAACATCACAAAATCAGAGGTAAAAAAAAAAAGAGCCAAACCATTGAGAGCAAAGCTTTAAAAACCTGTGCTATGGCATAGTATAGCTGTGGAATTAATAAACTCACAACTATATCTACTTTTGTCAGGACCATACAACACTGAATTGGTCAATTTCCAGCTGTAGATGACTGATAAACTCAACATATTTCTCTCTTGCCAGGGATACTAATGGAAAACTAAGGCATCTAAAGAAAAGTAATTAATAGTCTATGGTGATCTAGCCAAAGTTGAGTTACTCATACTTCTTTAGATAGTGGCATACTAATTCCCATGTAACTGGTCTAGGTTAAACCCAGTGGGTTACAAAGGAAAAAATAATAATAAAGACATGTAAGCTTGATAGTATTTTATGGGAGAAAGCAAGTCAAAGAATATATTAATTAAAAAAGTGTTATATTCTCCAGGATTTACTGAATACTCTAAAAAAATATAAGGTATTTTTCATAGGTGGGCAATGAGTGGATAAATGGAAAAAATGATAGCTTAAGCAAATTCTAGCTAACAATCTTCACAACCCAATTTCCCACAATTAGCAAATTCTAACTAACCAACCAATTTTCAGGAATTTCAACATATACATGGCTTTTAAAGAATGCTGATATGACAGTTGTTAGATGCTGATCTGTTAATAAAGCAAAACTGTCAAAATTTAACTTTCTGTCAGATATAACATGTAGGAACTTATTTGTGAGTGTGTGTGTGTATTTCCACATTTGGGTATATGAATATTGCATAAATATGCCACAATACATGATTGAGGATGAATTGAATGTTGAACCTTGCCCTCTCCCTCTTAGTGATATTTTGCACTAATGTGCTTTCTGTGGCTATGATGAAATACTGCAAAAATTATCATTGGGAGTAAAGACATGTAAGCTTGATAGTATTTTATGGGAGAAAGCAAGTCAAAGAATCTATTAATTAAAAAAGTGTTATATTCTCCAGGATTTACTGAATACTCTAAAAAAATATAAGGTATTTTTCATAGGTGGGCAATGAGTGGATAAATGGAAAAAATGATAGCTTAAGCAAATTCTAGCTAACAATCTTCACAACCCAATTTCCCACAATTAGCAAATTCTAACTAACCAACCAATTTTCATTTTACAGGCTGAAGTATGTCATCTAGAGAAGTCAGGTAGAATATCAAGCCAGACGTGGAAATGGGAACTAAGAAGAGACCATGGAGGAATACTACATACTGGCTTGCTTTCCATCCTATGATTATTTTTCCATTCTAATGCAACCCAGAACTACCTTTCCAAAGTCAACAATACCTCCACTGGATTGGTTCATCCAACATCAACCATCAATTTAAAAAGTATATGAGCTGAACATAAACTGCCCTCCAAGAGGCTCCACCTAGCAGCCAATGGGGATAGATGCAGAGACACAGAGCCAACACTAGATGGGGCTCAAAGAGTCTTATGGAAGAGTTGGGGTAGGAGGAACCAGAAGAGGACAAAGACACAACAGGAAGACCTGTTGCCAACTAACTTGGACTCTTAGGAGTACCCAAAGATTGAACCACCAACTAAAGAGAATTAATATGCCATGGGCAGTAGAGAATGACAATTAGACAGGACCTTCCCGTTCTCAAAATAGAAGGGGATGGAGGTATGATCTGCATGAGGGTGTACTGGGCAGAAGGGAGACTAATATTGAAATGTAAAGTGAAAAAATAAAATAAATTTAATACAAATATCCAACAGATATTACCACAGAGTAATCTGTTGGAGGCATTTTTCTCAGTTCAGATTCCCTTAGGTGACTTTAGGCTGTGAAGTTAATAGCATAGTTAACCAGAACAGGGTCACTTTTAATTTCTTTTTCTTTTTTGTTTTTTGTTTGTTTGGTTTTTTTTGGGTTTTTTTTTTTTTTTGTTTGTTTTGTTTTTTTTGGTTTTTTGGTTTTGGGTTTTTTCCTTTTTCTTTTTTTATTGGATATTTTATTTACACTTAAGATGCCATCCCCTTTCCCCATCCACCCCTTAGAAAACCCCTATCCCATGCCCCCTTTTCCTTTTTGCATTTATACACTTTTTTAAAAAAATGTTAATCAAGGGCTTTATAAGTTTGGTAATGCTCAATCAGAGGTATAACCCACTACCCAACCTAGGTATATCAACTATCTTTGACTGGTGAAGACACGTGAACATCTGTCTCCCTGTCTCCCCCCTTTTTCTCTCTCTCATCACCTAGCTTCTCCTCTCTTTCTTCTCCTCCTCTCATTACTCCTTCTCTTCCTCTCAGTACTCCTCCCACCTTAGCTCCTCCTACATATCACCCTTCTTGTTAAAATAAAACTTTTCTCTCAAAATACAATTAAAGCATAATTATGCCAATTTGTACCAGTGAGGTACAAGATAGTCGTAATACCCAGTCCATCATTTTGTTAACTAACCAGCACCTCTGTCATCTATCCTAACTAAAACACTTAGTTCTGAACTGGCTTTGTCCTTGGCTTTAGAATGAATGTCAGCTGAAAACCATCCACTCAAATCTTTTCTCTCAAGGTACATAGCCAGGATTGGCTATGAGACTATAAGTTTTCAACCCTGTCAGAAATCCAGAATGACTGAGTTAACTATAATTGTGGGAAGCACAAAGCATAGCTTCTAAAACTTAGCCAATTTATAGAGACCTCTGAACACCTGGACACTCCCTCTACTACAAAACATTGAAGTTGGAGCATCTGTTCTTCTGCCTTCTGGCCCAGGATCATGTGACAGACCTTAGTGATGCAGAATTATTAAGGGCTGATTACTCTGTCTAGGCAGATATAATCAGTCGAATATTCTGCAAGTGTGTCCTTTTCTGGACAGTAATTTGTCTGTAGATGGAAAGAGGTAATTCTTGTCTAGTGGCTGTCTCACCACAACTGGAGTAACTCCAAAGATGCTCAATTTAAATGGCACCAATTTACTTTGATTACAAATTTTAAGGTTTTCATTGGTACGAGCTTCTTATTGATATAAAAGTGAGATGAATATTGTTACTCTCATAGGCATTGTACCAGTATAACACATTTAGGAATACAAGGCTTAGACCCAGTCTTTCTTTAACTTTTTAAAACAGATTTAAAATGGTTAGCCTGTGAGTTAAGGGACTATAGCAAATTCATGGTTTGGAGTTTATTGTTAGGGTGTTTTCTAGGTTTTATTTAGAAATAACTGAGTGGAGTTAACAGACAACAGTCCAGATTACCTTACATGCATAATTGGTTTTCAAAACATCAGAAGTCCACAGAATTGACGTGACAAACATTTCTGTATTAATGTTCATTTTGATTAGAGATCTGTCTGCTCCTGACAGCTTCCTGTATTGAATTCTAAGAAGAAACTGAGCATCTTTGGAGTTACACTTTTAATTTCTTAAGTTAGCTATCCTGTGTATTTTTCATGACCTCACATTTCTTTCTCCCATATCCATGTGGGATCTCTCAGAATAGAGAATTCCTGATACTGTGTTCAACTAAAATGCAAATTTTGGGGATTCTCATGCAAGCATATCAAGTGCTTTTGCCTACTGATATGGGTTTTTATCAGGATTATTCATCTGAGAATGTTCATGAATTTTAAGATTATTCCAACTCCAGACAACCAAATAACCCTAGTAAAAAAAAAAAAATGGAGTACAGAGCTAAACAAAGAATTCTCAACTGAGAAAACTCAAAGGCTGAGAAGCACCTAATGAAATGTTCAGCATCCTTAGTCATCAGGAATATGCAAATCAAAACTACACTGAGATTCCACCTCACACCAGTCAGAATGGCTAAGATCAAAATCTCAGGTGATAGCAGATGCTGGCGAGGATGTGGAGAAAGAGGAACACTCCTCCATTGTTGGTGGGATTGCAAGCTAGTACAACCACTCTGGAAATCAGTCTGGCAGTTCCTCAGAAAATTGGACATGGCATTTCCTGGGGACCCAGCTATACCACTCCTGGGCATATCCAGAAGATGTTCCAACATATAACAAAGACATATGCTCCAGTATGTTCATAGCAGCCTTACTTATAATAGCCAGAAGCTGGAAAGAATCCAGATGTCTTTCAACAGAGGAATGAATACAGAAAATGTGGTACATTTACACAATGGAGTATTACTCAGCTATTAAAAACAATGAATTTAAGAAACTCTTAGGTAAATGGATGGAACTAGAAAATATCATCCTGAGTGAGGTAACCCAATCAAAAATTAACACACATGGTATTCACTCACAGATAATTGGATGTTATTCCAGAAGCTCGCAATACTCAAGATGCAACTTACAGATGACATGAAGCTCATGAAGAAGGAAGACCAAAGTGTGGGTGCTTTGTTCCTTCTTAGAAGTAACAAAATTCTCAAGGAGCAAATATGGAGACAAAGCGTGGGACAGAAATTGAATAAGGGGCTGTCTGAAAACCGTTCCATCCCATGTGCAGTCACTTATTTAGAAGCTGATGCAGATGTCAGAAAATGCATGTTGACAGGAGCCTGATATAACTGTCTCCTTTGAGGTCTGCCATAATCTGACATATTCAGAGGCAGATGCTTACAGCTAACCATTGAACTAATCATGAGATTTTCCAATGGATTTGTTAGAGAGAATACTGAAGGAACTGAAAGGGTTTGTGGCCCCCTGGGGAGAGCAATGATACCAACCAACCAAAGCTTCCAGAGTCTAAACCACCAGCCTGGGAGCACATAGGGAAGGACCCATGGCTCCAGCTGTAGGGGAGGATGGCCTTGTTAGACTTAGGTGGGTGAGGAAATACTTGGTCACATGAAGCCTGGATGCCCAGTGTGGGAGAATTTGAGAGTGAGGAGATGGGAGTTGGTAGGTGGGGGTGCATCCTCATAGAAGCAGAAGGAGGGGGCTAGGATAGAAGGTTCCTGGGCAGGGCAGGGGGGAATGGGGAAAGGGGATAACAACTGAAATGTAAATAAAATATCCAATAAAAAAGATTATTCAAGTGAGAGATAAAGACATGTTGAAATTGCAGGATTCAAAAGAGGGCATGAATTCTGGCTCATTTTGTCAACTGAGTCCAGCTACTAGTGTTGACATGTGACCACATGCAAATCCTCAGGTCTTCCCTCCAGCTGACTCCTCCAATGCATAAAGGTACACCTGCTTCATGGTGCAACAAAATGACCCCATAAGCTTTGACTGTGTTTACAGCCACTAGATATCATATAGTTTTGAGGTATAAAAGTGCTTAAAATAATATAATTTAAAATAATTTTATGATGCAAAAGCAAAAGTCTACAAAGAGATAGAAGCAGAATTTTAATTTCCCTTTAGAAAACACTAGTACACTTCATTTCATTCAAAATGTTGAGGAATAAGCTTTATAAGGAATATGTAAAGACTTTTCCCTGTACTATGAAAAAATGTCATATGTCTCTCTATATGTAAGAAATATACAAAGACATGATATCACTTATACAATATCTTTTTGTAGTATCAGAAACAAAACTTAAATCTTTATGTATATCATATATATTATAAATTTATATATAATAATTGACATTTATTATCTATACATTGAGATATTTTGATATATTTTATACTTCAATAAAACCAATCAAAATTGCCAAGATTAATAACTCAAGTGACAGCACATGCTGGCAAGGATGTGGAGAAAAAGGAACACTCTTCCATTGTTGGTGGGACTGCAACTGCTTTGAAAATCAATCTAGTGGTTCCTCAGAAAATTGTAAATCATTGTTTCTGAAGTTACAACTATGCATATCCTGGGAATAAACCTAAAAGATGCTTAACCATACCACTAGGACTCATGTTCTACTATGTTCATATCTACCTTATTATTAATAGCCAGAAACTGGAAGCAACCCAGATGTACTTTAAACAAAGAATGGATACAGAAAATGATGTTCATTTATGCAATAGAACACTATTCAGCTATTAAAAATGAGGACATCATGAGCTTTGCAGGCAAATGGATGGAACTACAAAATATTATCCTGATTGAGGTAACCCATATCCAAAAGGACATTCATAGTATGTAATCACTGATTAGTAGATATTAACCAAAAAGTACAGAGTAACTATGATACAACCTAAAGACCATAAAAAGTTTATCAGGAGAGAAGAACCAAGTAAGGATGCTTCAATTCCATTTAGAACAGGAGCTGAATGATCACAGGAGGTCACAAGAAGGAGGGAAATTGGTGGGAGAGGAGAGGTGAGAAGAGGAGAGGATCAGAATAGGGTGTGGGGAGAGATAGAAGGCCTGAAAGGCTAGGAGAATAAAAGAAAATATGTAGCTGATGAAGGTGGGGTTGGGGGTGGGGCAACTTTTACAAAGTCCTAGAGCCAGGTATATGAGAGGCTCCTAGGATTCAATGGAGGTGACCTTGGCTGAAATTCCCAACAGTAAAGAGATGGGACCTGGAAGAAAACCACCACTAGATAAGCAGAGCCCCCATTGAAAGAATATGCTCACCTACCAACCTTCAATATATTTGACCTGAAATTGCTCCTGTCTGAAAGAAAGTCAAAGACAAAAATGGAGCAGAAACTCAAGAAATGGCTGACTAGTGACCGGAGCAGGGGTCCAGGGCTGGTGCCAAAACCTGACACTATTATTGATGCAGTGTTGTGCTTGCAGATAGGAGACTGGCAAGGCTGTCCCTCTGAGAGATTCTACCAAGAGCTTACTGAGATAGATGCAGACCCTTATAGCCTACCCTTGGACTGAAGTTTCAGAAAATAATGGACATGTTGGAAAAAGAATTGAAGGAGCTGAAGGAGATGGCAACCCCACAGAAAGACCAACAGTGTCAGATATCCTGGACTGCTGGGAGCTCCCAGAGCCTGGGGAACCAACCAAGGGTCATACGCAGGCTGGTCCAAGGCCCTGGTACATATGTAGCAGAGAACTACTTATATATAATCCTGTAGAAACTTGATGCCCCAGGATTATGTTTAGAGGCATAATTACTAGGGGTGGGGGAAGCACACTCTCAGAAACAAAAGGAATTGGGGAATAGCAGGAGGCAACAGTTGGATGTAAATAAATAAAATAATTAATTACAAAAATATATATAATAAAGTTATATATAAATATACATATGCATCTATATATGATAGGATCACATTATATATCTCTGGATAACCTGAATCTAAATATTTATAGACTAGGCTAAAATCAAAATAGAAATCTGGCTTTCTGTCTCCTCAATGTTGGGATTAAAGGCATGTTCCTTAGCATTCACTCCTTAAAAGCTATCATATATGTTAATACTGATAATTTACCTAATACTTTTTCCTGGGAGGAATCCCTCATGAAGTACATTATGAAATATAAAACAAATTAAGAAATAACTGAATCGAACTTCACAAACTATAAGTAAGCAAAATACATGTATGGGTAATTACAAAGTTGTTTGTATATGAGAATATTTTTCTCAGTTTATATATATATATATATATATATATATATATATATATATATATATGTTTGTTACTTTGGAGATAACCATAAAATACAAGTAATTCTTTTTATATATAATAGTAGAATATCTTTCTTGAAGGATTTTCCACTGACACTATCCTGCATGCTTATCAATGAAGATCATGTTCTTTTCAACAATAAAACTATCTCTGTGAATGTATGTAGCTTAGATATTTGAAGTCAAATTGACCTTAGAAACAATAAAATTCTATGAAATATATTGCCACTCTTCAAAGCTGAGAAAAATATTTGGACAAAACAAGTTCAAAAATCCAAATGATAGTACTGAATACATGAAACCAGTAATCATTTATTGACATTTTAATTTGTTACCCTCACAGAGTTACTCTTTTTTAGTTTATATTATTTATAATACACTAGTCAAAAGAATATAATCATATATTTTGAGGATAAGTATACATATAAAAATTGTATTTTTCTGTGATATCAATTGTAACTTCAAATTTGAAGGATAGTATTAATGTGCCAATTCAAGCTTTTATAATAAATGAGAATAAATCACAAAAAATTAAAGTATCTTATTATACTGTGTACTTGAGCGACTTTCATACTAAAATATAGAATATCAGGTGTTTTTTGTTTATGGCCCTTAGACATGAGAGCATTATTACAATAGAACACAAGGAAACATCTTTATAAGCAAAAAATAAAGAATGAAAAGATATGATTATGCTTTAGCAAGTTCAATGAAGAGCAGATTGAGTTGTTATTGAAGAATAAATGTTAGAAAACAAAATGATGAAATGAATAAGGTCGAGGACTGAGGAAAACAGAAAACATCAAAGCCACAAATGAAACAAACAAACAAACAAACAAACAAACAAAAAAGATGATCCACAGAGGAAATCTACACTCGAGAGTTGTCAAAGTTTGGCACTGATAGAGTTATCAATTTGAAGCAGCTTTATTTCCTTTGAACACACACACACACACACACACACACACACAAATACACACACACACACCATGATAGAAAAAATTCAGCATTGAAATAAATAGATGCATACATGTTGAATTAGTTATTTAATTAAAATGTCATAGAATTGCTTCACTCATTTATATAACTTTCTGCATATCTTCAGGATTTGTTGCTTGTTATGTTGAATAGTCATCCTGTCTAGAGCAATATGGAATCTTAAAAAAAAAAAAGTACTTCTATTTTCTTTTCTTAATGGTGAATTTTTTATATGTTTTAAAATAATGTTTTTAGAATCATTCGCTGTATTTTTATCATATTCATCCCTCTTTACACTCCTTCTAGACATACACCTACCCCATTTCAAGTCCAACCAACTGTGTATACTCATTAATTTTAATTGTTGAGTTAGTTACTACTTTCCACATTGCCTTGAGTTTGTGTTCATCTACAGAAGAGTATGGAAACTACATAGGGCTCCTTAAAGAAGGTAACACCTCCACTTTAAGTGACTGTCAGTTTCCAATAGTTCTTCTACCAGGGATGTGACTGACTCCCTGTCTGACCACTTTAATTCTCGAGGCTTGACTTTTGTCTAGCTTTGAGTTGTGAAAATCTTGCACAAATTTTAACAACTTATAAGTTCATGTGTGCATCTGCTCTACTGTATCCAGAGAACACTGTTTCCTTGCAGTGTGTTGCTGCCCCTTACAGTATTTCTACTCACTCTTCAATGACCTCAGAGCTTAAGGGTTGGCACTGGAACATCAATGTCACATTTAGTATTCTGTTTCACTGTTTCTTCTTCTCTGCATTGTCAACTAGTTGAGAGTCTCTGGGCAAATTGTCATTTTCTACAAAAGGAAGCTTCTCTGAAGTTGGGAGATGCATCTATGAATAGACTGAGAAGTTACTTAGCAGTCAAATACTATGTACTATTTGAATTACAATAGTTAGTCCTACTCTAGGACCCACAACTCATCCAAATGTATGGTCTTCCTCTGATAACTGCTCCGAATATGAGTTCTATTCATCAACAGATTAATGGCTAATGCAATGTAGTATATTGGCACAAGAGAATATTACTCAATTGTTAAAAAGTAGAAATTATGAAATTTGTAGGTAATGAAAAGATTTGGAACAATGACCCCCCAGTGAGGTAACCCAGAAAGACAAATACCACATGTTTTCCTTCATTTGGTGATGGATAATAACGTTGAAACCTCAAATGGGTATGTTTCATTTGAAATATCGACAGAAGTCAGAAAATTGGTCAGGGCCATGGGAGTTGGCCTCTCAAGGAAGTGAACGTAGGACATAGTAAGATAAAGAGAGAATAGAAAATATTAGTATGGGAAGGATAACAGTGGAGGTGTGGTAGAGCACAGTGTAGAAGAGAGCATACTGTGTGGTATAACTATAACAAGTAGTTCCTTCTGGAAGTCTTATGAAAAACTACTATAGAAGAAGCTGCCAAAAACATAAGCATATACATATGTAAAAATACTTGAAATTGAGTCACTCTAAAATGAGCAACAATGCCTGTATTTGTCATTACAGCTTCACAATTTAAAGGCCCTTTATTAGGAATGGGTTATCTCTATTGGAGTCATCAGACATTAAGGCCACATAGCAAAATATTATAAGCCATTGCTCTTCTTTGTCCTCTAGAACTCGATGGTAAGATACCCTTGATGAACAAATCATACACTTGATTCAGAGTTTATGAAAAAAATCAACCAACTATTGACCTGAAAGGTTCATCCTCATTGTACAGCATTCATAGCTTTGGAAAGTTCTATGTGTACTACCAGAGGAGTAAAGTAAGCATCACTCTTATCCAGCTGTGAGATCTGTAAGCTACAGTAATGATTAGCCTGGCAAGATATGCCCACTCATATAATAGAGTCATGATTGTCCTCAGAGTAACAAACTACTTTCCCATTACATTTAAAGATTGATTCACATAACTTGAAAAGTAACATAAATATTTTTGCCATTTAGTAATAATATTGTAATATTCTTTCACAATATATAAGAGGTGTGCAAATTGAAGAAGTGGTGACTATTATTTTGTTCTACAGCCACTTGTAGTACAGTAAGCTCTCCATTTGTCAAAATGACATGGAAGAAGAACATTTTACTCTGTAATATAAATTAAAATGAATGTATTTTAAGATAAAAAACCAAATTATTTTAGTGTAGCTTTATATTCAAACAAATCTTTTAAAATGATCAAGTCGAGCCATTAATTCAATTCATGACCACTAAACATTGAGAACAAATATTTTAATATTTTTCAAAATATAGTAGACTGAACTTAAAGTATAACACTTTAGCAAGTTATTAATGGTAACATGTTTTACTTATGTTATAAATTATTGTAACTTCATCGAACCATGAAAGACAACAGGATCCTTTTTATTTGAATACTAGCAATACACTTCTACTAAGCATAAGTGTGTATAGAAGACTATTGTTCATATTATTAACATAGAACCATCTTGTTGACCTGCAATTCCACTGATAAATATGTATCCCCAAAGTAAGACAACAGCACTCTCTGTTTTACTTTGTTAAAATTCTTCAGACAGTAAGATAAGACTGGGTGGCATATAACTAGTGCAGGTTCCTTGTGTCTGACTGGAGAAAATCCAGGACACTAGGAAATCAGTGGGTGGTGGTTTGCCTCTAGGATAACAGATGATAACCACATAGGGAGAAAACATCCCATGGTATTTTTATTATGACACCATTTCATTTATAAGAGCTCCATTCTCCAAAATGCTCACCTAAATATTAACCTCTAAACATAACAATAATAAATGAAAAATAACTATAACAGTTGTGCGAGATATCAATATGTAGCTCATAACAGAATTTTGACCCATTTCTTTAAAATTATAATAATAAAAAGAAGAGCATCATAACTTTGCTTAACCCCCAAAAATTATTTGGCAGAGTATAAATGCTATTTAAATCTTCTTTTGAGGATTTTTGAATAGCATGATAATAATTTGAAAATGCAAGTGAAATGCAGTCAGATAAAAGTTAATTCAAAACAGAGAAAATAAGTAACTGTGCTATTACTAAGTAGGAAAGAGAACATCCATAACCTGATCCTGTCTGTAGGAGATTACTACCCCAAAGTTAAGAGCTCAGTTATTTTAATGTATATTGAGCTATTAAATGATTGTATATTTCTGCTTTGAATTAACCTGCCACTGATAAAAATTATAAATACATGTTTTTATTCACTGGACAGCATTGCATTGTTATTCAGAATTTACCATCTGCATCTATATTTACTTTACCAGTGAAAACTGTGAAGATTTTTTTCATTGATGTTTAATAACTATCAGCTGTTTACTTATATGGCATTTATTAAGTCTCCTTAGATTAAACATAAGTAATAAAATTTATTTTACTACCAATTTTTAAAATTTATATTGTTAGAGTTTTATATTTGGGTAAGTTCTTAATACACACCACACACACACACACACACACACACACACACACACACACACACGATATACAGGTCCATTTTGCCATTCTAACCAAAGCAATATATTGATGGCTATTCTGCAAATTCCACACATACATCCAATGTTCCTCTCAACTTCTAAAACTAAGACAAATATGGAAAATAATTAAAATTTAAAGAATTATAAGAAGACATAATGACTAGCCTCCTTGATAGAACCCTGGAACAATGAAAGAGTATTACATCCAGGAAGAACTGAAGACAAATGAGCATGTTCCTCTTTTTAGTACTTAAATACATTCATATTAGGTCAAGTTCTCTGACAAATGGTGAGTGATTATCTTTTTGTTTTGCTAAAGAAACATAGCTCTTGTTTCTGTTTTGTAACGGTCTGTAATTTTGGTTATTGCTCTTCGTTTCCTTACCAAAGTAATTATATGTTTGACAGTGAATACATGACTGATATGAATCCTAATGTCAGCTATCTATAATAGCCACAATTCATCTATCATAGTGTTTACCTTTGAGGACTTGGTAGCTAAGCCTGCTCTCAGAAGGCATAACTTCCCAAATAATAATTTGGGATTTTTTTTCTAAGTTTGTTTTAGTTCTAAGAATAAAGAGAATAAAGAATAAAGAGAGAGTCTCTTTCTTTCCATGTCAGGAGTAAAGATTTTTGGGATGTTTCTCCTGGTCAAATCTAATCTTAATTAATTTTGAAGAAATCCACAATGTTTCTTTTCTATTAAAATAAGAGCATATCCTCTTTCCCAACACGACATATTTTCTGATTTCACTCTGAGGTTAACATACCTTTAAAATACATAGAATGACTTAATAAAGCAATGAATTTCCATAAACATATCATATATTCTAAAATATTAGTATGATTTCTTCTTTGTGTGTTTTTCCAGAGCAATTTGTAACTTTCCAATAGGCAAAATTCTGTTAACAAACATTTTCAATAGGTATCTGTATATGAATGAGTCAGTAAGATATCACTCATAGAATGAACGACTAATATCTTCAGGAATAGAAACATCATTGCTTTAGTATTTTATGCCTCGATTGTGTTTGGTTATCTAGTAGTAGTTTAGCTTCCTTAAAAACTTTCTCCCATGAAGAGACCATTCTTAATAAGTATTCTGCTTTTAGGGAAAAAAAAAAAAACATTTCCCATGAAGGTGCCCTTAATATTGATTTATGCCCAGTATTGGACAAAATAGAAACATTCAAACAAAACCAAGCAAAGAAGCAAGAAAATTCTATGTTCTGGTTCATCTGCATTATCTCATGCTGTAGCAGAAAAAGCCTGCCAGTCAGTCAGTCATTCTTTGAACTTAGGTGGTATTGTTTTGTGCTGGCAGGTTCTTAGCACAAAGGATTGACAGGATTGACAAAGGATTGAATCTTGCAACCAGAGATCTCTGTGCTCCATCTGCCATTAATTTCTTCTTCCTTCTCCTCCACTATTTCTTCTTCTTCTTCTTCCTCTTCCTCTTCTTCTTCCTCTTCTTCTTCCTCTTCCTCTTCCTTTTCCTCCTCCTTTTTCTCCTCCTCCTTTTCCTTTTTCTCCTCCTTCTCCTCCTCCTCTTCTTCCTCCTCCTCCTTCTCCTCCTCTTCCCCCTTCTTCTCCTCCTCCTCTTCCTTCTCCTCCTCTTCATCTTCTTCTTCATCTTCTTATTCCACTTGGTTGGGGGAGAAAGAATAAATTTTATGCCATGAATCTTGAGCAGGGCCCACAGCTCTTCAATTTGTGATTCCTTTTGATGCAATGAAGTACTTCCTCATGATAGAGAAGATTTGTAAACACCAATGTCAGAAAGAAATTTTTCCAGGTGGTCATGAAGTTTTATGAGGAGCTGAGGGTAGTGGTAAAGGAGGGAAGGATTCCCCAAAGTCTTATACACAAGACTATCTGCAAATTTTAGAGAAACTGGCCACTTCATTAAGACCCTTTGACTGGTCATTTTGGTTTTTTTTTTTTTTCTTTTTTTAAGTGTAAAAGATAGGGAGTTATAGCTGGCACCAAGGCTATCAAGGTCAGCACAGAGAGCTGGGGTTCTTCTCCCAATACCAATTTGCCCTTTTACTATACCCAGTCTCTCATGAGGGAATCAATCAAAGATAGAAAAGTGAAAAACAGACTGTCAACCCTCTTCATGGGAAGATGCTATCAGGTGAAACTAATTGCTCACCTTCCTCTTGGGCATCCTAATGGTTTCTATGTTGTTAATCAGGCTCCATTTACCTGCTCATGGTAGCATGATTGAGTCATACTGGTGGCTCTTGAGAGGAAATGCAAGACAAATAGCCTTCAGCTAAGAAATTGCAGGCAGTGTTGTGCATGGTGAAAATAGACTCTCAGGAGGCAGCTTCCGTGAGACACTTTGTTTTAAAGAGAGGTAAACAAAAGGTATTTAACTTTTTGGGGGATCAGTAGGGGTTATTGGGGTGAGTGTACATCATTGGTCAGGGCCAGGGAACAAGGGACACTACCTTTGCATAAAGAGAAATTATGTAAAGGGAATGTATAGGTGCTGCTGTACATGGCTTTATAAGCAGAGAAAACATTTAACCTGGCCACCCAGCTATGTGACATCCTCCATTGTGCAAAGGTAGGGCACAGGACTATATGTGCCAGAACATACAGGCCCAGGGCAGGAGGGGAGTGATCCTACCCATGCTGATCTCAGGACAAGATATCCGGTTATGGACACCACTCTTGTGCTGGACTTGCTCCCTCTGGTCCCACAGCTTCTCAGCCTCACACTATATGAAGCATACTTTTTCAGCATTTAACTTTGAACTGACATTTTTTTCAAGATTTCATTTCAAAGGAGGAAAGATTTTGTAATTACAAGTGCTGTAAATGAAAGCCCCAAGAGCAGAGAACTCTCTGTGGTTCAATCACGGAGTTGGTGTTTGTAGTTAGAGGGAAATCACTGGCCTACAGGCAAGAAGCAGCAAGCTTAAAGATTAGTGACAGGGAACACAAAAATGTCTTATGGCTGAAAAGGAAGGCATCCGGCTAGTGCATTCTACTTCTTACTTTAAAAAAGGAACATAAAAAATATGCATTCCCTCTTCCATAGTGATCACTGAGCCATCTGGGGTGTGATATAGATGTCCAATCTGTTCCAGTAGATAGTCCTACACATGTACCTGTACAGGTAATACTAAGTACACACATTGGGCTTATAAAGAAAGCACATAAGTTGAGAGGAAAAAATGGAGAAAATCTAGGGGATCATTTAGAGGAGAAAGATTAGGATGGATTTAATCCAAACATATTATATGCATGTATGAAATCCTCAAACAATAAAATGAACTTTAAAAATTTCCTTGAAAATGTACTTATGCGCATATGTTTGAAATGAATTAAAATACATTTCTGAATGTTTCCTTTTTTATTTGAAGTGAAAGTAAAATTCATGGGTATGATATATTTCACACAATGTGCACAGAAATTGGTATAAAGTTGGGTGACATAAAAATTGCAGGATACATTATCTATTTCTAAAATAAATAGAAACAAACCATGTCTATATACATGTATATCTTAGAAGAGTTTCATCATAATATTTATTGCAATTTATAATTTAAATTATATTTTGTATTTAAAAGGTACAAAGTTAAAAAACAGATAATAATTTCTATAAAACACAAAGAACTATTAATTCTATGAAAATATGGGACTGATGAATGGAATATAATAGCCAAGAAAAATTTTTATCATTTCATAGTCTACCTCATGAATATTAGTGACCTGAATTATTTATGGAGCTTTCAAACCATGAGTGACAGCACTGGGGAGCTGGATCAGTCAGTAGAAAGGCTGTTGTATAAACGTGAGGGATTTACTTTAAATTCCTAAAAATATCTATAAGAAAAAAAAATCTGCCGGGTGGTGGTGGTGCATGCCTTTAATCCCAGCACTTGGGAGGCAGAGGCAGGCGGATTTCTGAGTTCGAGGCCAGCCTGGTCTACAGAGTGAGTTCCAGGACAGCCAGGACTACACAGAGAAACCCTGTGTCAAAAAACCAAAAATAAATAAATAAATAAATAAATAAATAAATAAATCTAGGAAAGTTGACCAATGCCTGCAAACTCAGCCCTAGACCGGTGATTCCATGGATGTCATTGATTAAGCAATCAAGAATAGATGAGCTCCAGGCTCAATTAGAAGTCCTATCTTGATATAAATGATTGCAAAAGACATGAAATGTTGCCCTCTGTCTCCCCATTAACACACATAAATAAATGCAACCATAACTTCATGTATTGTACACACATCTCTATATATCACACACAAAAATATTTATGACTTGGTTCTCATTTTAGAGGTAGTATGATTCTGTGATCGAAATTGTATTCTTCTCTCAAAAGTAAATTTGATAGTATATTGGCTATAGTAGCTGCACTATGTTTATGAATTACTGCTTATATAGCCTTGACAGGAATATAGCTGGTAGAACTATGGAATTAGATAATTCACTCCTCCAGCATTGTTATTCTAGGTCATGTTACTCCACACAAACCTCTCCTTGATGTTATGGCCTATTCATCTACCTCAACATCTCAGAGATTTAATTCATGAATGTTCACTTTCTTTACACTTAGTATTATTTTTATTCTATTATACCACAACTTCAGTATATGTGAGTGAAAAAAGGCTATTCAATTGGAGGCAGCATCACCATGCATCCAAATGGTATTTTCTAAATGGCAGCACTGATGAAATGGTTATAGCAGAACAAGTTGAATGACAGTCGATGCCTCGCTCCTTAGAAGGAGGTAATAGATAAGAGGTGAAAAAAAAGTCCCATCAGGGAATATTTGTGTTAATATAATTTTGTGAATCTTGATTGTGCTGGCAGGTGTACCAGCATAAAATTATCTCAGATTTCAAACTGTTCATTTAAATGGGCACAGCTCATTATACATAAAACATACTTTAATACATCTGTAAAATAGAATACTATGAACTACTTAGCCTTTATTGGTTATGTTCAAACTACTGGGTTTTCCAATTTTTAAATTGTAGCAATTATTTATAAATATTATCTTAAAATATTTAAAACATAAAACTTACAGATATTTTTATTATGACATTAATGCACTTAATATCTGTTAATAAATATTATAAGCAAATAAGAAAAGAACAAACCATGATTGAAACAGTGACTTCTGATTTCAAATCAGTAAGAGAAAAATACATGTGGTTAACAAATATGAATTAATGTTCAATTTGATGACCCATTTCTTCTCATATTTATTTCAATCTGCAGGCTCATTCACTTGAATTGTGCAGTTTTCTTATATCTATGTATCACTTTTTATCCTTTTAAATTTATATTGTTCATAATATTTTGTACATGAAAATGGAGAAAACATCTAAATATGTAGTTAGTAGACATATAGTGAGAGTAACTTGACAACACACTGAAATTAAGTTCATTGACACTACTCAAGAAATTCCACCAGAGGAAAGAAATAAAATCTACTGTAGTTATTAGAAGTCACCAACAGTGAATAATGATAATAATAATAATAATAATAATAATAATAATAATAATAATATCCTCACACACTTGAAAACAAAGTGAAATGTAATTTATAGTCCAAAGGGCAACAAGAAGAAATACTGAAGTGTCTTCTAACTGTTTGTAACCTGGGCCCATTTTACAATAGACACATGCAATAGACTATGCATGCATTTATAATAGAAATATGAATCACATGAAACCCACAGAAAAACAAATCAATACATCAGATGGTATTTAAGAGGAACTTTAACTCCTTATATTTAGAGTAACAAAAATAAAGGTAAATGTATCTTATCCTAAAAGTCACAGCAACCCTGTGACTCAGCCTCCCAAGTGCAGAATCCAGTGGTCTCCTTTTGTTACAGTTCACATCTCCAATCTCCTGATGCACCACCCAGTACTGAATTTACAGTCTGTTCAAAATTCACAGCAGCTGTGAGTAGAAACTGGCTTTGAATTCTTTATTCTAACCACAAGTGAGAACTCAAAGTTTTCATATCTGTTTAAAATCTAAAATAATAACATAATGTGAGTTCTGTGGTACATTTTTCATTGCTAAAATGGGTTTTATTTTGTGCATAAAGTGTTTTACTAAATTATTTTGAATAATATCGAGTGTAATATTAAAGAAACTGGAAACAAATCAAAGTTAATGAAAAATACAAATATTTTGTATATTTGAAGATGAAAACACACATTCATTCATTTCTTGTACATCTTGCAATTATTATCTCTAGTCATTTATATTTTTGAAAATATATAATATCTTTATTAAAAATATGAGTACTTATCAAGCTATTACTAAAAATTTCCCCCAGATCCCCAAACAATTGTACTTACTGCCATTTCTCTTGACAATCCACTAGGAATTTATTGCATTAATGCTGAAGAAACCCCACTTTGATCATAGGACATACGAACATGTATCACAAACTGATGTGTATTTTAGAAGCTTCTTCCCTGCTAGCTAGCTTTAATAGAACTTGAAGGTGTTTTGAAGCTGCCAGGGGGAAAAGTAGTCAATGGCTAAACACAGTTGTGACCCTATGAGCTACAGTGATGCCTGGTGTGTTGAAATATAAAACAGTATCTTGGTACAAGAGTACCATAACTGGTATGGGGTAACCAACATCATTTTAGGTGGGACGTAAGGCCTGCTCTAAAGAAAAAGACTCCTCATGTCTGGAATTGTAATGCTGCTCCAAATCTGTCTCTAGAGAAATCGTAGATCCTACTACCTTTATTTTGCTAAAGAGATACAACAAAATACATTCTGAGTAAGTATTCTCACATTTAGACTAATTTTACTTTCACCCCTTATTTAAAATCTTCTTTATGAAGCCAACTTCAGTTATTAGATAACTGATCAACAGGCAGAGAATAAATGACCTTGGGTATCTTCTATCTTGCCTAATAATAATTAATATAATATTTAATTACTATCATATTTGTAGCAGATGTACTGGTTAGTTTGACATCAATTTGATAAAACCTAGAATCATATAGAAAGCTAAAACCTTAATTGACAAAATACCTTCACTAGATAGGCCTGTTAGCAAGCCTATGGTGAATTTTCTTGATTGCTGACTGAGGTGGGATGTTCCAGTTCACCACTGGTTGGTGTCACCCTCAGACTGATGGTCCTGGGTGCTATAAGAAAGCACGATGACTAAAACATAAGAAAACCAGTGAGCAACATACCTCTGTGGCTTCTGCCTCAGCTCTTGCTTCCAGGCTTCTTTCCTTCTGAGTTTCTGCCTTGGGTTCCACCAATGATGAACTATGATATGGAAGTGAAATCAAAATCAACCCATTCCTTCCCATGATGTTTTTGGTCATGGTGTTTTATCAAAGAAAGATAAACCCTAAGACAGCAAGTAAAACAATATAGGCATTATTATTGACTCTTTAGGAAAAGTTAAAAAAGACTTTCATTCATTACATCATTACATCAAAATCAAGATATGCTTTAGCCTGTTATGGGCCAGGCTTAATAAGGTGTGATAAAGGAACCATGAAGTGGTAACAAAATGGAAATATTGCAACAGAATATTCTTATTATTTCTTCACTCCTTACCACCAGTGTGGAAACAATACATAGAAGTTTACTCTTAACTTTATATATATTCATTCCTATCATTGATAACTGTTTAAAATATATAACACTGCCTGGATATCTAGCTGGGCATCAACACTGAAGCCATAAGTCCGAGTATCACCAATGAAGCTTGTGTCCTTTGTAATACAGTATTTGAGATTCACTGAAATGCTGTCAGTTGGCTCTGGCACATCCACAGAAACATTCAGAGTTGCAGAAACTAATCATGTTTACATACATAAGTATATTTTTTACATTTCATTTTCAAAATAAAAATAAACAAATAAGAAACTAATTTAACAAAAATCAGAAATAGAAATTAAATGGAAAATGACCAAGCAAAAGAAAAATAAGTAGGTATGTAGACTAGTAATAATAGGCAATGATAGATGGATATATTTTTTAAAATTCCATGAAAAGGATGCAGTCCAGTATACATATAAAGATCTTTATAAAGATCTTTAGTTTAGAAGCACCAAATAAGTTTGTGGTAGTATTTATTATTACTGTTTATTAAATAAAGTAGACATATCTCTTTAACAATCATAAAGATTTTTTAAACTGTGATCTTTTTCCCCTTGTGTAGATATTAACAGTTGCATAGTCACCGAGATGGTGGAACTAATGTCAGGAAAAAGAAATTTTTACGCTGAATGAAATAGATTCATATCTCTTTAATACTTCCCTGCCTTTCATGTCCCTCTTCTAGATCTTCTCTGAATACTGTAAAAGGTGGCATATATGTTTGACTCTTTTACTTTAGAGAGGAGACTGGGTTACAATAAAATAGTCATCTATTATTAGTACCATCAGAAATTATGGTCTTTGTGATAACTGTACTTTGTAAAATGTATTAAGTTTTGTTTCATGATCAAAGCTGCCATCAACAATTATATATTGTCACATATACAAATGCATATACACTTGATACACATATCATATCTCTTTATAAAATAAATAAAAATATTCATGGTCTTTTCACTAGAATCAATGACCTCCTCTGCCACAGGTCTTAGCCCTGGATTACAATAGGAGTTCTATTCTATGGTTAAGATCCAGTAAGAAAATTGTTGGAAGTTGTCACAATACAAACATAAGAAATTCATAGGTAGATGTATTTTGTAGCATATTAATAATGTAGCATGTCAGATCCATGGCAATCAGGAGTTTCAGTGATACTACTCACCTGGAAGCCTGCACAGCACCTTCTCATAACACCTCAGTCAGTCACAACTTGATTTTTCCATGTCCTGAAAATAGAGAATATTGTGTCTTCAGCAGCAGAACATGTAACAGACATTAGTCCTAGAGACCTTTAAGGTTTTTAAAAACAATCTAGTTACTAACTCATACAGAAATAATCTATGTCTGATGCTAAGAATTTTACCTAACAACTTTATGAATTGGGCAAATTTCTTTGACTACTGACACAGTATATTTTGTTCCTAAGATCACTGCCTGATATATATGTGGTTCTTCCATATGCTTTCTGAAATGTGTAACATCCTCAACTGTTGGCTCTATCTGATGATATGACTCCACAGGAGTTGGGCAAGATCTCTGAAGGCCCTCTGCCTTTCAAATGAACTAAGTGTGAACTGATCTTGGGATATGGAAGCTCATAATGTACTAGAAACAGAAGTGGCCACCTCTACATAAATGCCAGGATGGGGGGCTGTGCATACACAAAGGCATATCCTGTAGGAGGAGCTAATTGAAGTCTGCCTGAGAGACCAAGGATTGTTGATGCAGAAATTGCCAGCCAATCAGAAACTGTTGTTTAGACGAGATGCTTTCTTATGACCAATGAGACATGGGTGGTGGTGGAGGGTTGGGTTTAAAGGAGCTTGCAGCTCCTGGAGCCATTTGATTCCACACCACCTCATATCCAACCCCCAAGGGCAAGTAGGGTGGGGCATCAAGTAGTCCAAGGCACAGGCAGCATCACAGGACTCACACACACAATTTCCAACAGGAAGTTTGACATAGAAGAACCCCACCAAAAGAAAAATGTCAGGTGCAAGTGCTGCTACTTTAATTAGCTGCTCCATTTTCTCAGCTTGGGGAACTACTATGTGACTGGCTTACATCTCTCAACTCCTAGGAGCAATGGCAGAGAAAACTCATGTTTCATCTGGCTTGTAGGCATTCAGTAGGAATACACTCTTTTACCAGGCATACACTTCAGTCAGACAGACCGCATGACCACCATGCACTCCTCAGTTGGGACAGACTCTAACCTAGCATTATTTTGTTTCTACATCTTCCACAGGTAGCTGGAGAAAAGGCCCAGGGCTGTTTGAATACCACCCCCATTCAGCAGACTTTATTATAAGGAGAATTGGACATACTGCATTCTGGCATAATAACTGTACACCTCTAGCTGAAAAATAATCTTTTTTTCACCTGACCTGCTTTACCATCTACTCTCTTTACCACTGTGCTGAAAGGTTCCATTGGTTTAAAAGCCTTAGTAAGCTCACAGGAACAGCATCTGGATTTCCATCAACTTTTCCCCCTAGAAACTTCAGCCACATTTAATTTCAAATGACCCAAGTTGGCCCTTTTGTCTGCCTTTCTTTTTTATTTTCTCTGCTGGATTGCTTTAGCACCTATGCACCTGATTTATATGCTGACCTAAAACTGTTCAGATCTGCCAGAGCCTTTCAGAGCTCATAAAGGTCACATCCTACCCATACCAGTCTTGCAGGCCTTGCTGACTTTACTTCCTTCTTCACTTTCTTATGAACTAAGTGCCATGTAATCTGGAAAGTTGGCCATAAACTACTGTCCTTTGTTAAAGGTATAGTATATATATTTTTTAATTCTTTGAGAATTTCATATGTACACACAATTCTTTCATTAATTCTTTTCTTTGTTCTGTTGTCTACCATCCTTGACATTCATGGGAGACTTGATCCATGGATAACCAACCATTCCTAATGGCTCCTGTGTACTGATCTAAGAATGACCAATTTCCCTCATATTGCCTAAGGTTATGCAGCTTCTGTCTTAAAGAACAAGGAGTTGATGTATTCCTCATTTTCTCTGTCTCTAGGGCACTCAGACTTATCTCTTCTCCCTGTCTATCCCACAATCTTCATGAACAGACACTGAGAGGCTCTTTCATTATGCTTAAAACCGTCATCCTCAAGTTAATCACTTCAGAGAAGCAAGAATCCTTGATTGTCATGAATTTTTTATTGGTTCTTTATTAAGGTTCCTGTCTACATGCTTAGTCATAGATTTCCTTTTCCTTTGTATCAATATTCAGATTTGAGGACTATCCTCTGTAATTTCTACATTATTTTCTCCTTCTAGCCTGTCCAATTTTTCTTATGAGTTCCAAATTCTGGGTATATAAGAAGAGTTTATTCAGCATAAATAATATTTGTGCTATTTATCATTTATATCTTGTCAACTCTAAGAAATATCTAATTAGTATCCTTATCTCATTCTTTTAAAGATTATTTTCATTAGTTTTATTTATGTGTACCTCTGTGCATCTATGGCTGCCTATTCACATATCAGTGTAAGTGCCATGGGAAGCCAGAGACATCAGATTCCCCTTGGAACTAGAGTTCCAGATGAGTATGAGTCGTTTGATGTGGGCATGGGACACAAAGTCAAATACTTTGCAGGGAAGGACAGACAGTCAACTTCTGAGCCATCTCCAGCACCAATCATCTTTGCTTCCCAGGTTCCCTATCAAGTCAGAAACTAGTTCTAAGATGGTATCCAAACATCTTTTTCTCACTATACTTTCTTCTCTGTATGAGCAAATTCATTCTAGGAAGCCAGTTGAGCTTTAGTTTTATGTCCTATTACCCATGATTATGTCACCACAGCATGACTCCACTTCTATCCCATACTTTCATGATTAACAATATACTGTTTTATTTGTTAGCCATTTACAGGACATTTGCCTGGCAGACGCCATTCATAAAAGAGTCATCCTATATAACACAGCAAAGAAAAAGATAACCATGCTAAGATTCTCCCAAAGAATGCTACATTCTCCAACACCATGTTTGGTAGCATGTTTGATCATCATCCACAGCAGGCAGCATGCAACTGCAATTACCACAAGAAGGAACACTAAACCCATACACTCTCAAGAAAAAGTAGCCATAATTGAATTACCCTGGTTAATTCCCCACCCTCAGCCTTTTTGTATTTTTTTTTTCTAATACTACAGAAACCATACAACTGATCCTCCTCAACTAATCCTTGGCTTGTCAATAGTTGGTTTGGGAACTAATTGTGCCATTAGACTTTCTAGATATATGAAAATGATACCCCAGGTTAAGTACCAACAGCAGACCAAAGGAGCAATTCTACCCAGCTGTAGCTTGGTGAAACATTGAGTTCTTGTGGATTTTTCATAGGAAAAAGGGTGGGAGTTACTAGAGTGGCTTAATCGCTCAATCACTCACTGCTACGTCTTCCTCCATAGACTTCATGGAGGTTCAGCAGAGAATCTACTCTTTGTCAGCAATGATTTACTACTTACAGAAGCTCAGGGAGGGCTTCAGGGATTTTGTGATTTTTCCCTGTGTGTTATATGTATCCTGGGAGCTTCTCAAACCACATAATTGTCATTAGCTTCACCTGAGCTCCTTTCTCTTTCAAATAGAAAATGTATTAACTAAGGACATGGCTATACAAGTCTTTGAGGAAATTATACAAGAAATCAATATATGATATAAGAAATTTCCCAAAATATTAAATAAAAAGTCGGGACTATAATAAGATGATTAAGTGATGACTGATTTCATTTTGGGTCACACACCATTTTATTTTAGACTCATTATGACCAAAATTCATTGAAAAGAAAATAGTTGTGAGGTTTGCATTTAAATGGATACTTCTTGCAATGCCCTGAAAGATCAGACACAAAAGAAAGCAGTTTAAAGTAAACTTTACAAACAAGTTAAGAGGGAAATTTAAATATGTGTTTTACAAGGTAATTTCCATAACATTATGAAGGAAATAACAGGAATATGGGAAAGTCATATACTGCTCAACGACTGCTTGTGCTTGTGAGATGTCTGATATAGTGAGCCATCTGATTTGGGCTCATGGCATCACCTGCAAAATTTGTGGTAAATTAGCTTCATTGTCTGGGGCTTATAGTGAGGCTGAAGCTCAGAACTAGAAGTTTGTGGTACTGTAATGTTACTTAAAAGTGCCAAGTGTAATGTAAAGAGAGAACAAAAAAAGACCAGAATCCCAATATTCCCCGAACTTACTATAAGGACTCTCAATGACCTTTCTCTATTTACTACCTGCCCCCTTCATAACCAAGTAGTACCCATAGCACTACAGGCTTGGGACTAAGCTTCTAAGAGTCAGGCCTTTTGCAGGCACTTAAAATCCCACCAGTAAGGCTAACTACTGAGCAGAACTGTTTAAAGATGAAACAGATGAAAACTGGAAAGGAGGAATTTGTAAATAACATCAGTGACATCAAAACAAGAAGAGTATCTTGTTTTGACTTCTTGGCAGTTGTTTGACAGAGGCTTACTCATTTCTGAAGGGGAATGAAAAGAGAGTGGATCTGGGAGGGGCTATGGAGCTTGAAGGAATAGATGGAGAGGAAACCGTATTTAAGTGTATAGTATGAGAGAAGATTATATTTTCAATAAAAATTATAACATAGTATTTTCCCCCTTTTCATAATTACTGGCAAATACAATAAAATAGCAATATTATTTATTTTCATTTGATTTTAGAAATCAATCATATTACCAACATCTTTATATAATGATTTATTTTAAGATAGTAATCTAGACGTATGCAGTATTGGGTTAAAAGAAATGTGGGCTGGGCCAGCTATAGTGGCATATGCCTTTAGTCCCAGCAGTCAGGAGGCTGAAGCTCATGGATCTTTGTGAGTTGTAAGTCAAACTTGTCTAGAAACAAAAAGAACTATAACAAAGAATAAACAAAACCCGGAGCTGGTTCTTTGAGAAAATCAACAAGATAGATCAACCCTTAGCCAGACTAGACAGAGGGCACAGAAACAGTATCCAAATTAATAAAATCAAAACTGAAAAGGGAGACATAACAACAGAAACTGCGAAAATTTAAAAAATCATCAGATCCTACTACCAAAGCCTATACTCAACAAAATTGGAAAATCTGGATGAAATGGACAATTTCCTAGACAGATACCAGGTACCAAAGTTAAATCAGGATCAGATAAACCATCTAAATAGTCTTATAACCCCTAAAAAAAATAGCAACAGTCATTAAAAGTCTCCCTACAAAAAAAAAGCAAGCCCAGGATCAGATGGCTTTAGTGCTAGAAAATAGTGTTTATTTGTGGTTAAGAAATACCTAGGAGACTGCACCTACTCACAGCACATTGTGGTTATTAAGCATTTTCGAAATCTACTTTTCCTCCATAAAGGTAATATTAGATCCAATAAACCATAACTTTTAAGTAGGTTTACCTGGAAGTATTACTATAGCTTTAAATTGCTCTTTCATACCATGTGTCTCATAAATTTTGGCCATATGGCATGGTCTTAACATGAATCTTACATGGCCTTTCCACAAATTCAGAACAAGAACATTAATGAGACCACAATCTGTTGTCTCCAGTTATTACAAAACCAGAAAACCTAGAATACAATGAAAAGATTTTTGTAAATGAATTAATTGTCTTAGGACCATTTTAAATATAAGCCTTATGTTTTGCAATGAATAATCATAGGAAATAGGAATCTTTGTAACAAATGATTTTAATCCAAGAATATCAAATAGGAACTGGCATCACACTGTGAATATGTGTGGTATATGTGTCTGTATTATATAATATTTAGTAACTTTAAATGCACACATATATCGATATACATGCAATATGTAATATAAGAAATACAGACACACACACGTATATGTTTATAGCTGCTATTATATCTTTAACATGTGAAATTACGATGATAATGCCTTTGACATTTAATTTTTTGCATTATATAATAATGATAAAAATCAATTATCTTCATTGTTATATTTTAAATATTTTATTTTTATTGTTATATGTGACCAGGTATTACTACTTATCCCTGCCTAGCAAGGTACATGCTTTCTATGTCAGATGGTCTTCAACTCACAGAGTTCAGCCAGACTCTGTCTCCTGCATGCTTGTATTAAAGGAATACATCATCATTCTCAGAAATTACCTTTATTTTGACATGTGCGTATGTAAAAATGTTGAGCACAGTATTAATCATTGCAATTAAGCTGTCTACCATTAAAATTAACTATTACTTCTGACCTTTAATAATTTTAAAACCCTGTTCTCATTAATGCATTTTAAACATGATAAAGTTATCAGAATATTTGTATTTTCCTTGTTTCTTTTGTCTTATATTTGTTGTTTTCCTTGCACGTTTGAATTTACAGTCTATAAAGGAAGTATTATACTTGCCTTCATTATGAAGTAGAATCTTGAAGATAATGCATTGTATCTAACGGATCTTAAGGAGCTATATCTAACTACTAATGCTTTCATTATAATTGTAGTGGATAACCATAGAAAAGGAGTACCTGCTGCTTGGTGGTAAGAAACCTTTCCTTGGTTCTTATTATAGTTCTTACTCTCGACAAATTTGCCCTCTCTTTTTATTTTCTCTGAAAAGAAATAACTATATCCTTTAGTGCATGTAATATCATGTAAATGTCAGCATTCCATGTTAGATGTGAAAGTACCTTTTTAGAATAAAGCTTGGTGAGTTAAAACTACAAAGCTGAAGGTCTTTCACTCCAGTTGAGCTAATGAAGGTTTATAAAGCAATAATAAATCCAACCACATGAAATAAAATGTATAAGTGTATGGTAATCTGTAGGACTTCTCATTTAGATATTGAATTATGTATTACTATTTCTGCATCATTATTCCATAAATCAAAGGTTATGTACATATCCACTGAATATTTAATTTCTGAATTAATCAATGTACAAATTAATACAAAGACATGAAAATGTCACAAATGTCCATGCCTCTGATAGTCATGTATTGCAGGGTGGTGGATCTTGAGAGGAAGCCTGGTAAGGTCTAGCTAAAGGCTAGAAATTCTGAGACCCTGAAGGGAGGGTAGGAACATTGCTTGCTCCTGGCACCAGGCCCCTGTCACACAGCCGCAGGCCCCCATAAAGAGATTTGTGGCCATCAGTCATATAAGGGCAACATCCCAAGCCCTTCCACGCATAGATGAGGCATCTCTAACATCTCAGACCAAGACAATAGAATAAGAGATGTGACCACAGTCAAGTGGCCAAAAACATAGTTCTCCATGCAAATGAAGTATTAGCCTCCAGGCTAATGAGGCCTGGAGGACTTAGCCAAAAGCTTCTTTTCCCAGACATTTCTTCCTACAAAAGATATTTAATCTCAGGCCCACCATGAGAAGTGAGGTATAGCTTTATACATCCACTTTCTGCCATGCCAATAAACTATATAGAAGCATGGACTGTCTCTTTTCACCAAGATCCATCATGGGGAGCCACAAAGAAGCTCTTTGCCTACAGAGCCATAGCCTAATCTCCTGTAGAAGGCCTCTCTGTGCTCCCAGCCACAATAGCCACCAAGCCTGCTGCATCTTAGACTGTGTTTTCCCACCCCAGGAATGGTGCCTTGGGGCTTTCCTAGAGCTCAGCACCTGCCCAGGCAACATGGGATAAGCAATGTCAAACTCTCCCCGCATCCCGCCTCCCCAAGCAGCTGTCCCTGTGACAGAGTGGACACACACCTACAAACCTACAATGTATTTCATAATTATTTGATGGTTAACTTTATTTTAATTCTGGAATTGTTTAAAAGATATTTTAAAAACAGAGTTAACAATATTAGTGTACATGTATTTGGAGGGTTTAGCTTTACAGAAGTGCTGCAGTAGATAGGAATTTTTAGCCTAGTTTTCTTGGTAAATACTTAACTGTTTATCTTAACTGTGTATCAGTTTCCAGAATCAGAGCTTGCAACAATTATATTTTTTTAGAATAAAACTTGCAATGCCGTTGCCAATTAAAAAAAATAAAACAATAGAAATTAGTGATTTTACTTCACTCATCTCAATAGTAAAACCAAGTAAAAATTTTCACATTGGTATTCACAGAAGAAAATAACTGATCATTCTCCAGCTATACCTGCTCTTCCAAGCTTCTTTTCCAACCAAATCTGTTCTCTAAAAGGAAGAATGAGTGTTAGTCTAAAAATGCAGTCTACTCATTGCATCAGAATGCCCATAAGTGACTAGCCTTATTAAAAAAAATTATAACCTCACAATAAAGACAAGAAACCACTTAAATCCTTAAGAATTTTTTATAAAAACTGATTTCCAGAATATTGCCTGGGGGAAAAAGACAAGACTAATACCATCAATAGCTTCATGGACTTTATTTTGTTACTTTTTGGTATTCTTCAACTCTCAAAGTAGCTTTTTCCTTTCAGTTAACCAGGGTGGAGTTATAACCCTCTACTTATATTTAACTAAAGATTTTTATCAACATTTTTATTTCAAATTATTCCTAAATTCAAATCCAGCATAATTCTCAGTTTCCATTTTCTCCTCAAATAATGACCTCAGGAGGAATATAAAATCCCTCTACTTTCAAAAATTGTTTCATTTCTCTCTGGAAATAGGTCCATCAATTTCTAACTATCATAGAGTATAAGCTTATATTTTTTTAAATCTCCATTAATTCATGTTCTTAAATGCTTTAACCTCCCTTCTCACCCATCAACCAAAGGAAGTAGAGAAAGACGATTAATTAATTAATCAGGACAAAGGAAGTAGAGAAAGGCAATTAATTAATTAATTGATTAATTAGGACAAAGGAGATATGGACAGGTTTAGAAGTAGTTCTTAGGGGGCCATTCCAGTCTTTGTTGTCAGAATATCAGCAGTCCAGTCTAAAACATCAAACACAGATCAATAGAGGCAGCCCAGTCTAATCAGCAAACATCAAACATAAATCAGAATAAACCAGGATACCATCAGTAGTTCCTTCCCATGTATCTCTCTACTAAGTCATGACAACCAAAGATCAGTGAAGAACAACAAAACATTGCAAGGCAAATCAATGCAAGTTTTGTTCACTGTTGGGTTCTACTTATATTTTTTCCAAACACCATGCATCCTCTCAAATATCTGCCTAAGCAAAAAATCCTCTTACATGTCTGCTTCAGAAAAATATTCTTTCATATGTCTGCTTCAGTGAAACATTCACTCACGTGTCTGTTTCAGGAAAACATACTCTCATAAGACAGCTTCCAGAAAAACGGAATATGACCTAACTGAGACTCCAAAGAAGTCAGAAATTTCCACTTCAATAGAGCATGCACAAAACCTCTGTTTCCATAATTGGGGTTTTATATCATCAGTCAAGATTCTAGCTAGTGTTTGATCTGGGAACTTCAGATGTACTACAGGGGCCAAGGTCTAGGTCAACTTACCCAGGGATCTGCCAATTTTGTTGCAATTATCTTAGTCTTTTAAAACAAAGTGTTGAAATATGACATTTAAAAGTAATAATATTTCATAGGATAGTAATAATATTTAATAAGGGGACAAGAAGTGATGTTAGACTGGAGGAAACTCTTGGTTTAGGAGCATCCAAAATAGCATGTTCCGCTAGAACAATGGTGGTGGACAATTGATTGGAATGGGCAACTGTTGTCTTCTTTAACTTGAGGCTCACTCCAAGAGAGGCAGCACATGCCTAAGACTGCTTTGATGGTGAAGTACCAGAGATTGGATAGTCCAGACACCTAGAGTAGCAAACCAAACACAACAAGTCTGAAAAATAAATTAATAAAATGATTCCTAATAATCTGCTACACCCATAGACTGATGCACTGTCCAACTGGCATCAGAGAGGTTTCATCCAACAACTGCTGGGAATGTAATGCTTGCCCAAAACCAAGCTCAAGAAGGTGAGAGGCTAAGTTGGAACTCTCTATCAGTTCCTTCCCCTCAAAGGTTGGGGAATCCTGTGGAAAAGGTAATGGAGATATGGTGGGAATCATAGAAGATGAAGGATACCAGGAAAAAATGCCCAGTGAATTAACTAACCAGTGCACATACAAGCTCACATAGACTGAAGCAGCAAAATGAGGCCTGCAGGACTTTGTACCAGGTTTTCTGAATATAGACTGTGACTGTTAACTTGGTATGTTTTGGGACTCCAAAAAGTGAGGGTAGGTATATTTGGCTCTTTTGCCTGCCCTTGGGATTTTTTTTCTTTCTGTTGTTCATCATGCTTGTTTGTTGTTTATTGGAGGTCTTTTCTTTTCTGAAAAGACATGGTAGAAGAATGGATCTAAGGGAGAGAGGAGGTGAGAGGAAGCTGGGAGGAGTTGACAGAGGGGAAACTGTGGACAGAATGCATTCTATGAGAGAAGAATCTTTTTTCAATAAGAAAAATTATTAAAAAAAAACCCAGTCCTTCATATGTTTTACTTCATTAACATATTGGTATATTGACATAACTTTAATATTGTAATATTTTTAAATTTGAATATACATGATCAAATTAATTTTACTATAAAATTATTTATCTCCTGTAGGAAGCTGCTGTTAGCAGTGGCTATACAATTATGTGCGCAGTTGCTAGGCTGATAGGCGGGCCATTAGTCACTGCCAATCCCGAGGCATATTGGGTGGTGAACGAACAGCCAACCAAAAGTGAATACGTCACTCTAGGGTGTATTTAAGGGAGCCTCTTCCGGTTTCTTCCATCTTTTCCGCTTTTGCTGTTACAAGAAGTAAAGCCTCGTCTGTAGTGATACCCGATTACTGCCTCCGTGTCCTTATTCGCGGGCGAAAAGGGATTTTGGGGGCGCGCGTTACAATCTCCGGATGTAAAAGTACAAGCTACTTCTAAGATCTGCATGTTCTCCTATTCTTGACACCATTAGTAACTGAATTGTGATTATGACTTTAATCGCCTTCTATCTCAATGTCAGAAAACTCCTTTTTATTTAGCAACTTATATAATGTTGTTATAAACTTGCCTTCTGTGTGTATTTGTAGGTGTGATACATGTAAAAAATGCTCATGAGTGTGGCCAGGTGCTTGTGGAAGCCAGACATTGGAATCAAGGTCTTCCTCACTCACTCTCCACATTAGTTTTTTGAGACACGATGGTCATCAGTGAAGCCAAGTCTGCAAGTTAACAAGCTGCAGGTATCCACCTAGTTCTGACACTTGTGCCAGGGTCACCAGTTTCTACCACCTTGCTACACATTTATATGATGGTTGAGAATAAAAACTCAGGTGGCTATATATATGTGACAGGCACTTCACTAAGTAAACAAGCACTTCAAACTATTTTACTTTTTAAATGATATTATTCACACATTTTAGTTTTGGAACTTATAATTAATATCCATTTCATTGAGTAATTACTATGCAAAAGATTTTATTTTCATTTTTATTTGGTATGTATGAATATTTTGCTTGCATGTATGTCTATGTACCACTTATATGCCTTCTGTCTCTGGAGGCTTTAAGAAAGCTTTGTGTCCCCTGAAACTGGAGTTGCAGAAAATTGTGAATTGAAAGGTCCTTTTAAGAATTGAACTTGGAAAGAGCCATCTCAGAGATATCCCCACTGGCCACTAAATCTACTGGCATTTTTTTTCTTTTACGTCCTAGACTTCAGAAAAGTGACAAATAAATTTCTGTTATTAACAAATTACCCTAAAGTAGGTCAGTCAAATAGAATAGAACATAAGTTAAAACTTTTATAACTTAAAAAAAAATCAATGTGGGTTCTCAAGAAACACCATAAACATTCCACCAAATGCTCATTAATTTTTTATAACGAGTTACACTACTGCTTACCAACTTTCTGAACTAATAATTATTTCTTACATGTACATTTTATTTGATCAAACATATGGAACTTCAAATAAAGATTTATAAATGGTTCAGGATTATTATTTTTAGTGGGACACATTATTCACACATATTTTCAGGCACATTACATCTGAAGCATGTACATAGTATTTGATGATTACATCAAAATGAAACATTTCCATCTATTTAAATGTTCTGATGATGCTAGCATTCTCCTCAAGACATTTTAAAATATATCCTAGTGTGTGTGTGTGTGTGGTTTTTTTTTTTTTGGGGGGGGGGGCGGTTTCAAGACAGGGTTTCTCTGTGTAGCCCTGGCTGTCCTGGAACTAACTCTGTAGACCAGGCTGGCCTCAAACTCAGAAATCTGCCTGCCTCTGCCTCCCAAGTGCTGGGATTAAAGGCATGTGCCACCACTGCCCAGCCCTAGTGTGTTATTTATCAAAGTCTCTAGTGCCTGTACTGTGGTGTGGAAAACCAAAGCCAATTCTTTCATTATGTGTGAGGGCTTCCTCATGTAATGTGTTTTATCTCTTGACCACCCCAGTGTCTCTAATACATATGTTATATAAATATACATATAGATATAGATTAGATAATAGAGATAGAAAGAGATAGAGATAAAGGTAGAGAGATGGATAGATATTAATGAGTTCAAAATCAAATTACTCTCAAAGTTATTTAACTTTTCTCTAATTACTGTTAATAATGCATTTTTACCTTTGTAACTCTGTCATCTCAAGATCATGGCATAAAAATTTATGTGAAAAAGAAGTTCCCGCTGACTTTTATTTATATATAGTCTGATGAATTCAGACATCTTTCTGGAATAAACTGCTGTATTATGTATGACTATTCTCTGTGCATTTGTGCTTTTCTGAACTCATGGATGAAAGCTTCTGTCAAAATATATCATATTTACACAAAATGCAGGAATTTGAATTTAAAATAGCATGTATGGCACAGGGGAGTCCCTAGATAAATTTAGAGTGAGATCTGATAAGAGATGAAGGATAGAAAAGTATAAGTATTTTTACAGTATCATTTTTCAGAGCATATAAAAAAAGAAAGAGGTAATTAGAATACTAGAAATTGAGTGATAAGATTCTTCAAAATGATAATGAAGATACATGTCAAATAAAAGACGAGAATAATACCTGTGGGAATTAGAAGATTGCATTTCATGAACAATGTTTAAAGTATACATAGACAAAATGGACTCTAAATGTTCTAAAATTATATTTATCTCTGGAAATAAATTTCTTTAAACCATATTAATATTTGAATTTGAAGTCAAGGACAGACATACACACTTTTTTAATCCCTAGATTTACTAATATGGTTTTAATTTTAAAATATTCATTAGAACACATTCACAAACACAAAGCTTACAAATCTTAAATAATAAAGGAACTGCTTTTGTATAGCCGTCCCAGATCTTGGAGTGTACTACAGAGCTATATAAATAAAAGCAGACACGTTCTTCAATGGAATCAAATGAAGACACAGTCATATATCCACACATATGTGGACACCTGATTTATTATAACAAAATTGAAAGTACATACTGGAAGGAAAACAGCACCTTCAACAAATGGTGCTAATCATAGAGAAAGGCTGTATTTAGAAAGAAAAATTCAAATTGATTTATATTTATAACTCGACACAAAACTCAATTTCTAATGGATCATCAACCTTAATATAAGAGACCTGACACTACCTGGGAGTCCAAGGAGCTAAATTTAGATAGGCTATGAGGCCAAAGAAAAATCAAATAGTGTTATTACACTAAAGAATATCACAAATAAATTACTCCTCAATACATTTGGCTGTACCCAAAAATCAGAGTCTTACTCAGCCATCATTAGAGATATTCCTATAGGAGATGGCAATCAACATAGAGACCTACAACTGGACAATGCACAGAGAGTGAAAAACTTTGGAACAAACAATCCTAAATCAGATGTCTTCCTTTTATAAAGGTCATTAGAGAGCATACTACTGTAGAAGCATCCTAAAATATTATACATATATCTTTACAAAGTTAGTTTAGGTGGGATTACCCTGTAATAGAACAAAAATGTGCCTACTAGAAATTAAATGCTGCCCAATAAAGAAGCCCAGGTTCAGGAATCAGTTACTTCTTGGAACTGTTGGGCAGTGAGGTCTCACAGACTTCCATAAATTATAGAAATTGGCAATGCATTTAGTTACCAACAGATCATGAGGCTGAAGAAACACTAAGTTAATAGGCAGACCATGGAAACATCAAGTTAGTGCTTACTTTGAACCATTATCTCTACAGGTTATCTATCAATCATAGTGCTAAATGGGGCTGGAGAGAAAACAAATGATGAACTTTACTGTGTGGTGAAGGTCAAAAGCTATAATGATAGAAAGCCTGCAAGACATGCCTACTGCTAACACAGAAGCAAGTATACACTTGGAGTAAATAATTACTTGTTATATGTCACTCTCTTCAGCATAATGACTTCTACAATCTCCAGTGGGATCTCTCTGCACATAGTCTTATTTTTGTTTTCCCTTCACATTGATAGATAGACCCATTCCAATCATAATTGGGCATCAACTACACAGGCATTTTTCTCCTAGAACATATACTTCTGCTTGTCAAATCAATGTCCAAATTTCAGTGTGTATGTAGATATGCAGATCTATATATGCAGGTGAACAGCTATTGAGAGGATGATTATTTAATATTTAAAACATTTTCTTCTAAAAACATTATTATTTTTAGATATGTGTGTTCATGTATATGGGCATGAATCCAAGTATCACTATGCTAATATTAGAGGCTGTTCTCATCTTCCACTATGTGGATTTGGGGATTCAAACTCAGGTGGTTAGATTTAACAGCATGCATATGTACCAATTACACCATCCTATTACTTCACAAATTCTGTTTGGTATGGTGCCCAATTTCCTCCTTTACACGGAATGTCCAATTTTTCTTATAACAATAATTATTGTTATATGTTGGAGCATCGTTTGGGTATATGCCTAGTAGAGGTATAGCTGGGTCTTCAGGTAGAACTATTTCCAATTTTCTCACTGACAGGTTGATTACCAAAGTGGTTTTATCAGCTTGCAGTTTCAACAACAATGGATGAGTGTTCCTTTTTCCACATTCTTGCCAGCATATTCTGTCACCTGAGTTTTTGACCTCTGCCATTCTGATTGGTGTGAGGTAGAATGTCACGATCATTTTGATTTGTGTTTTCCTGATGACTAAAGATGTTGAATATTTTTTTAAGTGCTTCTCAGCCTTTCAAGATTCCTCAGTTGAGAATTTTTTGTTTAGTTCTCTACCCCATTTTTAATAGGGTTATTTGGTTCTCTGGATTCTAACTTCTTTAGTTCTTTGTATATTTTGAATATTAGCCCTCTATTGGGTGCAGAGTTGGTAAAGATTGTTTCCCAATCTGTAGATGGCCTTTTTGTCTTCTGACAGTTTTCTTTGCCTTGCAGAAGCTTTTCAATTTTATGAGGTTCCCATTTGTTGATTGTTGATCTTTGAGCATGAACCACTGGTGTCCTGTTCAGGAAATTTTCTCCTGTGCCCATGTGTTTGAGGCTCTTTTCCACCTTCTCTTCTATTAGAATCAGCATATCTGGTTTTATGTGGAGGTCCTTGATCCACTTGGTCTTGAGTTTTGTACAATGAGATAAGAATGGATCAATTTGCATTCCTCTACATGCTGACTGCCAGTTCAACCAGCACCATTTGTTGAAGATGCTGTCTTTTTTTTTTTTTTTTTTTACAATGAATGGATGGTTTTAAGTTCTTTGTCAATGATCAAGTGACCATAGGAATGTGGGTTCATTTCTGAGTCTTCACTTCTATTCCATTGATATACCTGGCTGTCTCTGTACCAATACCATATAGTTTTTTATATCACTATTGCTCTGTAGTACAGCTTGAGGTCAGGGATTGTGGTTCCCCAAGAAGTTCTTTTGCTGTTGTAGTTTTCACTCTCCTGGGTTTTTGTTATTCTAAATAAGTTGGAGAATTGCTCTTTCTAACTCCATGAAGAATTTTGATGGGGATTGCATTGAATCTGTAGATTGCTTTCTGCAAGGTGGCCATTTTTACTATATTAATTCTGCCAATCCATGAGCACAGGAGATCATTCCATCTTCTGAGGTCTTCTTTAATTTTTTTCTTCAGAGACTTGAAGCTCTTATCATATAGATCTTTCACTTGCTTAGTTAGAGTCAAACCAAGATGTTTTAAATTATTTGTGACTTTTGTAAAGGGTGTTTTTTCCCCAAATTTCTTTCTCAGACCATTTATCCTTTGAGTAGAGGAATACTACTGATTTGTTAGAGTTAATTTCATATTCAGCCACTTTGCTAAAGTTGTTTATTAGCTGTAGGAGCTGTCTGGCAGAATTTTGGGAGTTGCTTATATATACTATTGTATCATCTACAGACACATGCTCCACTATGTTTATAGAAGCCTTATTTATAATAGTCAGAAGCTGCAAGCAACCCACATGTCCCTCAACAGAAGAATGGATACAGAAAATAAGGTACATTTACACAATGGAATATTACTTAGCTATTAAAAACAATGACTTCATCAAATTCACAGGCAAATGGATGGAACGAGAAAATAACTTGAGTGAGGTAACCCAGACACAAAAGAGCACACATGATATGTACTCACTGATAAGTAGATATTAGCCCAAAAGTTCACAATGCCCAGGATACAACTCACAGACTATAGGGACCTTTGGAGGAAGGAAGACCAAAGTGTAGACTCTAAAGTGTCAGTCTTGCATTGAGTGGGGAACAGGATGATTGAGTGAGGTGGAAGGAGGCATGACCTGAGAGGGAGAGAAGAGGGGTCAGTATTACATACTATAGGGAGAGGGAGATACAGAGAGTCAGGAAATTGAATAAAAATATGTAGCAGTGGGAATGAGGAACTTGTGGTGGGGAACCACTGAAAGATCCCAGACATCAGGGAAATGAGAGGCTCCCAAGACCCAAATGGGATGACTGTATTTGCAATGCACAGAGAAAGGGGGACAGAATCTTTAAGATAACCAGAAATAGATAAGCACAGCCCCTAGTCAAGGGGTGGGGTCGTCCACCCAACTCAAAGTTTTTAACCCAGAAATGTTGCTGTCTAAGGAAAAACAAAAACAAAACAATGGAGCAGAGCCTGAAGAAAGGGCCTTCCGGGGACAGCCCCACCTGGGAATCCATCCTGTCTGCAGACACCTAACCTGAATACTGTTGCTGTTACCAAGAGTCACTCGTTTACAGGAACACGGTGTGGATATTCCTTGGGAGGTTCTGCCAGAAACTGACCAAAGTAGATGAAGATGCTTAGAGTCAACCAGCAGACTAAACTCGGGCAACTCTGGTGTAAGATCTTGTGGAAGAACTGGAGGAGTGGAGGGGGATTGAAACCCCATAGGAAGAACAATGTCAACTGGGTGGACTACCCAGTACTCTCCGGGACTAGGCCACCAACCAAGGAGTGTACATGGAGGGATCCATGGCTCCAGATATAGCAGGAAGGAAGAGAATGTAGCAGAGAATAGCCTTGTCTGACATGAATGAGAGGGGAAGTCCTTGGTCCTGTGGAGGTTTGATGCCCCAGCATATGTGGGTGCTGGAGCGGAGGGGGGTGAGGTTTGGAGGTGGTGGCTGGGTCAGGCAGCACCCTCATATAAGCAAAGGGATAGGGGAGAGGGCAAATAAGAAATGAGGGTGGGATGTGGAGGTGTATCCGTCCGGAAGGGGGTATCATTTCAGATGTAAACGAATAGAATGATTAATTTAAAAAAAAATAATCATTGTTATTAGTTGGTAATTTCACATTGATTAAATGGAAATGTAATAATAATAATAATAGTAATAATAATAATAATAATAATAATAATAATAATAATAATAATAATAATGAAACTGAATCTACTGCAGTCATCCAGGAAAAAAGGAAAACCTTCTTGGTTGGGGTATGAGCAAGTAGAAATACTGGGAGTAGCAAGTTCTAGCTGGATAAAGAAGAGCTTTTAATTAACTTTCAACATAGCTTTTAAATTGCTATTAAGCTGGCCAAAATGATTATGAAAATAAGCGTCAATACAGAAAAAAGAAATGTAGAAAAAATAGAAGTGAGAAAAAATATTATGAAGCGTTATAGTAACGCAGAAGGCAATACAATTTTCAGAGTGTGGAGAAGTGTTTTGCTGGTTCACAGACAGCTGCAGTAGAAATGAGAAAGTGCAGTATACATTTGTGAAACTAACCTGAAAGTAAGAACCTGCAGAGTTAGAGGTGTGAGAATAAATTCCATGATAGACATTCTCAAGTGGGGCTGTTCAGTGGGATTACACGGGGTGCATAATGAATACTAATGCTTAAACTCTGTCTCGATTGTGAGAAAATTAGTCCAGGCTCTATCCTGAGGCTTGCTTTTTCAAAGGTTCCCAAGAGGATTGCTATATGAAACCCCAAGTACTTATCTCCCCTCAATTTCAATAATAATCAGGAGAGAGGATAATAACTCACCTGATAAAATTTACAAGTACTGAAATGACTCAGGGAAAATTTTAATTTAAAGGAAGGCACGAGGGTAAAGAGGTCAGTGGCTTCATTACTTAACCCATATGGACATCTCACCAATTCCTAAGGACTGAAAGACAAGTTTTCAAAGTTCAAGAAGAGGAGAAAGGACAATCAAATATTATGGTGAGGGATGTGGTACATAGACCCAGAAAGGTGAGAGTCAACTCATCCATCTTTGGTGTACTTAGACGCAAGTATAGAACAAGCTTGCCAAGGCTGTTCTTCAACCCAGATGGACAGGAAGAGGTTTGACTATTCATTTGGGGTTTTTAAAGTATCTTTGAATGCGTTTGTACTCCAGAGTCAGAACTTACTCTGAGACTCTTACTCGACTTCATTGCAGGGAGCTTGTTTTTTCTTTGATGAATGAAGTTCTGAGAGAGACTTTAAAAAAAAAAAAAAAAACTTAAGACAGGTCAAAAGATAATTTTATCACTGATATATCAAAGAAATAAAAAGGACTGCTTTACTGTAAGGGAACTCAACACTTGTCTAGAATACCTAGATTATTAAAGCAGATTTAAAGCACATAAAGACAGTTTTTAAAAAGCAAAGATAGTTTTATGTGAAACCAGTATTACCAAAGCATTATCAGAAAACACATTGGAGTGTAATATAGCAAATTATAATTACTTCTAAACTGCAAAAAAGTACACTAGAAAAATTATGGACATTTAACATATAAGAATAGTATGTTGTAAAGATTATCTGAGTATCAAACAAAATCACAATGTTTCTAGCAT
Source organism: Arvicanthis niloticus (assembly GCF_011762505.2). Classification (NCBI taxonomy): domain Eukaryota; kingdom Metazoa; phylum Chordata; class Mammalia; order Rodentia; family Muridae; genus Arvicanthis; species Arvicanthis niloticus. The sequence continues at coordinate 57,744,953 of NC_047661.1, forward strand.
GAACAGGTAATGAGATAGTTGTACATATTGTCATAAGTAAGTAAGAACATAATTTCTTAAGAGATTGAAAAATTTGATGAAGAAATCAAAAAGCCAAGACATAAGTAGAAAAGAGGAAAAACAATATAATACAGAACAGACAGCATGGCAATCAACTGTCAACACAAATAACATTATACTGATAGGATGATTATTTTTGTGTGTGTGTGTGTGTGTGTGTGTGTGTGTGTGTTGATAACAATGTTTAAAGAAAGAGAAGTCCCAAATTAGCAAAAGAGCAACAAGGCTATATGGGAAGGTATGGAGAAAAGAAAGGGAAAACAAAATGAATTGTGTAATCATATTCTAACCCCAAAAGTGTGTAAAATAACTATCCAAGATGAAAATGGATCAGCAAATGGGAAAATTACTTATGTAGAACACTCTCAAGAAAAAAGAGGTATGTGTTATAAAGTCTTTCATTCACTATCATTGTTAGTATTTCCTGATGTGATTTCTCTTTCTTTACTCTATTTAAATGTAGTTTTGTAGTTTCCTATTTTTAATGTCAACTCAAACATGTAGACTGCAGTTTTGAACTTGTTCATAGGGACTTTGTTAGTTTACTCAATATAGTAGTGATAATTCTTCATGCAGTTTGCTAACCTGTTACAAAAGTTTATCATCTCATTCAGTTATCTAATTTTTGTAATTACTGTTATTTGTGAAGCCACCAGCATACTAGTATATGCCTATTGTTACACTGGAAAATTGTTACCATAGTATGATTGGTCGTTCATGTTTTGCACAGAAGGATCTTGTTATTCATTTCTGTTCTTGTCCTTGTTTAGTCGTTTTGGAAAAAGCCTGTACTAACCGGATTTGCAACTCACCATCTCTTACTGTGTACAATATATCTGCTGCATGCATTTGGAGACCTAAATTGCTGTTATTTAAACACAAAATAAAGAGGGAAGTCAAAATAAAATGGAGGAAATATTACTACATATGCAAAGGAATAGGGAAGAAACTATAAGTAATGTAAAGCAACATTTTATTTCAAATTTCTGAAACTGAAGAAACATTGTGTGAAATTCAAAGGACAGAATCTGTTTTATTTTACTAATTCCTCACAACCTTCCTCTCAGAACTTTCATCCCCTTGGATTTTGTTTGGTTTGGGTTTTGGTTTTGTTTTGTTTTAATGTTTACCTCAGATAGGTGGGGAAACATGCAATCCTTCCATACCTGGGTGTTAGTTTTTTAGCTTAGCGTGATCTTTTTTACTGAAAATGACACTATATACTTCTTCATGTATAATTTTACTCCACTATATACATGTATACAACTAAGTATGTTATGTATATGCATAATCTGTCACAGTAGAACTCATTATTTTGGACTGTATGTACTAATAGCTATATAGAACTTATTTATCTGACATACAGTCAGAGTAAAACAATCATGTTTCAAATTTTTAAGTTGTAGTGTGTGTGTGTGTGTGTGTGTGTGGGTGTGTGTGTGGGTATGTGTGTGTTTGTGTGTGTGTGTGTGTGTGCGTGTGTGTGTGAGTGTGTGTGTGTGTGTGTGTGTGTGTGTGTGTGTGTGTGTGTGTGCGTGGTTGTTTCTTTTAGTCATTGTTGAAGTTGTGGTTGTTTTTGCTCTTCTGTATGCATCTTATCTATCTGGTTCCAGCACTGAGCTCCTGGCAAATCTGGTTAAGGTCTAAAGAATCTCCATCTGATTTCTTGGCTGAATTTCCAGGGAAGTCTGTTATGTTCATTAAAGTCCATTAGTAAATAGATTGCACATTATGTAAGAATTCTAATTTAGTTACCAGAGTGTATTTCTGGATTGGAATTCTGATAGTCCTTCTACAAATGCTAATTTTTACAAATGTTTTTGCAAAAAAAGGTATATTGGTTGTCAAACTCCCTTTCTATGTAACTCATAAATGCTCTCATATTTCACCAAGACAATAATTTTATGAAAATAGTATATAGCTAATTTTCTAGTCATTTCAGTTAGGCTCAAAATCTTCATGCTTTGCTACCTTAAAATGTTAATTCATGACCCTTTCCTGACACACACCCAAGTTACACTCATATAACACTAATGTATAACTTCTGTGAGAATAATTCCTGAATTTCCTATTGGTGAAACTAACTCTGGTGCTTTAAATTCTACATATTTATTTGTTTTATGTGTTTAGAAGTTTTGCCTATGTAAGTGTATTTGTATCACATTCATGCCTGATGCCTGTGGAAGCCAGAAAAAGGCATCAGATCTTCTAGAGCAGGAGTTAGATTGTTGTGACCTGCCACGTGGGTGTTGTGAATTGTATACTCATCCTCTGGAAAGCAAAAATTGCCCTTAACTACTGGCCAATCTAGCCAACCCTCATTATTGTGTTTTAAAAGCTCAACAGAAAATGAAGCTTCTGACACGAATCTTTTTCAACATGTGGATTTCATGCAGGTTTTGATAGATTCCTATTCCTGATTCACCTGGACTTTTGTTTCTGACTGGGGCAATGTGTGCATTTTCATCACATTGTCTTTCTGGTGTTTTAAGTATTTCTCACAGTATCAAAACACTAATGTACCAACATATACTTCTCATGTTTTCCAAACGTGTTGTTACATTGAAAATTTACCTATAAAATTGGTAGTCCCTAGACTATGTAAAACATACTAATGTTCTCCTTAAACAAAAATAAAAAGGGGAAAATCAAATTTTCTAGGCTTTCTAATTCACTATATTAGAGTATTAGCCTCAATTTTTTTTGTAGTTGTTTTATAGGTGATGATGGATGTTCTATAGAAACACAATATAGAGAATCCCCTGTCATTTGGGCCTTAATGTAGTTTTATGGTGAGATCTGTACCATGGCATATGGAAAGAACCCCCAATCCTGCTTGTGTAAGGCAGAGTCTTTTTGTTCCCCATGGGGGAAAAAAAGAAACAAGCATCAATCATGGTTAAGTAAAGCCTTCCAATTAGGCATTAAAATGCCTTCAGCTCAAATCTATCTATGCTCTTGATCCAGGGTCAAGAAGAGAGCACATTTGATGAGAAAGTACAAGAGTTCAGATACTTGAGTTAGTCCCATTTCACTACACATATTTCCCTTATACTCTCTGGCATCAGTGTGTTGATTGCTTTTGCCTAGGAGCCAATTTATTCATCAGAGATCTCAGTCATGATATTTCCTCCTATCATTTTGTGTGTTGTGGTAGTTTAAAATAATAATGCATACTTGCTTGACTTTGTTAGATTTTTGTCAACCTGACACAAGCTAGAGTTATTTAAGAAGAGGGAATCTCAGTTGAGAAAACAACCTGAAAGAACTGGTTTATATGGGAATCTATGGAACATTTTCTTGATTAATGATTTATGTGTAAGTGCCTATATCCCTGTTACTTCTGTCAGTGCTGGACCATGCATGGCTGAAGAAGCCATGGGGAGCTAGCCAGTAAGCATTGCTCTTCCATGGCATCAACTTTGGTTCATGTCTAACCTTCCAATAATAGACTGTGACTGAGGATCTGTAAGGCAAATGAACCTTTTCCTCCAGAAGTTTCTGTTTGTCATGGTGTTTTATCACAACAACAGAAACTTAACTAAGACAATCCTTGAATTGCTACTTGTCACAGGGCCTGTGGATAACAGAATCATCAACGACACTTGTTTAGCTTCCCAAACTCTGCTATGTATGGCTGCTAATAACTCCTTTTTTAAAATTACACAATGAGCAGACATCATTAACCCAAACATCCAAGAAATGAGATCAAAAGGCTATGTTTACTTTGGTACCATCTGAGGGATTTGAGCTTTTGATCCATCCAATACCAGTTATGCTCCATATAGAGCTTTTTCTGCTAACCATAGACAATGGGACCCTACAAGTGAGTTTTATGATCATCTGAGTGTGTTTTCACACATGCCTGCAATAAAAGCATAGCTCAAAGACAACTGGTAGACTGTATAGCAGAGGTAGAATTGGTGGATGAAGAAATTTGTGTGTCAGAATGAGAATTCACTAAAACACAATTTAATTAAACCTATCAGATGGTGACATCTTCCACTATGAATTGTGCTAAGGAATGGTTAACACTCCCCTGTTCACACACATATAGGTACATTCTTTCATTATAATAATTTTATTTATTATTTATTTATTCACTTTACATCCCAATATCAGCACCTCCTCTATTCTCAGTACTCCCTCACACAGCTCCTTTTCTGATTTCTCTTTCCCCTTCTCCTCTGAGTAGGGGGAGCCCCATTAGATGCCCTGCCCTGTGTACCCCCTTCTTCTCCTTGTATATCAGGTCACTACAGGACTAACTATGCACATCCTTTCCCACTGGGGTCAGACAAGGCATTCCAGCTAGGGGAATGGAATGCATAGGCAGGCAAGAGAGGCAGAGACAGCCTCTTCTTCATTTATTGGAGGACCTGCCTAAAGAACAAATTGAACTTCAGCTGCATAGGTGCACTGGGTCTATGTCCAGCCCATACTTTTCTTGGGTGGTGGTTCAGTCAATGGGAGCCCCCAAGTGTCCAGGTTAGTTGACTGCTAGTCTTTCTATGGAGTCCCTGTCCTATTTTGGTCTCTTTATTCTTCCCCCAATTCTTTTACAAAAAGAAGACACTTCAAGTTTCATCTAATGTTTGGCTGTGGGTCTCTGTATCTGTTTCCATTGGCTTCTCGGTGGGGCCTCTCAGTCGGCAGCCAGGATAAAACTCCTGCCTGCAAGCATAACTGAGTATATATTTTTTGCCCATGGGTTGGGACTCAATTTGGCTAGTCATTGTTTTACCATTGCTCCATCTCTGCTCTGTCTTTGTCCCTACAACTCTTATAGGCAGAACACATTTTGGGTCAAAGTTTTTATGGGTGGGTTGCTGTCGATACTGGCTGGTTTTGTGTGTCAACTTGACACAAACTGGAATTATTACAGAGAGAGAAGCCTCCCTTGAGAAAATGCCTCCATGAGATCCAGCTGTGAGGCATTTTTTCAACTAGTGATTAACAGGGGAAGACCTACCCTGTGGCAGGTAGTGCCAACCTGGGGCTAGTGGTCTTGGGTTCTATAAGAAAGCAAGCTCAGTAATCCAGGGGAAGCAAGCCAGTAAGCAGCATTCCTCCATGGCTTTTATATCCACTCCAGTTTCCAAGTTCCTACCCTGTGTGAGTTCCTGTCCTGACTTCCTTTGGTGATCAACAGCAATGTAAAGTGTAAGCCGAATAAACCCTTTCTTCTCCAACTTGCTTCTTGGTCAGACTTGCATATCATATAAATAAGTAGTACTTATTGATAAATTATTATTATTATTATTATTATTATTATTATTATTATTATTATTATTATTTGTAATTCCTGCTCTAGGGCACATTTTTTTTTTTGCAAAAAAAGAAATTCTTTCACTATGAGAATAGATGTCTCAGTAATAAGTTTTATTTAAATGTGGATTTCTCTGGCATGTATATTGCATTCCCTATGTCCTACTTTTCTTTATATAGTTTATTTTTAAAATAAAACTACCTAAGTTCTGTATATCAAAATTTGTTAAGGCAATCAGTTCCTGTACCTTGTTCACAATAACTGTCAAAGGTCATATACCCCTATTAAACATACCAATGCTTTTTTTTTCCAATACACATTTTGTGCCTTAAAAATACATTTTGGGATGTTTTGTTGTTGCTTTTCCTATTGTTTTAACTTATTATTTTGTCAGTTTTGAGCCTAGAAGTCAAATGCTATATTTTACTTCATATTTTCATGCAATATTTAAACAATAAATAGTAGCAATTCAAAGTTTCAGTCAAGGTCTAAACACTGTGCTAGTTTTAGGGTTTGTTACATATGGGAAAGATAACATATTGACATATGAGAATTCAATTATAGACACATATGCAAGATGTCACTTTTAGTTTCCTTAGCTGAAGATTTAAAATTTAAATAATATTTGTTTATAATTGTGGTGCTTCAGTCTTTAGTTCTGCACATTTAGTCTCTGTAATTGGTCTTATATGAATGAAAGCTGTTTCATAATGATCAATATCTCCTTGAAAACAAAGTAACTGTAAAATATCTGGAAAGCATTTTGAGAAGTTTTGAAAACAAGGTTACCAATTTAAATCATATTTTTGACAGAATCAATATAAACTCTGGCAATAGTATTGTCTGAAAATGTTGCTTGGTTGTCCAAAAATGTTATGTAATTAGAACTAAAAAAATTATCTCAACACAGTTTGCAAAGTATGAAGTTATTTTTCTGCACTTAACTCATAATAAAACAACAGTTGAGACTGAATAACAATGAAAGGTAATAATTGCCTTTTTCATATACCTATCAGAAAGTAAATGCAATCAAAGTATACTGTGGGGAGCCAACAGAAGGCGGCTATCATCCTTGCAGCCATCTTGAGCCATATACCCTGATAAGAGACTTGTTTACAATAGCATACACCAGCTGAGCACACTCTGATAACATCTTGTTTTAGATACCCAGGAAGTTCTCTTGGGTGTGTGAGACTTAAAGGTGTGAGACTTCAGGGCATGACTTAAAGGTGTGATTTAGAGACAAGACTTAAGGGCGTGACTTAGAAGTGAGACATATAAAAGGGGAGAGGCAGACAGAAAAAAGAACTAGGAATGAGGATAAGGATTTGAGACTTATTACAGCTGGAACTAGGAACTAAACACTTGAGACTTGAGACTCAAGACTTAGAACTTGGAACTGGGGAAAAGACTAGCATTTTAGAACTGGGATTAGGATTTGAGACTTGATGCCGAAACCTGGGACCTGAGACTTGGTACTAGGAACTAGAGACTTGGAGAGAAGAAGAGAGACTGAAGAATAAACGGGATTGAATCACACTCTGTCTGGTTTCCATCCTTTGCATCTGTCCTCACTCTCTCTCTTGCTGAACCGACCTGTGGAATGGAACAGCTTGGGGGCAGTGTGGGCTCTAACAATTTAGCCCCCAAGGCTTTTGGCAGCACGGGTTCCAACATTGATAGAGCGGTTCCCAACATTTTGGCCCCCAAACGTGGGGTAGTGCAGTTCCCGACATTTTAGCACCCAACGTGGGGCAGCTCAGGCCGCAGCAGTATACCTTTTGCTTTTTCTTCTAGAATGTGTGATACATGCCTACAAATTTATGACAGACAATTAAAACAACATTTGAGAGCAAAAATTCCCAGATGATGCCAGGACCAAATAGTTTAGTTAACACATTTCAGTAACAAGCTAAATAGGGAAATACAACCTCATGTTTTGTTTTTTGTTTGTTTGTTTGTGTTGTTCATATGCTTGTTTGTTTCAAGGATAGGTGGAAATAGTACATTCACTCAAGAAATCTCAAAGCATGAACTCATAATTTTATTTGCACATTATATAATGAACACAATTAAGAAGTTTCCTTGCAGTGCTATCTATAGAAGATAATACTTTAATAAATTCAATATTCATCAGCAGATGTATAGATGATTAGTTCATGGTAAGTTTATATAATGTTATAAAACAATGTATATTTAAAGATAAAATGTAAAGATAATGAAATATTTCAAAAATCCTACATGGATAAAAGAACCAGGCTTTAGAGTGTATCACATAACAGCATGAAAGATAAAAGGTAACACATCATTTAAAACATCAAAAAAAGGTTATACATAAATATGTGATGGTATTTGGGTAGATGCAAACAAGAAAGTTTATGAGTACTAGCCACTTCACACTCATGATATAATCTAAGTGTTATATATGTATCAAATTTCAATAAAATAAAAAAATCATACACCATTAATTATAAAATGTTATTATTATATATTATCTATAAAGACAAATTGCTATTTTGATATTATTCTTAGATTTTATTATTATACTAATAATGATATGCTTTATAAGTATAAATTGAAAACTGCATGGTTATCCTTTTGTCACTATGTGAATAGCACATGTAATACAGTATGGTTTTCTTGATACATCTTAGTAAATAAATAATTTTAGGTAAGAAATCAGGTCATTAATGTTGGCCATAAAGTTAATTTATAAGGTTTATGTATTTTGTCTTTGTAAAGTTTAATTTAAAAAAGGAACCATTGTAAGTGTTGCTTTTATTTCTTCAGATGATGAGATGAGATGACAGTTATATCCAAGCTATATGAATGCATGGCTTGGGCTGAAACCACTGTGTTTGTTTCTCTGCTCTAACTAATTCTAGGCCTAGTCTTGTAAATTTCTAGCCTCTATAAAATCTAATCTTCCAAGCTGACTGATTTAAACAGGCTTCTCTCAGCTTCTGACTGAATTGGTCTGCTTGGAAATACTGTCTTTGAATCCCATGAATTAAACTGCACTGAGTGCACTGAGTGTGCAAACTTACTAGAACTGAACAGAACTCCAAGAACTCAATGGCATATAAGTTAAGTGCACCTGACAGCACTGAATTGCACTGAACTGAACTCCATTGCACCACCTGAACTCAACTGAACTGCCTGAATTCAACTGCCCTCCCCACATGACTAACTCTTATGAGTGCTGCTCCTAAGAAGCCTCTTTCCAACACACACTCACTGATAAGTGGATATTAGCCCCAAAACTTGAAATACCCAAGATACAATTCACAGACCACATGAATCACAAGAAGAAGGAAGTCCAAGGTGTGGATACTTCAGTCCTTCTTAGAAAGGGGAACAAAATACTCACAAAAGGAGATACAGAGGCAAAGTGTGGAGCAGAGACTGAAGGAAAGGCCATCCAGAGACTGCCCAACTTAGGGATCCACCCCATACAGTTACCAAACCCAGACACTATTGTGTATACCAAGAAGTGCTTGCTGACAGAAGGCTGATATAACTGTCTCCTGAGAAACTCTGCCAGAGCCTGACAAACACAGAGGTGGATGCTCGCAGACAACCATTGAACTGAGCAAGGGGTCTCCAATGGAGGAGTTAGAGAAAGGATTGAAGGAGCTGAAGGGGTTTGCAGCCCCATAGGTGGAACAACAATATGAACCATCCAAACCCCCTAGAGCTCCCAGGGACTAAACCTTCAACAAAAGAGTACACATGGAGGGACCCATGACTCCAGCCACATATGAAGCAGAGGATGGTCTTGTTAAGCATCAAAGGGAGGAGAGGCCATTGATCCTGTGAAGGCTCAATGCTCCAGTGTAGGGGACTGTCAGGAGTAGAAAGGGGGAGAGGGTGGGGGGGTGGAGGAACACCCTCAAAAAAGCAGGTGGAGAGGTAATGGGATAGGCAGTTTTCAGAAGGGAAACCAGGAAAAGGGGTATCATTTGAAATGTAAATTTTAAAAAAATCTAATAAATTTTTTAAAAAGCTTCTTTCCAGTCTTTTCTAAGGAGAGTTGGATTTATCCTATCTGTGACTCATTTTTGTCAAATCTTTCACTGCTTTGTCACTTTCAAACATGGTTGCAACCTTCTACATTCTAACATTGCCTTCATTGTTTGGGATTACAGGTGTGCACCAAAGACATGTCTATACTTCAGCCAGAGGGATAAAGATATGTGGCATTTCTGCTTTCCAGCTGAGTCACAGGGACATAGAAGGTCTTTGGATGTGATATGATACCTTTGCCAGAGTGTCCATGGTACTGGATTAAAATTTCTGTACAAACCATTATTAGAAAATCACATTCATACTTAGAACTAGTCCGATAAGAAGCTTTATAGACAATGTTTTTCTCAGTAATTGCCACAGAAGTGGGATTGCCATGTTCAATTTTCTTTGCTGTTATCTCTTTCATGAGAAAAATGTAGAAGGAAACATCGTTCCACACTATTAAAAAGTATAATTGGACTGGATTGATCCTTCAGCTTGATTTGCTAATTGTACCAGATTCTTCCTTATTGTCGTGTCATATTTTTTTTTGTAAGAATTAGAGAAAATGAGGGCTTTGTGAAAACTGCCTTTCACAGTCTATTAGACTTCATTGCTGCCATCTGATGACAATGGATTTCTAGGAGTAGAGACGTTTTGTAGGTATGTTGAAGATTGCAAAACAAATGATTTAGCAAGAATCTTTTTCAATACAAAAATGAACACTTAGTGTCTTTTTATGTGCTTTCCTATGAAGTGGAACCCCAATGACTTGGTACATAAAAATATTATTACTGCTTTAACTTTGCTACATAATTATCAACATATTTCTGTATATTCCCACACTTTAGGTGCATGAATCTTGAAATACAAATTGCTTTTTTGTGCGTAGATAAGGCCAAAGTATATAATGAGATATTCTATCTCAAGTATTCTTTTCAAAAGTTGAATCTATGCATTTCTTACTGTCTATTCAACGTTTATCTAGGCACTAATATGGTTTAGATATTAAATATTTCCATAAAAACTCCCTCTTCCTTAATGAATTCAGTCATTAATAAATCACTGAATCAGAGAGGTTTTGACCTAAAAAGTGGGTTATTCCCTTGGTAGATTCATGATATGATATGACATTTTTCATAGATGAATCCTAGTTGAAGCAAGTAGGTCACTGAAGTGCACTATGGAAAGGAACATCTTGCCATTGACCTGTTCCTGATCTCTGCTACTTGTTCCCCTGAGGTGAACAGTTCCTCTTACATACACACTAAATGTGATGACTCTCTCTTCTCTGATACTCTACCCAATGAGCCAGCCAAATATTAACGGTATTCTGCAAAACCGTAAGGCAAAGCACTAATGATTACTTTTAAAAAAATTATTTTTCTTAGGGATTTGCCATTCTGGAAGGAAAAAAAATCCAACAACAACAACAAAAATTACTTAAGTCGTACAGGTAAGCATACATGGTATTTGAAACTGATAAAACAAAGTTGCATGAAAGTTACAAAACTGCTACTTTAGATATACAGATAATCAATCCTCAAGCAAACTATTATCCCAACATATCTGACATGTGCATTTGTGGGCATTATTAATACAGTATTTTCTCATGACATATATTCATTTATTCCCTGTTGGTGGTTGAAACTGTCTATTATTTGGGTCCAAAAGGACATAAACATCTGTTTATATAAATGTTCAAAAATAATTTATAAATTAGGGGCATTAACTAATCAACCAGAGACAGCAATTAATTAACTTCTGAGACAGGCTAACATTTGGGAAATAATGGAGGATGACATGGATTCAGGCTTGGAACTCTGAATATCATAGAAAAATTACAAGTTATTTATGTCTAGTATTGCTTGTATAATATTTTAAGAACACTACTTTAAAATAGGAGGGTGCAGGATACACAAACACAAAGGAGATAACTGTACACTCTTTGTTTCTCCTGAAGTGCAAGATACTGGGCTACTCTGTTGTACAGCTTAGTTCTGAGATTCCCGTCATAATTCAGTTTTGTCACTCATGAATATCTGCAGTATGCAGGAAATAATGTGTGTTGGATCAGTATACTAGGCATGACTCACAAGAACACCTGCTTTAGTGTGTGTGTGTGGGTGAGGGTCATTATTTAATAATACATTAATTATTTAATTTATTAAATGTATAAATCTCTTTATTAGCTTGGATTATACATCAGAGGATATGTTGTTCAACAACTATTTGAATTCTGAAGAGGAAGTGAACCTGACAACTGCTCAGTCCGTGCAGCTGGATGCCATAGAACTCTTGATTTGACTGTAATGTATATAAGGTCCTTGGAGCTTCACTGACATTCAGTCCACTTTGAAGAAAAATGTTGGAATCTGAGAAGAGTACAAAACAGCAGCAGTGACAGCATAAGAGGAATAAATAGCAGATGTAAGGTAAGCAATAGTTCATTTACCTCAGGGCTCCATTTATTTGGAGTATCTGTCACTATTTATGAGAGAGGGCTTCCCTTCTTAAAAAAAAAAAAAACAAAACAAAAAAAAAAAAAAAACAAAAAAAAAACATAAGGAACACAGACATACCCAGAGGTACTTCTCATTGTTGATTCTATATTCTCTTAAGTTGACAATCAAGATTATCCATAACAGGAAGTTCAGTAAATTCCTACTTTTGAAAGAATAGTGGTAAAAGGTTTTCTTCAAGTAGGATTTGCTAAGCTAAATGTGGCTAGGCACATCTTTAAACTCTGTACCTGAGAAGGTGGGACCTCCAGGATTTTTATTCAAAGATAATTGGATATTTTGTAATACCTTGTCTAAAAAAAAAAAAAGGGAGGAAGGGCTCTAATTTGCTTTTCTTTCACTGTGATTGAACACTGACCAAAATCCATATGTGGGAGTAAGGGTTTATTTAATGCACACTTTCAAGATATGTTCCATCATTGATGAATGTCAGGGTAGAAACTGACTCAAGAATTCAAAGCAGGACCCATGGAGTAGTGTTGTTTACTGGCTGGCTTTTGCTTGTTCTGGCTCATAATCAGCCTGATTTCCAATGCAAACTAGGACCATAGTCCCAGGGATATTATGTCCCAAAGTGAGCTGGATCCTCTCACATCAGTCAAAAAGCAACATAATTCCCAACAGGACAACCTAATCTAGGTGATTAAGTCTCATTGTTTTTGAGGCTAGAGAGATGGCTCAGCCATTAAATCTGCTCTTCAGAGATCCTGAGTTCAATCCCCAGCAAGCACATGGTGGCTCACAACAACCTATAATACGATCTGATGCCCTCTTCTGGTACAAAGGTGTACATACAGACAGAACTCACACATAAAATAAATCTTTAAAGAAAATAAATAAATAAATAAATAAATAAATAAATAAAAGACTCATTTTCAAGTGACTCTTAGTTATGTGGCATTAACCATGAAAACTAACCAAGCCATACAGTGTGTCTGTTTTATAAGGTATAGGATGGTAAGTTAAAAAGTAAGGCACTTCTCTGTAAGGTTTGAGAACTATCCTTACCTCTTCCCATTCAGTTCTCTTCAACATCAACATGTGTCTCTACATTCCCTCTGACTATGTGGCCAATTCTATCAGTAACTAAAAATAGTTATCTCAGTGCTTCCCTAGTGGTCATAATGGTCGATACAAAAGGAATAGAATTAAACTTTCATCAAAAACTATTAGAAAATTAAAATAAGCTTGACAAATTGGATTGTAGTCAGTATGTCATTCTGAGCCCTGTACGGAAATTTTTACTATTTTATGCTGCTCCAAGACTAATTTCTAGAGCTGAGATATGGGAAAAGGAATTCTAAAATAGAAAGACTTAATTATACCCAAAGGGACTTTCATTTATTTGTTTTGGTGGAAAATGAAAAACATCAACAATTAGTATTACGAGAAAATAGTGTTCCCAAGATATTATTTAAAGACAAACAAAATGAATCTTGGCAGGACATCAACTGACCGCAGTAACATGAAGGAAGACAAAAAAATATCAAAAGCACAAAGAAGGGTGCAAATGCACAACAGAGCACAGGACATCACAGTCTCATGAAAGAGTCAGAAATGACAGTTTAGATAAAATGGAGAGATTCCTTAGGAGACACAGTGAGGAAAATAAGACAATAGAAACTTAACTGGAAACTAAAATTGCATGTTATTATCAACACTTAAAACTAAGGGTGATGTCAGTGAGTCCTGTTCAAACCATTGGAAGTAATGCCAATAAGAAATTCAAGTACACAAAGGAGAAAATATCAAATTCATATCATCATTATGAGACAAAAGCATTACAGAATGGAAAACTAGGGAACTGACAAAAATAACTAATGATTATGATGCTTTTAATACTGTTTTATAAGAATAATATGTTCATTTAACACTTTGAAATTGATAGATCCAATTCACAATGATTACAGAATAAGATTAAGTGTGGTGACTATTTAAACACATAAAGTAGTTCTTGAAACTTTAAATGTAACAGAATATTTTTTTAAGAAAGGAAATAAAAATCTCAGCAAATCAGGATAGGAAAGACATTTACTCAAAATGTTATTAGATGTTATCAGCAGCCTTCTTAAAGTCAAAAAACTTACTAGGAAAATACAGAATGGAACAGGAAACAAGACTCAATTCCCACCTCTTGGGATATGGGAGTCACCCTACAAACTGATGACAGTCAAACAGGACTGGTATATTGAACTTACACCTCAAGACTGATTGACTGGGGATGCAGCACTGATTGGGGAGCTGAATGGTGATACTCACCTGGAACCTACAGAGCTTTTAAAGCTTGAAACCTACAAACATCTCTGCCAAATTATTCTATCAATAAGAGTGTAGGTGTAAGGGATTTTGTTAGGAAACTGTCTTTGTTATTCACTAATCCTTTTATCATTGGTTGGGGTATTCAACTGTGGCAGGGAACTTGCCTCACCTAACATTTATGTGTTAACTTGCCAACCAAGATGTACATATCTCTTTCTGTCAAGTAGTTTGTCAATTCCCAGGAAGGTCTTGGCAACTTAAACATTATTCTATCCCTACTCAAAATGAAAGTTTTACTCCAAATGGCTTCTCAGATTGGTGCAGGGGTCTCTTTTTTGTTGGGGTCCATCCCAGTGGCAGCTTATAAGGACAAATACCATAAAAGCTCATATACAGGGGCAGGAAGTGTTGTCAGATGGTTAGATCGGGTCTGAGACTATAATGACTAACTATGTAAAGCAGTTGTAATTTACCTTTATTGTGACTGGTTTCTAAGAACACCAAAGCATAGTACATAACAAAATATGCAATCAACTCAGGCACAAAATAGTTTCCTAGTAACAACACACAAGAAAGTTTCCTTACAACATTAGTAATAGCGAAAAATAGCTGAGTAGACAAGCAATAGTTACTCAGGACGTAGCACCATCCTTTTATATAGCTCTGCATTAGAGAATCTTAAGATCATAAATAACCAGGAGAAAGCAGCCAAGACAAGCTAAAAGAAATGAAATATTTGAGCCTGTACATTGTCACTTGAGTATAGAACTTACAAAAAAGTTTTAGTATTAAGCTTACAGAATTATACTTATAGTCTTAAAATGTATCTATTTTCTTTGTAGTAACATTTACCAAATTTAAATTGAATCTTACAAACAATATTTAAAATGTTATCCTGTGATGCTTATATTCAGATGCCAGCAAAGAAGGAGGGAATCTTCAAGAGCAAAACAATTTTGAGGAGCTGAATGCAGATGAGCCATACCTTATAAACCTTTACTTTTCTAGTCAGACTAAAACATCAAGAAAATACTGATAGATTACTTCAATAATTAGAAAGTATTACTAGGTATTGCTGAGATAAGATATATAGCTGAGAATAAAGTTAAAATGGTAGCATTTGCAAACTATGAATAAGTATATGATAGGACACATTATAAAAATGAAACCAAATTATAATAGTAAGAAATTTAAATTATTAGATATATAATTTACATGAAATTGTTAATTTCAACTCTATAGATTTGACATAAAGAGAAATTAGTACATATTACCACAGCAGCTAAGTATATACATATGCTGAGCATGTGTACAAAGGCTTTCTCAAATTCCTTTGTAGACATTTACATAGATTTTTGATAGAAGAAACCCAATTAAAATTATTAGGGAAAATGTCTTTATGAGTAGAAAATCATTGTAGATAAGAATTTTCACAAATTTTTCTATTTATGTAACAAAATTGATATAAAATTGGTAAATTTTTTACACTTGATTTAAAAGTACTGTCTGAAAGAGAATTAAGACAATTCCAAATACTTCTGTGAAGGAAGAAGAAAGGAAACTATGCGGTATGATATTAGTTAGAATGGAATATATTAATAGAGAAGAATTGAATAAGTATTTTAATAAAATGTGGTAAGGTAGTCTTCCAAGACTCCACATGATAAAAGTAATATGGGAAATAAATAAAAAAGTTAGGACTTTAAATAAATAGAGAAAAAATGATTTATATAAGATTAATGCAATTTGATTACTTTCTTAAATGTTTAATCAAAGACATGTATGAAATAAGTTCTATCAAAAGCAACATTTTTGAAATCTAGTATAACATCCAATTGCTCTATTATTTAGCTTGAGTTTGTACACTGTCTCTTAAGACAAAATTTTCTTTCATAAAACCAAAGACTGACAAATAGTATTACAATAAAATGAGCAAATGCCTGTATCTAAAACACTTTATAGACACTGGAAATTCAATTTGCAAACCAGAAGAAGATATTCAAAACACATATAACCAATAAAGAAATATAAAATCCTCCCACAGATCAGCATGAAAATGACAAACTACCTAATACAAAACTAAGAAACATACAAGAAAGCATTTTGAAAGAGGCAATACATAGAATTATGGAAGATGTGAAGAGACAGTCAATCACATTTATTATCAGATGCATGTAAACTGAAAGCTGAATGAGATTCACTTTTGCACATTTTTTAAGTCAGAGTGAGGAAGTGTGACAGCAGCCCATGCTTGAAGACTGATTCTTCACACAGTCTAAAGAGATTGCAGACACAACCACTGTTTTTAGCCACTTAAGTGTGTTTTACACTATCCTGTGAACTTTTAATGTACCGCCACAAACAATGAACTACGTTTGAGTGTACACATGCGAAAAACATAAATACATTGTAAGATGCTATTAAGGATGTTATTTGAAGACTGTTCTCACAGGTGTGATGGGGTATTTTAGCTATAAATTGTAGTTCTACAGAGAATCGCAAAACTATATTTCAACAGAAAATTGGGTGAAAGGGGCATGAAAAGCTAAAAGCCATTTCTAAAGAGCTCAGCAGAGATTAACTACCCACTTCCAAATATAAATGCTATTAACATTCTATTAAAACCACAAACTATGGAATTATATTTTTAAAAAACAAAACTGCAAATTTTGAAGCCATGAGATTTCTAAAATTATTTGACAATAAAAATTTTAATGGAAGTCAAGATAAAGACAAATATGCTATTGCTGTCTTGTGGAGTAGGAAGTGAGGACTAAAATCAGATAAGATTGTGCCAGAGGAACTTAATTATTAAGATCAATCATTTCATAACAATTATTCATGGTTGGTGTGTCATACATTTATATTTATATCTTTAATATAATATTAATAGCTGAATGCATACCCATTCATAGTTTTGCTCCTGAACCATTCTGCACAATATCAAAACTATATTGAATTCATTGCAAAATCATTCTATTCTTTTTATTTGATGCCTAAAATTGATTACCCAAAATCATGAAGACTTGTAATATAGAGACAATTATCAATGATATCTCAAAACCCCTGATTTGCATGATCAAAACGATCTCCTTGTGAATCAATTTGTGCTACCATTTTGTGAAAAAATTTTATAGTCTGCTAGCTCCACACCACTGACGTTTTTTTATAGAATGGGATCTTTTTTAATGATACGTCTCGTACTCTGTATCTTTTGTTTTGTTTCAAACTGTGACTCAGTTATACAATTATCCTTATGTCCTCTCACAAGATATCCCCATATAGCATAGAGTGACCTTGAACTTGAGATCCTTTTGTTTCAACCTCCCAAGCACTGGAATCACAGGCAGCTACTCTCCCAGGTTTCATTTTAAGTTCTACTTAATAAATTCTTTCTCTAGTTTGTGTGTTGCTCACAGACAGCATCCAGCCCCATGCTACCATATTACACTTGACTGCTTACCTATAGGAGGTGGTTTTTCTTCCTGAACTGTGAGAATTTTAAAACATGATTATAAGTCTCTTTAATTTGTATATTTCCAAACTATGAACTATACCTAGAATCTAAGTAGACATCCAGAAAATATTGAATTAACTCAAGAATAAGCACCAAAGTGAGCCTTTTAATTGAAAACTGCTGGACTATATCCACTATAACTACTGTTCATTGTAAAGGCTTCCATCTCAAATGAACTTGAACTGTTCAACAAGTTAGTAGACCAGAGCACTGGGAATTTAGTGTAATAAGAATAGCTCAATATCTACTGTTGCGATTAAAAGGAAAATTTAAGTCCCACATAAGACTTGGGAAAGAATTATTCTTATCCTACTTTTACTGGTTTCTTATTACTGTTGGCAACTTACATGTTCTGTCTCTGAGCACATGCTTTACATATTTTCTGTTTCATACATTTTATCTTTCTCGCTAATATATCCTGAATGCTACTCACTGGGCTTACATGTCATACCTGAAGATCTTAGTGCCCTGCACACACTCTCTTTCAGTTTATAGGGAAAGTATCTGAAAATGTAACCACTACCAAACTACAGAACACAAGTGATGTGAGACCACTCACTGCTTCTATTAAATATACAGGACAACATGCAATCTAATGCATAGGACAGAAGTTTTAGGAAAAGAGCCACTTTTAAACCTCTTACACACACAAGAAAAAAAAAAAAAAAGTCTCTGAAAATGTGCTTAGCCAGGCTGCTTAGATGTCTGGTCACACTCATGCATCTTCTCTGGTTTCTAAAGTGGTTACTATCCCTGAAAGCAGTTCAGAATTTAGAGTCTCATAAAACAAATTCAACTAATTCTTTTGCCATTGGTCATTGAAATGCTTCTTGACTATCTAAGATGAACTGGAGCATTTCCTCCACCACTTCCTTCTACTTCCTCACTTCCAAAAGTTAACACGGATAAAGGTAGACAGTTGTTTTTCACTGTTTTGATTTGACAGCTCTAAGAACGAACAGAAAGCTGGCTCCTACTGGCCCATTTCTTCACCCATGCTCTACTGCTTTCTTCTGTTTCTTTTGCTTTTGCTGCATTGGGTTCCCTCTTGTGCATCATAGCCCCGAAGAAGTAAGTCTATTTTCTGTAGGAATTTCGCCATGACTTTTAGAAAAGAAAACCACAGCAGCAGGCTCTTCACTTACCTAACCTTAATAGAATGCACAGTCCAGTACTTAGCAAATTATACAGAACAGAGGCTTCAGTAATTGTCATGTAAGCAAATTGGAGAGCCTGTTTAAGTAAATTAGAAATTTATCCTTATAATTTATTTAAATTAAATTTATCTAGTGCCCTACAACTACTCCTGCTACCACACTTTGTATTATTCAGGCTTCTTTGAAGGTGCAGAAGAAATAACTAACCAATTAACTAACTTACACAAATACTCACACACACACAAACACACACATATGAAAAAGATAGAGAGGGGGTGAGAGAAAGGGAGACGGGGGGGGCGATTTTACTAGAATGACTTACAGACTGTGGTGTGGTTAGTTTAACATTGATTCTCTCCTGATAGAAAGTTCAAGAATTCAGTAGTAGTTGTTCAGTCCTTGAGGCTGGATGTGTATCTGGTGGTTTTCAGTATGTTTGAATCCTGCAGAAAGGCTCTCATAACAGTGAGGAAATGCTTCAACCTCAAGATATGTAAACATGCCAGGGACACTGAGGCCATGCAAGCAAAAGTAGAAGCTTCCATCTCCATGTTCTTTATATAAGCTGCCACCAGATGTGGCCTAGATCTAGAGTGGTTCTTCGAACCTCAAATAATCAAAATTTTAGGGGAGTCTTCAGACCTCAAGTTATCCAATTAACACAAATTGTTCACAGATATGCACAACTGCTGGAGTTTTAGTTGATTCTGGTTGTAGTCAAATTGATAACCAAGATTTCCATCACATTTTGAAAGGGAAGATGGGAACACTTGGCCATTGGTAAATTTTAGTCCTTTCATATGGGTCTTTTATTCAGTTTTCTTTCCTTATTCTCATGGTCTATACCTAAAATATTACTGATTTCACCTTGGTTATCTATTTGCTTGTCTAGGGCAATGATAGAATCTTCATATTCAACTTCCCCATGTCCTAAAAATGGTTTACGATTAGAGTCTGTTTATTGGCATGAGGGGGTTTGTACATCTGCCAGTGGCAGTGGAGTCAACAAACATAATGCAGGAAAGCTTAGTAGATACCTCCTCAGTACTTTACTGGATTGGTCCTGGCCATTTTCCACTTCAGATGTGGTGCACAGTGAAGAATGATGATCATATGGGTTCCTGTCTGAACTGTTATTATTAAATTTAACATTCAAGACAAACAAGAATGTCCCTAATCTTTAAATAATCTATAAGGCATCATTTTAGGGCTACAGCAATAGCTCATCCGCCACTATTCATTTACTCTACCTTTTAAACATAAATATATAGCCTTTATTTAATTAGTGAATTTTATCATTATCTCTAGATTTGTTACTTGTTTTTCTAGAGTAAAAAAGTTCCATTTTTTGAAGAATTTATTTTTTGAATAAAAAGAAAACTTACTTATTCTTCAGTAGCCTGATACTATGTTAAATAACGCTATAAATGATTACAAATTCTAAATTGGAACATTAATATGTTATAATCACTTTATTAATATTGTTAATATCATTGAGACTCATAATGACTAAATATAGATTAATAACAACTTGTGTGTAGTGTTACACATTGTTGTGACATCCTCTTCTCAAAGTACTTTTTTTACTATTAAGTGGCAACAATTGACCTGCAACATCAGCAACATAGTGTTTTTTATAAATTTGATATATAACATAGAGAAAATGCTATAAAATTATAAAGTAAACACTGTAGTTCAAAGACTAGTCACTAAAATTCAATATTATTTTTTAATATTTTGCCTTATGGAAGATGAAAACTTCAAAATAGGGTGGTTAAGATTAGTGAATCAATTTTTTTAACTATATGAACTGGTAATTAAGAAGGTATAAAGTTGGAATAATCTACTTTATATTCAAGTTCAGGACTTGTTTTCTTTTGACTTCTCTTCTTCTTCCTCTTCCTCTCCCTCTTCTATCTCCTCTTCTTATTTTAAAATATGAATACATTCAAGTCTCACCAATGTTCAATGACTGTGTTTTAATTCTGACATATTCATAGCCCCTACTCAAAAGTACAAATCACTCTCACTCTACTCTCTGCTTCTACAACTTCTTTTGAATTAAATTTCATGTGTCACAGCACACAATGTATTTTTTTTCTTCATTTTCTTATTTTATGTAGTCTAGGACTTGCTGATTCCAGCCATGTTATTCAAATGACTGTTTTTTTCACTTTTCAAGATTAGTATTCCTTATAATTAACAGTGATAGTATTCCAGCCCATACTACTAATGAAAAATATTATACCATATATATGGATTAAACATACATATCAACAAATATTAAAAACAACAAAATTAAATATTAAAAAAATATTTAATATTAAAAAATATTAAAGACAACAACAAAAATTTAATCCTTAAATAATCTAAGGCATCATTTTAGGGCTACAACAATAGCTCATATGCCAGTATTCATTTACTCTACCTTTTAAACATAAATATATGGCCTTTATTTAATTAATGAACTTAGGCATATATATATGCATATATATATATATATATGTCTCTCTCTCTCTCTCTCTCTCTCTCTCTCTCTCTCTCTCTCTCTCTCTTTCTCTCTCTCATCACCAGGTTCCCTGTCTCAATTTCAAGACTGCAAAGTCATGGCATGGAAATATGTGTGGATTCCCTAAATAGGTTATAATAATATTGAATAATATTGCCCATTAATATCAGGAATCATTTCCATCCCTGGATTGTCAGGCTACAATAACTATATTAGAGTTTTATTTTTTACTATTTCTTGTGGGGGTCAAATAAAATCCTAAGTGAATATATGCACTGCTCACTTGAGCACAATCATGTTAAATACTTCAATGCCTCAGAAGTGTGGGAATGCCAAGGCTTTTGATCTAAGCACAATATATGAGAAACTATTAACTGTGTTTCCTTCTCCTGAATGACTGCAGCTTCAGGCCATGACTGAGCCCTACAGGTAAAATTAGGTAACCTGTCTCCTAGCTCAGCTTTATGTGATAACTATGTTGAGGTTTTGTGCTGTTAAATTGTCTCCATACAAGCTATTTATTTACTTTCTTAAAATTAAAATAGTTCTTAGATTGTTAACAACTGGTTTATATTACAAATGTCATGTCTTATAAAACAGATTGATGAGAGAGGCAAAAATATATAAAAAAAAAAATATACTGACAAAACTGGCTGAAGAGCAGGAAAGAAACTGAGTCACGGGAAGTCATAACAGTGATATAGTCAAAATTTGTTGAAATAAAAGATCACAGGACAGAATTTACCATGTCCTGTGATTCCTGTTCATATAACTAGGAAAGATATGAGTCTTTAGAACTCAACTTTTCTAGGAAATATGTTTTAAAATCCTGGCTTTAGAGCAAAGCATGCATGGTCAGGTTAAGGGTTGGAGGAGAAGAGAAAGTATTTTACATATTAATTGATGGCATGTTAGCATTTGGATTTATTTTAACTCCTGTTTCAAACTTTGAATTTTTAAAATGAGTGCTTGGTTGTTCTTCATCACACATATTCTGAATTGTTATGTTTAGGGAACTAATTTTAATGAGCACAAATCATATTCTAGGGCTTAGTATGATACTAAGGACAAATCATAGCTTACTGTGGTATCCTCTCAGCAGAAAGTCATGTTGGTTTGTGTTATGACAAACATCAGAAGTTATGACAACATTGTGTGTTGATGATCTCAGCATACACTGACGAACTGAAATATCTTACCTTTAGAACTACCTCTTCTCTAGGTAGAACTAGCACAAATAGTGTTCATCATATATCTTGCCAGATCTTTCCTGGACCTATACTAAAAGTAAGATATAATAACTTAAAATTTTACTTGCCAGTATTATTTACTGAACTTAAAGTTTTCAGTGCTTAGGCAAATATAATGCCAAATTGTAATAATTTATAAGATACCTTACATCCTAACACACACATATATGCACACACAGTTCCATATTATTTAGGTATATTTCATTTTTATGAAATAAATTTTAACTGAAGTCACACAGGTTTATGCATGTTCTCAACATACAGTTTAGTACATTAGTAACAATTGTTCTTTCTCTTTTATCTGCATTACTAAAAACACCAGAGTCACTACTACTTAATGCCTGGTTCCTTTGTAAGAAACAATACATTTATTTTTCCCTTTCTGACTATTTCTATTTCCTTGAAATTGTTACCTACTAAAGTATATAAGTATATTTATAAATACCACTTATTCTAAGAGTAACTTCCAAAATGTCATTTAAAGAGTGCTTATCCTGTGATTTTTTTTTTAATGATCATCAAAGGTGTGAGATTAGGAAAACATTTCAATTGGACTCTTATTTTCTCTCTTCTAGTTTAACTTGAGTCAAAAATCCAAAGTCAGCTGTGGTGCTGTGATTTGAAAATGACGAGGTTGATGATGGTAGTGAATAAAAAGTATCAGTTTAATGGAATAAATATAACTCTGAAGCTTTCATTTTTCATTAGTAATGTGCATTTATTTACTGCGCATTATTTTATGCAAATATAAGAACTCAAGTCGATAATCAAAGTTAAAGTTACAGCGAACACTGTGCATCTTTCTGAGTTCTTCCAATAATGTTGCACTTGCATTTTCCCAACCATATTTTACCCAGTCAGGCTTAAAATATTGCTCTACTCTGCTTTTCTTCTTCTGAAGTGGCACCTTGAAAGTGATACCTTGTGTGTTAAAGGAGACAGACTAAAATAGATTCAATAAACTCTCTGTCTAATTTATGCTGCACACAACATTGCCCAGAGACAGTGTGCAATAAGGCAAAAAAGGAAGGAAATAAATAGTGCTTCTGGCATTTCTGGGAGTGCAAGGTTTTGAAGCCCTGGGGACTAAATTTTGTTGGCTCTTTATACCTGAATCCCAAGAAGCTGTTGGATGTTTAACTATCACTTTCGTCCTACAATTCTTTGTTTCTAATACAGTTATCTTGAAAATATTTGTTTTCAAATTTTGGCTAGCTTTTTCCCAGTGTTGAAAAAGTGGGACAATTTTTGAGACTTAAACATGGATTTAGCCATAACACTGTCCTTATAAAAACTATTTTATTCTAAGATAATAGTGACCTACTTTCTAATTACAAACACAGGCCCCTTTCAAGGATATATACTTGAACCAACAGAGAAATGTTAATGGAGCATAGTGAGCCTAAAATTGTACATTTCACTAACTCACACAGAACCAAATAATATGTCTTTAACTCAATACCTATGGTAATTCACAGGTGGGAAAGTATAGGTACTGCACTAACCAAATAAAGAGAAAATGTTAATAAAGACTGTCTAGTTCAAGCATGGAATGTTTCCAGTCTCATATTCTGTATTACCTCCACAGAACAGTTAGTGTTCTTCCATGTCAACATAAAAATATATTTCAAAAGGTTAAATAATATTTAGATAATTTTTACAAAATTTAAAGTACTTACTATATACTTCTTAGATACTTTATATATTTAGGCATAATTTCAAGAAATAAAAGCTTTAATGACTTATTTATTTATTATTGAGTAATGATGAATTACTGCAATGTCCCTTATAAAATTAATAAAACAAATAGTCAACTGTTTTCAAAATACTATGTTATTTATCATTTGTGTTAAACCAAGTCAGGCGTCTCCTATGTTTTAAAACCACCACATCAAATTTTTTGACATTTTGCTTTGTTCCATATTGAGCTGAAAAAGTATTCTGCTTTAGAGACTTATATTTCTTAATATTTCTCATTGATTGATGACTTACATCTGATCATAAATTTGACCTTCCTTTTTGGAGGGAAATGCTTTATGATTCTCAAATTCACCTTCTGACACCTCAGCTGTAGTCATAAAATGGAACAGAAGCATCACACACCAGTAAATGTCATATTCTCTGATCAGGTTTTCAGAATGTAATGAAGATGCTACGGTGAACACCACAGCAGTGAAGGGAGCACTCACTGACAAAGGCAGCTGAAGGAAGGGCTTGGCATAGTCTGTTAATTAAGACAGAAAATGAAGGCATCCATAAGTGTCTTCTCACATCCTAGGCACCATAAATGTGAAAATATTTAAAATTCTGGAGTGATCTGTAAAAAAAAGAAAATATTACTAAGATACTCTGACAGAAAATCCATTTAAAATGTTTTAATGGGGATTATGTTTCAAATAAATTTATTCTTTTTTCAAAATCAGTACTCAATATTTTAAATATAAAAAGTTAGGTGATCATTAGCCTCCACAAATGGAAATGTAATTCTAAATGTCTTAGATTTGGAAGGCTAATTGAAGTTTAAGTCTGATGAGAGTTATGATTAAGTGTAAAATATTAAAAATACCATATTGAAAATGGGCAAATTCTTAATCAGTTTTATAGTCTTAGTTTTATTTGACAATGTTTTTTCAACTCTGGTAGAACAGAACATGTTTTGCCTATTTGCTAGTGAATCCAAGAGCTAAAACCTGTCAGACCCAGTATTACCTATAGAAAACCAATTAAATGCTTACAGAAAGTTTTTGACTCTGATTATTACTAAATTGATCTCAGCCACAAGACTGAGAAGGCATCGCTCACTTTTTTTTTTTCTTTCTGATGTTATGTCTCTCACACAATGCACTGGTTGCTGCAACTTCTCACCTTTTAAATCTTGCTCAACTTTGATTTTGGTGAACTATATAACCTAGAACATTATGTGGACGGTACTTCTGGGAAATGTAGTTTTAGGATATCCAAAAAAAAAAACTAAAGCTCTCA
Source organism: Arvicanthis niloticus (assembly GCF_011762505.2). Lineage (NCBI taxonomy): Eukaryota > Metazoa > Chordata > Mammalia > Rodentia > Muridae > Arvicanthis > Arvicanthis niloticus. The sequence goes on from NC_047661.1 coordinate 57,770,486, forward strand.
CAATTCCATTTCCTATTCCCAGGGAGATTCAAGTGTCACAGAGATCTCAGGTAGACTCCGGGCAGGTGATAACTGGACCAGGAGGTTTCTGGAGGATTAAAGGAGAGAGCACTGGGAGAGAAGACCGGATTACTTTACCAGGCATTTCAGAGGCTAGGAAGAAACCTAGTGCAATTGGTACTCTCAGGAATTTATAAGAGTGACCTCTATAAGATTTGGAGCAACAAGTGTGAGGGTGGGGCACATAGCCGGAAATGGTCATCTTTTGTAACCTGGTAAGTTTTCCAGTAAATGCATTGAGACACCAAGACAGTCATAAAGTCTTCAACCTAAATTTGCCCTGCCTGTAAGATGTTCTAGGGTAAAGGTGCCTCAGAAATTATGGGAGTGACTAACTACTGACTGTCCCAGCTTGAGACCCATGTCACTCATGAGAAGAATCACCATATCTGACACTGCATACAAGGCCAGGAACCAGACAGTGGATATCCCAGAGACCGAGGAGAAAGTTAAACACAACTGGCAAAAAATGCCGAAAAATAATTTCTAATGATTTTCTACTATACTTGTAGACAAGAGTCTAGAGTAATTATCATCAGAGAGGCTTTGTCTACCAACTGCTGGAAACAGATGTAGAGCTCCAGAGACAAATATTAGGAGGAGCTCGAGGAATCCTGTGGAAGAGGAGAAAAGGAATTATAGGAGCCAATGTGGTCAAAAACACTTTAAGAAAAGACATAAAATCAACTAACCTGGGTTCACAAAGGCTCTCAGAGACTGAGATGACAATCAATGATGCTGCATAGATTTGACATCTACGTTTCTACATATATCTTATAGTTGTGAAACTTTGCATTCCTGTGGGACTCCCAACAGTGGGAGTGGGGACTGTCTTTGCCTCTTTTTTCCTCCTTTTGGGACCCTTTTCCTTCTACTGGGTTGTCTTTTCCAGAAAAACTGGTTTGTTTTGCTTATAGTTTTGGAATAATCAGTCCATGAATGGCTTCCTTGTGTCTTAGGTCTTTTTTGCTTGGCATTTTATCATGGTGGGTACAGGAGTGCTACAAAGAGTTCTCTACTTTCTCTGCCAGAGAGAGAGAGAGAGAGAGAGAGAGAGAGAGAGAGAGAGAGAGAGAGAGAGAGAGAACCCTATGATGGCGAACGTGCAGCTATAAAGACTTCTGATTATTCTCCAACTCGTAAAAGTAAAAGTGGCACTACCTCCCAATACTCCTGTGGTCCTGGGGATAGGACCTATAGGATACACGGCTTTGTGACACTCACAGTTTAATCTGTAGGGAGAAACTGCTGAGTGAGTCTCTAGCAACTCAATTAATTTTCTGAAGACAGTTTTGATAGCAGTTTCTAAACAGCTTTTCTTGTCAAGATTTCATGTTGACAGCAATAAAAATACATTTCACAGTGTCACTAGCAAAAGAAGTTGATTTCTATTCCGTTGACTTCATGTAAATCCTAGAGTCATCTAACCTGCTTTTATGCTAATTCCTGAGATTTTTATTTTACATTAAAATGCTTTAAATTCCAAATTTCAACATACTCATTTTAAACTCTCTCTCTCTGTCTTTCTCTCTGCCTGTGTATATATATATATTATATATATATGATATAGATATATAGATATGATATAATAAAAATAAATAAATATTTATATAGATGTTGATATATATCCATAAAGAACTTAACTAGTCAGCATTCAGAAGCAGTTGACTGCTCAAAAGAAATATAGCCATGAAAACACAAATTCATACATGTCCTTTTCAGAATTTGCTGCTAAACTGTAATTACTTGTCTTGCCTTCTAACAACAGTGATTAATTGGTATCAGTTTTTATGTGTATTAATGAAGTCACTTATACAATATCTTATCTCTTCTTTTTAGCATTGTGTTTTCTTGTCACTCCACTGACTAGTGACTAAAAATTTTGTTGAGTAATAATAAACTGTGTAAAATATACATTACAACAATAAGCTGCATATCTATTCTGATGAGCATAACTTGTTTTCCTGACTTTGCAGTGGTTAGGTTTTGAGCATTTGCAACATTTGTGGGTCTGTTTGGTGGAAAAAGATGCCTTCTATGGTGCTTATCTATAAGTGGAATGAGTATTTCATAGTGAATACATATGTGAGCTCTGTTTTACATTGTAAATCATTTTCAAACTAGATTTATAATATGTTTGCTATTTGGACACATTTGCCATGATTAAGTTAGGAAACACTAGTTAATTCTGTTCTTCAATGTTCTGTTTTCTTTTTTTCTTTAATTTTATTTTTTTATTAATCATTCCATTCATTTACATCTCAAATGATATGTCGTCTCCCAGTTACCCCTCCACAAGCCCCCATCCCACAACCTCCTACTCCTCCCTTCTTTTTGCCTCCACAATGGTGCTCACCCTCCCACACACCCTCTCCTGCCCCACCCCTCCAGCATCCCCCTATACTGGGGCATCGAACCTCCACAGGACTAAGGGCGTCCCCTCTCATTGATGCCAGACAAGGCTTTTCTATGCTACCTATGTATCTGGCTCAGCTGTTAATGGCTAGGCTCACAACCACAAGTGCTCTGTTTTCTTACTGAAGCATTTTATATTTATTTTTCTACATATTATTGACAATGAATGTTTCACACCCAGTTGCTTTTAAAATTTATCATTTGCTTCTTCGCTTACACAGGATATGTTTCAAGAAGCAGAATTATTATTTCTTTATAGGGGAAAAATCATTTATCGCAGAACTTATCTTATTGTCCTGTCTCATTTCCCTTATTTACACTGTCAGAAACACAGAGGAGTTCAAGAGTGATAAGCTGCCACGTTTGGAATACGTAAGTAAGACAAGGACTCAGAAGGAGAGTTACTCCTGTTGTGATATGCAGAGTATAAAAAAAAAATGAGTCAGCCAGAGCCTCAGTTTTTGCTTTTCCTACACACCAGCTTTATATTTTCCCCCATGGAATGAAACAAGTGGATCAAAATATATGTGGAATAATTTTAACTATCCAGAGAGTGTCTAACAGGTCAATGAATATAGAGATTGAATGAATTAGAAAGAGTAAGGTAGTCAGAGTGTGGGAATGTACCTAGTATGTAGTCAGAATAAAAAAACGTCTAAAAGTGCATCTCTTCTCCCTAAATATTTCTCAGTGGAGTATCTAGGCCACCCTCACCCTAAGATCTTTGGTAAAATAGTGAGCATATGAAGATGAACAAGCTAAAATGCAAATCTAGATGAAAACATACCTGTTGGGAGCCGACTTTTAGCAGAAAGCAGCTATCAGCTTTGCAGACATCTTGAGCCATATACCCTGACATGACACCTGGACTACAATAGCCTACAAAAGCTGAGCACCCTCTGATAATATCTTGCTTTAGATACCCAGGACTTTCCTTGGGTGTGAGAGATTAAAGGTGTGTGACTTAAAAGAGTGTGACTTATAGATCAGATCTAGAGACAAGACCTAAGGGCATGATTAAAGGTGTGACTTAGAGGCATGGCTTAGAAGTGAGTCATATAAAGGCGAGAGGCTGACAGAAGAGAGAGAGAGAATCAGACACTTTAGAGAGAACAACTTGGAGAACAATTTGGAGTAACAGAGATTCAGACACTAGGAGTAGGAGTAGACATTAGACACTTGGAAGAGAGACTGAAGAATAAACAGGATTGAATCACACTCTGTCTGGTCTCCATTCTTTGAGTCCATCTTCACTCTCTCTCTTGCTGAACCCTGACCCGTAGACCAGAGCTGCAGCTTGGGCTGGGAAACAGTGGCCGCCAAGCGTGGAGTGAAGAGGGTCGCAACATTTTTGGCGCCTAAACTTGGGCTAGTGAGGTTCTCAACATTTTTGGCCACCCAAAGTGGGCCAGCCTAGGCCTCAACATTTTTGGTGTCCAACGTGGGGCTAGTACAATTCTCAACACATACCAAGCCTATAAGTGCCTGAGTATGATTACAACTTTCTTCAGAGACTGAAATTGCCAGGACTGTGCTGTATTGTATCTGAGCTACTCCATTGTATCTTAGCACTAGATGTTATGAGATCCTACACAGTAGAGCCTTTGCAACTGACTATCGTGGCACATGAAGATTTTCATAGAGGATATACTCTTCATATACCTCTGTTGATTTAATTAAACTTCACACTATCATCTTGCTTATGTCCTTTGGTCTATACATACATATACAAACATAACAACTCATTCCCATTTATTCTATACAAACATACATATATATGTATATATATATATAATATAAAACATATATATATAACATATATATAAAACATCTTGTTACACTTATTTCTTTCCATACATTTGTGCCATTACCTTTAAAGCATATATATATATTTAAAAAATGATTTCTGTACCCAACATTATATTAATTGTATTTAATTAAATTTAACCATATATATATATATATATATATATATATATATATATATATTAGAATGGCATTTTACAGTTAATCTTTGTCTTTTATTTACTCTGTTGCCTGCATTTTGATTAACTTATAATTGGTTGCTGTTCTGCTTTTATCTTTTTATTAAATTGTAGTTTATACAATGTTCTTAATTTTCTTTTGGAAGGAACTCCAGAGATTGAAACATGTATTCCAGACACATTATTATTAATTGTAATAAAACCACAATTACTTGAGGAGAATGAATCTCTATTAATTATTGCTTTTATTATTTGCTCACTTTGGTTTTAATATTCATCATTCTTATAATAATGTGTCCAAATAATATAATTATAGAACTAGCTAAGACATGAACTCAGAATGAAAGTTATTCCAGTGATGATATACAGAGTATAAATATAGTATAATAATATTATATTATAAAATATATATATTATATATAAGTATATGTAATATAGTATTATACTATACTATAAATATAGTATAAGTATGATTATACTTATTTTGGTAGGAATTTGCTGTGCTTCATGAAGCTACTTGTGATGCCCAATTTTGAAAACAACAAAAACAAGATTAGTCATTTTGAAAACAAGATGGGTCATTCATTATCCAATGTTTGATTTTCTTTTTTTACATTTCTTTCTTTCTTTTCCATGTGACTTCAATATAAAGAGTGTTTTATATTTTTTATGTCATTCTTGTATTCATATTGCCCACCTCCCTTTCTTACAATAAATATGTACATCTTTGGTAAACTGATTACATTTTCTATTTTAATATTAATTCCAATTCAAGAGCATGTGTCCTTTAGGACAATAGTAGAATACTGGTTATACAATGGGCCACAGAAGAACAGTGTGAAGGAAGTTTAAATGGGAAATGGATGACAAGTATGGGTAGAGGAGGGGATGAGAGGAAGGACAGCTAACACTAAGGATATTTGGAAAACTCTATAAAAATGTGCTATTACATGAAGTAAATTTGTAGGAGCATTCTGTATGTACATATATATCATATATTCTGTATGTACACACACACACACACACACACACACACACACACACACACATATATATATATATATATATATATATATATATATATATATATACTTTTTAACACACAAGAATTTAATTTAAGCTATACTTGCAGATGATATTGTTGCTCCTAGAAGCCATATATGGCAAATAAAAAGACCAGCTCTATGCACAAGAAACCTAGAATCAAGTTGTCAGTCATGCACATCCAAGAGAGCCTTAAACAATTTAAGCCAATATATCCTTAGATTGACCATTAAAGTTTGCATACTTTTGTGTTCAACCTCTAGTCTTCTATGTAGGCCAAGTAAGTAAATATCCCCACGGTGTAATACCTGAAGAAATCAGATTAACTCCAAGTGCTATTTCATTTTTTAGTATTTGGAATGCATCATCCCAAATAAAATAATATTTAGAAATACCTTTAAGCTAACACATTCTCTACTAGATTCAACATTACTACTTTATGTTCTAGAAGAATATTAGAGTGTTATAAACTTATTTATGTCTCTGTAAACCAAATTTCTTTTCTAGCACATGTTTGATGTTAAAATTTGTGGATCAACTTGCCTTCCCACCTCAGATGAAATTTATTTTCTAAAAGAAAGAACAAAAGAAAGAAAAAAGAAAGAAAGAAAGAAAGAAAGAAAGAACCACTATATTAAAAACCAAGACTATGATAGTTATCTTTATTTTCAACTTAATTCAACTTACAACCACTTGGTGATAAAATTTCAATTAGAGATAGTCTATATAGAGTTTTGTGCCTTGACTTAATTAATTGATGTGAGAAACTACCCTGAATGTGAGCAAATTCTCTAGTAGCAGCCCAAATAATAAGATGTGAAAGATATAAAATATTTCTATTTTGTTCACTAGGCTTTCACTCTTGCTGATGAGTTCACCTACTGTGCTGTTGCCTTGGCTGATTTCTTTGCTAATGTTAGAACCAGTGTCTTTGGACTTCAATAACAGACAAAAGAACAGCAGCTTTCCTGAAATACTATAGTCCTTTGGTAACAAATTAAGACTATTGAGACACCTTGCATGGCCTAGTCTCACTAACTGAGCATCTACTAGGGGTTTCTTAGCCTTTCAAGTGAGACAGCCATTGTTGAGCTACTCTGAACATATCCTGAAGCTATTCTGATAAAAATCTGCTTTAATAAGTACTAAACTTCTTAGATTTACTCTAGAGCACTTTCTATAATTTGCATAACAGATGAGGTTGGATTACAGACCACTTTTTGGCCATCATCAAAAACACTTTGGGGTCACCATATTTAAAGAACCTTAGTACGATTGACAGCATATAATATGATGAGAATAAAGTATAATATATTTTTAAGTTCTTGTTTTTCTCTATCTTTTGACATTATAATGAGTTCAATTAAAATACTTGTTTTTTAAAAATCCCACAATTGGGGTGCATTTGTGGGGGTGAATTTGAAACCAAGTGCAATGAGAACTTTCTGTGTCACAAGTCATCTAGAAAAGGTTAAAGGCATGTAAGTGATGTTTTTGGAGATGCTCCACCATTTTGCATAGTCTGTGAAACGTGAACTCTAATACTACAGAGTTCTTAGAGACTTCATTGAAGGATTGTTTCTCGCTGCTGATATGCCTTTTATATCACTATTATACAACCTAGTGATTCCAGAGTATCAGCCACTGTATTAGACAGTTTTTCTACTGATCAACGTGAAGATGTACTTTTTTGTAGTAATGCTGTGTAGATGAATTGACAATATCACAATATCTGATCATGATTTTACAGAATTCCTAAATTGATAAAAGTAACTTCAAGTCTTCCACAGCCTAAAAGCTGTAATTAGAGCTCTGTAAATTGCCATGTGTCATGGGCTGATTGCACTAGAAAAAAAATGCAGACTTAGAATAAATTTATTATCCAGGAAAACATTTCTTCTAGATTAGCTGTAAAACTATTATCTGGAAGTTAAATGTCATAAACTGAGAATGGATAATTTACTGTAGGTTCAATACACTGTTTACTTGTCTATCCAAAACTTCAAAGTAATAGGACACAAGACAGGTGATTTGTATCTTGACAAAACCATGCTAACTTGTGACAAAAAATTATTGCTTTAAACTTTAATGAACTAATGGGGGCTAGTAACTGGTAATGAATGTTTAGTGAGATACTAGTCTTAATGGGAAGACATGTAAACAACTCTGTTTTTAGTTCTTAAATCTTATTGATTTATGACATAATTATTGCCTTAAACTTACTATGAACTTATTAGGATGTAAATATATTTAGAAATTCATATATTCAATTATTCTTATGTAAAATTCTTCCTGCTGGGTGTATGAGGTAATATTTTAAAGACAGTAGTTAAACTCAAAATACTAAAATAAGGTTGTTGCAACTTCTTTTTCTTTGCTTTATCTTGAGTGAGTGAGTGTTTTTTCTTAGTATGTGAACTTTTTCTTTTACTTCTTTTATTCTTTCTTTTTCTTCTTTACTTTCCTCTCTGGTCTTGACTGGCCCAGGGGTCCTTAAGCTAGAGCAAAAGTACCCTAGCAACTAAAACTACTTTACTTAAATTACCTGCTGCTAAAAACAGGAGCTAATTACCAGAATCCAGTGTTTTTTAGCCAGAGAATAGCAAGAGATTTAAGTTCCCAGAAGCCATCAGTTTCTGACCCCCAGAACAGTAAGAGAGGTATAAACCAGAGATAATCAGCCTTTGACCTTTGTCTGATGGCTCCCTCAACCCCTCAATACTTATGAAGACCAGGGCACATTTTCTGAATTTCTGAAATCTATGAAAGTGTTCTAAGAAGAACTCTTAGTAATGAAGACTATGGAGTCTGAACTGATCATTTTTTCAGAAAAGATTTTCTGTGATGTTCCAGTGTTCAATTTGTTGTTTAGTGCATATAAAATGATAAGGTGAGCTTGACAGTCCTCTTGGAATCACAATATAACTTTAGAAAGACCAGTATTTGGACAGATACTAGAGTCATTTCTAGAGTTGATAGACATTGATCCCATCATTCAGAAATGTCAATAAATCTAAGCATAAATTAACAGTTGACCAAGGAATTCCCTTAGAGAAGTCTAAACAATCCAGCTGATGCTAGGATACAGGATTGCTCCCTGAAAACTAACAATAAAGCCCCACTAGTAAAGACAACATTCAAACAGCTCACTGTACAGAGAAAAGTCAAGCTGGTTCCTTCATGGAACTTCAACACTTACAGTATAGCCTCTTTGGTGAAAGAAGGTACCAAGAGAATCCAAGGTACCAATCTAGCCATAAAACTTTCTGTCCTGTGTGCATGATATGCTTGGGCAATGGTGTCACAAAACTTGTGGAAATGGCCAACCAATGTCTGATTTAATCTGAAGCCTCCTTGTCTTGTGGAGGTGAACACCGGCCTTGTCAAGCTCTTATCAGAAAGGTTTGCTCATACAACCAGTGCAAAGACCCATAGAGAGATTTTGTGTAGATAGGGAATGTAAATTGGAGGTCCACTATCCAGGTTGTGGATGGCATCTTCTCCTGTAAGAAATTGATGCATAAACATTCAAAGAGCTAATTATTTTACAAATTCATGGAGTACAGAACATATTAACAGAGGTATATGAAGAATGAGGGAAAATGAACCCCAATTTACATAAATATCCCCAATGGGACTAGCAATGATCAAAATAACAACCATTAATACTATGCTATAAAATCAGAATGACTATGTATTAGCATAAGGAGAATATGGACAAAGAGGCAAAATAAACAATAATATAAATGCAAAAAATCAAAACGGAACCAAACCAAAACAAGAGAAGAAAACAATTTTGAAGTTAAATAATATTAGGAGTAATTTACCATAGACTTGAATAAGCAGTAGAAATAACATATAAAATTGAAATAAAGGTCATATAAAATTATCTAATCAAAGAAGGAAAACTAAAAAGGTTAAAGAATGAAGAAATATTAAAGCCCAAGACATTCAGTTTTATCATGATAATGTGTTATCCTGTGGAAGGGAAAATAGAAAGAATACAAAAAGACCATTTAGAACTAATGGTCTCAAACTTCCAAAATCTATGAACATACTGTCTATCCAGATTCAAGATACACAGTCACTGGGCTAAGGTTAATATCCAACTGTGGCAGTCTATAATCAAATAGTCAAGATTTAAACAAAATTGATTTCTTAAATCAGTAAGTAAAATGCAATTCAACACATTGAAAGTTGCATCGAGATTATCAAATTTCTTTAAAGCACAAAACAGCAGGTTGATATTTTCAATGTACTAAAATTTAAAAAAGAACTTTGCCAAACAAAAATAATGTAACTAGTCAAATTTTCCTTCAGTGGTGAAGCATATTGTAATAATGACATCTCCAGGTAGGTAAAATTGTGGGAGTGTATTGCTATTAAACCTGCTGATAGAAAAAAGTAAAGGAAACTGTTTGGTCTTAAAATAAAGATATTGCAGAGCAACATAAAAGCTCGTGAACACAAAGCACACACTGGTAGAGGTGAGTATTATGCAGATACAAAAATTTGTCACACTGTGGTAGTGATGTATAAATTTCTTTTAGGCTTCATTTAGGAATTAAAAGAGGAAAAAAATTGGGGATCTTTCAACTGATGATTAAAATGTCTTCCATCTATTTTTTTCACTTAGTTTTTACAGGTAGATGGTGTGCTAGTTTGTCATAATCTTATTCTTTCCCACCTGAAAATGACAGAAGTGTTAAGGTTTCTTGTGGGGTTGTGGGTCCTGCTTCTGTCCCATCACAGGGCACTGATCTCGGGGAGGCAGACTCAGGAGTTGACTGCTCCTACCTACTCTGTCACTGAGCTAGGGTTGGGTAGGAGCGAAGCCCCAGGAAACCACATCGCTCCGGGTGGGAAAGCACTGTCTGAGGCATGGGACAGTAGGACCTGGTTTGTGAGTCCTGGGCCTGCGAATATGCTGGGCAGTTGGGTTCACAGGCTCTTGGACACACCCAGGTGCTGCTGGAAGTCACAAAAGATCTGAAAATGGAATCTAGGCCCTCCTGGGCAGGGGGTTGGGGGACATGGTGGAGTTCCGGCTGGTCCCACAGGGAGAGACTTTGGCTTGATGGTGGCAAAGTTGGCTTGAGATTGATAGTGGTCATGGCTGGGAGTTCAGAGAGGCCTTTTATGGGAGATTAGACAGCAGTTCTATAGGCGTATGCCGTCTCCATGGCTCTCCAGGGCAGATCCCAATGAAAAGAGGTAGTCCACGGTTTTAAGGCATTTATTATCATGGCTGAAAATAGATGTCTAAAAGCATACTCCACTTCTCAGGGCGGGTCTGATATTAAATATCTTTTGCAGGGAGGAATGTCTGGGAAGGAAAGCTTATTGGCTAAGTCCTCCAGGCCTCTAGGTATCTCATTAGAATAGAGATCTGTCTTGAGTCTACATGAACTATGGTCACATTTCTTTTCCTCATCTACATGTGGCGTCGCTTGGGGCATTGCCCTCACATGACTGATGGCCACAAATCTATGGGGGGCCTGCGGCTAGTGACCAGGACCTGGTGCCCAGGAATAGGCAAAGCTCTTACCTTCCCTTTGGAGTACCCAGGGCTTCTAGTCTTAGCTCAACCAGGAAACAGACTACCTTACATGGTCCCACAGTTTCTTACGTGTATGTGTGTCAGAAAGGAAGCTCTGACAGTTCATACTAATAATCCCATTCAGGGAAAAAGGGCACAGCCCTTCTCCTGGGGAATTTCTCTGTCTGTCTACACAGAAGTTAGAATTTTACGGAATGATGAACACAACTTTTTTTTAAAGAATTATTCAGAGAGCAGCACACTGTAGTCTCTCTGCTATTCTAACAGCCAAAACCTATTTTTTGATAAAATCCGATGTCAATGGATTAGAGAAATATTATCTTCCCAAGTAATGGAAGTAATGACAAAGAATAAAATACATGAAATTTAAAAATTAAGTAGTTACTGTATTTTCTTTCTAACATATTCTTTGATAATATGATGTATGTGTATAAAATTATATTAATTACATTAATATAATTATATTGTGCTCATCGAAATATCTCCTATAATCACCTAGACCTATTCCCTCAAGTTCTAGTCCTTTTGGTTTTCATTAATTTAACACTAAGTAGAATTAGTGCTGTCATCTACAAAACAATGTATATGGAGCATGGACAATTTACCAGTACCACAAACTCAAAAAAGCTCCCTCCTCAGAAGCTATCAAACATCCATAGCATTAAGGTTGTAGGTGATCTTCTCCCCATCCACATTAGAATACTTTTTTGCTTAATATTATACAGGTCTTGTGAAGGTGACTATAGCTCCTGTGAGCTCAGTAGTGTAATAGCCATATCATATCATGTCAATTAGACACAGTCTTCATCATACAAGAAGGGTCATCACACTCTTCCACAAGATATGATTCTTATGTTTTTTCTGACTCTCCTTCTGGTATACTTCCCTGATACTTAACAGGTAGGTTGATAATGAATGCTCTGCTTCTTAGCATCTTGATCAATTTTGATTCTCAATATTGACAGTTGTCCATGGCAAAATGAGTCCCTCTGATCAAAGTATGGAGCAGCATTCATCAATGGGTATGAACATGAGCATTTAGTGACCAATTTGACAAAAGCATATGCCAAATTGTCCATAGTTCTTTCTATAGTAGGGGCTATAATCTTCCAAGCCAAGAGTTTTAAACCAAGGTTTCTTTATGAGACATATATTCTATATTTGGCAACAGGCCTCAAATCAATTCCAAAAGTTGTTGGTTATCTCCATAGCTGTTATAACTACACCAGTGTGCATATCACCCTGTGAGGTTGGTATGTATGCACTAGTATTAGTTAAGAATATTAGTGTGTTTTCTCCTGGAGTAGCCTACATAACAACTTCTTGCATTATGAAAACTAAACAGAGGAGAATAAATTTCCCAGTAGATTTGAGATTGATTTCTCCCTGTCCTACACCCAAAGAGTGTGATAGCTTCAGAAATAAGGTCTTAAGATGTATTTTGTATTAAAATGTTACTTCCCATGGTTACTCAGTAGTTATTACTACTATAAGTAAGAAATCCAGATGATAACAATTTGCCTTTCTGGAAGAAAATATATAGATGTTTAGCCAGAATTATGGTGGTTTGAATGAAAATAACCCCATTAGACACAAATATTTGGACACTTGGTCACCAGTTAGTGGAACTGTTTAGGAGGGCTTACATGATGACATGGAGTCATGGAGTAGTATGGTGTTGAAGGATCACACTATGAAACCAGAGATCATGCTATTTACAAACACACACACACACACACACACACACACACACACACACACACACAAAAGAAAACCTCTTTCTAGTTGTGATGTGGTTCAGCCCTAACACATACCTTTAATCCAAGAGATTTCTGCTTATTGTAAACAGGATTAGATAAAATTAGCCATAGGTCAAGAGGTGGAGAAGCCAATGATACGACAGACAATGAACATAGGAAAAAACAGAGGGTAAGAGGAAGTCAGGAGGACAGATAGACAAACAGGAAGTAGAAGGAAGAGACATTCAATTTGACGGGTTTTTGAGAAAGCAAGTTTTGAAAAAGTTTCCTTTTGTGATGTCAGCTAAGCAGTCAGGACAGTTAAGTGCTTTGTCTACCTCTCTGTGCCAGCAGACTTTCACACCAGCATCTAGCTCCCAAGTGTTTATTGGTAAAAATCCAGTGTTTGGGATTTTATAACAAACAACACTGTGGCCTTCTGAGATTGATGCATCAATGGGGGTGTGCTTTGAGGGTTAAAAAGTCCATGCTAGATTCAGTTTCTCTCTCTTCCTGGGTCTCTGTCTTTCTCTGTCACTGTCTCTCTCTGTCTCTTTCATTCTGTCTCTCCATGTCTCTCTCTCTCTCTGTCTCTCTCTGTTTTTCTCTCCTTCTCTCTTTTCTCCTTCTCTCTTTGTCTTTTTTTCACTCACACATTACTCTCCCTCTGCCTCTTTCCTGATGGTCAAATGTAACAATCCCAGCTATTGTTCCAACACTATACATACCTGGCTATTTATTGACATGATGATCATGGAATAACTCGCTAAAATTTTAAGCAAGCCCCCAAATAAATGCATTATTTTTCTAAGTTTCCTTGGTCATCTTCTTGTGTTAGAACAATAGAACCATAACTAAGACAGCAATATTATTTTACAAAAAATTTATTATCAAATATTTCTCCAAAACACAGCAAATATATAATTTTTTCAAATAATTTACTTTATTAAATAACCCTCCTATTATTATATAGATAAATGGAATAAACACAATTTTATTTCAAAAAATAATTTAGGGAAGAGAATTATAACTACTTTAATACACACTGAAAAAAATTAAATATATAAAACACCACACTTCTTAGGAATTTTTTTTAAATCCCTTTATATATCATTTTTAAGACTCTATAAAATAGCTGCAGGTATAACTTTTAAGAGATTATTTACATTTATTTAATAATCAACAAATAGTTAAACCGGTGTATTACTGATTTTTATCTTGAGACAATTATTATATTGTATGTATTAAAGGGAGTTTTCAGTGTAGTATGCACATTCGTCAACAAGTCTACTTTATTATTCACAACAGATGAAAGAAAATGTGCCTAAGGCCACAGCACTGCTCAGTTTTGACAAGACTGAAAAATGCATGACACTGAATATATATACTGTATGCATTTTTCAGTTTTTATTCATTTGTATTAATAGTGTTAAACACCGAGCTATCATACAGATAGGTTACTAAACTGACTATTAACATTAAGTTTCTCTCTCCTAAAGCATGTTTTCAGTTGCCATTTAACATGTCCTGCAACATTATTATTGTAATTGAGCTACACATTTTGTTCCCCGGGCTCACATTTTATATATTTTACATATTTTATATCATATATACATCTAAACAATTTCAGTTTTAGAGTCAAGGGTTTCAACAGGGAAAACATAAAGCATACAATAAGCCCAAAAGGCTTAGGAGTAGATAGCAAATTTTGAAAGCTGCTTCCTCTAGACTTCAATCTTAATTCCTTATAAATTACCTAAATCCAGGGTTTTTTTTTCCTGAGACATTACATAAAGATTTCCTCTGCTTCATTTTAAACCAAAATAAATCATTGGTATTCAACTTTTACAGTATAATATTTGCAGATCCAAAAAAAAAAAAAAAATACAGTAACTTTGGCAGTGCTTTAATATTCATTTAAGGATTTAGATTTTATTAGGAATTTGTAAACAATAAACTATCTTAGTTTCCTTCATATATTTTACTACATTATATTGTCCAAACAAATTTTGATAAGCTTAAATAGAGCTGACCTAATTTAAGCATAATTAAATAAATAAAGAAATAAAGAAAACTAAGAAGATAAAATCAGTCTTAAAAGTCAATCTAAATAAACCTTCAATTAAGTATTCATATGAACATTAATGTTCAGTTTAAATATTCAATTAAAGGCTGGTTAGAAGGTGAAAGTAAAAAGCAGGCACACATCTTTGCCTTTGCTAGGGTTTCTACTGTTACAAAGAAACACCATGATCATGGCAACTTTTATAAAGGATAACATTTAATTGGGACTGGTTTACAGTTTCATAGGTTTAGTGTATTATCCTTATGGTAGAAAATATTGGAGGCATGCAGACACATATAGTACTTGAGAAGGAGGTAAGAGTTCTACATCTTGATCCATGGGCAGAAGTAAATCTCATGCTTTGCTGCCAGCCTTGCTTGAATCTTTAAAGCTTACTCTCATAGGGACACATTTCCTCCAACAAGGCCAGGCCTCCTAATAGTGCGATTTTCTAAGGGCCAAGCATTCAAATATACAAGTTTATGCAGGGTCTTCCTTATTTAAACCACCACATTCCTTTCCCTGGCCTCCAAAGGCTTGTAATCATAGCAAAATGCAAAAATGCATTCAGTTCCATTTCAAAAGTCCCTATAGTCTATCACAGTCTCAAAAATGTCAAAAGTCTAAAGTTCAAACTCTCTTCTTAGATGCATACAACTCATAACTTTAATCTCCTATAAAAACAAATTTAAAAAGCAAACCATATACTTCCAGTATCCAATGACACAGGATATATATGACCATTCCAAAACAGAGGAAAGAACACAGTGAGAAAACACTGACCCAGACAAATTCCAGCTGGGAATACCCCAAACTGTGCATGAAATTCTTCTTTAGTTCTCCAGCTTCTTTCAGTTTTGTTGACTGAAACACATTTCTTTCTCTTGGACTAGTTGTACTTCCTACTAGCAGCTCTGCTTGGCAGGCATACCATGACTCTTGTATCTCCAGCATCTTGGGCCTTCCAAGGCAATACAAGATTTACATTCACATCTTCATGAAATGGCCTCTATAGAGTCCGTGCTGTACCACTCCTGACAGTTGCCTTGCCTTAGTGGCTTTCTTTAATTTCAGAGCTGATCCTATAACCCCTTTCTTATACACTTGACTCTAAAGTTAGAACCACATGACCAAATCTGCCTGTTGTGGCTGGAACATGCCCCTGCCCCCTTTGAAGACATTTTTTTCAACCTACATTAATAAGAGTTCAATGTGTTTACTAGCCCACCACCCACCATAGGTTGTGGAAGAGAAAGGTGGTTAGGATACAGGGGAAGTGGACCTGTTTAAAAATTGTTCCTTGAGGAGATCTAAATCTTTGTTGTTCTTATTACTGTCCACTAGCAAACAGCAAACATGAATCAGCAGCTGCAGTTTAGTCCCCTTGGAAGATACCACACATGAATCAACAACTCTAGTCCAGTCTACTCAGCAGACAGCACACAGAAGTTAGCAAGGGCTGTTCAATCCAGCAGAAGCCACAAAGCTCACCAATCGACCTGAGTACACAAAAGTGGCAAGAAGACACAGAGATCTCAAAAGAAGTTCTTTGGTGAGTTTATTTTTATAAAGTCATCACAAGTGAAGGTCAGCAATGCAATGTAAGGCAAACCAATTCATGCATGTCATCGAAGACTTGAGAGGCAGAGCAAGGCAAAGCAATGCTTGAGCTTCCACAGTCTCTGGAGTCATATGTATATTTCTTCTAAGCAACATGCCTCTTTTCATGTGTTTGCTATAGCAAAACATCATTGCAC
Source organism: Arvicanthis niloticus (assembly GCF_011762505.2). Classification (NCBI taxonomy): domain Eukaryota; kingdom Metazoa; phylum Chordata; class Mammalia; order Rodentia; family Muridae; genus Arvicanthis; species Arvicanthis niloticus. The sequence goes on from NC_047661.1 coordinate 57,787,111, forward strand.
CTATGTCTGCTTCAGCAGAACATTTTTTCACGTGTCTGCTTTAGCAAAACATCCTTTCACCCATGTGCCCCAGCAAAATATCATCTGATATAACTGACTTTCCAAAGAAACCAGAAGTTTTCATTTCATTCCCTATTTCTAGTACTTCTTCATTAGCTTTCTGTTTTTGATAATTTCCTTCACTACCTAAACTTAACTTTCCTGAAACTGGATCTGTAGATCAGGCTGGCCTTATACTCAGAGATATGCCTGCCTCTGCCTCTAGAGAATTGGGACTAAAGGAGTATTCTGCCATACCTGGCTCTAAGCTTTACTTCAACGCCTTTTTAGAAGTTGGAAGCTTAGCTGGGTGGAATCTTGCACTGAGGTCAACATTTATTTATTCTATTTAATATTAATATTTATTCAGGCTTAAAAAATAAAAACAAAATCAGAACAAAACAACAACAAAAACCTCTTTACCTCCTTGAGCTTAACTCCATTCCATTTCTCATGCCCCATTTCACCTAAAATTGTACATTTTTTTGTTTAATTTTGTCTTGCTCAGATTGTTCCCTTTCACTGTAAACCTGCATAAAACTTACTACTCAATATCATAAAACAGATTCAATACTGATCTGTTTTGAGATTTGCTTTGTCAAAGCAATTCAATTTATCTCAGACAGACTTTTCAGACATGGCTAAAAGTAGACATATTTTCACTAAAATGTCACAAAATAGTCTCTAGGCCACATACTAACCTTCTTTTCCTCTGAAAACCTTGAGCCAGGTCACCACAGTTCAAATCACCATCAGACCTTAGTCTTTCATGTTCCTACTAATATGGCCCATTAAGTAGAACATACTACATTCCACGAACTTTTCTAACCCAAAGTCCATATTCTTTAAAGGCTGGAAATGGTCTGGTCTATCCCATTAATGGGATTCAGTTTCTCATACCAACTTTCGTCTTAGAGTTTCTTTTTCTGTGAAGAGACACCATGAAGAGATTTTATCCTTATCCTCATGGCAGTAAACATGGCGGCATACAGGCAAACAAGGTACTGAAGAAGATGAGAGTTCTACATCATGTTCAATAGATAGAAAAGGAGAATTCCACATGCCTAAACCTAAGTCCAGTATTCTTTTCTACTATCTACCTTGAATTTGAAAACATGAAAGGATGCTTGTGACAACTATTCTAGTTCTGTCTTTTGTTCTGTGTTCAGGTTGGTTATGTCCTTTGAATTTTCAATGAGTTTCCAAGACTATACACACTAATCTTATGACAAATGTTCCTTCTAAGCTCTCCTCTTTATAAATTAATTTCACTCAGCAGGGATATGAAAAATTATAGTTAACCCTTATGGTATATGCTTTTCCAATAATAATTACAGGTTAATATTACTTACATTAATAAATGATAGTTAAAAAGACTAAGGAGAAACACAGCATCAATATCTCTATTTGATTTAGAGAATGAAAAGAAAGGCATTGGTAATCTACTAAAGCTACAAAATTGATCAATGACAATGTTACGCTGCTGTGTACTCTATTATTTCTGTGCTTTGATGAATTAAATATGGAGAACAAGAATGAGTTTAAGAGAGACAAAGGACTTTTTAAGGACATGTGTTGCACAAGTGTTAAAAATCTGTCATGCCTACACACATATGCACAAACACATGAACACATGCATACACACAAGCTTTGATAGATAGATAGATAGATAGATAGATAGATAGATAGATAGATAATTAGATAGAGATAGATATTGGAATTTCAAGAGAGAATAGAAGAATGATTCCTATTTGAGAATATTAATGAATGATAATATCATGTTTAATGATAACGATGACAAATTTAATAATATTGTGAATAAATTCATTAAGCACCTATGCAGTTCTCACCCTCTATATGTTCTCTGAAATAATGAAGTTTTCAGTGATTAAAGGATAGGTAAAAACCTTTTGTCATTTTCAGGAATTTAGAATAATCCCAGTGAATACTCATAATCACTGTATGCTTTCTACTCAACATAGCAAGGAATGGAAAAATCTTCTCCTAAGGATTAATTCACACATGACTCTGAAAATATGACATAGTAACGGAAAATTAGTTAGTTTAACAGATTTTAAAGATTCATCATTAAGTAGGTTCACACTGAAATGCTCCACTTCCAGTATTATCTGATGAGAGCAACAGAACTCTCTTATATACAAATATATCTGAAGGCCTGATTAAGTGTTATTTAGATAAAAAAAAAATAGACTTATTTATGTGTATTGTGTTTCTGAATCATATTTCAAATTTTGCCCAAATATGACTATTATAGTCTATCACTCATAATAAGAAATTTGTCAGCAGAATTTTGGCCAGTGTTAATATAGAGCAGGTAAAGTGAACAATAATTACTCCAAGGTACAAACTGTATGTGAATAGATACTATGCTTATAACTGTATATCTTCTTAATAAAAATAAGTTTACATTTTACTGGTTTTGAAAAATTTTGGGGGGATTTTAATATAATTGCTTTACTTTACCATTTTTCCTTCTTTCTCTCCAAAAGCTTCCTATGAACTACTCCTTTTCATTTTCTCCTTTTTTAAAATTTGTGTGTGTGTGTGAGAGAGAGAGAGAGAGAGAGAGAGAGAGAGAGAGAGAACTGAGTAATCTATATATTACACAGAAAAATGTAAAAGAAATAGATTTAAGTCTCTATGACACAAGAAGACCAAGGGTATCTCTATTGTAAAGGCGTCTGTTATTCTAACAACAAGAAAGTATGCAGCCTCAGTGTTTCGGCCCGAGCTGCTCCACACTTGGGCATCAAAAATGTTGAGAATTGCTTTAGCCCACGCTTGGGGGCCAAAATATCTTGGACCGCTCTGTCAGTGTTTGAACCCACACTGCCAAAAGCCTTGGGGACTAACTTGATAGCCTGCACTGCCCAAGCTGCTCCAGTCTGCAGGTTGGGGTTCAGCAAGAGAGAGAGTGAGGATGGGCTAGAGGAATGGAGACCAGACAGAGTGTGATTCAATCCCGTTTATTCTTCAGTTTCTCTTCTTCTCTCCAAGTCCCAAGTCTTGAGTTCCTAGTCCCTAGTTCCTAGTCCCTAGTACTTCCAAGTTTCCAGTTCCAAGTTCTAGTACCTAATGCCTACTACCTAGTTCTTCCAAGTTCTCTAGTCCAAGTGTCTTCTTCCTCAATGCCTAATTCCTACTCCAAGTTGTACTCCCAATTGTACTCTCTAACCTAATTCCTAGTTCCAAGTTGTACTGCCAAGTTGTACTCTCTTAAGTGTCTGATTCTCTCTTACTCCAAATTGTTCTGTCTAGAGCCAAGTGTCTTCTACCTAATGTCAAGTAATCTGTTGCTTTCTCTGTCTGCCTCTAGCTTTTTATATGTCTCACTTCTAAGCCACGCCTCTAAGCCACACCTTTAATCATGCCCTTAGGTCTTGTCTCTAAATCTGATCTCTAAGTCACCTCCTTAAGTCACACACCTTTAAGTCTCACACACCCAAGGGAAAATTCTGGGTATCTAAATCAAGAAGTTATCAGAATGTGCTCAGCTGTTGCAGGCTAATGTAATCAAGTCTCTTATCAGGGTATATGGCTCAAGATGGCTGCAAGGATGATAGCTGCCTTAGTATCCACTAATTGCCTTAGTTGTAGTTGAATATATATCTTATGTCTGTATGGATGTGATACCTCTCAAAAATAAATCCTGATAACCCAGTGGCTGGGCAGAGTAAAGAATAGGGCAGGATGTCTACCACCAAGAGGAAGGAGAGAGGGAGAGGTCACAATTCAGATCAGCTAGAGGATGGAAGATTAGAAGCTATTACAAAGGGGTCCAGAGAGTGATTGTAGAAATACATCTGAATCCTTAAGAGCCAGATCAATAATAACATGCAAGTACCAGAGATGAAGGTAGGAGATTATCATAGTAGATAAAGGTAGATCATTTAACTGTTCAACTACTGAGGTACAGTGAGTACAATCTTTAATAAATTTGATATTTTTCTGTGTAGTTATTGGGGAATAGCATATAATAAAGAAATACAGCCAACTGATTAATTTACTGTATACATTTCTACTGAGGATAATTCATTTATAAATGGTGCCCAACTCATGGCAGTTAGAACCCAAGCTTATAGACTTAAAATGCCTGATGACAGGCAGGAAATGTCAGGCCAGCCAGACAAGAGACCTGGTCTATTTAAAAAAGAAGAAGACCAGAACAAAAAAGCCATGACTTCATAAAATTCTTAGGCAAATTGATGGAAATACAAAATATCATAATGAGAGAGGTAACCCAGTCACAACAGAACACACATGGTATGCACTCACGGATAAGTAGATATTAGCACAAAAGTTCAGAATACTAAAGACACATTTGAAGCTCAAGAAGGAAGACCAAAGTGTGAATGCTTCAGTCCTCCATAGAAGGGGAAACAAAATACTCACAGGAGGAAATACAAAGACAAACTGTGTAACAGAGACTGAAGGAGGAGCTGTCTGGAGACTGCTCCACCTGGTTATCTGTCCCATATGCAATAACCAAAGGCAGGCACAGTTGTGCATGCTGACAGGAACCTGATATAGCTGTCTCCTGAGAAAGTCTCCCAGAGCCTGAACAATATAGAAGTGGATGCTCGCAGCCAACCATTGGACTGAGCACGAAGTCCCCAATGGAGGATTTAGAGACTAAGGACTGAAGGACCTGAAGGGGTTTGCAATCCCATAGGCAGAACAACAATATCAACCAACCAGACACCCCAGAGCTCCCAGGGACTAAAACACTAACCCAAAAGTACACATGGAGTGACCCATGGCTCCAGCTGCATATGTAGCACAGGATGGCCCTGCTGGGCATCAGTTGGAGGAGAGGCCCTTGGTCCTGTGAAGGGTGGATACCCCAGTGTAGGAGAATACCAGGGCAGAGAGGTGGAAGTGGGTGGATCTGTGGGGAAGCACCCTCATAGAAGCAGGTGGAGGATGGATGGGATAGAAGATTTCTGGGGGTTGGAGGGTGGAGAGAGCCTAGAAAGCAGATAACATTTGAAATATAAATAAAGAAAATATCCAATAAAATAAGATAAAAAACATTCAGAGATAAATACATGATAAATAAATAAATAAATAAATAAATCCCCTACTGAATTTAAAATCAGACCATAGAAGTTTGGACTTCTTCTAAGGGCAAAGCTTAAAGGTAGCTGAGAGGAAAAACCGGGCTCCCAGTTACACATGGGCTAAATAAAGCTGATACAGTGGTGAAAGATAAAACACCTGGAGACTTCCCAAAGACAATAGCTATGGTATAAGCTATTTCAGGTTGTCCTAAGCTTGACAGCACAGATCAGCCCAATCCTGTCCTATGGAAATTAATGAATGCTTTGTGCTCATTGCATATGGAAATGCAGCCCTAGTTTAGCTGCTGCAGCCAGAATCCTGCAGAAGGCTCAAATGCTTCTCTCTGTAAATAAAGGGATGGGAACATGGCCAGATACAGAATGGCATATTAGCTGAAACACAGCAGACACAGAAGACAGAGACAGGCAGGTCTCTGTGAATTTTAGACTAGCTTGGTCTACAAAATAAATTTAGGAAAAGCCTCTGCTGATAGATCCAACTGCTTACAAATGACAATCAAAAATTAAAAATGACAATTATTTATCTGAAAGATACTCTGTAGGTATTTGCTTAATAATAATTAAGGATGTTCTTAATAACTTAAATAGATATTAATCTTAAATATCTGTAAAGAAAAAGGGGAACATAAGTATATTTATCTACATAAGGTATGTTTATAATTTCAAATTAAAAAATAATGCTTATTCTATTGACAAGAATCATTTGAACCTAGGGAAGATAGATTCTGCCAGTTAATGGAAAGATTAGAGTTAGGGTTGGGGCAAAGTTGTTTGATTTTATTTTTCTGGGAGAAGAAAAGCATCCAACTAAGAAACCCAGAGACCACTAGAAAAGAAAGGTATCTAAAGAATAATACTATTAACTTATTAACAGTATTACACATTATATTAGCTTGGCAATACAGAATACAAATGCCTCTTGTCTGAGGTGATCAATCAAATAAATACACACATCATAAACATGTTATATTGTTTTGAATTTAAAAGTACAAGGGATTAATGCCGATTGAGATCTAAATGTAATATGCAATCATGGTATCTAACTGGATAAACTAACAGATATGGTCTAGTTTAAAAGGGCATGGATTGGGGATTTGCTATCCCCAATGACATAGGGTGTCATGCTCCTCTGAGCAAGCAGTCTCTTTGAATGTGTGCCCCAACAGCAGAGCTGATAATAGCTCAGCATAATGCATGACACATCACCCAAGTCAAAATCTCTAAACAAATGCAATGTTGGCTGGAATATACTTGTATATTAGATGAAAGGGAATTTAAATAAAGTACAGACAAGCATATGAAATTAACAGAAAAATATTAAGATAAATAAATCCACACAGATCATAATTTTCAAAGACGGGAGAAAGAAATTAAAATGTTGATAAATGTTTTCAAGGGTATATAGATACTAAATAAATAAATTCATGATTTTGAACTGAGTACTTGGGAGACAAACACAGTAACTGATAGGTTCCTTATAAGTTTGAGGCCAGCCTAAACTACAGAGCAAATCTAAGTCAGCCAAGGCTACAAAATAAAACTCTGTCTCAATAAATAATGTTTGCTTTGCATTGTTTTAATTCTTTTAAATTATAAAAATTAAGGTGGTTAGATATTCAGTTGTTATGATGGTATTATACATCTTCTTTGAGAGTAATCAAAATGGAATAGGCAAACATAGAATTGGGCTGCTGGATTGAACCAGTCTATACTTTTAATGATTTCAAATATTGGATAAAAGGCATGCTGCGTTAGAAGAGATTCTCTATGGGTTATGTTAACAGGAAAGAAGAATAGGTTTTGGATTCCTTCCAAAGTAATAAGGATCAGATTTGATAGAGGAAGACTTCCTGATGAGCTCAGTTGCAGACAGGAGAAAATCAAGGGAACCAAACAGATGATGTTTTTGCTAATTCTTCCAGTAGGAAACATATCTGAAACTGAATGAGACAAGAAAATGTCTCCAACCAGAACATCAGCTTACATGGCCAATAAATCTTGTTGGCTACAGAGTTCTCATAATTTATTATGGCATGCCATCCTTTCATATTACATGAATAGAGATTAATATTGCAATTTGATTATATGATCAAACAAACTTTTAAAGAAAGATGGTTGTCCTTCACCTGCTCAAACAAAGAAGAGGAAATCATCCATAATTGAACTGTGCACCATGTGCATTTCATTCAAACATCTTTACAGAACTGTAAATTGTTTGTATGACTTATATATAGCAGAATCATAGCCAAGAAAGAAACTCTGGGAAGATCTACTCTCAGTGATGCTGGGATATTAGATCGTACCTCAACTACATTGAAGCTGTTTCCTTTAAAGACTTGCTTCTGGAACAACTTCAGAACAGGTCATTCTTTTCGTCCAAACTTTCAGACTGTTTCAGTCAAGACTTCAGGTAACCCCTGAACATTCTCAGCACATAGAGACTGGGAAGCCAATGATTACAGCTAGCATTCATTTTTACATTTTATTTATTTTATGTATGTGAGTATTTTGTATGTATTTATGTATGTTGCTTTCTTCAACCACACCAGAAAATGGCATCAGATCCCATTACAGATGGTTGTGAACCACCGTGTAGTTTCTGGGACTTTAACTCAGGACCTCTGGAAGAGCAATCAGTGCTCCTAACTGCTGAGCCTCCTCTTCAGCCCTACTAGCTTTCTTAAGACTAACAATTTTTCTCATACTCTTGGGGCTACAAATCAGGAGGAAGCAATAATCAGAAGACTGTACCAGTCCCTTAAACATAGTATTGGTCATTTTATGAGTTATAGATATGTTGTTATTTTAGGAGATGAACTATGGTCCTCTACAGGGAGGAAGCAAAATATGAAGTTTAGATTTTCTTTCCTTTTATCTTTCTTTCTTAGGTAAGGAAACAGGGGTTGAAAAGGATAAAAGTGGGATATGGAAATATAAGAAATTAGACAAATAATAGAATAAAAGTGTAGACTAATGAATCAACTCTTTAACTTAGAGCTATTGACATTCTCAAATAAGGTTATTTTTGTTTACATGCATATGGATTACTGTATATTGATACATGTTTAAGGTTTTCATTGGTATAAATCATATATTGATATAAAATGTAAGAATAATATTGTTACAACATACTATATATTATATTTCATACTTAAATAGGATTTCCGCCTATCAAACTCACTTAAAAATGTAAGGTGTAGTCCCAGTCCCTTTAAGAGATGCTACTACAAACTATTAGAAATGGTTAAGAAGTACAAGTTAATAATTAGGCAGTCAAACTCATGGTTACATCGGATATTAGTTTATATCGTCACAAAAATACACATTCTGGGCTGGACAGATAATACGTATCTGGATACAGACAACATTTGCTTATTTAGATGATCTATGGATAGATAGATGGTCTCCAAAAACCTCAGAGACTCATAGAACATGGCATTTAAATATGTTTTTAAATTAATTTAAGGCCGTTTGGACTATGAGACAGGTCAGCTACTGACAGTACCTCCATTTTATTTTAAAGAAGATGATGAACATTAATAATCTGCATATGGAGTTGTTTCAATTGTGACAAGTTAGGCAATAGATAAAGAAATGCCCTAAGTTCACCTGCGGGTACAATGTTGTCCAGAAAGGACACATGGAGGCAGGAAAGTTAACTGCCAAATATGGTCAAGACAAAGTAAGCAAGTTCTTCATAATTTCTGTTTCAAAAAGTTCTGTCAAATATTCTGGACCATCAGGCTCGAAAATATTGGACACTGTCTCTGTCATTTCTATAATTTTTTGAGGTTGAGTACCTGCACTTCCTGCATACTCAGGTGATATTTATTCCTCCTTAAGTCTCTAATATGGTTGAAGAGTAGGTAATCATAGTCTTACTATAAGCTTAGGCTGTCTAGTATTTAAGAAGAGCCTCTAGCTCAACAAAGATATTAAGTTGACAATGCAAATTAGAATAAAAAGTAAGTTAAACAAAAAACTTTGAACTCTCCAAAATGGCACAAATCATAGAAAAATTTCTCTAATTACCAAATACTATGGATTGGATATTGTAAATGTATATCATACCTTATAGTTTTCATAATAGTTTTATAATGGATATAATCACATTCTATATATATTTGAAAAAGTCTTTTAATTGTGTAAAAGAATTGTAGAAATATTTTACGTCTATCATTAATAAATTTGGTGACCTATGTCTTAGGCAGAAAATAGAAAGTGAGGCATCTGGGAGAAAGAATTCTAAGAGTAAGAGATGAAAGATTTGCCCAGGAAGATGTAATAAGACAGACACATGATATCTAAGCACAGGTAACCATCCATGTGGCAAAATGTACATTAAGATTAACAGATTATCTTACCTTATGATTTTAGTCAGAGGAGAGTCTAACTTGCCAAGTTATTTTTAACTATATTTTTAGTCTGAGTTTTAGTCTGAGTCTTATTTCTAGGAGCATGTGGCTGAGAGGAAGAGCCAGACCAAACTTTTATATGTATTACCTCAGTAGAAAAATGTGCATACTCTAACTGAAACTTGATATATCAAGGCTGGTTGACATCCTTTCAAGGCCTCCCTTCTTCAAAGGAGAAGGAGAAGATGGGCTGACTGGGGGAGGGGAAGGATGAAGGAGGGACTGAGAAGACAGAAGAGATAGGAAGCTTTGATAAGGATATAAAATAAATAACAATTGATTTTTAAAAGGAAAAATGAATAAAAACATTAAAAAAAATCAAGGAAAACAAAGTCTATTGAAGGAAACTAATAAATCTCTCTAAGAAAGCCAGAAAACACAAACAAACAAAGGAAAAATATAAAATTGATCAAGACCTGAATATGAACACAGAAGCAATAAAGAAAAGTAAATGTAAGAGAATTATGGAAATGGAAAAAAATTGGAAATGTCATGAAGAACTGCAGAGGCAAACTATACAACAGAATACAAGAGATGAATTAGAGCATCTCAGGCACTGGACATACAATAGAAAAATGGATAAATTGGTCAAAGAAAAAGTTAAATCTACAAAATTCCTAACTCAAACATTCAAAAATTCAGAGGCTTTATTTTAAAACAAACAAAACAAATAACAAAATATGACTTACAAATAATTGGTACAGAAGAAGTAGAAGAATTTCAGCTCAAAGGCTTAGAAAATATTTTCAACAAAAAAATAGATGAAAAATTTCCAAACATTAAGGAGATACGTATTAAGGTGCAAGAAGCTTAGAGAACACCAATTTGATCAGACTTGAAAAGAAACATCTCCTCACAATAAAATAATCAAAACATTAAACATATATAATGAAGAAAGAATATTAAATGCTGCAAAGGAGAAAAGCCAAGTAACATATAGAGGCAGCCATATTAGGATTATATCTGCTTTTCAGTGGAAACCCCAAAACCTTGAAGGGCTTGGACATATTTGTTATAGACTCTATGAGATCATAGGTCCCAACAAAGATTACTATACCCAGCAAAATATTCAATCAACATAGCTGAAGAAAATGTGATCCATGATAAGTTATCTATTTACAATAATATATATTTATAAATCCAGCTCTAAAGAATGTGATAGAAATAAAAATACAAGCCAAGTAATTTAACTGCACACATAAAATCACAGGAAATAATAATCTCATGTCAACAAAACTAAAACAAGGGAAACACACACACACACACAACAATACCCCACCCCTGACCACCATCAACAGCAACAACAAATTAATGGAAATTAGCATTCATTGCTCATTGATATCTTTCAATATCAATGGCCTGAATACCTCAATATAAAGACACAGATTAATATATTGTGCATGAAAACAAAAACCGTTCTTCTGCTGCATACATAACTCAACATCAATGATATACATGAAGAAGGACACCTTAACATATATGCAACAAACAAAATCACTCTCACCTTTTTAAAAAGAGAGATGGTTAGTGCTTAAATCACATTTTGACTTTCATATACTGACTTGAGGAGGCCTCAGTACTCCATTCTCAACAATGCACATGTCATGCAGACAAAACTAAACAAAGCAATGCCGGTGCTAACTGACATTATAAACCAAATGACACTCACAGTTATTTACTAAACCTTCCAATCACAAAAGAATACACTGTTGTCTCATGGAAATTTATACAAGAAAATTAAAGTAACTTTTCTTGCATCTTATCAGGCCATTATGAATAAAAACTGAATATCATAAGCAACAGAAATATTAGAAACTCATTGAAATACACCAACTCTTTCTGAAAGATGAATATGTCAACAAAGAAATAAAGAAAGACATTAAAACCTTTCTACAATTTAATGAAAATTAATACACAATGTATTCAAACTTAAGGACACAGTAAAAACTGTGCTAAGATGAAAGTTAATACCACTATATGCCTACAAAAATGGAGAGATCTCATAATAGCAACTTAAAAGACAGTATACCACCAAATTGGAAAATTATAAATCTGTAATTTTCTTTATAGGTGCCATCTACCAAAGTTAAATAAAGATCATACAAAAAAATTGAAATAAACCTTTAAACCCTAGTGAAATAGTAGTAGTACTTAAATATTTCCCAAACAAAGAAAGTTCAGTGTCTGACAATTTTAGTGGAATATTCTAACAGAGCTTTAAAGAAGAGTTAACACCAATACTTCTTAAATTATTCCATAAAATAGAAACATAAGAAAAACTGTCCAATTCATTTTATGAGGCCATAGTTATCCTGAAACCCAAAATAAATGAAAACTCAGCATAGAAAGATAATTACAGAGCAATTACCCATATGAAGACAGATGCACAAACACTGAATGATACTTGCAAAAGCTTCCAAAAATACATCAAACATATCAACCATCATAGTAAATTGGGCTTTATCCCAGAGATGCTGGATGATTCAGTAATGAGTAAATATAGATTACATCAATATACTTAAAGGGAAAACACACACATGTACACACACACACACACACACAAACAGAGAGAGAGAGAGAGAGAGAGAGAGAGAGAGAGAGAGAGAGAGACTCATATCATTAGATGCCAAAAGCATTTTACAATATCCTACACACCTTCAGTTTTATGTTGAATATATTAGGAATATAAGGAAAAAATGCCAAAACAATAAACACCACTTATAACAAGTCTTTAGCCAACATCAAATTTGATGGAAAGAAACTCAAAGAGTAATTACCAATAAAATCAGGAACAAGACAAAATCTTTTACTCTCTACATGTTTATTCAATATAGTACTTAAATATTTTGCTAAGGCATTAAGTCAACTTAAGGAGAACAATTGGATACAAACTGGTAAGACAGAAGTCAAAATATTATTAATTCCAGATGATTTGAAAGTATAGTGACACTAAGGTACCACTAGGGAACATTTTCAGCCAAGTAGCTGTATACAAGATGAACATCAACAACAACAACAAAAATAACCCAAAACATAAAACAAACAAACAAACAAAAACCAGTAGCTTTCCTATAGCAAGTGAAATATAGACTGAGAAGTAAATCAGGAAAACCATACCCTTCACAATAACCTCAAATGATACATAATATCTTTGGGTAACTCTAACCAAACAGAAGTTTGGTTATATCAGAAGAAAGAAAATTATCCAATGTTTATAGATCAGCACAATCAATATAGTAAAAATGCCCATCATACCAGAATTTATACATATTCAAAACAATTCCCACAAAAATTCCAACACAATTCTTTATAGACTTTGACAGAAGAGTTATCAACTTCAAATGGAAACTTAGGATACCAAAAGTGAACCTGAACAATAGAAAAGCAGTTGCAGATATCATTATTCCCTGATTTAAAGTTGTACATCAGAACTATAGTAATAAAACACATGTGATATTTACATAAAATGAACTCATTGCTTAATAAAGTTAATAAATTCACATATGCATGAACACCTGATATTTTATAAAGCCAGAAATACACATTGGCAAAAATAAAAGCAACTTCCATAATTGGTGCTGGTCAAAATTTGATTTCTGCATGTACAAAAATGCAAATATACCCACATTTATCATCATGCACAAAACTCAAGTCAAAGTGGACCAAATACATAAATGTAAAAGCAGACACAGTAAACCTGATAGAAGAAAAAATGGAGAATAGCATTGAATTCTTTGTCATAGGAAATAACTTTCTGAGCAGAATGCTGTTAGTGCAGGCGCTAAGACGTACGACCAATAAGAGGGGTTTGTGAAAGTGAAGAGATTCTGTTTAGCTGAGTTGCTAACAACCCAGCCTGATGTTAAGACAGAAGGATGCTCTTTGAAAACTGATAGCAGTGGTTAGGCAGCAACATTGCTAAGGACAAGAGCCAGGACCAAGCCACCAATCAAGAAGTACACATGGAGGGACCCATGGCTCCAGCCTCATATGTCGCATAGGATGGCCTTGTCTGGAATCAATGGGAGGAGAGGCCCTTGTTCCTGTGAAGACTCAATACCCAAATCTAATGCCCCAGTGTAGGGGAATTTGAGGGCAAGAAGTTGGGAGTGGGAGGGTGGCGGGGAACACCCTCATAGAAGCAGGGGAGGGAAGATAGGATAGAGGGTTTCAGAGGCAGGGAACAGGAAAGGGGGTAACATTTAAACTGTAAATAAAGAAAATACCCAATTAAAAAAGAAAAAATCAAAACTAAGTGTTTAAAAACAAAAAAAAAAATGAAAAAAAAACATGTTTTACTTCAGCTGCAAAAAAAGAGAAAGGAGAGAAAGAGAGAGTGAGGGAGGGAAGGAGGGAAAGAAAGAGAGAGAGAGAGAGAGAGAGAGAGAGAGAGAGAGAGAGAGAGAGAGATCTATATGGTGTATGCTTTTAGTCTCTTTTTTCATTAGGATGACATTCTCTTACATTGTATGAAGGTGTATCCCTTCATTTTCAGTTATTGATTACTGTAACAGCAGAGAGCTAAGTGGTGGTAGGATACTGATAATGACGTTCCTATGGCCCATCACCAGTTTTCTATTTGTAAATACTCATCCTTCTTCATCTGCCCAGAGAAGTACGTCAGGCAGCCCTCAATACCTAAAGGCAAGCTAAGAGTTCAATTGGGCATTGTCTGGCTGATGATTGATTCAAACTGGGGTGCTGCTTTTTGAGTAATAAAGAGCTGATAGGCAGACTGGGGCAGATGGTGGGACTTCCTGGCAGACTGACTTGTGCATGCACACACGCACGGGCATGCACAAGCACACATGCATACAGGCAAAGAGAGACACAAAAGGGAGCAGAATAGAAGCAGAACGAAGCTGTATGTAGGCAGTTAGAACCATGCGGGGATACAGGGTGGTAGAGATGCCAAGGTTAGAGAGACTGCCCCAGCAAAAGGCCAACAGCTTTAAACTGCATAGAATTCTACCTGTTTTAATTAAAACACAAGAGGGATTCTTTAAGCCAAAACCAACACAAAACAAACAAAAATAAACGGCAATACTTTATTGGTCTGACAAGATACACTATAGGCTATAGAAAGAGTAACATGGACATTAACTGAGATAAAAAACTTCCTCCTATAATTTGTGCTGCCTACAAATTTTGCTGAGAAAATGGTGGGGTAGATTTTGTGGTAGTAGCTAACAAATGGTTGGTTTAATTGAGGGCCACACCAGGAGATGGAGCAGATGCCTGACATTACGGACTGTAGAACCCAATGCTACTAAAAAAAAATCATTAAATGATCTTTCTATAATCAAAGATTGGTGCCTTGTCCAGTTGTCGTCAAAGAAGCCTCCTTCAGCATAAGATGAGAGCAGGTACAATGATGCATAGTCAGAGAATGAGTCTAAATTAGAGGTCTCTATTTAGTCCCTCTCCTTGGAGCTGTGAGAACACAGAGGAAGAAGGAGAAGAAAGACTGTTGGAGTTAGAAGAGATCAAATATATCAGGAGAAAATGGCCCACTGAATCAACTAAGCAGGGTTCACTTGGGCTCACAGAGACTAAAACAGCAAGCCTGGGTCCTGCATGGGTATTTATCATATCTTCTTCATGTTTGTTATAGTTGTTAGCTTGGTGTTTTTGTGGGACTTCTAATAGTGGCAATGGGTGTATCTCTGACTCTTCTGCCTTCACTTAAGCCCTTTTTCCTCCTAATATGTTGGCTTCTACAGCCTTGATATGAGGGCTTTTACCTTGTCTTATTGCAGTGGTTCTCAACTTGTAGGTCACAACATCCTTAGGGGTCAAACCATCTTTTCACATAGGTCACCCAAGACTGTTTTGCATATCAAATATTATAATTCATAATAGTAGCAAAATTACAGTTATGAATTAGCAACATATATAATGGTATGGTTAAGGGTGATAACAAAATGAGAAACTCTATCAAAGAGTCACAATATGAAGAGGGAGCTTGGAGGAGTAGACTGAGGGGAAATTCTGGTTGGGATTTATTATATGAGAAAAGAATGTATTTTCAATAAGAAAAAAAAAGATCAATACTGATACTTTCTTAAACTTCTAAACTATAGAAAAAACTAATATTTTGTAATAAATTATTTAAGAATTGTCAGTTCAGATTGTACCACTTCAATCTTAGAACTGATTTATCAACTATTTACTAATTTTTTTTCTAATTATAAATCAAATCATAAAATTCTCTTTCAACAGTAACAAGACAATGGTCTTAAATTTTATTGCATTTGCATTCTTCTAGTTTTATTTTTAATGTTTTTCTTAAATATGTGGTAGTTTATCTTTGTTTTGTTTTGGATTGGTTTGGATTGGTTTGATTTGGTTTGGTTTGGTTTGGTTTGGTTTGGTTTGGTTTGGTTTGGTTTGGTTTGGTTTGGTTTGGCTTTAGACTATCTTGGTATGTAGCCCTGGATAGTCTAGATTTTACTATGAAAAACATGCTGGCCACAAGGCTCCACTTAAATTTGATATATATAAATTTTACTCTTATATTTGGCTTTCAATCTTAGGCCAAATTAATTCTAGAAGATAAATGTGTGTTAATTTTTTTTCCTATTCTTTCATGTGGAACCTATAACATTAATACTTGTGTTTGATAAAAATTCTCAGTCAGTTTAAACATCAAACGTACATAAATGATTATAGTTTGCTTTTAATGTGATAACTTTCACGAGTAAAGTAAAAATGAACATTCATATAGAGTATCTGTGGAAAAACACTAGCAGCCTCAGGCAAAAACGACAGCAATGTTGAAGCTCTTTGCAGGCGTTGGTGAGAAGCATCTGTTTTAAATTGGCACATACCCTTTCAAATGAACCTCTGTTTACTGTTTATTTCTATAGTCCCAGGTTGGCAAATTTTTCCAGGGCTAATTATCTTCTGTCAGCCAAAATGTATTTTCTGTGGCATTTAACAAATTCTAATCAGCCAGTATTCTGAAATGTGATGTTTAATTGATGTGAATTCAAAGTATTATCAGCGTATTCCTTCATATCCATCCTTAGGGTTCAAAAGCTGCCACAGACATCAAATGTCCTTTGAACACAAAAGTGATAATGAGAAGAATTTCTTACCAAATGCACAGGATAGAATGGATTTCTTCCCTTTCCTACATCAAAGAATCTGGGCAAAAGGAAGTATTCGAACTGCCAAACAGTGAATCAAAAATTGAGTTTTCTTTCTAGTAAACAATTTAGAACCGTTGTCTCTTCCCAGGTTTGTTTTGTAATCTTCAACAACAGTTCAAATACAGTTTTTGTTTATTTGTTTGTTTGTTGTCTCTCTGAACAATCATATTTTTTGTAATTCATTGCCTCTGAACATATTTCCAGGGCATGAAACATGCTGTAATGTTAAAAAAAAAAATATGAAGCAAAGGTTTGATCATCCCTGCACATCTTACGTGTTCCTCCCAGAACGATGTCTCACACACTGATAGAACTAACCATTTCCCCTGGATATCATGTCAGATTTGACATTTGAATAAGTCTTCCTGCTATTCTTCACTTTAGCTAAGTACATTCCTCTCACGTCTGGCATACTGTACTTAAAAAACTGACAGGAAAATGAAACTTGTTAGATTTCCCTTCTTATTTGCATTTACTCTACTTGGATTTTACTTTACTTGCATTTTACTCTCTGCTTGGGCTTGGTTATCTGCCCTGTTTTTCTGACTTTGTTGGAACTTATTTGCAGCAGCTGCTAAGCCACAAATCAACATTCTTTTTTTCTCTTTCCTTGTGTGTGTTTTTTTTTTTTCATTTGCCATCATATATCAAAATCACTATTCTAAATATGTTTTAATTAGCATAAAAAAAATACACACCAGTTCTGATTATTAGTGTTCCAGAAATGATTAGTCTGGACCTCTGGAAGAGCAGTCAGTGCTCTTAACCATTGAGCATCTCTGAGACCTTACAAATACTATCTAAATAGATCAGCCTAAGTCTTATCTACATTAAAAATATTTATTGTTTTAGCCACAGTCAAGTGTCATCCTTATTCCTTGAGAAGGAAACTTCTCATTGAAACAGACAAAGTATCCTTTTAACACTCTTATTCAAACAGATCTTTGAAAAGAGAGCTATAAAAATAATGTATGAGAATACAATGAACTATGAAATGCTTACAGCTTCATTTATTTACATAAATTCTTGTAGTCATAATAATGACACAAATGGGGCTCTGTTGTTTCCAATTTACTATGGGATGCAGATTTACTTATTTTCCACCTAATTGCTATATAAGATATAGAAACTCTTTGTTGTATACTTCCAGTGAAGAAAAACCTACATTTCTGACCATTACAGTTTAATAGATATAGATACAAAAATATAATTTGTTACAAATTATATGCATATCTCAATGTTATAATTTACAGAGATAAATCCTTGAACTGTAAACTGCTTAATACATTGTAATACTTTTTACAGTTTGCAGAACTATGAAGCTTTCTTCTACTTTATGGATTCTATCAAATAATAATCAACTGTGGAATCAAACTATAATCCCTAAAATATTTGTTCTACCACTTCTCATTGTCAAAATTTTGGTTATAGAAGGGGGATGACTTTGTTCTCAATGGATATAACAAACTGAAAAATAAAGAAGATATATAGTGAAGCATTTTCCAAAAATGATCTCCCTCGGTAATATTTGAGGTGACAGAAGTGACAGTGCATGGGAGATTCAAAGACATCCCAGAATGATACATCTGTACACTATTGGTGGCCTCAGTTCCAATATAGTTGATGTTAGATAGATGGAATGAAAAGTTTTTAAAATGTTTAAACACTGTTTCTGCTCAAGATAAACTACACTAAAACAATTTTTGTTTCTACCTCATGTATTAATTAGTATCTTCAGAAAAATAGTATTTCTGTATAGTCTGGAGCACTGAAAGACTAATCTTAACTATGTGAATAAGCAGAGAGAAAAGAAATGACAGAATATTCAGTGAGATCAGCCATGTGCACAAAGTAATCTTTACCATAGCTTTTATAAAGGCATTGTGAGAAATTCTAAGCTACTCATCAGTAATGGAATTAAAAAAACAAAAATAGTGAACATGATTAAATGCATTGTGATGTATTGGAAATTTGAGGGAGAAAGTGAGTAGAGAACAAATCCTAATCACTTATTATTAGACAACAGAATTTAACAACTTTAAAAATACTAAGAGAAGATGCAATTGTCTTAATTACGTATCTGCCCTCTATTAAATATAGCACTATATGTATTTTCTTCTGTGTTGTTTGCTTTTTTTTAATCATGTGGCAAACTTAAAGGATATCTGATATCATTATTTCATCTAATGATATCAGAAGAATTGTTTCAGGAGAGGTGGAGGGAGCTGCTATAATTGGATAATAGGAATGTGAGAAAATGACCTAAGAAAGAAAATAGCAGCATTGCTAAACATAGATTCTGTTAAATTAGGGAAATAGAGGAAATAGCAATAATACAATCAAGGAGGTATTCATTGGAATAAGTAAAATACAGAAAGAGCAAAGGATGTTCAAATTACTTTAAAATGTAAGTAATATTATGTAGGAATGGCAGCAATGAATTTATTTTATGTATCACAAAGTATTTGTAAATAATAAATAAATATGATATTTTTACTTACAAATTATGTAATTAATGAATAATATATATATATATATATATATATATATATATATATTCCCTTCAAATTGTTATCTCTAAGGTATTTTGTCACAGTGACAGTATTTTCACTGATATGAAGTAGCAAATAAATAATTTTTTATAGATTTGCTTTCTAACATTTTATTTTCATGTATATTTTTAGTAATTAGGCTTTTTCCCCTGAATTTATATATTTCCTAATCATCTGTTGCTAAGGATTCTGCCTGAAAAAGATAATTAAGCTAAAATTAAAACTGTTAGTAAGGCTGTAATTTAAGAAAATTGGTATAGCAAGAAGTTCAAGAAAGCTCCCAAAGTGCAAATGAACAGAGGAAAAAGACTAGGAAGAAGCAAAGACAGGTTAGCCAGCAGGAAGAAGGAGGCCAGAGAAGGTAAACTAGTGATACCAGTGTCTTGGAGGACATCAGCTTGGTTGCTTAAGACATCAACGTTTTGTCTTGTAGAGCAGAAAATAAAACCCATATATCTATGTGGATAGAAGAGTTGATAGATGATAGAGTGATAGACAGGTAATGGATATAGAGCAGACAGTGAAAGGATAAACAGGATAGATGAAAATGATGGAAAGAATATACCTTTTTTTTTTCAGCACTTCATGGTATCTTCTCCAAATTAGACCATATAATTGGTCACAAAACAGGCCTCAACAGACACAAAAAGATTGAAATAATCCCATGTACCTTATCAGAGGATCATGGTCTTAGGCTGGTTTTTAATAATGACAAAAAAAAAAATTTGGAAAGCCCACATACATGTGGAAACTGAACAACGCTCCACTCAATGATGACTGGATCAAGGAAGAAATAAAGAAAGAAATTAAAGACTTTTTGGAATTTAATGAAAATGAGGACACATATGCCAAAACTTCTGGGACTCCATGAAAGCAGTACTAAGAGAAAAACCCATAGCTCTAAGTGCCTACAAAAAGACACTTGAGAGAGCATACACTAACAACTTGGCAGCACACCTGAAAACTTTAAAACAAAGGAAGCAAATACACCCAAAAGGAGTAGAGGGCAAAGAATAATCAAATTCAAGGCTGAAATCAACCAAGTAGAAACAGAAACAACTATACAAATTCAACAAAACCAGGAGCTGGTTCTTTGAGAAAGTCAACAAGATAGATAAACCCTTAGCCAGACTAACGAAAGGGCACAGAGACAGTATCCGAATTAATAAAATCAGAACTGAAAAGGGAGACATAACAACAGAAACTGGGGAAATTTAAAAAAATCATCAGATCTTACAACAAAGGCTTATGATATCTTACTAAAAGGCTTATGAGATCTTACTCAGGAAAATTGGAAAATCTGGATGAAATGGACAATTTTCTAGACAGATACCAGGTAACAAATTTAAATCAGGAGCAGATAAACCATCTAAACAGTCCCATAACCTCTGAAAAAATAGAAACTGTCATTAAAAGTATCCCCACCAAAAAAGTCCAGGACGAGATGGTTTTAGTGCAGAATTCTAACAGACCTTCCAGGAAGACCTAATACCAATTCTCTTCAAACCATTCCACAGAATAGAAAAGAAGGAACACTACCCAAAGAAATAGATGCAGTCATTAAAAGTCTCCCAACAACAACAACAAAAAAAGTCCAGGACCAGAAGGTTTTAGTGCAGAATTCTAACAGACCTTCAAGGAAGACCTAATACCAATTGTCTTCAAACTGATCCACAATATAGAAACAGAAGGAACACTAAGCAATTCGTTCTATGAAGCTACAACTACATTCATAACTAAACTTCACAAAGACCAAATAAAGAAAGAGAACTTCAGACCAAACTCTCTTAAGAACATTGATGCAAAAATACTCAATAAAATTCTCGAAAACCGAATCCAAGAACACATCAAAACAATCATCCATCATGATCAAGTAGGCTTTATCCCAGGAATGCAGAGATGGTTTAATATTTGGGAATCCATCAATGTAATCCACTACATAAATAAACTCAAAGAAAAAAAATGATCATCTCACTAGATGCTGAGAAAGCATTTGACAAAATTCAACATCTCTTCATGTTAAAAGTATTGGAAAGATTAGGAATTCAAGGCCCATACATAAACATAGTAAAAAGCAATATACAGCAAGCCAATAGCCAACATCAAACTAAATGGAGAGAAACTTGAAGCATTCCCACTAAGATCAAGGACTAGACAAGGCTGCCTACTCTCACCCTACCTATTCAATATAGGACTGGAAGTCCTAGCTAGAGCAATTAGACAACAAAACGAAGTCAAAGGGATACAAGTAGGAAAGGAAGAAGTCAAAATTTCACTACTTGCAGATGATATGATAGTATACTTAAGTGACCCTAAAACTTCCACCAGAGAACTCCTAAACCTGATAAACAACTTTAGCAACGTGGCTGGATATAAAATCAACTCAAACAAATCAGTAGCCTTCCTCTATTCAAAGGATAAACAGGTTGAGAAAGAAATTAGAGAAATGACACCCTTCACAATAGCCACAAATAAAATAAAATAAAATAAAATAAAATAAAATAAAATAAAATAAAATATCTTGGAGTGAATATAACCAAGTAAGTGAAAGAATTGTATGACAAGAACTTCAAGTCTTTGAAGAAAGAAATCAAAGAAGATCTCAGAAGATGGAAAGATCTCTCATGCTCCTGGATTGGCAGGATTAATTTAGTAAAGATGGCCATCTTGCCAAAAGCAATCAATAGATTCAATGCAATCCCCATCAAACTTGCAGACCAATTCTTCACAGAGACAGAAAGAGCAATTTGCAAATTTATTTGGAATAACAAAAAACTCAGGATACCAAAAACTATTCTCAACAATAAAACAACTTCTGGTAGAATCACCATCCCTGACCTCAAACTCTACTACATAGCAATAGTGATAAAAACTGCATGGTATTGGTCCAGAGACAGGCAGGGAGATCAATGAAATAGAATTGAAGATCCAGAAATGAACCCACACACCTATGGTCACTTGATCTTTAACAAAGGAGCTAAAAGCATCCAGTGGAAAAAGGACAGCATTTTCAACAAATGGTGCTGGTTCAACTGAAGGTTAGCATGTAGAAGAATGCATATTAATCCATACTTATCCCCTTGTACAATGCTTAAGCCCAAGTGGATAAAGGACCTTCACATAAAACCAGATACATTGAAACTAATAGAAGAGAAAGTGGGGAGACTCTTGAATACCTAGGCACAGGGGAAAAGTTCCTGAACAGAACACCAATGGCTTATGCTCTAAGATCAAGAATTGACTAATGGGACCTCATAAGATTGCAAAGCTTCTATAAGGCAAAGGACACTGTCAACAAGACAAAACGGCAACCAACAGATTGGGAAAAGATAATTACCAATCCTACATTCAATAGAGGGCTAATATCCAATATATACAAAAAACTCAAGAAATTAGACTCCAGACAACCAAATAATCCTACTAATAAATGGGGGTACAGAGCTAAACAAAGAATTCTCAACTGAGGAAACTTGAAGGGCCGAGAAGCACCTTAAGAAATGCTCAACATCCTTAGACATCAGGGAAATGCAAATCAAAACAACCCTAGATACCACCTCACACTAGTCAGAATGGCTAAGAACAGCAACTCAGGTGATAGTAGATGCTGGTGAGGATGTGAAGAAAGAGGAACACTCCTCCATTGTTGGTGGGATTGCAAGCTGGTACAACCACTCTGGAAATCAGTCCGGCGATTTCTTAGAAAATTAGACATAGCACTACCTGAGGACCCAGCTATACCACTTCTGGTCATATACACTGAAGATGCTCCAACATATAACAAGGACATATGCTCCACCATGTTCATAGCAGCCTTATTTATAATAGCCAGAAGCTGGAAAGAACCCAGATGTTTCTCCACAAAGGAATGGATACAAAATATGTGGTACATTTACACAATGGAGTATTACTCAGCTATTAAAAACTATGAATTTGAGAAATTCTTATGTAAATGGATGTAACTAAAAAATATCATCCTGAGTGAGGTAACCCAATCACAAAAGAACACACATGGTATTTACTCACTGATAAGCAGATATTAGCCCAAAAGCTTGAAATAGCCAAGATTCAACTAACAGACTACATGAAGCTCATGAAGAAGGAAGACCAAGTGTGGATGCCTCGGTCCTACTTAGAAGGAGTAACAAAATACTCAAGGGAGCACATATGGAGACAAAGTGTGGGACAGAAACTGAAGGAAGGGCCGTCTGGAGACCATTCCACCTGGGTATCCATCCCATGTGCAGTCACCAAGGTTAGATGCTGATGTCAATGTCAGTAAGAGCATGAGGATAGGAGCCTGATATTGTTGTTTCCTTAGAGGTTTAACAGATTCTGACATATTCAGAGGCATATGTTCACATCTAACTATTAATCTGATGAAGGAGATCCCAATGGATGAGTTAGAGAGAAGACTGAAGGAGCTGAAAGTGTTTGTGGCCCCATGAGGAGAGCAACAATACCAACCAACCAAAGCTCCATAGAGTCTAAACCACCAGCCTGGGAGCACATAGGGAGGGACCAACGACTCCATCTCTATATCTAGGGGAGGATGGCCTTGTTGGGCATAGGTGGGAGAGGAGACCCTTGGTCCCATGAAGGCTGAACACCGAGTTGGGGGGTGTGGAATTTGAGGGTGGGGAGGTGAAAGTGGGACAGGGGTAGGTGGTGGCACATCCTCATCGGAGCAGGAGAAGGAGAGATGGGATAGGGGATTCCTGGGTTGTGGGGGGAATGGGGTAAGAGGATAAAATCTGAAATGTAAATATAATATCGAATAATAAATTTAAAAAATAGAAAAATAAAAAATGATGACAGTGCAGTATCAAGTGATAGACAATAATACATCAGTAGAATATAAATTAGAGAGACAGACAGACAGACAGACCGACAGCTAGACAATCTGATAATGATGATCCAAAGAGTTAAATGTAGGAAACATTAAAAGCTTGATAGAAAATACATGAGAAAATATTAATAGTTTTGTATTTAGTTAAAATATAATTTTATTATCAACTAACATTCATCAACTAAACCATAAACATTTTTCTTTATATTATTCTATTAGAAAATTGTTATTGAAAATATCCTTGAAATATTTGTACTCATTTTCATTAGTGAATTTATTTCAAATATGATTTTTCAAACTTATAATTGTTAAAAATAAAATATGATCTACCTCTATAAAGTTTTTATATATTTTTTTCATAATATCTATGGAGTGTGTGTATGTATTCTTACTTGTTTAAAAATATAGAGAATTAATACAATACCAAAGCTAAAAATATAACTTATTTTTAATTTTTAATGTAAATTAATTAAATGTCAATTATGATATTATGTAAAATCCATAAAATATGTTTTTGTAATGCCAGTATTATGCCAGCTTTTTAAAAATGAAAATCTAGCTTGAGGCTATTGTAGAAGATCACCTAAACCACATTCAAATAAAAAAAAATTGATGTTGTGGTTAAGCAAAGTAGTTTTTTCATGAAATTTTATTTTCCAAATATAATATTTCAGATAGATATGAGTTAAAGAAATATATATTTTAAAATCAGAGAAATATTTTATAATGAAAGTTTCTCTGCTGTCATTATAATTTTAAAATAAACTACAAATGTTTATGATTCCAAGAGCATTCAATTTTTTTTCACATTAAATGAAAATGTAGCATAATATCAGTCATAGCAGTGTATTTGGTTTGAAAAGCTAAAATGTGAAAGAAAAAGTAAGGCCTGAAATAGGTGTGTATTATGATTTTATTATGTTTATTAACAAATGATTGGTGCACGCTTTTAATCCCACCACTTGGGAAGCAGAGGCAGGCAGATTTCTGAGTTCAAGGCCAACCTGGTCTACAGAGTGAGTTTCAGGACAGCCAGGACTACACAGAGAAACCCTGTCTCGAAAAAAACCAAAAGCAAACAAAACAAAACAAAAGATAAAATGAGGAGATATTCATGTTGTGTGGCAATTTTCTCTCAGATTAAAACTGTCTTTTAGGGAAACTCATTAAAACACAAATGCTAAAAGTACATGCAATAGCAGGGTGTTCTAAAACAAGGAAAATTATTTAGTCCTGCAGGAAACTAAGTTAAGCTCAGAAAATAAGCAATCAATATCAGGAAGTCCCTGAAACTAAACACATTCACTGGGCTCCTCCATCCCAAAGTTACTAGCAATAGAGAGTGCTGAATGTCACTCTCAGTCAAGAAGAGCTGCCTATGAGGGTCTCAGAAGTGAGAAACCTGGAAACAGCTTTTCTTTTTCAACCTGTTATGTTGCCTGTAGATTTTGTAGTTTGTTCCAGATTTGCAGATTTGCAGATTTTCAGCTGGGGTAGGCTTCAAGCAATGCAACTTTCTTTGAGTGATTTATAATCTTGTAACTAAATTTTCATCTATATTCTTGTAAGTAACTTCCAATAAAACATAAATATTTTAGTAAGATGATATCCTGACTTTGGTCTGCCATCATTTGCTTCTTTATCAGGAGCAAGGAGATATTTGTTTACATCTCCCAAGAAATAGTGTAACAGCAATGTACTAGATACCTAGAAACTATTGTTTTTATCATTTTTCTGAGTATAGAATTATTTTCCTAAAATGCTACACCATATTCTCATTTACAAAAAAAAATCACTTAGGAATACATTTGAACATAGATAATGTTCTTGGTAATTGCTTCATAGACACTTTGCATTTTTCATGTTTAATATAAGCATCATATTCCACTGAGTGCTTGAAAAGCATTGAATTAGTCATTTAGTTCCAATTATCTGTATTTATCATGAAGACTAAATGGAAAATTTAACACTGTCACCTTGATGTTTGATTTAAATCTGATTTCTTATTTTATGATCCATGCTGACATATCATCACACTAATTGGTTGTCCAGTGCCAAATGGCCAGCTTTGTAAAATACATACAAGAAAGTTTTTATAGATTCAAGTGGTTATTTAGGAATATATAATTATACAAAATACACACACACACACACACACACACATATATATAAATGCAATAAAAAATAATTACAAAAACAAATCAGGAATTTAAAGGAGAGTAGGAAAAGTTATAGGGAGGATTTGAAAAGAGAAAGAAATAACAATATCAATAATAAACAACAAAAAGGTTGACAAATTAAAAAGTATTTGAGCAACCACGACTGTGCCATGGTTTGAGGACAAGAGGCTGTGGAAGGACAGAATTAAAAAAAAAATGTATTCGAATGATATTTTTTCTCTAATTGAGAAAACCATATATTCATGTTAATTGCAGCACTACTCACAAAAAGTAATCAAATCAGCCTTTGTACCCCTCAACATTTAGATGGATAAATATAATATATACACATAATGTTGAGTTATTCCTTATTTGTATAAAATGAATAAAATACTGCTATTTTAGGAAATTACATGGAGCTGCAGATGATCATGTTATATGAAATAAACCAAACTCAAAGAAACAAATACGATTCTCTTTCATAAGGAAAAAGAAGATAGATGTGAAGTTCAAAAGGACCCCTAGTCTGAAGCAGAAGTACAAAAGAGGCAGTTGTATAAGAAGTGGTACCAGAATATATATTTCCAATTGACTCAAAACTATTTTTTAAAAAAATCAAACTGAATCAATTTAACAGAAGAATCACAAGGTAAATTAAAATTTACTACTGTTTCTCCTAGTATACTACTAGAGAATTCTTTAATACTGGCTTTCAGTTTCTGAGAATGAGTTAAAAAATGTTTGAGAATTACTACAATTGATGCAAACATAGGTTATAGATAGGCAATAAATTCTATAGATAGATAAATAAGCTATGAGTTTATAGATAAATTATATATATGTATATATATGTGTGTGTAAATAGATTGATGATAGACAGATATAATAGATGAGAGATAGATAGATAAACAGATGATAAAAATATAAATAAATAGATGATAGATGATTGATAGATGATGCACAAAAGCAACCATTAGGTTATTATCAAACTATCACTACATACAAGGCAGTTAGAAGGGGACTTAAACCACTTCATTTAATAGTTAGAACAGTGAAATTTCACAAATTGATGTTCTGGTTTATTCACTATAGAAGACAATATTTGTATGAGTAGTCTCACAAAAAAATGATTTCAGTTTTAGAGTATTGTTCTTATAACATTGGTCCAGACTACATGGTGGAAACACTTGTCAAAGTTAGCAGAATATGTGCACAGGATGTATGAATCTTATTCTTCCTATCTATTACTTGAAATAAATAGATGTAAATAGAAATTATCCAGGCTTGGACATTTTTGCTTCTCACCATTCTTCACGTCAATTAAGTAGCAGGATCAACTCAGAAGCAGAATTTGTGAGAGAGTAACAGAAGAATCATATATATATATATATATATATATATATATATATATATATATATATATATTTCTTTAAAATACATTTCAGATTTTATCTCCTCACCCCATTCCCCCCACTACCCAGGAACCCCCTATCCCATCCACCCCCTGCCTCCACAAGGGTGTGCCACCACCTACCCCCTCCCCACTACCCACCCTAAAAGAATGTTTAAAAAGCTACACATAAACACTAGTTTGAGGAAAGTGAAGTAGCATTCAGAGTTCTGTCAATTTGTACAGTTCAGTAGTTATAGACTAGGATAACATTTGCATATTTCTAAAACATACATGACTGGGAGGATATCTCAATGGCACAATACTGCCTATCATAAATGTAGCAACATGTCTGATCACGTCAAATTCAAGAGGAAAAATTAAAAAGAATAAAAGATTTTTTAATATTTTCACCATAAAGAATAATCAATGCTTGTGAGACTAAATGTTTGTCTTGATTTAAACATTACCCAATATGAAATTTTATTGAAACTCAACATGACAACCAAGAAATGTACCGCCTTATGTGTCAACTTAAACTTAATTGAAATAAACATGAAAATTAAAGAAAATGTCATTGACCATAGAAGACTAGACCAAAAGGAAGAAAGGTAATAGTTAGTGTAAAGAACTCATCAAGTCTGGTGAGAGAAAAGTTTGAGATGGAGAAGACAAAGAATAATCCTGGAATCAATGAAATAGTTATCAGATGCCCTAAAATAAGAGATTGATATTTCAGGCATTTTTACAATGCATTTAAAGGTCCAAAGTATGTAAGCATGAATGATGAACTTGCTCACCATGGCATCTATGCATAGCTGCTAAAGCATGCATGAGAGTGAAGAATTAGAGGGTGGTTATAGATCTGGTAGCAAAATGCTGGCTAAGCTTCAACCCCTCTGAAGATATATGACCTGCAGATACCCATTCTATTTGCATCTGGCAGGAAGGTAGTCATGTAGAAAGTAGAGTCAGTATACATACCCAATGGTTTCTTAGTTTATTTCCTCACCTAGGATTCTCTGCATGTATTCACATGTTTATGAGCACATATCCTTTTTTACACAGGCATATTGGATTGTGGCACATATTAATGATATCATATCAATCAGGAACACTACTTGAACCAAAGTGACCACAAACACAACATGCAAGTATACTGGGTATTTGGATTTCAACACATATATTTAGAAGAACACAATTCAGTATGTAACAAACAGCTATTTGTTAAAAACAAAGCTTTAAAATAATCAGTATGAAAAAAAAAAGTTATCAGGATGTTAGCAATGGATACTGAGAGTAGACAAAAGGAAAAGTTTATGCACTAAACCGGGTACATATGTTCAGAAACAGTAAGTTAGATGATTATTGGTGAATAGAGATAAAGCAACTGAAGAGCAGATAAGTGAATAAAGGTTTAACTACTTCAGACGGAAGCCAAATCCACATTGTTTAGAGACTGTAAATATAGAAGTTAGACTACTGTTGAAGATGACACCATGACACTAATACTTTAAAGAATTAGAGAATATATGTGAGGAAGGGTACGGGGAAGAGAAGTATCTTGCCATGAAGCAGGAAGGGACATAGCTGTTCTTATGGCTTCATTCATATGTATTTACCATAACATTATGTCTTATACCCTTTAGTGTCTATAAGGAAAGGTAAAAAACTTTTCCCTAAAGGGTTTCTCACTATTTTCTATGATTGAAAAATGATATTTGTATGACTGGGTCATTCATGTCATCTATTTCTTAAATGTCATGAGTTCAGAGAAGCTTTCTTCTCAAAGTAATTAAAATCTCATTGGTGTGTTACTATCTAAAAATAATATCAACAATATCTAATATTTTGTTCATCATATCATGTGAAAATGCATTCTTAAGAGGAAAAGGATCCTGAGCTCTCCAAACACTTTTGCTTTCTCCAAAATCTGAGCATTGGATGGAACAATTGAGAAATGTGTTATTTATTGGATGAAACACAGTGTGTGCAATGATTAATCTTTTAGTCCCTAGTGTATAGAAAGACTCTTACACAGACGAGGCATAAAAAGTCTTGAGTTTATTGTAATCAAATAGCTGAATAAGCAAATATAATGATCTTTTCAATAATTATGAAGATCAGATCAGACACTTGGTAGAATTTTCTTGCTAATACCCTTCATAATGATAAACATTCAATGAAGTTTTGCTTGACACAGGAAGTATGGGAGGCTAATAATGGAATCAAGTGCTGTCGGTCCTATTTTTCATAGTGTACCATAGAGGAAGTGGGACTTTGCACATTAAATTTAGAGATCTTAAAAACAAAACAAAACAAAACAAAAATACTGTTCTTGCTGATATAAGTGTGTCCAGGGTTAGCATGATGATTCTTAAAAAGAGCAAAGAGGGGTATCAGAGTTACATTGAAGGAGTTTTAACCACAAATACTACAATAAACAATTTTGGCTGAAATCTGAAGATCTTATACTGCTGGTTTTGAAGACAGACTGAAAGGACATAAGTCAAAAAAAAAAAAAAAAAAAAAAAAAAAAAAAGAAAGAAAACCTCTAGTATCCAGAAAGCAAAATAAATAGATTCTCTTTGATGTGACTAGACACAATACTATACTGTGCACATATTTAGAATTCTGACAGCCAAAACTATAAATAATAAATGTCAGGTTTTTCATAATTTCTCTCAAAAGAAATAAAAGATTAATAATAGGAGTTGAGAGGTACAGAAGGAACAACTATTTTAATAGATTTATTGAATGTATAGAAGGATTCAGATATGATGAATTTTATTTACATATATATGCAAGTATGGAGATTCATAATTTTGGTAGTTATCTTCCTTGTGACTTTTGAATTTGTTTGTGGCCTGTTATGATTAAACCCATAAATTTTTAGCCCTTGTTCTCATTTACAGTCTGTATTTTTATTCATTATCTTTTAAATTGTACTTGATTTTAATCCATAAAAGAACTTGGCCTATAACTGAAACTCATTAATGTTATTACTCAATGGACTTAATGTGGGTCACAAATAGTAGTTAGGAAACAATGTTTTACAATTCTCAGCAAACTTTCGTGTTTAGTGTTGAAATTATGAGCCATAAATCAATATCATGTTCATATTTGGTCACTGATGGGAATATAGAACCGGGATCCACCCAACCTTGTAAAATAAGAATTTCCATATTTATGATTCTCAAGCAATCCTAAGCACATTACAGTTTGAAAACCATTTGTTTTTGGGTTTTTTTTTTGAGCCACTAGCTTTTTTATTTTTCCAAAAAAAATTATTTTCAGAGAAATTAAAATTCAGTTTCAAGACAAAATTAAACCTCACAATTCTTTAACCAAGGTCTTTTAAGGTGATATTATTATTTCCTCTGTTTTGCCTTCTTTTAATTCTAAAGCCTTAGTGAAACTATTTTAAAGTAATTTTTTTTCAGAGAACAATAGTTATTCTAACTCACCAATAATCAAATATGCACAGAATCCATGACTTTAGCCAAGTCAATAAATACAGTGTCATTATACCTGTAATACTTAATCTTTATGTTGAAAGCATCAACTCATTGTTTAATGTAATGTTTTACTTTAATTAGGATTACTACATAGGGCCTTGAGCACAGGGTAGAATCTATGTTGCTGTGTGACAGCATGGCATATGCTCTGTTTCTAGTCGAATATGACTTGCCTTAGAAGTATTTTATTTGGTTTACTTAGTTTTGATGTGGATGCCCATGCAGTATTTATTGACTTTATATCAACTGGTTAAAAAAATATGATAGATTAGAGAGAGAGAGAGAGAGAGAGAGAGAGAGAGAGAGAGAGAGAATCCCCAGTGTTAGAGAAGTCACAAATATCCTAAAGAATCATATCAGCAAAGTTAACGTTTTTATTAACCATTTTATTCATTTACATTTCAAATGATATCCCTCTTCCCTGTTATCCTTACACAAATCTCCCATTTCATACCCCCTCTTCCACCTCTCCTTTGCCTCCATGAGAGTTCTCCTCCATCCACTCACCCACTCCCACCTCACTGCTTTTAACATCCCCCTATACTGGGGCATCAAGCCTCCACAGGACCAAGGCCTCCCCTCCCTTTGATGTCAGATAAAGCCATCCTTTGTTACATATGTATCTGGAGCCATGAATCCCTCCATGTACAAGCTGGTTGGTTGGGAGCTCTGGGTGGTCCAGTTAGTTGATATTGTTCTTCTTATGGAATTATAATCCCTTTCAGCTTGTTCAGTCCTTCACCTAGCACTTCCATCGGTGTCCCTGGGCTCAGACCGATGGTTGGCCATGAGCATCTGCATCTGTATTGGACTGGTGCTCTGGTAGAACCTCTTAGGGAACAATCATTCCAGGCTCCTGTCAGCAATTGCTTCTAGGCATCAGCAGTAGTGTGGGGGTTTGGTGCCTGCAGATGGAATGAATCCCTAAATGGGGCAGTCCCTGGATGGCCTTTTCCTCAGTCTCTGTTCTACATTTTGTCTGTGATTTTATCATCACAGCAGCAATAGAAACTTTCAGTTCTTGGTTGACAAGCTGTGCGAACACACTGGACTCCTAGGGTCTCTGGTTTCTTTCTTGTTAAAAACGTAATAAGTTTTGATTTTCGTTTTTCTGGTTTTGTGAAGGTCTTTTGTTTTGTTTGTTTTTGTTTTGTTTATTGAATATTTCCCTCATTTACATTAAAAATATTGTTCCCCTTACCCGGTTCACCCCCCAGAAACCCCCTATCTCATCCTCCCTCACCTGCTTCTATGAAGGTGTTTCCCCACCCACCAACCCACTCTCGCCTCCCCGCCCTCTAATTCCCCTACACTGGTGCATCAAGCCTTCACAGGACCAAGGGCCTCTCATCCCATTGACGCCCAACAAGGCCATCCTCTGCTACATATGCGGCTGGAGCCATAGTTCACTCCATGTGTGCTCCCTGGTTGGTGATTTAGTCCCTGGGAGCTATGGGGTCTGGTTGGTTGATATTACAGTTCTTCCTATGGGGTTGCAAACCCCTTCAACTCCTTCAGTCCTTTCTTTAACTCCACCATTTGGGGACCCCATTGGAGTCCCTGTGTTCAGTCCAATATTTGGCTATGAGCATTCCCTCTGTATTTGACAGGCTCTAACAGAGCCTCTCAGGAGACAGCTGTATCAGGCTCCTGTCAGCATGCACTTCTTGGCATCCACAACAGTGTCTGGGTTTGGTGACTATATATGGGATGTATCCCCAGGTGGGGCAGACTTTGGATGGCCTTTCCTTCAGTCTCTGCTCCACACTTTGTTTATGTATTTGATCCTGTAGGTATTTTGTTCCCCTTTCTAAGAGGGACAGAAGTACCCACACTTGGTCTTCCTTCTTCTTGAGCTTCATGTGGTACATTTACACAATGGAGTACTACTCAGGTATTAAAACCAATGAATTCATGAAATTCTTAGGCAAATGGATGGATCTAGACAATATCCTGAGTGAGGTAACCCAATCACAAAAGAACACACATGGTATGCACTCACTGAAAAGTGGATTTTAGCTCAAATGCTCAGAATACCCAAGATACAATTGTGAAGGTTTATGTTTCTTGCTTTGTTTAATTTTATTTCCTGGCCTTGAGAGAAAGAAAATGAGAGAGAGAGAGAGAGAGAGAGAGAGAGAGAGAGAGAGAGAGAGAGAGGGAGAGACAGACAGAGACAGACAGAGAGAGACAGAGAGAGAACAGAAAATAAAAATAAGTATTAAATGAAATTAATTAGAATGAATTTTAGTAATGTCTTTATTTTCAGATGATGGCAGTATGAGTACAAGGTTATCCATTTTGGCACATATATAGCTTATGCACAGGACTATATTTAATTGAATATAGCCATATTTTGGAGGAAATTAATAATTAAGCTGGTGTGGCATTGTAGTTTATTTTATTTATTTATTTTTAGTGTGTGCTTCTGTATGTCCTCATGAGTGAGAATACTGTGATCAAATGCTCCATATGTCAGGCTGCAGTATGGAAAACTTCTTATACCATACCTTAATCATGCACCCATATGAGTGCCGCTACCTTCAAATTTATAAGTTATGTAAAGAAGCTGAGAGAGAGAGAAAGGCCAAATGATATACCTGTAACACATATCTAACTAATATATTTTAAAAGCATAATATAAAGGTGCTGACCATATTTTCAGCCCACTTTTGCTGCAGTCTCCACTATGAATATTTCAAATGTCTTCCTGCAACATTACACACTTCAGTGCCTCAAGAGTAGTTCACTGTAAAGATTAATGTAAGAAATTCACCCTGTGTGTTAACATTGAAGCATAGCCAGTGATGAAAGATGAGGAGACTCCAAATTATTAACATAAAAACAGAAAGAATGTGATTCCAAAGACAAACTTACCTTTATTTTATGTGTATGAGTTCTCTCTCTCTCTCTCTCTCTCTCTCTCTCTCTCTCTCTCTCTCTCTCTCTCTCTCTTTCTCTCTCTCTCTCTCTCTCTGTGTGTGTGTGTATGTGTATGTTTACCAGGCTGCATCTAGTGTCCATGGAAGTCAGAAGCCATGAAACTGGTATGACAGATGGTTTTGAGTCACTCTGTGAGTGCTGGAACTCATAATAGGTCCTCTATAAAAACTGCAAATATTCTTAACCTCAGAGACATCTCTCCAACTAGAAGGACTTCTGAACATAATAATAAAGTAAGATAGGCTTTAGAAATTTTTATAATATATGCACCCTTTGTAACAGTTTTTCTAAAACATGTTGTTCTGGAATACATCTATTTCTGAAAAAAAAGGATTATCAAAGGAGACAAACACAATTGCCTTAATATTTTAATAATGAATCAATTGTTCTAAGCACAGTTTTATTTATTGTCAATTTTTTATTTAAACTTGTATATCCACCTAAATAAAAATTATACTAGATAAATGTGTGCCCACTAGTATGGTAGTCCTCTACAACTGATTTAAATAAAAATAGATTACAAAAGTCTGATGTTGGCTAATATACCTTTGAAATTAAGTTGTTCTATTTTCTTACAAAATGAGGCAATTTATTGCCTATATACTGTCTGTTTTAATGTATAGCATATAATGAGTGACACATTTTCACCAAATGAGATACCAGGCTCTCATAGTTTTATTACAGTTTATTGTTCAAAGTTCACCACATATGATTTCTTAGGAGGAAATACAAGTCTATATTTTCATTTGAGAAAATAGTGAAAATACAATTACATATTTTATATTGAAGATTGTCAATGGAACAACTTCATGGTCATCTATCTGAGTGTAGTAGAGTTTAGGTTTGAGCAAAGGTACTTACATCCCAGTGGTCAGGAAAAAGTTAGAGAAACTGGCTAGGATCCTAATACATCTTTCCAAGGCATGTTCCAGTAGCATAACTTCTTGAAATTAGAGCAAACTTCCTAATGTTTCTACCCAATAGGAACACGGCTGATGAATCAAGTTTCCACATGTGAGACTTTGGGAGACACTTGAGAACCGAGCTGAAATTGGTATTAACTAACTAATTATTTAGAGATGTGAACTCAGGCCTTCTAGCAAAATCATTTGTAACCCTGACTATTACTAACACTTATGGAGCTCTTAATATAAAGACATTTAAGCTTAACTTCAGACAATTACAATTGAGTGCCTCTCAGGCAGATTCTGAGAAAGAGTACTAATGCTTTGTGATTGAATTGAACTAGTAAGTTTTTTTTTTTTTAAATCTGTCTTCTATGACTCATTGACTTGTAAAGAAGTTACAAATAGAATGCCTGTACTATCATCATAACAATTTCCCTTTAATATCCAGTGATAATTGACAAAGTATACCTCACCCTTTGTACTCGTTTCTCAAGCTCACTTTACAAGCCTGACTTTGCTTTTTGAGTTTTGAAAG
Organism: Arvicanthis niloticus; assembly: GCF_011762505.2. Lineage (NCBI taxonomy): Eukaryota > Metazoa > Chordata > Mammalia > Rodentia > Muridae > Arvicanthis > Arvicanthis niloticus. The sequence goes on from NC_047661.1 coordinate 57,822,672, forward strand.
CAAAGAAAATACAATTCCTTTTACAATGCACAAGTTACAGAATAGTTGAGGCTGTAGAGATAACTATAGAACTGTCATAATGAAGTTCACAATTTAAAGTACTAATTAAAGCAAAGGACACTTACTAAAAAATTTTCAGTATGTCATATTTTCTTTCTAGAAAGTAAACTAGGAGTTCAGAGGTAACATTCAGAATCCAATCCAATGATAATTGGAAGAGTACAATGTTATTCTTTTGATTCCATATATATGTGCTTTATTTATACCATTCCTAACTCTTTAAAGTCCCTCAAACTTTTTTGTCCCACACATGCCTCTTATAATTTAATTATAATCATATACATATAAACAATTAATATACAACTAAAACTTACTGAGTTCATTTACTATTGCTTGTGTAGATATGCTTTAAAGACTGACTAATTGGTACTAGAAAATCAATTAGGAATACATTCCTGGGGATGAATGTTTCTCTGTCTCTCTGTCTCTGTCTCTCTCTCTCTCTCTCTCTCTCTCTCTCTCTCTCTCTCTCTCTCTCTCTCATGCTCCTTTAGTAGTCATAAATTGCCTGAAGTTCTTCGTATAAAAGTAAGGCCTTCAAAAATTTCTCATATTGATATTGACTTGCCTACTAGTATTGTCATTGTTTAGGTTTCCTTTAGTAATCATATTGACATTTTATGGTTCTAGCTTCCCTGTCACACAAAAATGACACTGTTTTCCAGTGTATCTCCTGGCCCTCTGGCTCTTAGAATTTTCTACTGTCTCTTCTGTGCTGTTCCCTGAATCTTTTGGTGTAACATTTCAAGAGTAACACGCAGATATACTATTTGAGATTGGACACCACATAATCGATCATTACTTGAATTTTTGGAAGTTTTAGTTTTTCATCAATAGTATCTGATATAAGAGGAAGCTTCTTTGATGAGGAGTAAGAGCTAAATTTCTTTGTAGGTATAAGGGTAAATATTTAGAATAAAGTTAAACATAATACTTGATTAGAAAAGTGGCAATAGTATGCTCTGTTCTATTATAGGCTCTATGATCTTATCAGAGAGCTTATGGGTAGCTAGCTGTATTTATGGCACTAGTCACAAATTGCTTTTTATTGGGAAGGCTGTATTTCAATTTTGCAGATGTGGCATGCCACCAGGATATAAGTGCCATTATTCACCCTTGGAGATATCTTGATACACCACTAATTGTTGTCGTTCCTAACATCCTTATATCAGGAACTGGGCAGTATTATTCATTGATTGTTCTCTCTGATTTTTTATCCTCTGAGAATTATGTAGCCTCAGTATAATATCACATCTATAGGATAAGTAAGAAAACTTAGAACACTATTGCATATATATATATATATATATATATATATATATATATATATATATATATATCAGCACCATCAACATCTCCAAAGTAAAGAAATTCTATTGGTTAGCACTTCCATGAGCTCACAACCACCTGCATATAACTCCAACAGCTCTAAGGCATTCATCAACTTCTGGCATTAGTCAGGATCAGAATTGAATATACATATATACAGGTACAGAAAACTGAAATCAAATGATTTAAATTATATTTCTAATGTACTGAAACACATTAGGATCATCTGTAAAACTTAATGTGGCTTTGTAAGGTCTAGGCAGGGTAAAGGGATACCTTGGGAGTCCCACTCTCTTACAAGAGAAGGGGAGGGACCCAGCAAGGGAGGGACTGTAAAAGAGAGCAGCAGCATTTGGGATGTAATAAATAAATAAATTTATAACTAAATTAATTAAAAAATAATTATACTGAAAAATAGACAGACTAAAGAGAATTTGAAATTATCTTTCTTTAGGACATACTCTTTAGAATTATATCTTTTCTGGTCTTGGTTAAGACAAAGACTTTAAATTTTTTTTTTCAATAAATGAGTAGCCACACAAAAACTGATGGAAACTTTAGGCAGAGACTGGGTAATCCCATGGAAGAGGAGGGAGAAGAATTGTAGGAGCCAGAGGGGTCAAGCACACCTCAATAAAACATACAGAACCAACTAGCCTGGGTCCATAAGGGCTAATAGACACTGAACTGAAAACCAAAGAGCATAGATGGGAAAGGCCTAGGTCTTTAATTAATGTAACTGTTATAGCTGGATCTTCATGTGTGACTCCTAAAGCAGGAGCAGAGGCTGTCTCTGATTACATTGACTGTCTTTAGATCCCTTGCCTAGCCTCAACAGAAGATGTACCTAATCTTACTTCAAATTGATTTGCATTAGCTGGTTGATATTCTTTGAGCCTAGCTCTTTTCTGAAAGGGAAAAAGAATGGATTGTGGAATAGGAGTAGAGGAGGGAGGGGGAACTGCTGTTAAGATGTAAAACACATAAAATTAAAATAAAAATATGAGTAGCAGTAAAAATTATTCTAAACATCATTTATATTTATATACACAAACATGTTAAATTAGGAAAAAAGAACTGTAATTTTAGGATTCAATACTTTAAAAATGTAATGGGAAGTAGCCACAGATTTTGCAGTTCAGGTATTTTAAGAGGTAGGGACACAATGATTCATCCTACATTAAAGCAAAACAAACAACAAACAGCAATCACAAATAGTTATGTGGAATCAGTTACCACCAGGAGGGGGTGATTGGTCAGCTTTGTGGTACCCTATTGGTACCTCATTAGCATACCCCGTTCAGGAGGGGCTGCCACCAAACTGAGTTGCGCATGCGAAGTGCACTTGTAGCTGATACCAGAGGCCTAGGCCAGCGCCATCTTGGCCAGCCAAGTCGGGTCGGTGGCCTACAGTCTTGGAGTAGAGCTCTACAGAAAATGGAAGAAGAAGAGTATCCCAAGCACTTGGTGAGCAACAAACAGCACGGATGCTAACTAAGTTATGGCTGTGTTTACAGGAAGTATGTTTAAGAGGATAAGGTCTAGGTTGAGAAAGTGTTGAAGAGATGTGAGCTCACCTAGGAGGTGGCAGTGAATTTTGAAATAGGAGAATACTAATAGATAGGCATTTGCCCTCAGCCTAAGAGCTGCCTCAGGTGAGAGGAGTTGTTTTTTGCCTTGCTTGTTTCTTGTGGGGGAGGGGTAAATATAAGACCCAAAGACATTCACAACAGTCTATGGGCCAAGAGGTATAATGATTATGCTGGAGAAATTAAAATAATGGCTGCTTCCCCATTGTACCTGCTGGCAAAAAAAAAAAAAAAAAAAAAGTTCAACTTGTTTTTGTTCCTCTGCATCTGCTTCATCTGTTTCCTTCCAAATTTGTTAAGAATGAGAATGAGAAAGGACAAGATGGCTTTGGTTCCTCTAATGTATATTGGGTTCAATCTATTACTAGCAAGAGACCTAATCTTAAGTTATGTAACAATTATTAGAGGACAAGGTTGCCTTTGGCTTGGCCTTTATTTGATACTCTCACTCAGCTAAAAAAAAGATTGGTTATTGAATTAATTCAAAACAAAGTTCATTAAACTAATGGGACATTACAGCCTGACCTGCCTACTCCAGCTGCCATTCCAGTAAAGGCATATAAAATTATTATAGATCTAGAAGATTGTTTTTATGCCATCCCTTTACATTTCTGGTAAAAATGAGAGGTTTTACATTCCGTAAATTTGCCCATAATTTTTGAGAACCCATAGAGTGATATCATTGAAAAGGTTTGCCTCAGAGAATGGTTAATTGCCTTACATTATAAAAAAATGTTGTTGCTTTAATATAAGAAATCAAGAGTTTGAATCTTTTGATGTATATTATTCATTGTATGATATTTTATTAGCTGATCTCTCTGAAGTAGTTTTTCTGCAAGCCTTTGCTCTAATAAAATGATCTTTAAAATTGTGGAGTACTTGTTGCTCCAGAAAAGGTTCACAGGCAATATGTTTTCAACATTTGAGACCTTAGTTATATCCTAAGCAGATTGTGACACAGAAAATTCCAATAAAAATAGATAGTTTGGGCCAGAGAGCTGGCTCAGCCTTTAAAGGCTAGACTCATGACTAAAAATAGATTAGAGTTGAATTCCCAGCAACCACATGGTGGCTCACAACCATTTGTGGTGAGATCTAGTGCTCTCGTCTGGCTTACAACTATACATACATACATACAAAAAAAAAATGTAGTTGCTTTTAATCTGATTTGTGTTTAATGATTTTCAAGAGTTGTTAAGAGGTATTAGTTGGCTAAAACTTCATCTTAAGCTTACCATAAGAAAATTTGAACCTCTGTTCGATATTCTCAAGGGGGATACAAGTCCTAATTCTCCTCAACAATTAACTGATTAAAAAAAATAGGTTTGCTGAAAGAGTAAGCTGTTAGTTATCAACAGACAAATTATATAGACTATGATAAATTGTTGGCTATTTGTGTTATTGCTACTCATGTGCTCACAGCAGCCCTTTGGCAAAAGAAACCATTAATGTAGCTTCATCGTTCTTCATCTACAAGTAAAGTTTAAACATCCTATTATAAAATTGCTACTGTGTTAATACAAAATTATAACATAGAATCCTAAAAGCATTTTGGATAAAATGTTTATTCCTTATTCCAAAAAAGCAATTGAATTGGTTATTAAAAAATAATGATATTTGGCCTATTACATGGCAAAATTTTTAGACAAATTTGATGATCATTATTCAAAAGACAAGTTGTTACAGTTTTTCTCTATGCCTGCTTTTATATTTCCTGTAAATTTACTACTCATGAAGCTCATAGAAAAGATGTTTACTTTATTTACAGATGCCTCATCTATTGAGAAGACAGTATATGTAATTAGATCACATGTTCATTTTCTCGAGTTTTCCCTGCTTCAACACAAATAATTAAATTATGTGTTGTAGCCACTGTTTAAAATGCTGACAAATCAAGCTTTCAATTTGTATATTCATAGCCAGTATATGGCTCATGATTTATAATTGCTTAAAATTGTTCCTTTTTTAGATATTGCTAATTCTCAAATTTTATTTATAAAAAAATACAACTTAATTTATAAAACATGTATTGTTTCTTAACTTTATAAGACATTTAAGAGCTCATAGTAGATTGCCTAGACCCCAGGGCAATGCCAGAGCCAATTTGTATACTACACAGATTATGGGTCTTATAAAAACAATTGGCCATACAATCTTATTCTTTACAACATCAAAATAGTAATAGCTTGAAACAATAACTTGACATTTCTCAAAAGTGTGCACGTTAAATTACAAAAAATTCTTCTCAGTACCCTCAATTTTTTCATAATGGGGTTAAGCTTTGAGGAATTATACATAATCAATTTTGACAAATACATGTTATTCATTTTTGCTTTTAAAAAACTAAAATATATACATGTGACTTGATACCTTTTAGGCTTTCTAGTTACAACTACTTTAACCAAAAAAAAAAAAAAACCTAAAAATATAATTAGTTATTGCATATATTATTTTCCTGTGCTGGGTGTTCCATACCAGACTAAGATTGGTAATGAAACTGGCTATTGCAGTTATTTGACTACAGTCAAATATTTGAGATATTTTGTTGACAATTTAACATTACTGAGATTTCTTATTATTCTCAAAGACAAAAAATTGTAAAAGAGAGATTAGAAAACTTTAAAATAATATCTTCATGACTCTCTAAGTGTGGGAAAAACAGCTACTGGTGCTTCTTTCCTGGTTTTACAAGAAACTCTAAAAAATTGGCTTTTTAAACTAAAAAGTGGGAATTATATACCCCCAAGGTCACCAAAAGCACACTTTTGTCTTATTTTAAATTTTCTGCAAACTGATACTAAAGGTCAATCTGCAGCAGATTGCCACTGGCATCTGCTCACTTCCAGCTCATTTGCCAAGGTCATTTGGAGATTCCCCTTAACTAATACTCAGTGTTGTCCCGAACCTGTTTTAATTTGGGGTCATGGGTCAGTCTACATTTTCTCAGAAAAAGAAAATGGAGCTCGATGGCTGCCTGAAAGACTCGTCTGTCAAGTGGAAGACATAGATCTTGAGCCTGATAATTATGATTCTAATGATAAAGTGGCTCAAAATCTTTATCAGCCAGCTGATTTAACTTGGCATATAGTCTCTGCTCTTACTGGAGAAAAAGTGTTTTTTGTCAATACTTAAAGCCACCCACTATAAACCTGGTGGCTTGACTTGTATGTGATCCCTGATAATTAGCAGTTGGATTAGATACTGGAACATATCTGCTCTCAACCTTATTTTCTACATTGCTTGGATAATCATGATGCTTTTAACCTTTGAACCTTGTATTTTAAGCAGATTGATAGCCGTCACAAAGGATCGCTCTCAGCAAACTCAGCTATTCATCATGGCAGCTATACATCGCTGTGAAGAATTGCATCTAGTATATGCCCACAGGTCCTTTAGTCTGAATGTGGTTTTGATATATAAGGGAAAGAGTATGCCAATGATGGCCAGTTAGTCAAATACCAATAAGAATGTTCTTGAGCTCCTATAGGTTTACATCAATATGCTATGTATGTTTTCCTCAAAGATGGGTAATATATGAGTAATATAGACACCGACCTAAGCCAGGCATGATCACCCAGCCACTGGAGACCCTAGATGAGTTGAAATTTTGAGCCCCATCCAGATATTGGAACTGCCACCTTAAAAACTTAAAGGAGGAACTGTGCCCTACCCCCAGCCTTGAGCAGACCTGAAGGAGTCATTTACCATAGTAGACCAAAACAATAGGACCCAGGAGGCACTACCTGCTTTGGAGGCCTGCAGTCTGCTACAGAAGCTAAGAAGAATAGACTGCCTGCTGAGCTTGTGATGCCCTCACCCACACAGGCTGAAGCAAGAAAGAGTTCTGGTAGTGGGGGTTGGGGTTCCCCTTTATATTTGAAAGCAGAATATTAACCTTTGGGCTTTGATCAGAATACTTTGTCTTGGCCCTGTGTTTTCTCTCTCCATTCCCTTTTCATTCCCAGCCTTCCTTTCAGGTGAACCTGGTTGACTGCAGCTGCTGGCCAGCTACAGAGAAGGAAGCAGGTAGTTCAAAGAAGAGAAGTTGAAGAATGAGGGTTTGAGAAATTTAGAAATTTTTTGTTATTTTATATTTTTGTTTTATCTTTTTAAACAGTTTCATAAAAATTTCTATTAATATCTTAATTATTTCCAGAATTTTTTTTAACTTACATTTAGATCTTTTACAAAAGTTTTGTAAATTATTAATTTTGTACTTCTTTAGATTTTTTTTTTGTAATTGTAATTAAGGAAAAAATTTCCATTCATGACCTTTAATTTATTTTCTGGACTTCTACCATGGCATGTAGAAACAGTCTCAATTTTTAATCAAATGTTTCTTTTCAAGAAAAGCATAAATCCAAGTTCTCTGCTGTTACATTTCCCTATTTTTTTAAACCTCCTTAAAAAATAGAATTAAAGTTTTCAATTAGTCAAGTGAAAACTAGGGAGAAAGCAAGGCCTGCAGTTGCCTTTCTGCTTACAATATTCTCTTCTTAAAAACAATTTAAAAAAAAAGTCCATTTGGAATCACTTAAATGCTATGTCAGCAGATATATATGACACTGATTATCACAGTCATATAGATACTACTGACTTTCACAGCCATGTTGACTACTACCCAAGTGATAAGCAGAGGCAAACTGAGGCCCTTTGTGAACAAATGAGCTTGAACAGTTCCATGTAATACTAGGTAAGAGTTCTAACTGTGGATGATATAGTTGATTTGAATTAATTGCAGAGAACCATGGAGTTGACTTGCATTAACAGGCATAGATCAAAAATTTTTCAGGTTAGAGTCCAGGGCTCCTGGAGTACAATGTGTCTTACAGTTCCTGAGAAAACCATGTGCTCCCTCAGGCAGTGAAGCATTCAAGACTCTTAGTGTTTCTCTGTAAGTTCTCTTACTAGTCAAGGAAGCATGAAAGCTTGAAAGGACAATTGGTCTTAGACATTAATCTTGTGTACCTGGGTAACTTGCAAATATCATTGTATCCTGGCAATACAACTGTATTGATCCTGGCAATTGCCACTGTATTGTTTCTGATAAAGGTATAAAAAGTCTGATTGTTCTTAATAGAATTGTCACAGCCTCAGTTGTGTCTTGACCCCTTCAACCTGCCCTGATTCAATTCCTTTCTCTCATTTCAGGTGATCTTTGCCCAGTAATCATAAGAACATATAATTAATATTGATCATATTCATATTTTTAATAGTCTACTATAAGAAAAGTATTTTTTATCATATGATAAAATTAATTACAATCTATGTGTGGCTCTATGACCACTTTTTATCGAACACTTGATCCATTATTTAAAAGATTACTTAAGCTATGTTGCTGTGTCTTACAAATTAGGAGTGAAAATTATAAAATACTATTGTTATTATTTAGAAGTCTGAAATCTATTTTTAATTCAATTAAAATAATCTAGAAGTAAAAGAACTATCTAGTATAGCAAGTTTTTAATTTCAGTTAATATTCACTGACTTTCAAACAAAGACACAGTGTGATTGATTAGAAGATAAAAATATAACATTGAATACTCACATATATGAATGACTACACTGTCAAAACTTCTTAGAACATTGAGTTGTTATTAGATTATCATACTATTGTATTATATTGGTCATCAGTTATTTGGCTTTAGATATTTTGATATGTAGTTACAAATCTCTTAGGTAATAATGAATAAAGTGATTGTTGGTGGTAGTTAATTAAATATGATTCATTTCATTATGGTAATATATTTTTTCTCATTATAAACTTTAAACTGGTTAACTATTCAGTTGGCTGTTTCACTTTCATGTTCAAATAAAGGAGATAAGGAAAAGAAGCAGTGCATGAATTTAAAAAATTCATAGTGGCCTGATAGTCAAGAGGAAGGTGTGTAGACAGAAATTCTATTTGCTTCCAATGTGGGCCATAGTGTTTTATGTTGGATTGAAGTGGCATTCTCTGATAAGGGAAGCATTTTGGTGAGAAAATTCAGATCCTAAGAATGAGTCCTTTAATGTCTCAGACAGGTTTGCTGGCGTTTAGCAATCTGTTAAAAATTTATCTTCACAACTAATCTTTGTTTATTCTTCATGTTATATATGGGGGGCTTGCATGATTTAATGTTACAAACCACATTAAGACAAACAACACAAACTTTAGAATTTATCATCATTTCTTCCATATGAATATTTTATTTTTTAGATTATAATATAAAACATTTCTCCTTTCCCTCTCATCTTTCTAAGCCATCCCATTTCCTCCTCTTTGCTCTCTTTTAAATTTATGGTCGCTTTTTTCCTATTAACTGTTATTACATCCTTTCATGTTATGTATTTACATATATATTCCTATATATAACTCTCTCTCTCTCTCTCTCTCTCTCTCTCTCTCTCTCTCTCTCTCTCACACACACACACACACATACACACAAACACAAACACAGTCTCTCCCTGTCTTTGTCTGTGTGTCTGTCTCTCCCTCTGTCTCTCTCTCTACCTCCATCTCCCCTATCTCTATCCCTCTATCAATCTATACCTCTCTTTTCTCTCCTCTTCTCTCTCTCTCTCTCTCTTTCTCTCTCTCTCTCTCTCTCTCTCACACACACACACACACACACACACATACACACAAACACAAACACAGTCTCTCCCTGTCTTTGTCTGTGTGTCTGTCTCTCCCTCTGTCTCTCTCTCTACCTCCATCTCCCCTATCTCTATCCCTCTATCAATCTATACCTCTCTTTTCTCTCCTCTTCTCTCTCTCTCTCTCTTTCTCTCTCTCTCTCTCTCTCTCTCTCTCTCTCTCTCTCTCTCTCTCTCTCTCTCTTATACACATACACACACAGATATACCACATGGTAAAATTATGATACAGGAATATAAAGAATTACTATATTATAAAGATAATGATTTATTCAATTATATAGAACATTTTTAAGATTCCAGATAAGCTTTCATATTCCATATCCTGAATCCAAGAATGCTATTTTTAATATCACACCCTTAAATATAAATATCAAATAAAAGTGGTTCATTTCACAAACTCCAGTCTCCACTGAGCTCAGTTCCAAGTCAGTGGGTTTTTGAATGCCTGCCTGGTTCCACTCCCAATCCAGCTAACTTCACACACAGTATCTTTCTCCTACAGAGCCCTAAGGAAGAAGCCTACCTTTATCATAACATAAATGCTACAGGCTGTGGAGATTGTGATGCCTCAGCATAAAAATCATTTGCCCACAAGCCTAACAAACACACCTTCTAGGCCCCAAAATCCAGCAAAGGTAGCAGTGTAGACCACTCTGCCACCAGTGGATTTCCTGCTGGTGGATTTTTTTTCCTCTAGAAGAATGAGGCAAGCTAACTTCAAACAGCAACATCCCATTAAATATGAGATGGACTTTATTAAATATTAATTAATAACCTTAACTAGAGAAAATTGGGCTCTCTGAATATCAACAATCAGGTCCCTCCAGCTTTTAGCCACTGTGGTAAGGAAGATAAAGGTACTTACCTGTCAGCATCTAATGACTGCAGAGGCAGTCTGTGTACCCGTATCTGTAGCCATTCACCCGAGATCTCTGCCAGCAGCCTTTCCAGAGATGTTGTCACAGCAATCTCATCACTAGGGCAACAGTCAGCTTCTGAGGGCTGTAGCCTGTTTCCTTGACTGATTCAATCATGCTCAGGGGTTCTCCTGTCAGTTTAAGTCAAGCAAGGCTTTTTCTGCTGGTGTTTGCTGCCACTTCACTGACAGCTTGGATCAGAATGGTGTCTAATTGCCTTTGGGTCTTGTGTCTCTGGGAAAATTGTTTGGGAGAAATGAGTTCCGGGCTGCCAAATAGCTCCAACTTGGCATCCTTCCTATCCCTACTACCAGGTGAAATTTTTTCAACATAGATTTCTTCTCACTTCCTCACAGAAGCTTGACACCTCTCTCACTCCACACAAACATATATAGTAATAAATATATATAGTAATAAATAATGATGATGATAATGATTATGACAATAAATTTTTTAAAACAAACAATAGATAGACTTAACCATGCAAAGGGAAATCTGCATGGGCATAACTAATACATAATTTAACATGGAATCTATAAGATAAAAAAGGAAGATGAGTTTTTTTTCAATAATTTATCAATTTTACTTTATTTTCTGATCATAGTCTCCTTCTTCCTCTCTTCCCAGTTCTACCCTTACCAATCTATCACACCCATTGCCTTCCTCCCTTCTTAGAGAAGGAAAGTCTGGTGAAGAGGTTTAAAAAAAATAGAAGGTAAATTTATGTGAATAATTGAAATATGTATTGTCTCAAAATATTTGTGTACAACTATCATTGTGTTTCAGTAAATGAAGCCCAGTGTAAGAAATATAAACAGCCTCTTTAGCATCATAGACAGCTATAATATAAAAACTACCTTCAAAGTGACAGGCAATGACAGTGTAAAGAGGAGGACAGAATGAATAGAAGTAGTAAGAGAAATAGAAGGCTACTGAAGCAAACAAACCATAAAATGACTGTTAAGGATTTTGTAAAGACACTGGGTATACAATAAGATTGGATTAAAACCACCTAGTAAAAGACACAATATGACTGACTCTAAAATAGGTTTGATTTTGCATTAAATATAAGCTATTAGAATATGCATTAAACAAGCAGGTATGTGAACTCTAAATATTACTGCTAAGTGTAGTGGAACACCCTCACTTCACCACTTACTTCAGCTACTCTAGAGACTGAAGGAGAGCTATGGAGACTTTGATTTCAGCCTAGCAACCTTAGAAAAACTCTATGTCAAAATTGTACAAAGGAATACCAGGGTTGTCCTTGGAGAAATACTTTTGCTGGACATCCTTTAGACTCTTGATTTTTTTTCCTTATAGGCCAAAATTAAAATATTTCAAACCATCAAAAAATAAGAACACTCAAACATGTCTCACATTAAATATCCAATTTAAAAGGTTTTCAGAATATTGGAAAGAATCTCTTGAGTAGTTCATATTTTATTGGAATTTTATATGGATTTCTACAAATGATAGAACTATAATTTTTGAATATACTAAAATGTCTAATTTCAGTTTCACATTTTATGTTTTGATAGTTCATTTCTTAGACTATAGGTAGTTTGTATGTTGTTTTAATAAAGTTGTCATCTCCCCAGAAGCTTATTTGTTTTACAGACACAGACACACACATACACACACAAACACACACACACACAAACACTCCCACACACATTCCTGCACACACAATGATATAAGGTTATAAGGTATATATGTATATATATATATATATATATATATATATATATATATATATATTCTTTATATATTAAACTTAAGGTATATATATATATATATATATATATATATATATACACACACACACACACATTGAATTTAAGTTTGACGTATATTTTATGTTTTAAATATACATCATTGCACTGTAAATATAAGTAGTTTATAAGTGGGAATATTTAACATGTATAAACATTTGGATTACTTGCATTTATTTGTATTTTGATTCATGAGTACATATACAGAATACTTTTAATTAATACTGAAAATTGAAAAGATGTTGAATTCAATATTAAATGTAATGGGTTATGTTGAATAACATTAATATATTTTGAACAATATTAAATTTCAAATATATATTTCACACCAATCAGATTTTCTTTTCTAATTTTGCCTTTACTACAAACATCAAATTCATGTTTTTTTTCCGAATTGTTATTTCCGTTTTCTTTACAGTTCTTTTCAGATATAAAAGGGCATACGTGATAGCTCACAAAACTGGAAAACAAGGACCATAATGCATAACCTCCATGCTAAGCTGCCTGGGAGAGGCTATGTTAAATCAATGTTAATATCTAGAGAAGTCCTCATCTCTTTATATGAGGTCAACTAGGCTATAGGAGGAGTTCTGGTTGTTAATTAAAAGCCAGAAACACTGAAAAAAATTGTAAAATGGGTGTCCCATGACTAAAAGAAATAATTATACCCCTACTCCTGCAGAAGGCACATATGATTCCAGTGAGCTGTTATTGCTAAAATCAAGTAATCCAAATGTTTATACATATTAAATATTCCCATTTATAAACTACTTATAGTTACAGTACAAAGATGTATATTTAAAATATAAAATATAAATCAAGTTTAATATCAAAATCCATGTTGGCCTCCAGGCTACTTCAATCCCTCTTCACATTTATTTGTTACATATTTCAAAACCTTGACTCTAGGATCCTGGCCCATCTCACTTCCTCAGCTGCCCAAGACTTTTTATTCTGCTTCTATTATTTCTTGCTACTCTCTTTCTCATGCTATTTTCATATCTCCACACTTTCCTCTTCCACTATCTTGCTCTCTCATAAGTTATCCCTGGCTGTCTTTATTCTACTCTTCTTTCTTTGCTATGGATACTTCAGATGTCTCTGGATATTTTCTCTTCTATTTACAACAAACCCCTCTCCCTACTCTTTTTTAAAATTTATTTCAGTCTGCTTTTATACTATTTTAATTACATGCAAGTATGAAGATCAGTTCTAGGTTGAGGAACTAGCAATATAAGAGATGTAAACAGTCAAGGGACAAGCAAGAAAATAAACAAAATAGTCAAAGAGCAAGCAAAGCAATAAACAAAGTCTGTGATCACTGTTTCTAAGGACTTCTCAAGATGACAAAAATATCTGAGCCTACTTAAAGGCGTGACTTAAAGGCATGACTTAGAAGTGAGACATATAAAAGGCAGACAGAAGAAAGTAGTAGGCACTTGAAACTTGAGACAGGCAACTAGGAATTAGACACTTGGTACTTGAGACTTGGAGTAGGTAACTTGGAACTGGGAAAGAGACTAGCAGCTGGAACAGGATAAGGACTTGAAATTTATTATATCTGGAACTAGGATTAGGACCTGAGACTTGGTACTAGGAACTAGGGACATGGAGAGAAGAAGAGATACTGAAGAATAAACGGGATTGATTCACACTCTGTCTGGTCTCCATTCCTTGAGTCTGTCCTCATGCTCTCTCTTGATGAACCCTGGCCCGACCCACTAACAGGAGCAGCCTGGGGCAGTGTGGGCTCTAACAATTTAGCCTTCAAGGCTTTTGGCAGTGTGGGTTCCAACATTGACAGAGCAGTTCACAACAATGGGTGGGGGCATGCTCATAAAAGCAGGAGAGGGGATAGGATAAGGGATTTGGGGGAAGGGTGGGGAAGGGGATAACATCTGAAATGTAGATAAATAAATTATCCAATGGAAAAAAAAGAGTGGAACTGACTATTGCAGTTGAGCATTTGATACGTTTTGTTAACAATTTAATATTACCCATATTACTGAGATTTCTTATAATCCTCATGGACAAAAGATAAAGGAAAATGCATGGGGCCCATGGAACTCTCCTCACTCTCTTAACCACTGTTCTATTGCTGTGAAAACTGTCATTGACCAGGGAAACTCTCATGAAATAAAGAATTCAGTTGGTGGTTTATTTACAGTTCCTATGTTTAATATGCTGGTGAGGAACCTGGCAGTATGCAAGCAGGTGCTGTATAACAGTAGCTGAGAACTACATCCTGATTCATCAGCAGAGAAAGAGATTTAGTCTGGGGTGAACTTTTGAAGCCACAAAGCTTACCCCTGACCAACATCTACCAATAAGGACATACCTCCTAATCTTTAATCCTATAAAAATAGGTTCACTTATTGGTGTGTAAGCATTCAAATATATGAGTGAGGGACATTTTTATTCAAACACCCGTATTTTACTATCTTGTAACCCAACATTTACAGCCATATCATAATACAAAAACATTTAAAGATAGACTATGAGGGCCAAGTATGTTTCATGAGTTTGTACTATAAAATTTGCTTAAAGTTTGGTTAGAATAACAGTATAAAGATTGTTCATTTGTAGTTTATCATCCCGTAAGTCTGATCAGTCTACTTCAAAACATTCTAAAATGAAGAAAAAAATAGTTATAAAACAGAGATATAAGGTCCTGAAGACAAAAAGCAAGGTCAATTCTTGAATTACTTTCACTTTGTGATGTCTCAGAGGACATAAAGTAAGTTTCCCTTTGTTTTTATTTTTATTTATTTTTTTATGACAATATAGTTTTAAAATCACCTGAAATACCTCCACTCACTTAGCTTAGCCAATTCATTTTAAAACAAAAAGTCACATACAGGATAATTATATGCCCAGTTAAAGCCTTCTACCGTTCAGTTGCAGAAGACTGAAGAAACTGAACCTCCTGATGAATTATGTGTATCAAAAAAGATATGCTTGTATTTGTTTTTTCAAAATTTCTCCTACTTGTAAAACGCTTGTTAAATAGGGCATTTTACACTGAAGAAAAAAGATTGCATGCAAAATATGGTCAGTGGATGCAGAGACCCGGGAGTGTCTGCTAGGGTAACACAGGAGCAGCCTTCTCAGCTTGGCACACTTGCTCTTCTGGAGGCATCTTAGAAACCTGTCCCTCAGGCTGACATTATAAGGGAGCCTCATAGAGCTAGAGAAGCAAGCACATGGGTCCCCTGTAGAGAGGGCTGGAGCTATACACTTCCTGGAGGTGAACAACCATCACAAATTCAGACAACTTCACAATGGCAAAAAGTTTAGAGTATCTTTCCCCTTTTCAAGCATCTTTTTCATTCTTACTCCTTCCTTCATTTCCTTTGTATACATTCAGGTTTCAGAGGCTCAAATTTGAATACTAATAGGGTTTATCAGCTCCTTTTTACTAAAACACAGTAGTCAGTGCTTCCAAATTGTCCTGTGCTGTTTGTTCTGAGTTTAGACTCTGATTTTAAAAAATTCGATGTGGCTTTCCCATTTCACATTCATGTATGCTTTTTTCTCTGCATGTCCTTAACTCCTCTGCTGGGTCTGTATCATAAAAACAGAAAATGGAAAAAAAAAAAACCCTAAAACATATACGTAAGGTAAAAGTTAAAATTGAGCCTAGTAACATTACTTAGAAGGACTTGGGAGGTTTTAACTCTTTCTTCTCCTCTCTTCTAGACTTCATCTCTAAAAATACAGCCATCCCTCTAACAATGGACTCAGCTTCCTTGAGATAAGCTACCTTATTCCTCATAAGTGCAGCCTAAGGAGAAGAGGTGGGTCCACAAAAGCCTCAACTTTAACTCCTCTGAGATACTGGCTCCAATGTCATAGTACTCATGCCACATCCATTTATAGACAAGAAAACAGGACTTAAAAGCTTTTTATTCTTTCACCAGGGCCTTTGAAACTGTTTTGGGTTGGTCTTGCTTACCACAGGCAGCATTCCTCAGGCAGATGGTGCTGGGCTACAGGAAAAGGATAGATGAGAAAGAACTAATAAAACCTAGAGAGCAAACCAGAATGCAGCATTCCTCCATGGTCCTTGCCTTCACATATCTGACTTGATTTTTTGTTAATATCCACCACAATGAATTATTGTGACATAGATATGTAAGGCAAATAAATACTTTCTTCTGCCAAGTTTCTTTTATTAGAATGTTTCATCCTAGAACAAAAGGAAAACTAGAATTATTAGTTAAGGTTACTTAAAGAAACAGACCTAATAGAATGAATATATATATATATATATATATATATATATATATATATATATATTACCATACATACACAGACAAACACATACACACAGAGAGAAAGAGAGAGAGAGAGAAAGAGAGAGAGAGATGATTTATTAGACTAGCCTACAGGCTGTGGTCCCACTAGTCCAACAAAGGCTGTCATTTGATTGAAAGTCCAATAATTAAGTAGATTTTCTGTCCATAAGGTTGTATGTCTCTACTGAACTTTAGTATATACCTGGATCCTGAAGAATTAGTGTCTACTGCCAGTGAAGACATGAACTTGACAGAAAAAGAGAATGTGAAAATGTAGGCAAAGAGCAAAGTCATCCTTCTTTAGCTACCACCAGATGTAGCCTTACACACTTGGGTTTTAGTTAATTTCAGATGTAGTCAAATTGACCACTAATAATAGCCATCACACAAGAACTGAACCTTATTTAGCAAATTCCTAACAGACTTAAGCAGGCAGAATTTACAATATAAAGGAAAAAGAAAGAAAAGCAAACACACACACACACACACAAAGAGAGAGAGAGAGAGAGAGAGAGAGAGAGAGAGAGAGAGAGAGAGAGAGAGACAGAGAGAGAGAGAGAGAGAGACAGAGAGACAGAGAGACAGAGAGAGACAGAGAGAGAGAAAGACAGAGACAGAGAGATGTTAAGATAAAGGTAATGCAATCAAAAAATTAGAGAAATGAGGGAAAGAAAAATTAACCACCACACATAAAGATATAATAATCATAGGATAAATTTTGATGATACAGTATAAACAGAAACAAAATCTAGTAACTTGTCTGGACAATATCACAAGATCATTATCCTATAAGTCATAAAATTCAAGGCTAATAAATTATATTAGCATGTAACTTTGTTTTACTAATATTGAGGCCTTTGCTATACCATAATAAAATTTTATTCCAGAAACATGGTAGTGAAAGATGTACAAAATAATTAAACTATGTACATGAACAACACCTGTGCAAGGGGAAGGAATTTTTTGACAAGCCAATCAACTCTATAACATTTTCTATTTCCGGTATTGTAATTTTTTAAAAATGTAACTTTGTGCTGGAGAAGTGGCTCAGTGCTATACTTCCACTTCCAAAGAATAACATTCTTTATCCTCCAGTTTTGGAGGATCTAGTATGTGTGATCACTAGTCATGTACATGCTGCATATATGTACATAAAGACAGGATATGCTACATATAAACTTATAATACTTTAAAATAAAAACTTACAGTTAAAGAATATTGGAAGCTAGAGGGTGAATTGCCCCTGCACAAACAAGAGCAGTTTGTTCCATCACACTAATCATGGAGTGTTGAGATTGAACTCATAAAGAAAGAGATCCTTGCAGTTCACTGACTAAACAGTGTAGAGTGTGACCTGTGCATTCACTGAGAGAGAATGTCTCAAGCAAAAAGAACGAAGAACTATAGAACAAAATATCATGAATCGGTGACTTATTTTTCACTTCCACATATCACACACACACACACACACACACACACACACACACACACACACAGGCTCACAAGTGTTAGCAGCAGTGTATAGGACTCCGCTCCACATCACTAACAACTTTCAATATATAATCATTTTTCTTTCCTTTGTGGTATCTTCACTACCTGCTGTTTTATTCTGAGCTTGTATCATGGTCTTTGAATTTACTATTCTTCCTGTCAACTATGTTTCATTTCATGCATGCTGATTGCAGCAATTGAGAGCTTTGAAACTAGTAAAGCTGCTCTATAAACTGATGCTCCTACAAATATTTTGTCAGTGTAACACATGGGGACCTGAACTAACAGGCCTGCAAAAGTTCATATTCTCAGTATAAATCTGGATGTGGAGAACATTTTATAGAATAGACTCTAGATGATGTGAAACAAAAAAAAATCACAGCTTGTTTTCTATATTTTACAGTGATTTATTGAATCCAGGAAATAGCACATAGTAAGTATAAAACTAGATACTTTCAAATAGAGTTAAACGTTTTTCACTTAACATTTTCTCCTTTTGTTTCAGTACAATCTTTTATTTGAATTTAAAGAAGCTTACAGAGAAGAACAAGGAAGAGGAGGAGGGAGAGGAGAATTAAGAGGAGGAAGAAGAGGAGGAGGAAGAGGAGGAAGAAGAGAAGGAAGAGAAGGAGGAAGAGGAGGATAAATGGAGAAAATATAAAAAGTCTAGGAAAAGAATCAAGAAATAAAGGAAAGGCTATTACCCTCTTTCATTATCCAAAAGGCTTTCTTCCAGATTTTATAAATAATTTTTCACTCATTAATTCTGCTACAGAAACAAAATATTTTGCAATTTCTATAAATATGGAGCAATTATTAATACTATTAGAATATAATTCACATGTCTTAAAGAGGTTTTTTAAACTTAACTTCAATTAAAGCTATACAGGACTAGAGTCACATAAGTTATGACAAGTTTTTGGAAAAGATAGCTAGTGCTGCAAGGTCAGGGCAAGATAGACATCAACACAAACCCTGTTAACCCAAGATCAATCCAGTAATTGTTCCCACACTCTGTTTTCTCATTAAAGGTAGAGAATTCTGATGTCGGTCTGTGCTAAGTGATAGCTGCTCCTGCCACACTGAATCACAGTAGCTTCTCCTCCTCTCCTTCTTCTCCTCCTCTCCTTACTCCTTCTCTTCCTCTCGGTACCCCTCTCATCTTAGCTCCTCCTACATATCACCCTACCTGTTGAAATAAAACTTTTCTCTCAAAATACAAATAGAGCATAATTATGCCAATTTGTACCAGTGAGGTACAAGATAGTCCTAATACCCAGTCCATCATTTTGTTAACTAACTAGAACCTCTGTCATCTCTCCTAACTAAAACACTTACTTTTGAACCTGGATTTTTTTCTTGGCTTTAGAATGAATGTCAGCTGAAAACCATCCATTCAAATCTTTTCTATCAAAGTAAATAGCCAGGATTGGCTCTGAGACTATAAGTTTTCAACCCTTTCAGAAATCCAGAATGACTGAGTTAACTAAAATTATCGATAACACAAAGCATAGCTTCTAAAACTTAGCCAATTTATAGAGACTGCTGAACACCTGGATATTCCCTATACTACAAAACGTTGGAGCATCTGATCTTCAGCCTTCTGGACCAGGATCATCTGCCAGACCTAGTGATGCAGAATTATTAAGGGCTGATTACTCTGTCTAGGCAGATATAATCAGTCGACTATTCTGAAAGTGTGTCCTTTTCTGGACAGTAATTTGTCTGTAGATGAAAAGAGGCAATTCTTGCCTAGTGGCTGTCTCACCACAACTGGAGTAACTCCAAAGATGGTCAATTTCTTCTTAGAATTTAATACAGGAAGCTGTCAGGAGCAGACAGGTCTCTAATCAAAATGAACATTACTACAGAAATGTTTGTCACGTCAATTCTGTGAACTTCTGACATTTTGAAAACCAACTATCCATGTAAGGTAATCTGGACTGTTGTCTATTAACACCACTCAGCTATTTCTAAATAAAATATAGAAAACACACTTACAATAAACTCCAAGCCATGAATTTGCTATAGTCCCTTAACTCACAGGGTCACCATCTCAAATCAGTTGAAAAAGGTAAGAAGGACTGGATCTAGGCCTTGTATTCCTAAATGTATTATACAGGCACAATGCCTATGAGAGTATCAATATTCATCTCACTTTTATGTCAATAAGAAGCTTGTACCAAAGAAAACATTAAATTTGAAATCAAAGTAAATTTTGTACCATTTAAGAAATTATAACTTCATCTTGATAATAATTATACAGATTTCTACCAATAGGTTATAGCTATGCAATAAATCCTAGCTAATCCTCCCTATTCCCACAAAAGCCACTACATTTCCCTAGAAAGACAGCCCAATATTAACCACCTTAGTCCCCAAGCCCAGGGAATAGGGGCACTGACTCTTCATTAACTTCTTCAAGCTGATTATGGGCATTGAGATATTAGAAGAGGTGTGGGGGAGGAGTAAGTTGATAAGCCTCTGATGCTGTGTCTTCACAGCATCCAGTTGGAATTCCAGGACCTCAGAGGTTTGAGCAGGTCTTCATAGCTTGCTTGATGAGTAGATACACCAAGGCTGTGTATTCTGCAATGTACAATTCTCATAACAAATTTTAGTGTCAAGATAATTTTCTTAAAAGGGTTGAATTTTATTAAAGATGTTGGTTCTAACAGCTTTTGTTTTCCCCCTTTTTTGAATATAATATTTACATTTAGAATTTTATCCCTTTACCCCATTCCCCCCACCACCCAGGAACACCTTATCCCATCCCCCTCCTCCTGCTTCTATGAGGGTGTGCCCCCACCTACTCCCCACTCCTACCTCCCCACCCTCAGATTCCCCCCAACTCAGTGTTCAGCATTTATGGGACAAAAGATCTCCTCTCCCACCTATGCCCAACAAGGCCACCCTCCCCTTACATATACAGCTGGAGTCATGGATCCCTCCCTATGTGCTCCTAGGCTGGTGGTTTAGAACCTGGGGGGCTCTGGTTGGTTGGTATTGTTGCTCTACTAGTGGGGCCACCAACCCTTTTGGCTCCTTCAGTCTTCTCTCTAACTTCTTCATTGGGAACCCTTGATCAGATCAATGGTTAGCTGTGAGTATCTGCCTCTGGGTATGTCAGACTCTGTGGGACCTCTAAGGAGACAGCCTTATCAGGCTGCTGTCAGCATGCACTTTCTGTCACCCATATCAGCTTCTATTTTTGGTGACTGCACATGACATGCATACCCACATGGAAAGGTCACCAAACAACCTCTTTTTCAGTTTCTGTCCCACACTTTGTCTCCATATTTGCTCCTTTGGGTATTTTGTTACTTCTTCTAAGTAAGACCTAGGCATCCACACTTGTTCTTCCTTCTTCATGAGCTTCATGTGGTCTGTTAGTTGAATCTTTGTTGTTTCAAAATTTTGGGCTATTATCTGCTTATCACTGAGTAAATACCCTGTGTGTTCTTTTGTGATTGGGTTATCTCACTCAGGATGGTATTTTCTAGTTCCATCCATTTACCCAAGAGTTTCTCAAATTTATTATTTTTAATAGCTGAGTAATATTCCATTGTGTACATGTCGCACATATTTTGTATCCATTCCTCTGTTGAAAGACATCTGGGTTCTTTCCAGGTTCTGGCTATTATAAATAAGGCTGCTATGAACATAGTGGAGCATATGTCCTTGTTATATGTTGCAGCATTTTCTGGGTATATGCCCAGGAGTGGTATAGCTGGGTCCGCAGGCAGTGCTATGTGTAATTTTCTGAGGAACCGCCATACTGACTTACAGAGTGGTTGAAGCAGTTTGCAACCCCACAATGGAGGAGTGTTCCTCGTTCTCCACATCCTCGCCAGCATTTACTATCACCTGGATTTTTGATCTTAGCCATTCTGACTGGTGTGAGGTGGTATCTCAGGGTTGTTTTGATTTGCATTTCCCTGAATACTAAGGATGTTGAGCATTTCTTAAGGTGCTTCTCAACCATTCGAGTTTCCTCAGTTGAGAATTTTTTGTTTAACTCTGTACCCCATTTTTTAATGGGGTTATTTTCTTGTCTGGTGTCTAATTTCTTGAGTTCTTTGTATATATTGGATATTAGCCCTCTATCAGATATAGGATTGTTAATGATCTTTTCCCAATCTGTTGGTTTTTCATTTTGTCTTATTGACAGTGTCCTTTGCCTTACAAAAACTTTGCAATTTTATGAGGTCCCATTTGTTGATTCTCAAACTTAGAGCATAAGCCATTGGTGTTCTATTCAGGAACTTTTTCCCTGTGCCTAGGTATTCAGGGGTCTTGCTCATCCTTTTCTTCTATTAGTTTCAGTGTATCTGGTTTTATGTGAAGGTCCTTTAACCACTTGGACTTGAGTTTTGTACAAGGGGATAAGAATGGATTGATTTGCTTTCTTCTACATGCTGACCTCCAGTTGAACCAGCACCATTTGTTGAAAATGCTGTCCTTTTTCCACTGGATGCTTTTAGTTCCTTTGTCAAAGATCAAGTGACCATAGATGTGTGGGTTCATTTCGGGATCTTCAATTCTACTCCACTGATCTTCCTGCCTGTCTCTGTACCAATACCATGCAGTTTTTATCACTACTGCTCTGCAGTACAGTTTGAGGTCAGGAATGTTGATTCCCCCAGTAGTTCTTTTATTGTTGAGAATAGTTTTTGCTATCCTGGGTTTGTTGTTACTCCAAATGAATTTGCAATTGCTCTTTCTGTCTCTATGAAGAATTGATTTGGAATTTTGGTGGGGATTGCTTTGAATCTGTAGATTGCTTTTGGCAAGATGGCCATTTTTATGAAGTCAATCATGCCAATCCAGGAACATGAGGGATCTTTCCATCTTCTGAGATCTTTAATTTCTTTCTGCAGAGACTTGAAGTTCTCATCATACAGATCTTTCACTTGCTTGGTTACATTCACTCCAAGATATTTTATATTATTTGTGGCTATTGTGAATGGTGTCATTTCCCTAATTTCTTTCTCAGCCTGTTTATCCTTTGAATAGAGGAGGGCTACTGATTTGTTTGAGTGATTTTATATCCAGCCACTTTGCTCAAGTCATTTATCAGGTTTAGGAGTTCTCTGGTGGAAGTTTTAGGGTCACTTATGTATACTATCATATCATCTACAAATAGTGAAATTTTGACTTCTTCCTTTCCTATTTGTATCCCTTTGACTTCCTTTGGTTGTCTAATTGCTCTAGTTAGGACTTCTAGCACTATATTAAATAGGTAAGGTGAGAGTGGGCAGCCTTGTCTAGTCTCTGATCTTAGTGGGATTGCTTCAAGTTTCTCTCTATTTAGTTTGATGTTGGCTGCTGGCTTGCTGTATATTACTTTTATTATGTTTAGGTATGGGCCTTGAATTCCTGATCTTTCCAAGGCTTTTAACATTAAGGGATGTTCAATTTTGTCAAATGCTTTCTCAGCATCTAGTAAGATGACTATGTGTTTTTTTTCTTTGAGTTTATTTATGTAATGAATTACATTGACAGATTTCCAAATATTGAACCATCCCTGTATTCCTGGGATAAAGACTACTTGATCATGATGGATAATTGTTTTGATATGTTCGTACATTTGGTTTGTGAGAATTTTATTGAGTATTTTCTTATCAATATTCATAAGAGAAATTGGTCTGTTGTTCTCTTTCTTTGTTGGGTCTTTCTGTTGTCTGGGTATGAGCATAATGGTAGCTTCATAGAAGGAATTGGGTAGTGTTTCTTCTGTTTCTATTCGATGGAATAGCTTGAAGAGAATTGGTATTAGGTCTTCCTTGAAGGTCTGATAGAATTCTGCACTAAAACCATCTGGTCCTGGACTTTTTTTTTTGGTGAGGAAACTTTTAATGACTTCTTCTATTTCTTTAGGGTTTATAAGACTGTTTAGATAGTTTATCTGCTCCTGATTTAATTTTGGTATCTGGTACCTGTCTAGAAAATTGTCCATTTCATCCAGATTTTCCAATTTTGTTGAGTATAAGCCTTTGTAGTAGGATCTGATGATTTTTTTTTAATTTCCTCAATTTCTGTTGTTATGTCTCCCTTTTCAGTTCTGATTTTATTAATTTGGATACTGTCTCTATGCCCTTTGTTTAGTATGGCTAAGGGTTTATCTATTTTGTTTATTTTCTCAAAGAACCAGCTCCTGGTTTTGTTGATATTTTGTATAGTTCTTTTTGTTTATACTTGGTTGATTTTAGCTCTGAGTTTGATTATTTCCTGCCATCTACTCCTCTTAGGTATGTTTGCTTCTTTTTGTTCTAAGGCTTTCAGATGTGCTGTCAAGTTGTTGATGTATACTCTCTCCAGTTTCTTTTTGTAGGTACTTAGAGCTATGAGTTTTCCTCTTAGTACTGCTTTCATGGAGTCTCACAAGTTTCAGTATGAGGTGTCCTCCTTTCACTAAATTCTAAAAAGTATTTAATTTCTTTATTTCTTCCTTGATCAAGTCATCCTTGAGTAGAACATTGTTCAGTTTCCATGTGTATATGGGCTTTCCATTGTTTTTGTCATTGTTAAAGACCAACCTTAGTCCATCGTGGTCTGATAGGGTTCAAGGAGTTATTTCAATCTTTTTGTATCTGTTGAGGCTTGTTTTGTGACCAATTATATGGTCTAATTTGGAGAAGGTACAATGAGGTGCTGAGAAAAAGGTATATTATTTTGTTTTACGGTGAAATGTTATCATATCATATCATATCAGTTAAATCCATTTGGTTTATAACTTCTGTTAGTTTCATTGTGTCTCTATTAATTTCTGTTTCCATGATTTGTCCATTGCTTAGAGTGGGGTGTTGAAGTCCCCCACTGTTATTGTGTGAGGTGTGATGTTTGCTTTGAGTTATAGCAAAGTTTCTTTTATGTATGTGGGTGCCCTTGCATTTGGGGCATAGATGTTCAGAATTGAGAGTTCATCTTGGGACATTTTTTCTTTGATGACTATAAAGTGTCCTTCCTTATCTTTTTTGATTAGGTTTGGTTGAAAATCAATTTTATCTGATACTAGAATTGCTACTCCAGCTTGTTTCTTGAGACCATTTGCTTTGAAGATTGTTTTCCATCCTTTTGCTCTGAGGTAGTGTCTGTCTTTGTCACAGAGCTGTGTTTCCTGTATGTAGTGAAATTCTGGATCTTGCTTATGTATCCAGTCTACTAACCTATGTCTTTTTATTGAAGAGTTGAGTCCATTGATATTAAGATATATTAAGGAAAAAATGATTGTTACTTCCTGTCACTTTTGTTGTTGGAGGTAGAATTATGTTTGTGTAACTTTCTTCTTTGGGGGTTGTTGGGAGATTACTTTCTTGTTTTTTCTACGTTGTAATTTTCCTCCTTGTGTTGGAGTTTTCCATCCATTATCCTTTGAAGGGCTGGGTTTGTGGGAAGATATTGTGTAAATTTGCTTTTGTCATGGAATATCTTAGTTTCTCCATCAATAGTGATTGAGAGTTTTGCTGGGTATAGTAGTCTGGGCTGGCATTTGTTCTCTTAGGGTCTGTATGATATCAGTCCAGGATCTTCTGGCTTTTATAGTCTCTGGTTAGAAATCTGGTGTAATTCTTAGAGGTCTGCATTTATATGTTACTTTACCTTTTTCCCTTACTGCTTTTAGTATTTTTTCTTTGATTTGTATATTTGATGTTTTGATTATTATGTGATGGGAGGTATTTCTTTTCTGGTCTAGTCTATTTGGGGTTCTGTAAGCTTTTTGTATATTTAAGGACATCTCTTTCTTTAGGTTAGGAAAGTTTTTCTCTATAATTTTGTTGAAGCTATTTATTGGTCCTTTAACTTGGGAGTCTTCATCCTCATCTATACCTATTATCCTTAGGTTTGGCCTTCTCATTTTATCCTGGATTTCCTGGATGTTTTGGGTTAGGAGCTTTTTGCATTTCTCCTTTTCTTTGACCATTGTGTCAATGTTTTCCATGGTATCTTCTGCACATGAGATTCCCTCTTCTATCTCTTGTATTCTGTAGGTGATGCTTGTGTCTATGACTCCTGATCTTTTTCCTAGGTTTTCTATCTCCAGGGTAGTCTCCCTTTGAGATTTCTTTATTGTTTCTACCTCAAGTTTTAGATCCCGGACGGTTTTGTGTAATTCCTTCACCTGTTTGGTTGTGTTTTCTTGCATTTCTATAAGGGCTTCTACCTGTTTACCTGTGTTCTCCTCAAATTCCTGAGAGTGTTGTTTATTTCCTTTTTAAAGTCCTCCATCATCTTCATGAGAAGTGATTTTTATTCTGAGTGCTGCTTTTCTGATGTGATGTGGTGTTCAGGACTTGCTATGGTGGGGGAACTGGGTTCTGGTGATACCAAGTAACTTTGGTTTCTGTTGTTTACATTCTTATGTTTGCCTTTCGCCATTTGGTTAGCTGTAGTGCTACTTGCACTCACTGGTTCTGACTGGAGTCTGCCTTTCCAGTTATCTTGGTTGTGTCAGAACTCCTGGATGTCCGGATGACTCTATGATCCTGAGCTCCAGCTACTCTGGGTACAGTGGCTCCTCTAGGATATTTCAGGATATGGTGTCTCCACAGTAGTAGACCAGCTAGGTGTTTGATGCTCTGAATGTAGTTGCTCCTCTAGGATGCTTCAGGATATGGTGTCCCCTGCTCTGCAACTCTGTGGGCCATGTCCTCTCTAGGATGTCTGAAGCTCTGCAGTCCTTGACCTCTCTTGGGCACCTGTGCAGCTCTTCAGTCCATGAACTACCTAAGGTACCTCCAGACTCAGTTTCCAGAAGGGAGCAGATCGGCTAGGAGACTGCCTCAGCCACAGGTATCCAGGCCAGCACTATCCTGTCTTATAGATGAGTTCTCCGCCCTACAGAATCATTCAAATTAAATATCTTTCATTTTATTTAATTATTCTTATTCAACCTCTGTCTCCTATCAAGAATATTTCAAACGTGTCTTTGCAGAAAGTTGTGGTGTTCTATGGATACAACTTCAATATAATAAAATGTATATTTTATTTCTAGTGGTATTTAAGATCGGGAGAATAGATTCATGTAGATTAATTTACTTTAGTTTAAAATGCTTAGCTTGCATTTGTTTCTGAGCTGACCTTAATACAGCACAAAATTGAGAGCAATCATGTAGTCTTAACTAATAGAAGGCCCCACAAAAAATTCTACTGAGATTTTTTTAATTGTTGAGAACTACAAGTACATTAAAAGCCCAATATTGGATTAAATATGCTCTTTGCTAAACCCAAAATAGATGTATAGCTTTTGAAATATATTAAATTGTTCATAAAAACTCCATTATATTTCTTATCATGTAATAATGCAGAAATTATAATGTGCAGAAAAGAAGCTAAACAGACTGAAGAGTGGTGCTCAATTATTACAAAAAACTCACCTAACCTAAAATTGTAATTTATTCTTCCACTTCCATCTGCATACTGTCTTTGCATTCATAACATCATAACTAATAACATATAATGCAAAGAAAGTGTAGAGATCATTGAAAAGTTCATATCACTTAGGAAAGACAACACTGATATCCTGTGACAAAGAATGTTAAGGAATCAAAAAAGCTATATATGAACAGGGATGTAACTTATCTCTTATACAACAGGTGCTAAACTTTTAAGTTGTCTTCCTAAATGTCTCAGTGTCATTTGTGTTTATCTTTCAAGTTTTTATGGAAGGTAAGACAAACTATATTAGATATTGAATGTCAGTGCTTGATTTGATTTGGGAATCATTTTTGTTATTGTGGGAAACAAAATCAGTTTTTGTTTTCCAGCTCTGTAGAGTCCTAGATGCACTTGATTCATTTATAAATTGTTTATTCTTTTTGTAAAACATTCATGAATGGTAGTACAGCTGTGTGTGAACTCCATTCCAATCTAGTAGCTCTCAAATTCTTTTTATTTCATGGTTCAAATTTCATTTAATCTCTTTCCTGTTGCATAATTAGGAAATAATCTGTGTATCAAAACAAATGTTTGATCATTCTAATATCTTCCAAATTACAAATTTTTACCCACCACCTCAAATTGGCATGTGTTTACCACATACTTCAGTACTTGAAAAATGAACCATTCAGTGTTGTCTATTTCATTATTAGTTAGCATTCATATGGCCTAAGATGGCTGACACTGAGAAGTTAAGTCCAGATATACCATTGTCCAAATTAAATTAAATGTAAGTTTATTTGAATAGTTTTGTTTTTTATTAAGCTGCAATATTGTATCTTTATATTGGTATAAATATTCAATATTTCTCTGTTATGACTGACTGTTGGCATACTAAAATATATGCTAAAATATATGCCATTTTCCTCAATCACACACAGAATTCAACAATAGTAAGGATTTTAGTTAATTTGAAAAGGAATTAATCATAAATCGAACCTCTAGTATTAAAATTTTTAAATTTTTCATATGAACTTAAACTAAATTCATTTGTTTGAAAGCTTTTTCTTTCTTTATGTAAGACATTTGCATTCATAAAGCAATATATGTATATCTGTATTGAAATTTCATGTAAATTGCTGGAATTAAATGAATATATTAATTTTGAAGCATTTGTCTCTTATAGATGCTAAACTTTATGTCATTTCAGACTTTAAGAAAACCTGAATCCCAAATTATACTTTAGATATAATTCTATTCTCTCTCTCTCTTTTCTTTCTTTTTTTCTTTCTTTTGATGTTATAGTGCTTTGTACCAATCTCAGGTCTTTGTTTTGCTTAGGCAAAAACTCTACTATGAAGCTATGGATATGGTCCAATTTTATACCATACTTATTCTTCATATACTGTAATAGTTATCTAAAAACCAAACATTGTCAAATGTAGCAAATTAATCTACTTACCTTTTTTAAAAATCTTATCACTCAGATGAAACTACAGAAAGAAAAATTATCATGTTAACTACCTAATTTGTCCATTTCAATTTCTAATTTCATGCTTCCATTTTCTAGTCTTAGAAGTGTGTGATCAGGCCGGGCGGTGGTGGCGCATGCCTTTAATCCCAGCACTTGGGAGGCAGAGACAGGCGAATTTCTGAGTTCGAGGCCAGCCTGGTCTACAGAGTGAGTTCCAGGACAGCCAGGGCTATACAGAGAAACCCTGTCTCCAAAAACCAAAAAAAAAAAAAAAGTGTGTGATCATTGTCATTTTAGCTTTTGTTTTCTTTAACAATACAAAAAAAAAAAAAATCAGTGGAGAAATCATTCTTTTATATCTATGTCTTCATGACATTGTACCATGATAGAATTCTAAAAATTATTACCCCTTCTTGGATAGTTACCAGTAAGTAATACTCAGGGTAATACTCAACAATTTAAGGAACACTCAAAGTGCAGTCCAACAGCATCCAACCAAATATTTCTATCTTGGCAAAATTAGAGAATAGGTTTTGAATCTGTAAATTATCTTCCAAGATCTGCTATGTTTTTAATAATCTTTATTATTTCATGTGCTCAATAAAACTCAACTGACCAACAACTTAAAAGAGTCAATACTGACACTTAACTTATTATTTGGCAGCCTATAGTTTCTAGAACAGTGACTTTTTCTCCATTTCAGAGTAACTACATTTAAACATTCTTTATATGCATGCATTTTAGAAAGCTTCTTTTTTTTTTTTTTTTTTTTTTTTTTTTTTTTGACAGGGTTTCTCTTTATAGCCTTGGCTGTCTTGGAACTCTGTAGACCAGGCTGGCCTCGAACTCAGAAATCTGCCTGCCTCTGCCTCCCAAGTGCTGGGATTAAAGGCATGTGCCACCACAGCCCAGCTTTTAGAAAGCTTCTATACTACCATTTCATATTATGCTTTTAAAGATATGGCCACTGGTGTTCTGATGGCACCAATGTTATTGGAACAACAAATTGCTTTCCTAATTTATTAAATCCCATTAACAAGGTGAAATCAATACCTTGTGGCATTATCAGGCCAAGGACCTTTATTTTGAAAGATCATTGCCAATAAGTAAGAACCTATTACTACTATTTTTCTAATGAACATAATAATGAAATGCTCCCTAAGTTCTTAACATTATACCTATTGTTTAGTACATCTTTTAACCCTTCTTAATGAAGATTCTTTTCACAATAGATGGTTAATATTGAGATCCTTATCTACACTTGCTGAAGGTAATAACAGAATATGGAATGCTTAGTTCAAAATGGAACATCTACACCACCGTCTCAAATGCTAAATACCAGAAATCATTGAGGAATTAGAAGCAAAATATTTGTAACAACCATTGGCAGTTGATATCTATAAAGATACTATATTTTCCAGGCATGACAATACCATTGTACACATGAACTCACAGTGGTTATGTCTGCAAGAACAAAATGTACAAAATATTGTGCCATCCAAAATTCCAGAACCTATAGGGTAAAGGCTCATTAAATTCCATCCATAACTAATATACTATTGTCAATTTATGGATAATGGACAAGGGAAATAATCCGGTTTTTTAGAGATGCTCCCCCTGAGCGCATGTTCCAGAAGATATTCCCACACACATTTGTGTACAGGAAATAGTAATTGTACCCAATGGGCTTATAAAATGAAGAAAAGTAGTAATTGATAGCAAATAGGGGAGAAATTGGAGGGATCATTTATGTAGATTTGAACAAAATCCATTTTATGCTTCTATGAAATTCTCTAACACTGATAAGGAAATGAAAAACAGGAGCTAATACTCTCATCAAAATACTCCTGTAAAATGCTGTTGAAAATGTTGTCCTATGTTAAATGCTTCCAATAACTATTGTAAGTAAAAATAAGTAGTTAGGATATTAAAATGGAGCAGCAAACACCATATGCACGACTTTGTCTTCTGCCCAAGTAATTGTGGTCATGTAGCTCCGACCTTTGTTTGGGCAAGATATTTATCTTTCTTTGCTCTAATCTGACCTAATTACTTTGTTTCCTACACCACCATCACTCAGGAAGAACCTAATTGCTTTCTCTGAGATGCCAGCCCTACTTGAAATCACCAATATGCTCTGTCACTGAGGGAGATGCAGAGCATCTGTTATGGCATCACTGCCTCTGCCTCTTGCAAGCCCAGCTGCAGCTGTTTCGGAAAGATTTCCCATTTCATGTTCAGAGCTGCAGAGAGGTTGATGTCTATTTTTTCTATAAAATAATCTACTAGAGGAAGAAAACATTTCTACAAAGCTTTGAAATATGCAAGCTTTGCAGCATAAGCTGAGCAGTCCTGAACTTGTGCAGAGATTTTATTTCAGCCCTCCATAAAGTGTCCACACATTTTATTGATAATTTTTCAATTAATTATAGATTTATTTATGCCACACTATGCAACTTCTAGACCAATCTGTCAGTGGATGTGCAGACGATGTTTTAATATGTGCTCTAGAACTTTCATATAAACGGTGTTACACTTTTGTTTTTAGTAAAAATAATATTTTTCATACAATGTATTTTGATCATGGTATCCCCTATGTCATCTTCTCTCAGATCTTTTCCATCTTCCCAACAGCTAACTCCATACTGATATCTATATTGTTAGAAACTACACACACACCTACACACACACACACACACACACAGACACACACACATACACACACACATGGTCACATGAACATGAACACCACAAAACCACAACATTGGCAATCATAATATACAAACAAAACAGCAACGAGGTTAAAAAAAAAGGCCCTAATAGAGCAATATGAAGTAAAAATAAATAAACAAATAAATCTTTAAAAATATTATTGACTTGGTTTTGTTGCCAATCTATGGTTAAATATGGAACCTGCCCTTTAATTTGGTTCCCATACTCACTGAGACTCCCTTGAAGAAAATAAAATTTCCCATTGTTAGTGTTTATCAACTGGAGGTAGTTTCTTGGTTAGGAATGGGAGCTTTTGTCTACGTTTCCCTCAGTACCAACAACCCATCTAGCTTGGTACTGTGCTCTGTGCATGCTGCCCCAGTCTTTTTAAGATGGTACATATATCATTACTCTGTGTTGGTAAGACATGTTTTTTTTTTTTTTTACAATAGCTCACATTCTCTCTGCCTCCTAGAATCTTTCTGCTTTGTCTTCCTCATAACTCCAGGAACCCTGTGAGGAGGAGTTTGATGAAGACACACTATTCAGGACTGAGTGTTTCAAGGTCTCACAATGATGGCATATTTTTCTGTGTCTCTGAATTAGTTTCCATCTACTGTAAAAGGGAAACTTCTTTGATGGTAACTCAACTAGACCCAGATCTATGGGTATACCCAAATGTTGGTTGGAGTCATTTTATTGTGTATTCTTTGGCAGAACAACAGTACTTAGTTTTCCCATATACCCATGGCTTATCTAGTCTTAGGTTCTTGACAACCTAAGCAGTTTCAGAAATGGGTTCCCATGATTCTCTAGATTTTTGTTGTGTCTGTTTTATGTCCCAAATTTTGTCTGAAATTTTACACTGTGTTTATTTTCTCTCCTTTTGTTAATTTTGCTTAGAAATTATCAATTTTACTGATTTTCTTAAAGAAACAAGTCTTTATTTCATTGATTATCTATATTATTATTTCTATTTTATTTATTGATTTCTGCCCTCTAAAAAGGGCCTTCGTTATGCCCAATACATTTGAGTATGTTGTGTTTTATTATCTATAAATTCTGTAAAGTTTTGAATTTCCTTGGTAATTTCTGTCAAGAATCTTTTTCTCATTCAGTAGTAAGTTGTTAGTTTCCATAATTTTGAATAGTTTCTGTTGTTTTTTTTGTTTGTTGTTTGATGTTTTTCATGATTATTATTATTTATTTACAATATAGCTATTGTCTACCCTCCCACAGTTCTTCATCCCATTTCTCTTCCCCACTTCTCTGAGAAAATGCTCTCCCCTACCCACCAGGCCACCCTGTTCCCTGGGGCCTCAAGTTTCTGGAGGAGTAGGCACATTTTCTTGCACTGAGGGCAGACAAGGAAGTTCTAGGCTATGTATGCTGCCTGGTAGGTGG
Organism: Arvicanthis niloticus; assembly: GCF_011762505.2. Taxonomy (NCBI): domain Eukaryota; kingdom Metazoa; phylum Chordata; class Mammalia; order Rodentia; family Muridae; genus Arvicanthis; species Arvicanthis niloticus. Next base: position 57,855,741 of record NC_047661.1, read on the forward strand.
CTCAGTGTCTGGGAGCTCTCAGGGGTCCAGGTTAGTTGAGACTGCTGGTCTTCCTATGGGGTCGCCTTCCTCTTCAGCTTCTTCCATCCTTCCCCTAATTAAACCATAGGTTTACCAAATTCATTCCAATGGTTGGGTGTAAATATCTGTCTCTGTCAAAGTCAGCGGCTGGTTAGGCCTCTTGGAGTAGAACTATGCTAGGCCCTTGTATGTAAGTAAGCACATAGAGCATCAATAATGTTGGGCCTTGGTGCTTCCTCATAAGATGAATCCCTAGTTGGGGTGGTCACTGGACTGCCTTTCTTTCTGTCTCTTTTCCACTTTTGTCCCTGCAGTTCTTATAGAGAGGAACATAAATTTTGAGTGTGAGTTGATAATACTTTCACCCCACTTGAGGCCCTGTATATCTATTAGAGGGAACTCTTCCCTCTCTCCACTGTTGGGCATTTCATCTAAGATTATTTCCTTTGAGTCTTGAGAGCCTCTCACCTCCCAGGTATCTAGCCATTTCTACAGCCCGCCTGTCCACCTCATTCATCACAAGGTTGCATATTCCCATTCACTGTGCTGGCCCTCAGGGCTTCTTTCCTGTTTCCCACCCATACATGATCCTACATCTTTTCCCTCCTCCCCCATCCTACTCAGGTCCTTCCATCCTTCTAGCTCCCACAATTATTTTGTTCCCTCTTTTAAGTGGGATTTACCCATCCTCACTTGGGCATATCTGCTTGTTAAACTTAAGTTATGTGTGTTGTATCCTAGGGATTCTGTACATTTTGGCTAATAGCCATTTATTAGTGAGTATATACCATGCATGTCCTTTGAGGTCTGGGTTATATCTCTCAAGATATTTTCTAGTTCCATCCATTTGCCAGCAAAACATATATTTTTGTCCTTAAAAGCTAAAAATATTCCATTGTGTAAATGAATCTACATTTTCTGAATCTATGTTTTTTGAGGGACCTCTAGATGGTTTCTAGCTTTTGGTTATTACAAGTAAGGCTGCTATGAATACATTGGAGCATGTCTTCCCGTGGTATGGTGGGATATCTTTTGGATATAGCCCAGGAGTGGTATAACTGGGTCTTCAGTTAGAACTATTTCCAATTTTCTGAGGCATCTAATGCTTGCTTTCCAGTGTGGTTGTACCAGTTTGCAATCATTCCAGCAATGGAGGAGTGTTACTTTTTTTCACAATATCTTTAGTATGTATGGTCACCTGAATTTTTTATTTTAGCCAATCTGATTGGTGTAAGATGGAATCTCAGGGTCATTTTTATACGCATTTCCCTAATGACTAAGTCTTTGAACATTTCTATAAGTTCTGTTTGGCCATTCAAGATTTCTCTGTTGAAAATTCTGTTTAGCTCTGTACACCATTTTCTAATTGAGTTATTTAGTTTTTTGGAGATATATATATATATATATATATATATATATATATATATATATATATTACACACATACACACACATATATGTATATATAAAATTGGATATTAGCCCTCTATTTGTTGTGGGGTTAGTGAATATTTTTCCCAATCTGTAGGTTGCCAGTTTTTTCTATTGACAGTATCTTTTCCCTTACAGAAACTTTTCAGTTTCATGAGGTGTCATTAATCATTCATCATAGAGCCTGAGCCATTGGAGTTGTGTTCAGGAAATTTCTCCTTGTGGAGTTTTAGGCTCATTCTCACTTTTTTTTCCCTATTTGATTCAGTATATCTGGTTTTATGTTGTGGTCCTTGAACTACTTGGATATGAGCTTTGTGCAAGGTGATAAATGTGGACTTGTTTTCATTTTTTGACATACAGAGTGCCAGTTAGACCAGCACCATTTATTGAAGATACTTTCTTTTTTCTAGGTATATTTTTGGCTTCTTTGTCAAAGATCAAGTGTCCATCAATATGTTTGTTTATTTCTAGGTCTTCAGTATTATTCCATTGATCCACCTGTCTGTACCAGTCCCATGAGGTTTTTATCACCATTGCTCTGTAGTATAGCTTGAGATCACAGATTTCCCCAGAAGTTCTTTAATAGTTAAGAATTGTTTTTACTATCCACAATTTTTTGTTTTTCCATTTGAAATTGAGAATTGTTTTTTCCATGTCTGTGAAGAATTTTCTTGGAATTTTATGAGAATCGCACTGAATCTGTAGATCACTTTTTATAGGATGACCATTTTCACTGTGTTAATGTTATTAATGAACATGGAAAATCTTTCCATCTTCTGGGATCTTCTTAAGTTCTTGAGACACTTGAAGTTTTTGTTATACAGATTTTTCATATGTATGATTAGAGTTACACCAAGATATTTTATATTATTTGTGACTATTATGAAGGCTGTTTTTTCCCCAATTTCTTTCTCAGCCTGATTATCATTTGTATAAAGGCAGGCTACTGATTATTTTGAGTTAATTTTGTATCCAGCAATTTTGCTGAAGTTGTTTATCTGCTATGGAAATTCTCTGTATAATTTTTGGGCTCACTTATGTATACTCTCATATCATCTAAAATAGTGATAACTTGCCTTTTTCTTTTTTGTTTTTATATTCATCTGCAATACATGATGATCACAGAGAACAAAGGATCCTATTTCAATTATCTTGTACTTGTTGAAACTTTTTTGTGTCCAGCTCTCTGGTCAATTTTGGAGAAAATTCCACAATGTGTTGAAAAAAATGTATATTGTACTTTTGCATAAAATATTCTGAATATATATGCTAGGTCCATTTAATTTTTAATATCTTTTAATTCCTGTCCTTCCATATTCAGTTATTGTGTGAATGCCCTGTTTAATGGCAAAATATGATTATTTAAGACATTCACAATTACTGTGTGAGGGTCAATCTATGATTATAGCTATATTAGTGTTTCTATTTTGAACTTAGGTGCCATTTTGGGGGGGGCTAAATACATTTAGAATTGAAATATCTTTTAGTGGAATTTTCCTTTGATGAATATATATTGTCCTTTCCTTGATATTCTGATTTGATTGAATTTGAAGTTATTTTGTCAGATATTAAAATAGCTACATTTGTTTGCTTTTGGGGTTGTTTGCTTGGAATATGTTTTTTCATCACCCTACAGTAATGTCTACCTACAACTGATGGTAAGATACATGTCTTGGATTCAGCAGAATGATGGATCCTGTTTTCTCATCCTGTCTCCTAGTCTGTGTGTTTTTATTTGGGAATAGAGGCCATTAATCTTGTGAGTTATCACTTAGCAGTGTTTATTGATTCCTGTTATTTTGTCACTGTGGTGTGGGTTTTTGCACTCTTTTTGATTAGTTGGTCTGGAATTCTAATTGCCTTTAAAAAAAATCAGCAGGCCTTATGCTCCCAAATATGGCAAAATGTTTTATAACTTTGGCAATACTTTTTTTTGATATCTTCTCATCAAATACATCAGTTAGTAACCAAATCTAGAATGATAACCTGACAAAACACTCAGACAAATATCTTTTCCATACAAGCTTTGTTAGTGATTCATTCTATCGGGAATTTTTCAGTCTTTGTAGTGCTAGTCATTGTGATCTTGTATTAGACACTAAAGTTCTTTAACACATAGCTGCTGTTAGAATTTTACTTCAGACCTTTTCTCAGAGGTTCATTTCCCAGGGAAGCAATGTGGGAGGTGAATGGACCTTTGTGGTGTATGTTCTAATGGATTGTTTTACATTCTTTTATTCATTTGAGGAGCTGCCTTCATAAGGAATTAAAGCAAATTCCCTAGAAACAGTGAAAATTTCCCCAGAGAGATGTGGTCAGAACAAGTCCTGACTGGCATTGTGTTACCCACCTTTATTCACTGGACTCAGGGATGGTGAGGAACAGGCCTTGGAGTTTGAGGGAAGCCTGTTCTCTACACCATGAGTTTCAGGACAGCTGCAGCTACAACCTACACTGAGAAACCCAGTGTTAAAGAACAAAAAGTAGAAACAAAAACAAAACCAAGCAAAACAAAAACAAGTCAGGATCAAAATAGAAGATCCAAATCCTTCTCTTGGATAGCAATCAGAATTGTTTTTTTGCTGTGGAATCTCTTCCTCCAACACATATTTCCACCACTATTCTTGCTTTCTACACTGCCAATGCTATTCTATTTGAAACACCAGATCCCAAAACTATAAGCCAAATTGAACTTTTCTTGGCAAATCATCTTCTCTTTGAAATTTGATGTATTACTAGAAAGAGACTGAAACATTTGTTTTGCATCGCTGGTTACTGATTATTGAGTGTAAGTGTTTGAGTTGGACACAAAGATTAAGAATTGTCAGATCTCCTTTGACTTTTTTAGTGTTAACATGATGACACCTTAGTTACAGGAAACAGATTAATATAATTATTACTGACAACCGGGACATGATCACTGACTCATTCCCTTGCCTCAAGTTCACTAAGCATATAGTTCTATAATAGGATCAGATGATGGCAGCTCATTCTAAAGCACCTCATGTAAAATAAAAATATTTACTTATCTAATTGCAAACATTAATGTTTCCAGTTTTTTACAATTACAGACAGGTCTTGGGTCCACATAATAAATTACATTTTTACTAATTCAACTAATAAAATTTGCATCATCATATATAATCATTCAATTTCCTATCATTTAAATAATTAACCATTAATTAATTCCCTTTATATATAGGAAACATGTCTCCATAATATAATATTCCTTATCTTTTATATAAACATTTCTTTAAATGTAATATACCGTTTTGTGCTTCTGCTTCTAGAATTCAACCAGCTGAAATCTTACTTCTAAAGATTCTGCTTAGGATAAAAAATATCTGATATCTACCTAAGATGTAAGTACTTAGTTCTCCTCTCCTTACTCCTCCTCTTCCTCTCCTTATTCCTCCCATTAGCTTCTTCTACATATCACGCTTCCTGTTAAAACAAACCTTTTCTCTTAAAATACAATTAGAGCATAACTATACCAATTTGGGTCAGTAAGGTACAAGATAGACCTAATACCTAGTTCATTATTTTGTTGACTAACCAGAACCTCTGTCATCCCTCCTAACTAAAAGACTTAGTCTGAACCTGGCTTTTTTTCTTGGCTTTAGAATGAATGTCAGCTGAAAACCATCCTTTCAAATCTTTTCTCTCAAAGTAAATAGCCAGGATTAGCTATGAGACTATAAGTCTTCAACCCCATCAGAAATTCAGAATGACTGAGACAGAGTAATCAGCCCTTAATAATTCTGCATCACTAGGTCTTTCAGATGATCCTGGGCCAGAAAGCTGAAGATCAGATGCTCCAACGTTTTGTAGTATAGGGACTGTCCAGGTTTGCAGTGGTCTCTATAATTTGTCTAAGTTTTAGAAGCTATGCTTTGTGCTTCCCATAATTTCAGAAACTTTAATTTTTTTTTAAAACACACAAAGAACTCATTAGAAATGTCCCTATACTACACACATTATTCTTATTCATTGTTTTCTAAGAATTAAGAACTGCTGTCTTTACAAGTGATATTTATATGTGCAAGAAAACATTGAATTGGTGAGTTATTATTGTAATCTTAATACATGCAGATTAATAATATACACTGAGCCCACAGAATAGACAGACATTATAAAGAATGCATATTATATGTACTTGAATTACTTATTTTTAAGATTTATTCAACTTCATCTTATAATTGTTTTGGAGTTTATTTAACTCTCTTTTTATTTATGGAAATTACATTATTAATAAATTTATTTGTACTCTATTACTGTTACATTATATGTAAGTGTCCCATAAATTAAAAGAGTCATATATTGAAGGCTTATTTCCCAGCCTGTGATAATATTGAGAAGTTGTTGAACCTTTAAGATATTAAGTCTGTTGAAATGAAATTGGATTATTGTGAATATTCCTGAAAATATGTTGTAACTCAATATGTTTTGAGGCCCTCTTCTCCCTCTCTGCTTCCAGGTTACAGAGTTGACTAGCTCTTGTACCATGCTGGTTCTACTGTGATGTTCTGACTGATCACTGGTACAATAACAACCTAACTAAATAATAATCTCTAAAACTTGGAGCCAAAATTAACATTTTTAATTATCACATAGATTGTCTCTTACACCTGTGACAATAGTTGAAAATTTGACTATCATATAAACCTAGGATATGGCAAAGAATTTCTAAATGTGTATCTATCATCTTCTTATATACTTAAATCATGTATCCAGGAAATGTAACATCTATGTTGATTAGGTTCATGTTGGTGTGATAAAATAACTCCCAAAAGCCCCTTAATGAAGAAAGCTTTTATTTCAGGTTATAGGTTATAACAATGTGACATCCAAGACACGAACCAGAAGTTAAATAGAGCAGTAACCTGGAGGCTGAATATGATATGCACTGCTTACTGGCTTACTCATTCTGCTTTTTTTTTGTAGCCCCCAAGACCACAACCCCAGGGGAGTAACTGGCCATAGTATGTTGGGCCTTTCCATATGAAACATCAATCAAGAAAAAGTAGCACAGACTTATTAAAAGGCTAAAGTAGTGTGGACATTTTCTCAATTGAGTTTTCCTCTTTTCAAATGACTCTGACCAAATCGACACTAAAATCCAGCCAGCACAATACCTTTTCACGTGTCTCTGGTTTACTTTTTTTGTATACTGTATATGAGAAAAGGGTTGTTTCTGATTCAAACTGTCCTAATAAGTTGAACTTGTTCATAAATTCGCCTATTGTGTCCTGTTACACTTAATATTCTCCATTCAAAAATTTCCAATTTCTTGAATTAGGGACAAAATTTTGAAACTCATATAACTACAAGCATTTTTTTGTAGGAATAGTTGTGGGATATTTTACCTTCTACTAGTTAGAATTCTCAGAAAATAAATGCAGTTCATATTTATTCTCAGATTCATGGACTAAATAACTATCTCACAATTTTTTAATACGAAGCATCTGCTTTTCTTCAATGTGAGCTGAATGGATCAAAGAGATTTTGCACTGAAAGGAAACAACATGACAAATTATTCAAGTACTTTAAGAAGAAAATGCAGCTATGCTTTATTGGATTATTATATCCAGTTAAGTTCTGCAGAGTGTGCCCTCTGCTCTGTGATGGTGTTGTTGCCCTAGAGATCTCTGCTTTTGATGCTACATTTACAGCCAACATCTAGAGATCAGCTACAGTAATTCTCTCTTAGTCTGCTTTCTTCCTGACCATGCTTGATTTATTTTTAAGATTACATGAAAGACAACTAAAGAACTTCAAAGCAATTAAGCTCTAGCCATGTACAATCTTGGTACATGTGGACTCAATAGCTATCTGTCACATCAACCACCTTACTTCCTTTTGTAAATTAAGAAACAGCATAGGGACAGCATATGTTTTCCTGTCAGTGTTTTATTTTCTTTCCTTCTCATGCTTATCTTCATTTGTTCACAGTGCCACTGAATGCAGATGAGAAGACAATGTCCAATCTGCTCATGCTTCAGATAATTACTCTGGGTACTTAAACTCTCACTACACTGAAATAAGATAAAATTGTCATAATGACAATTTTAACACAAATAGAGGCAATTGTAAGTCTTAACCTTTGCCAATCCAGTTGATGTTGCTTGGTAATGTGTTTGTCAAGGGCATCTCTCTAAGAGCATTCTGGCTTGCTTCATCATTGGGGCTTTAAGTTGTTAAATGTTGACATCATAATACCCTTATTTATAATTAACTTCAAATTATACTTATCCCAGGTGGGAGAACTCTGAATAGGAAATAATACCATTGAGAAAATAAAACATGTCAGATTATGTAGGTATATTGAAATATTCAAATAGTTATTTCAAGATCAATTCATTATAAGATATGTTCACTGCAAAATGTAATTAAAAGTAGTGGGAAATTAAACAGAGAGAAAAATAATTCAGTCATTCTCTAGTCACACACAGAGTCTCAAACATACTTGTATTTCATTTTTGTTTATTTACCTGTAACAGCTATGGAAAGAAAAATAATTATATCTAAGTGTCTTTCTGTAAAATGAAATACGGAGGTGATCAAGACAGCTTTCTCATATAATTAAAACTGACTGTTGACTCAGATAATACTGTCTTCATTCTGCAATGTGATTGCAAACTCTAGTAATGAATTGGCCTTGGATCATACAGAAATACCTTTCCTTCAACTCACAGTAAGGTCTTCAATATAACATTATTGTATCTGTTAAAAGTACCAATCTTTCACTTATACTTGTAGCCCAAGAAAAATGGGACCTGTTATAAGATTGGGCAAATTTTTCCTCTGTGAGTAGTTATCAGTTTGAGATAATTTCTGAGTTATGGATTGGGATCTGTGTCCTTTCTCTACTCATCACTGAGACCTCATCTGGCTTGAAATTTGATAGGTCTTGAGCATGTTGCCACAGTCTATCTGAGTTCAGATATATACCAGTCTTGCTGTGTTTTAGTAGCCCTGTTTCCTTGGTGTCTTTTCTTCCCTCTACCACTTATAATCTTTTTGCTTCCTCTTGTAAATAGTTCCATGAACCTTGATGGTAGGAGATTGATGAAGACTTTCCAATTATTACATACTATTTCAAGGTCACTCGCTCTCCAACAACTTTTACATCTGTGGGTCTCTGTATTAGTTCCTATCTACTACAAGATGAAGCTTCTCTGATGAAGGCTAAACAAGATACTGACCTATAGCAGAATGTTCATAGGCATCATTTTATTGCCATAATCCTATATAACAACAATAGTATTGAGTTTTCTCATAGAGTTATGGCCTATTTAGTCTCAGGTTTATGGCTACCCAATCAGTTTCAGGCTTGGATTTCATCCCATGCATTGGGCCTTAAATCTGATCAAGGAGTAAGTACATATACAACTTTTGTGCCACTGTTGTGAAAGTGTATCCTGTTGACAGTCTACTATTTTAGATCAAATTGTCTCTACCTCACTTGGTATTTAACATCCTTCTCTTGTAGCATAGAGTGTACCTTCTAATACAATAAACCCCCTTAAAGGCAGGTTCAATCTCATAGTATATTGACAAAACAAAATGAATTCAATCTTAATTTTGGACATTTGTCTAATAATGCTTTGTTTGGTCATTTGTTTACTTTATTGGATTTTGCTCATATATTACAGTTATATATTACATTTAATATTATATTTGCTTATACATTATGGTCATATATTTTGATTTTTTAGTTTGTGTTTATAAAGGTTTTGCATATAACTATGTGTGTACTTTTATATATGCTTGCATTTCTTATGCTTTCATTCTGTGTTTTTTCTGTTAATTGTTTTGTTTTATTATGATTTGTATATTTCTGTTTGTTTTCTACATAGAAGAATGCTTAAATTGGGTGCATGGGAAAGTGGGCAGGATTTGGATGGAGATGAGTCAGGGAAAATCATGATCCTATTAGATGGTATGAAAATTGTATTTTTAACAAAAAATAAAGCAGAAGAAGACAGAACAAAATAATTAACACTAGTTCTTTTATGCCCTATAATTTTGGAAAAAGTATCATATTACTTCAATCACCAATTTTATGCTGGGTTTCATTTATAATTTTCTCGGGTTTTGGTCAATATCAGTATTACTTCACAATTTTCTAGTCTTACAGACTTAATAATTGTCAACATTTAATAACTTTTTCCTGTGTTCAATAAGATCCACGATTCCCTATATACACTAGAAAATTCAAATATTTCTTTGTTTATCTTTGTTGAACCTTGGACAAGACAAACTCAAGGCTTTGATTAAAGAGTTATCCAATAACAGGGAAAAGAGAATCACCCCTTTGGATATTTGAAATATGTCATTAATTTTATATGGGCAGTTTGTAAAATATCAGCTGTCATAGATCCAACAAGATAAGATTTTATGGTCTCAAATACTTGTTCAAATTCTTTTTGGGAAATTCATTATTCTATATTTTGTATGTTCCTATCACCAAATTTGTGTATTCAATCTGACAAAGTACTCTTGTCATTGTCTTCTAAATTATATCACCCAGTATCTGTGAATACTTTGTTTTTTCTAAAACTGTTCCTCATTAATCATCATCTTTACAAACTATACATTACTAATTTTTTCTCAATTTAAGTATAGAATATTTTGATTAAATGTTATATCTTTAAGTTTATAGAAATAATATCAAATTATAATAAAATAACATTGTGCCTCTTCTCTCAAAGTGTACTTTAAATTATGATATGGGATTCATGTCCTAACATGTAACAATATAAAATTGTCACATCACAAGTTAAAAACACAGCAGTTTCAGAGGTGCACTTTGTGAGAAAATAAACATTTTTGTGCCTGTAAACAAAAATCGGAAGAATTTTTATGTAGAGCACATCAGCTGGGTGCACAGTATTTCCTCTGTGAATGGTAGTAACTGAGATGACAGGTAAAATTTCTGTCATGACATCAGGTCTCTGTGATCCACTGGAAACACGAATTCTTGAGTATAATAGGCATTACTCATTTTTTACATTAGATCATCTGAATAAAAAAGAATATTAAGGCTGAGTTAAAAATTATTCCAAAGAAATTTAGGAGGGAATTATAAACCAAAGCCAAAGAATCTGAATTTCAATGAATGAAGATTTAGTGTGGTCTTGTAGCTTGAGATGTTCTCCAACTTAAAGACTTAACTATGCATCCAATTTTGCAACATCATAAGAACATGTCATTTGCTGAAAGAGAATACTTTTTCTTCAGATGGCCACTTTTTAATATAATCCATATGAGAATCCTCAAATTGTTAAATATTTCAACTTAATTTTATTATTGATGTTCAAGAAGCTTTCTGTCACAAAGGTTGTAGTGAAATGATAGTGACTTGGAACCCTTTCTCTGCCATGGTATCTGGCTTTATAGTACCAATCTCTGTTCTTATTGGCTTACAAGAGCCTGTACGATCAAATCATTTCCATTGCTCTACAATTTTAGATACAAGAGCAGCTAAAAGAGTAAGGCTACATTGTAACCCACGAATAGGCATTGCCTATCTTGACTGTTATTGTTTCTAAATAAGGACTGTTTTTTTTTTTTTTTTTTTTTTTTTTATGGTTAGTATTTGGACTTATTCCGAGAACACTAAATAAAACAGTGTCTGTGATGATTTTTATATTGTCATTTTCTTCCCTCAAACTGCAAGCAGTCCTCAGTCTATTTATCTTTTGCTGTACTCCTACCAGTTTCAAAGATAAGACTATGCTTATGTATTATGATGATTAAACTTGGTTGTCATATCTGACGTCTATTCTTGGATGTCAGCTTGACTATATCAGGAAATAACTACAGTCCAGAAATGGGGGGAACATCTATGAGAGAAAGCAGTTGAGACATCCAGCCTTGTAGACTTAGCAACTTCTTGATTTTTAGATTTTCCATTGATAGGCAGTCATTGTTTGATTAGTTGAACCATAGCCTATAAATTTACTCAAATGTGTATATGTGTGTATACATAAACATATTTTTATTTTGTGTGTATATGTATATGCACATATCACACACTCATACACACACATGGACATGCACACACACACACACACACACACACACACACACACACACACATATATATATATATATATATATACACACACACACATATATATATATATATATGCAGAGTGAGAGACTCATTATTCTATAAATTCTGCTATTCTAGAGAACTTTGTCTAATATATCTAATACATCATGTTAATAGTATCTGTAATCATTTAAGAGATGTGCCTTTGGGTGATGCGTTCCCAGATAGATTAACTGAAGGGGGAAGATCTGTTTCAGAGTAGATAGAACATGATAGATTCTCAGATGTGAAGTCCATGAGAAAACAAATGGTGTTTTTTTCTGCCTTATTACATTTTTGATGAGTGCACAAGGCATGTTGCTATAATTTTCACTGTCTTACAGCAGGGACTGAAAAACATTGTTACATCAGGAATCATCTAGTCCTTAAATACTAGGCTGGGACTGCTCAAACATCTAGTTTTATGAACTAGTAGCTACTGGCTAAAGCAGAAGTCTTGCCTTTATAACAATGCTTCACTTGGTGTTGGTAGGTATGGAGTCTAAGGCACAGGCATTATTGTGAAATGGTAATAGAACAAATCTTTGGGCCATCCATTATTTTCTACTTCCTTTGAATGTGTACCATATAGGATAAATTCAAAATTACATTTATTCTTTATAATGCAATTCAACAGTTTCTCTCTTGAGATGCTGAGGAAAAAATCAATTTAAAGCACAGAATTTTCTGTTCAAACAATAGATTCTCATGTTGACTGGAATGAACTCTTTGTGAGGCAATAAACTTGCTGGAACATGTGTGGCCACAATTGTTCAGTATACTTTTTGAATACTCTCAACTACTAAGGGATCCTGCTGATTTAAAAAAAAAAAAAAAAAAAACCTACTTATTTGTTATGTTGAACATCTAACATTTAAACATTTTAAGCATAAAAACTTTAACATTTCTTAAAAACCGAATGTAAATAGGGACTTTATAGAGTCATTTTGCTATATCTAATGCCAAATATTTCTCTCCAGAATATCACATCACGTTTATAGAATCACAGCCTCTCTTTTATAATTGAATTATATTCATCTTCAGCCTTCTCTGCATATAGTGTTTAAGCTAAACAGTTATTTACTATTGAAGCATGTGTACTATGTTAAGTGGGATCTAACAAGGGTACAATATGAGAAGACATCTATTAGCGTTTCAGACTGGATGAGACACTTAGACTGTATGATGCTTTGTCCTGGTTCTGTGTGCTGCTGTCAGAAATCTGAATAGCTCTCTGGCCTTTCTGCATATTGCTATTTTCATCGATAAAATCTCATCTTTAATCTGCAGGCATGTTATATCATTCTGCCACCTTCTATCAGCATGTTGTCTACAATTATCAAACAAAAAGCAGGATGGTCTTGACAAAGTTATTCATTCTCCTGAGCAAATGTTCTTTTCCACCAATAAAAGGGGAAGATATCTTTGACCAGAAATTTCCTGACTGTGGAGAAATCTAAACCTTCATTTAAATAAACAAAGGGAACTTCATGGGGAATTATCTTACCATGACAAGCCAAGTTTGAAAAGGCTAGTACTGACAGAAGTCTCCATACCATCTGGAACACATAGAAACCCACGTGTTTCAAGTGAAAAGCACTGCCATGAGTTCTGCTTACTCCCATTAGTGGGAATTAAGACAAGCATATCAGAGCAGCTGTGGCCCCACTCAACAAAATTAAAAAATTTTAATTTTTTAATTAAAAATTAAAATTTTTAATATTTAATTAAAAAGATCTATACACTGATCATTCAATTATACCTATGGACTTGTTAAAACTACTATGCAAGCAAAACTATGAATTATCACAGCTTATAGAAAATATTTATCAACACTCTACAATATCAGGTTTTGAAGATAGGCCATCTATTAAACCACTAATACCTTCAGCTCCTAAAGGGCTATTTTAGAGAGTGATTAAAAAAAGGAGCACAAAAAAGAAGCACATGCTTCACATTCTCAAAACAACCATTAAGTGTTTTCTAAATAGTATTATCAAACATGCTTGGCAAAATATCCCCAAGGATGCTATCTTAAATTCCATAAATCTGTGGAAAGTAGCCTTTTACTTTCTAATGTTTAGATAAAAAATACAGTAAATTTCACCAAATGTAAACTTGAAACTTTATAGACATTGTAGTTTTGGATTGTGTGAATAAAATACCTTTTGATTCCCATTTCAGTCTTTTGTGTTTCTTTTTGAGTAATCCTGAAATTCTCCACGTTTTACTATTTTCCTTCCACAATAGATCATATTTTGGTGTTGATAATACTACCCTGTAGTAGAGTTTGAGCATCACATTATTTATGAGCTCAGTTATACAACTAATTTTTTAATATGGATCCTGCCTACTCTTATATGTGCAATAGTGGTGCTGAATATGAACATTAAAGATTTGGTGAAGACTGACAGACAAAGAGGAAAATACTCAATATTTTTCATGTTAAGTTTGGCTGCCTTGCTCTTGCTTGCAGCCCCAGACTATCAGTGAATGCAGCAGCCATGGTTTGTCATTGATGTCACTCTTACCTTTACTGTAGATTGCTAAATAAGAGATAAAGAAGACCCAGGTATGATTTACTGGTAGAAGTTATAGAATTCTCTTTTTGTTTTTTTTTTTGTTTTGTTTTGTTTTTTGTTTTTTGTTTTTTCAAGACAGGGTTTCTCTATGTAGCCCTGGAACTCACTCTGTAGACCAGGCTGGCCTTGAACTCAGAAATCCGCCTGCCTCTGCCTCCCAAGTGCTGGGATTAAAGGCGTGTGCCACCACTGCCCGGCTAGAATTCTTTATTTTAAGTACTTTAGTTTTTATTTTTTACGTTTTATCTTATAAAATTACATATATATAATTTCATATATATATATATGAACTATAAATTACCAGTGCTTATAGAAAATATTTAGCAATATATATACACACACACACACATATATATATATATATATATATATATATATATATATATATATATATATATACGTATATATGTATATATATATATATATACATACATACTCAATGGACAAAAATATATATATATGTATATATATACATATATATATATATGTATATATATGTTTTTGTCCATTGAGTATGGGTTTGTACCTTTGTTGACGTCATAAAACTTAGAGCCAAATAGGCAGAAACTGTTCAATAACTTGTTATTTATTTCATGAAGCACAATAATCTAAAGTTTCTACCTAACTATATACTTACAAGTAAAACATTTGTAGAACACAATCATTTCTTTATTAAATATTATATGTTTAGATGTTGGCACACACTGCATTTGAGAAAGCAATGTAATATTGATGAACTTTCTATGGGTAGTTGTAAATCTGACTCATTTCAATAACATAAGTGATTCAAAGAGAATCTGTACTGGTTTCTGCAAGGAAGTGCTCTAGGACATTAACATGTTCATATTACAAGTTTTGAATATTTCTGTACATAATATTACATTTATTAGAATTGTAGTTTCAACTCTTTATATGCAACATTATCAATTTATTTGACCTATATTCTATATTCTATTAATCTAGGATATTACTAATTCTCTCTCAAAGTTTTCTAAATTGGACATTCTCTTTCCTGAATATGTACCAGGCTGTGATTTCTGTCAGCAATCTTGTGAATGAGAAATAGATTGGCTTTCTTAAGACACTGCTACACATGTTGATTCCCTCATTGGATTTAATTTTTGTTATTCTGTTTGTTATATCATTTCCCACAGGCTATCTCTTTGTTATTTGACATTGTTATTCTCCCTGGACAGTGGTGGCACACGCCTTTAATCCCAGCACTTGGGAGGCAGAGGCAGGTGGATTTCTGAGTTCGAAGCCAGCCTGGTCTACAGAGTGAGTTCCAGGACAGCCAGGGCTACACAGAGAAACCCTGTCTCAAAAAACCAAAAAAAAAAAGACATTGTTATCCTCTCTTCTCTAAGAATATATTTATTAACACCACAGTTATCTATGTACAATATATTTAATATTATTTTATTTAAATGTTTGTTTTTTAAGAAATACATTGAAAACAAAAATATACCATAATTTTTTGCTAGACATACACTGTATAGTGATATATATATATATATATATATATATATATATATATATATATATAGTTATATAGTTATATATAGTTTGCTCGACAAAGCACTGTATAGTGCTATAGTTAATATATAAATTTTGATCTCTGAATGATAGGTACAGCAAGCTTGGTCATGCGGAATTGTAGTCTAGGATGCTACTGGGAAGCAATTGAACTGTTAGGATGTAAGACTGCAGGACAGATCCTAGACCATTGGAATTCACCATTAAAGGACATTTTGATACCCCAGAAATTTTCTCTTTACATCTCAGTCATTTACATCTCAGTCATTATTAGGTAAGCAGCTTTTCTTACTACAATACTTTTAATGATGACCTTTGCCAATGCTTGCCCAAAACACCAGCACCAAGTGACCACAGACTGAAACTACTAAATGTAATTAGCTTTGTCCTCCTTAAGTTGATATTCTCAGATTTTTGGAGAGGTGGTTGGTTGGTTTTCATTTTTTGTCATAAAGAAAAAGCTGATAATTATATTTAGCTTTTTAAATATTTAGTACTTATGATGAAAATATTTGTAACTTTTTTCAGATGACTACCATATATTGTTGTTTGTTGCCACTCATAATTCAGCTTCCTACTCCTATTACATAGTTCCTCCCTAATATTAAACTATTTGGGTGATCACATATCTGAACATCTTGAATTTCATAAGATTGCCAATTTTAGATTCTACATTAGAAAGACCATGTCCCCTTGTCTTTCTGTACATGGATGAGATCACTAACATAAGGATCTATAACTTCCATGATTCAAAAATAATGATATTTTTACCTTATTTTGATATAGCTGTCATATATATATATATATATATATATATATATATATATATATATTGTCCTTATCCATTTGTCATTTGTCTGCATTTCCTCACTTTTGAGAAGTCATGTACTAAATGTAATAAAGTAGATGTCTAGTCATTGTATTTTGTATTTTTTGCATTGTACTTATTCTTAGGGACAAGAATGGCAAGTGTATGCTAGATTATAGTTTTTATTTTTGAAGCTATTCTACGAAGTTTTCTTTAATGGCTGTAATAAATTACCCATCAAGTCACAGAATATTAGAGAACTTTTTCTTCACATCCTTACCAGGGCTACCCTATAATTTTTAATCATTCTCACTATACTGAAGTAATATGAAGTACGAACTGGATTTGTACATTTTTACATTTCAGAAGATACAGAATTGTGAGGCATTTTTCAAATACTTGTATATTTGTTCATGAATATGTACCACTATAATTATTTATAGTACATAAATATTTGCATGTATATCAAAGTGAATACTGTTTCAACAACTACAAACTTTCCTTATAAGATATGTGGCTAACACACTTTAAATTCTATTAGTGACAAAATTATAGGCACATTAGTTTGCTTGTTTCAAATACAACCAAATTTAAAGTTTCATTAATTTTAATTATAAAACTAATCTAAAGCAATGGTTTAATTTTAAAAGTATAAGTACATATGTGCTTCCTATTCCTTACATTTACAGGACTTTCATCTTCTATATTCTTACAACAAAATAGATTCTTTGTCCACTGTAATTTACAAGCATAACTTGTATAATTATATTATTATGATCTTTTCAGTGTGTGTTGAACCTGTCTTCTCCTTTTTCCATATCTATATTTTGATTTTTACTTACAGCTAAACTGGAATAGCCCTAATAGATATAACTTTTCCCATTATAATAATGCCATTCCCTAAATCCCATAGTTTCATTTTCTTAAAGTCCTAGAAAACAATTGGGTATATCATTGGAAACAGTGTCATCTCTCACAATTCTGGGGTGGGCATTACTGATGTTGTTTGGGTTTATTAGGTTATGCTAATCAAAACAAAGATATTGTGTCACTGACAGAGAACATTCTTACTCTCTGGGGTTTAAAACTCTTTCACACTCCAGAAATGTTCCTCAGTGTCTAAAAAAATTTCATAAAATAATTCATAGATGTAAATATGTACATATGCCTATAACCATGGGAAGGTTTGCCAAAGTAAAACAAACTCCTCCAGAATTATTGGCCCTAGGCAGTCTACTATTCAACTTAGCCTATGCTATCTAAATTGTACTGTGGGATATGAGATAAAGCATGTATCTAGAAATTCTAATATATGAAAATATGAATTTTTACATGTTTTACACAGATTATTCCTAAAGAGGAACAGTGTTAATATAATTCATTCTACCTCTTAATGTGTTCACTGTAAAAGTTGGAAACTGTGACTATCTAAAATTGCAAGAACATCATGTTGAAAAAGTTTTCTGGTTTAACCTTTTGTCAGAAAATTACATCATGCTGATATTCCCATGAAGAAGGGTAAGTATTCAATGTAAAATATGTTATTACCATAAATTAGATAAATGTTTGCAATGGACAGCATTTCCCAATAGATCTGCACATGCAACCATTTCTAAGGATCAGTTTTCTACTTGTGGCTACAATGGTGTTCTTTCACTATCTGCACATGTATAGTAGAAAATATCAACAATTTCTCCATTGAATGTTGATTTTAATAATCACAAAAGATTCATTATCAACTGAACTTTTGTAGAAAATTCCCACAAATAAGGATAAAATTGTGAATATTTTTTTCATTTTAGCAAATGAAATGTGTCATTTTATATTTTATTTATATTTATATATATTTATATGTAAAATTTATATTATATATTTTATATACTTATATTATCTATATCTATATTATTTTATATTTATATTTATACCTATATTCATATTTATACTTACATTTATATTTTGTGGTATACATATTTTTATACAAATTATAAAATATAAAAAATAATTGTTTTAACATAATTACATTGAATTCTGTGCCTAAAATTTCCTTGATCAATTGTTTCTATTGTCTGCTAAGGCCTCTCATCTAGTATGCCAGTACATTTTCACAACATTGATAGTGTTATGCATAGAAAGAGAGAACAGAGGGCATAATCCAGTATAAGTAATAGATGTTAAATCCAATATGAGTTTCAGTTTATACCTTACTTTATAATAGAGAGTCTATCAATTGAGTTTTCTTAAGCAATGGTAGCTAGTATAAATGCTTATAACTTGTAAAAACATAAAGAAATAAATTTGTTTTCATAACAAAATAAAACAATTCTCTTAGTATGACATCAAAGAGTAGGAAATAGTGAGTTGACATTTTAATGCTTATGAGAGCAGCTACATCTGTAGTACCTGTAGTACACCTGAAGTACATGTTTTGTACTTGATATTAGTAAGTCATGTATTTAATGTCTTCATTCCTATGTGTTTTCAAAATATTGAATTATAAAGAAAATTCATAAATATATATCATATTATAGAATCTGTTTACCACTGTGGAATATTGATATATATTGAATATGGTTGCAAAAGATCTTATTTGTTAATCTAACCAGGAATATTTTATGAAAAGTATTCAACATGTCTATGGCTGCAATGTGAAAGCTGATGAAACATAAGAAACACATATATGCTTCAGTGGATTATTAAAAGCACATGAAGAATTAGTTAAAAAACATTAAATTTATTCATTTTATAATAATAATGATTACCTATCTTATTGAATTATTTGACTTTAGTACTCATTATTTTTCAGAAATTGCTTTAATGCGTTTGTCTAAAATTTAGTTTGCCAATGCTAAGTTGTATAAAGACCATAGAAATTCCAAAAAAATATGCTAAACTGAAATATCTAAGATATTGGAAAATTAACAACACTGGTAAAAATATATTAATAAATGGCACAGATATACACATTTCATCTCAGTATTAATTTTATGTTTCAGCACAATTCACCAGAAGTATAATATAAGCTTTAAATGAGACAAGATTAATTTTACGTTTCTGAGCAAAAAATGAAAAACATTAAAGAAGATTAATATGGTGAATTTACATTTAATAAAATCATTAACATGTTATATGTAAATCATTCTCTTTTAAAGAGTAAGCAAGTGTACACATTAAGTCGACATCATTATCCATAGTAACTCTAGAAAAAACTGATTATGTTTATATTTAAAGTACATGTCAGCTTACTCTGTATCATCATTGCAGCTGTGAGTATATTAGGTGTAAAGTCAATTACATCAGTAAATAAGATATCTAGTATTTGATCTAGAAATGTTTTTTTTATTGTACTTTAACGTAAATTCACTCCAGGTTCCAATATGTTCCTTTGCAACTGGCAGAGTTCTGCAAAAATATTTCTGATATGACCAAATTTAATACCATCTCAGGACTGTTTCCTTTTCAACTATCATGACTCAACTGCAGTGAGCAGATGATGTGAGGCAATGCATTTGACCAGGCCTATGGTTATAAAAAAGTATCTTATTTACCATGTGAAACAAAACAAAAAGAAATATGTCTATTATAGTGTAGAAAATGTTCAGTGCTGAACACAGAAGACAAAGGCAGTAAAAAGATGAAGATACAAATCTGGTGGAGGTGATGTGGAGAGTACAGGGCCTTGTAAAGGATATATTTGAAAGACTTCAACACCTTCTTCCATCCCAATCCCACTCTTGTTCCAGGATGATTGGATTGATGGCATAGCAATGCACATGGTCCTTCTTACTGCAGTCACAACACCAGTAGAATATCTGTAAGGCAGGAAACTGACATGTGAGTTTATGGTTTGTGCTCTATCTTTCTCATTTTCCCACGTTTCAGATTGCTGGGCCACCAGCATATCTACCCATGTCCACAGACCATTAGGGCTCACAAATCTTCTGATATTCTATAACACACACACACACACACACACACACACAGAGAGAGAGAGAGAGAGAGAGAGAGAGAGAGAGAGAGAGAGAGGCATGAACACATACAAGGACAGACATGAATAGATATGTTAAACACACACATGTGCACACAAAAAGATGGACATTAAGCATCCTCATACATAAACACCCATGTACAAACAATTACATAGCTATACAGGCTACATACAAAAGCACACACACACACAGAGAAACATGCACACAAGCATAAACAGACATGAAGCCACAAGAACACACAGGCTCATGTATGTATTTTATTTTTCATTTATTGTTGAAAATATTCATTTTTTCAGATATCCCATCTCAAAGTGTGCTGTTTGGTCAGTTTATCAATGTATTAACTCTAAGATTACATGTTAATATTCACATGGTTTACTCCATCTTCTGTTTAATAAGGACTCTTTTCTTTTATTGTCTTATTCCTCCTTATTTTACCATAATGGTTAAAAAAATTAATAACCACAAAAGAATAATTCTTACTTTGGTTGCATGAATTAACCTACATTCACTGTGTTTAAAATATTTTAAATGGAATTTCTTCATTATTTCTAATTTTTATTCCCTACTTGATCTCAGAATGTTCAGCTTAGTCTCTTCTACCAAATTCTCCTTTCCAACTCTTTATGGAAACTATTAATATTCTCTATCATTTTCTTTTGTCCTGGCCCCTTTGTTCCCTTCCTTTCCATTGTACTTATTATTTTTGCATGTACCTCTCAGGTGCCCACATAAGATCATATAATAATTTATATCCAAAAAATATTCCATGGATTGACTTGTCTCTCCACACTATTTCACAGCATTTATCAATGACATGCACCACCTTATGCATCATTTCACTTACTGTAATTTCAAAATCAAAACTGCAAACCTCATCTTGAATTCAAAATCATATGTCAAATTACCCAGTGGGGATGTCTCTATGGATTCGTTCTATTCAAATAATTTTAACAAATTTGCTGCCTAACTACTTTTCTTTTTCTCAAAATTACTACTTTTGTTTTTCTAATTTTACTTTCTAGAAAAACAATTTAACAAGTTTTTTTTTTTTTTTTTAATTCAAGAGAAGTATAGATGGCATTATCTTTTCAGTCTCCATTTCAATTCACATTCATTACTCTCTGTTCTTGGTTACTAACCAAATACTTTTTTTCTATCTCCAACACACATACTGTTGCTGTCATGGTTATTGTATTTATAATGTCAGTTTGCAGGGTAAGGTTGACAGAATTCAATTAAAAGTGAGTATTATTTTGACACAGGAGACATCTAGTAGTACAGGTAAGTTTAGTTCGTATGAAAACAATACAAGCAGAGATGGTAATTTGCTGTTCACATGAATTTTACTTCTTGGAATTGTGGCAGATGTGATGCCCTAGTGAAGGGTCTTAAAGGAAAAGTGGTAGTGAAAATGGGTAGATTGGCTATTCTATTTTTTTCTCAGTTTGGTGTGTGTGTGTGTTTGTGTGTGTTTGTGGGTGTGTGTTATGTTTGACAGTAGTTGTAAAAAAAGAGTTTTATCCTGACATATGATGAATGAATATATATATCAGGTGTGATTAAAAAGCAACATTAAATGTGTTCAAATAACAAAACCTGATTAATTTAAAAAAGCACTGTATAATAAAGTAAAATTCCTAAAGACTATGTAGATGATAGATATAAAAATAAAGCTAATAGACTTCAGATATATATGATTATAAGATATCTGATAGATAGATAGATAGATATAGATAGATATATAGATAGATACATGATAGATTAAAATATATTTTTATGATTATTAGTAAGAAGTAACCCTTTATAGTTTGATCACTTTCTGTCTAAATTGTTTCTTTTTTCTTGTTACTTAATCTCAAGGATACACAACATGATCTACTTTCTGTTAGAGAACCATTTCCTAAATTCTACATATTCAAATCAATAAAACAGATATTGAACATTTGGGAAGTATACATTAAAAATCTTTGCTGAACAAATTCACATTGTCTTAGAGGTCTGAAAGTTTTTCTAAAAACAGGAAAATAATATGTAGTATAGATAGTAGGGATATTTCTTCAGGTTTAAAGATTTGCTTAGGCAAATCTATTAGCATGATAATCTAAAATATTTTAATTAATTCTGCTTTGAAATGGTTATTTATACATAATGACTCTAGAGATTCTGAAGAATCATGCAAAAGCTGGGAATGTTTTAAACTCAAGGAGTCAAGGGGACAGTTCTTGAAGTCAGAAGATAATGAATTCAGCTTCATTTCTCATGCACAATCAGAAAGAAATTTTGAGCAGCTAGAAAATTAGAGAAAAGAAAATGGATCAAATAAAAGTAGAAGTAGCAAATTTTTATCCCAGAACTACAACAAAATTGCTGATCATGTAGTTTAAATTTTATGACTGAGTGAATATACTTGTTTACGTTTTATTTGGTTTTAGGCTGTAATTTGTGTGAAATTTACAACTAGTGATGAATCTTACTTTTTTTTACTTGAATTTATGTTATTATGTATTATTTATAAAACACACCTATTACTTTGTGAATATTCAATTATCAAATTACATATGTGCAACCATTAAAATTTGCATTGCTATTTTTTGGTAAAACAATGCTTTAAAATTTAATAACAATAAAATTAATTAGGGAAAATAGAGAAGGCATACAAATAGATGAGATGGTTACAAATTAGATATACAAAACACTTTAAGGATAATTTACTAAGTAATATTTATTAAAACTGTGTTATAAAATATATAGTTCACCAGAGCAATCACCTGACAGGACTATTTTCTAAGCTTTCCTGTACTTTCATGTCATGAAATACACAATAGTACCCACATTTGCCCCATTAGATAGATGGTTCATTCTTTTTTTTTTTTTAAAGATTTATTTATTCATATGAATACACTGTATCTGTCTTCAGACACACCAGAAGAGGGCATCTGATCTCATTACAGATGGTTGTGAGCCACCATGTGGTTGCTGGGAATTGAACTCAGGACCTCTGGAAGAGCACTCAGTGCTCTTAACTGCTGAGCCATCTCTCCAGCCCGGTTCATTCTTTTGAAATTCTTATCCCTATAATTTTACATGTTCATTAACAATATACTTACATCTTAACTAATGAAAATGTACTAACCATTGATTTGCTTATTGTGTCTCTTAATGATCAGCTCTCTCAGCAATGCTGTACATTGCAGAGTAAATTCAATACAGAATGGAGGTGGTGGTGGGGATGAGTAGCATTGCTGATCTATCCAACTGCTGAGAAATCTACAATGGGAGGCATGCTCTTTAAGCAGAGTCAAATAGGAGTCTCAAAGTAGAATCATGGTGATTTCATTTACATAATGAAAGGTAGACATGTTTAAATGAGTAATGTAAATGCCTTCCATGGCTTCTGTACTTACAGTCCTTTGTGGTCTCAGTAGAACATTCAGAGCTACATACTTATTGGCCACAGGAAACAAAATAAAACAGAGAATGAGAGAGAGAGTGAGAGAGAGAGAGAGAGAGAGAGAGAGAGAGAGAGAGAGAGAGAGAGAGAGAAGAGAGAAGCTAGAGGTAGCTGTACAGGGGTCAAGTGAGGAATAGCTGTCACTTTTTGAGGCTGTGTCTTGAGGACAAAAGTGCTGAGTGACAGTGAGAGAAAGAGTCTTCTACGCATACAAGGAAACAGAATTACAGATGGAAAAGAACAAGAACTCTGGTTTATCACCAATATTAATGCAAAGAGCAAAGCTTATTCATTTTAATAACTCTGATGTGTAATTTAATATGAAAAATAATGTCTGTAATACTACTACAAAAATGAGAAAAGATTTCCACCCAGATATAAAACATTTCAGACTAAGGTTAAAAAACACTATTTCTATGAAACTCCTTAAAGAACACTGTCATGAAAAGAGGTTGGTTATAGACTGTTGCCTATCTCTGCTCCCTTCACACCTTCCATTTACATCCTCTTAGGATAGCATTGACCTGAAGGTTCAAAATGCATGACTCATCCATCATCCCTCAACACGGAGACTCAGATACAACATTGTGTTGTGTGTTGAGTTCAGTAGCTCTGAAGACCTTTGCCATCTTCCCAAGGCCATCATTGTTGGCCAAGACATTTGAATGAATTAAATTTTCGTGGTCTCTGAACTCCATTTCTAGTGTTGATACACCTGATTACGAATGGGAAGTGGTGATAGTTGCACTCAATATTAGTTTCCAGGTTCTAGGAGACATTTAGCTTCATGCATCCCTGGATCTAGTGAGTTTCATGGCTTTCCCTTATCAGCCTGAAAATCAACTCCCAGAATTCACTTAAAATATCTACATACAATTAGGACAGATATAAAGAGTCTAGGAAAATTTAAAAGGAAGCCAAATGATAAAGAACTAAATAATATGAAATTGAATGTTTCCTGACATAATTTTGATAGCATTATACCAACTATGTAAGGTAAAAGATACCCATAGCCCATCTTTTGTGGCTTTTAAGACTAACACACATGAAAAAAAAAAAGTAATACACTTATCAAAGTCTCTGTTCCAGCAAGAGAGGAGAGGAGGAATGAATGCAAGAAAGGTAACTTGCAAGTATGCATATATATGTGCTGTTTAAGCAACACATTTCTGATAATTCATTTAAAAATGTTCTCATACATATTGCATAGCTGGAGTTCAACACTTTCTACTGAATAGGAAATTAAACTTGATCAAATATATTTGGATATGTATAATATGTATGCACACACGTGCAAATTATACTGTGTAATCATTTTTGAAAATATGTAGAACATTTTAAAATGATTCAAATACTCACTATTTTGTACAAACAAATCTTTAAAAAGTTTTCAAAACTAGCACTAGTATTATTACAACACATTTCAGTGAAGTTAACTTTTTGTTATGTAACAAATAAGCAACAAAGAAGGGAAAGGCTTACATTTGCTTGTAGCTTGGGAGGTTGTATCCCATGCTTCACTGACATCATTGTTTTGGGTCTATTGAAGTACATTGTGGTGGACACAGATGAAAGAATAAATTGGCCACCTCTTAGGTGGGTAAAAAGGGAAATGAGTCCTGTTTCCTTGTGGCTTTAGGGAATTCCAGAGATGCCAAACTTCCTTCTAAGTCTGAGCTCTTGATGTGTCTCACTTTTTCTAATAGTCTTAAACTAGGAATCCATTTGTTCACAAATAAATTTGGGGGATATCAAAGATCTATATCATTTGCACACATAAAGAACACACAGAGTGCAAATCTTACTATCTGAAAATAATAGAGGCCATTTCTAAGTAACTAGTAGTACCAATAAATGTAAAGTGACATTTGAAATATCTTTAATACATAAAAAAGAATAATATGTGTAAGTGTTTAATCCCAATGTAAAATGCAATCTATAATGTTTATTCCCTTCAACATAAAGATGACAAATTCAAAAAAAAAACAAAAACAAAAACAGAACAAAAAATAAAAATCTTTCAGTGCTGCACTTGCGGTCATTCCCTTTATCTTCCTTAATAGCCCAGGCTCTACCCTCCCAACACTCCAACTCCTCTCCCTTTGTACTTTCAGTTAAGAGCAAATGCATGTTTTCTTAAGATAACAAATCAGGTCCACTCCAGCTACAAAAACAGGTACCATCTGTGGTCTACTCATGTTCATTCATTTAATTATTACCTGGTTATTTGCGTGAAAACCTAGCAAAAGGAGCAATAGCAACACAAATGACATTTGAAAAACTCACAAGGCCTAAAATATTACCCTCTAGCATTGTCTCCTGCTCACAGCCGTCTCTGGAAATTCCATGCTACTCTTCCTCTGATTGGTGACAGCAATACCTTCAGCAATTGAAGGACATTTGACTTTTAAAGAAAAGGAAATAGCAAGAGAAGATAAATGATGTCATGTTTCTCCATTTTGTTCTTCCTTGATTTTATTTGAACTGTGGAAATACAAGGCAGCAAATACAAGAAAGATAACACCAAAAATGTCACTATGTTAAATAGTGATGCTCCTTGTCAGCAGCAGACTGGGAAACTGTCTGATCAGTGATTTTACATTTGAAATAGTCCTATAACTACTCTAATTTATTGTCATTAGATATTTATATATCATTATTTTTTAAAAAATCCATTTTAAATTAATGTACAAAAATAGTATTTGAGGGCTGAAAAGATGGTTCAGGTATTAAGAAAGCATTATGCTCATCTCATCTTAATCATAGCTAATTATTCATCAGCTGCTTCAGGTGTTTCTGAATGTCACCTTAAGGGCATGAATAGGGAGAAACTACCTCCAGAAACTATCTTTGTCTTACGTGTAATCTGCATTAGAAGCCACTTCTACCTCTCTTGGTGTTTCCCCCACTGAGGTGAACTATGGGTTATGTTTTAAGGTCTTCCAATGGCTTATCAACACAATGTTTGTTATGGTTTTGTTTTTGTTTCTCATACTTATTTTATTCTCAATGTCAGATGTCTGAGAACTTTCCGAGAGCCAGATCTATCTAGGTTTTGCAGAGATCTTTCTGTACCCAGGAGAATACCACAGTCCTACAGTCCTATAAATTTTGTCATTGACATATTTGATCTTGTAAACCCCAAGAAGACAGAATCCCAAAACCCTGTCCTCATAAAACCATTCTCTCTCTGTTTCTATCTCTTTTTCTCTGTCTCTCTGTCTCTGTCACTCTCTCTCTCTCTCTCTCTCTGTGTGTTCATTTTATTTTATTCTTTTAAAAGTATTTTTATTTTATTATTTATCTGAATAGAGTTACTGTTCCTTCTTCTCCTCCCAGTTGCTTCCCACTCCTTCTTCCATCCAGATTTACTTTCTTGTGTATGCTTTGTCCTCTGCCTCTTCCAGTCCTTCTATCACCTTGTTCAAGGGGTTTCATGAGTTTCAAGGGGAGGAACTTGATAGAGACACCCCATATATGGATATAATTTCTCTTTGTGTAATTTCTTGTTGGAGGTATCTGTATTCTTTTATCTGCTGCAGAAGAGAGACTCTCTAGTGGAGGATGAATAAGGTATCCATATATGAGTATAGCAGAATATCATTAAGAGTCATTTTATTATTACATTATTTTTAAAATCAGTATTATTTGGTTTTAACAAAGATTTCTTGACTATCTAGACTCTGGTTCTAGGTCATCCAAGCAGTGTCTGGTATGGATTCCCTCTCATTAATTGGGCTTTCAGTCAAATTGGATATTGGTTGGTTACTCCACAGGGTTTGTGCCACTATTACCCTAAGATTTTATATAGATCACAGAATTTGTGTTTTGGTTGATGTTTACTTTTCTTTTTTAGTAACTAGCTAAGTACCTTTTCATGTCATAGACTTTAGAACATGTAAGGTTCTGTATAAGCACTAGCTTGATCTCTCCATGTTCAATGAATTGTGTGGGTGCAGTCATCAGCAGTTGTCAGTTGGTGGAGATCAAACTATTGTCTTGGTAACATCCTGGCTTGTTGGGAACTAAAAAAGAGATCAGCATGACTGAGGTAAAATCTGGGAAGTGTTTTCTGCAATTCAGCATACAGAAGGTGTTTGTTGACCAAACATGACAACAATACCTTGAGCTGGCAGCCAAACTTGATACCATAATAGATTACCAGATAGTACCAGTTTTGAATGTGTTGAGAAGTCATAGAGAACAGCTGAGACTTGTCCCTGTATGACATTACAGGAGTCCCTGAAGAGAGGCCAGGAGAGTCTTTTGGTAAAATTGCAGCTCAGTTGCATCAGTATATCCCAGGATTTGGGAGATGTCAAAACCAATGGTTAACTACCAAGAACAGCAGCAGAAAAGGAGAGGAGCTAGGAGGAGTCTAGAAGAAAGGCTGGGTGTGCTGCAATGTATACTTACAGCCAGTGAAGTGACCTAAGCCTCTTGGAGGAGATCATGAAAGAATCCCAGACATTGGACACTGAGTTTTTTATTATATTGGAATAAACAACTTTTTTCTGTGTTTATATTTAACTGTGCCCTGGCTATTCCCTCTTGAAGTGATAAAGTATTTTGTTGGTTTTTGACTTTTACATGAGTCCATAATTGAGAGATTTTGAATTTTAAACTTTGCAAATTAAAAGGGACTGGCTATTTAAAAGACATCGAAATTTTAAGTATTTTCATTTATGAAGATTGTGCCATTTTTAAAATTTAGAATGTTTATATTGCAATGTGTTCTTAATGTTCAATTTGGAGAAGAACAAGAAAAAAGTTATGCGCTAAAAATGACATGTTTCTGTGTCAAATTGACAAGGTATCAATTATGCTATATACTTTTATGTTAATTGACACAAGCTAGAGTTATCTGAATGGGAAGAAAGTCAACTGAGAAAATGACAATATAAAACTGAAATGTAGTGTATTTTCTTAATTAGAGATTGATGGGAGAGGACCCAGCCAGTTGTGGGTGTTGCCATTCATAAGCTGTTAGTCCAGAGTTCTTTAAGAAAGTAGGTTGAGAAACCATGATGAGCAAGCCAGGAAGCAGCATCCTTTCATGGCCTCTCCCTCAACTCCTGCCTCCAGGTACCTACACTCTTTGAGTTTCTGTCCTGACTTCCTTCAATGATGGACTATGATGTGAAAGTGCAAGCAAAATAAAACCTTTGTCCACTAACAATAGAAAAAGAAATTTGGTGATTTGGGGATGGAAGGATCACAGTGGGTGATAAATACTTGCTACACAATGGTGACAACATGTGTATTTCCAAAACACACACTTCGGGTGGCTTGTGACTATCTGTAACTCCAGCTCTAGGAGACCCAATGCTCTCTGAACGCTACATTCACTATATGCACTTGAACACACATAGATATACACACACACACACACACAAACACACACACACACACTGAACTCTGCAAGCACTATATATACTTAAACACACACAGAGAGAACGAGAGAGAGAGAGAGAGAGAGAGAGAGAGAGAGAGAGAGAGAGAGAAATAAAATGATTTTAAAAAATAGAAAGCATTATAATCTTCCAAAGTATCCAAATATGTTTCCCAGTACCCACACTGTATGGCTTACAACCAACACTAAGCTTAGATCCAGCATATATGCCATCTTCTCAGCCCTGCACTGGTATGTGTAGTCATGTCACATACACATATTAACACCATATATAAATATTTATATTTGGGACCAGAAAGCTCATCTGTGACATAGGGTTTATATGTTGGAATTTATACAGTGTAGAATGGCTGCTAAGGATTAGATATGATTTCATCATTTCCCTCCAAAGTTTCAGGTATTGAGTTTGGACTCAAGGTGACAGTTTCAGAATGTGATTTGAGCTTTATTAAAAGATTAATGTACGGTTCCTCAAGGAAGCTGCTATGAAAGGATAAGCCTGCCCCAATCTAGCTCTCTTGTTCTCTTTTTGTGATACTGAAACCCATCCCTAAAAACCCCTCCAGAGTTGTTATCCTCTGCTATGAGATGCAGCCAAAACCTTCATCACTCTAACCTGAGAAAATTTCAACCATCCTTTTGCCTAAATTATGTTTCCAATATCAAAGGGCTGACCAATACAAATTTTAATTTTCAAAAGCATCAAAAGTATGATTTAATGTTGCCATTTTTCATGCTCCAAGAAACAATACAGATCATATTTGAGATACATGTCTTCCACCAGTGCTGAGTATAATCCTTGCACTAAACCATTAGAAATATTTATGTTATTTAAATACCTGAAACTGTAGAGGACATTCCTCATAAGAATCACCACTAGAGAATTCATATTTTGTCTTAATCAACACCTAGATAGCTATAGAAACTTACTTTCACAAACAAATTAAGGTAAATTTCAAATAAATAACATTTATTGTACCAGTTAATAGAATACTCTGGGTAGATTTGTAGCATTGTTGGAAAAAGTATGTTACTCAGGCTATACTTTTTATTTTCTGAGATCTTCTTTGATTTCTTTCTTGAGAGACTTGAAGTAATTTTCATACAGGTCTTTTACTTGTTTGGTTAGAGTTACCCCAAGATATTTTATATTATTTGTGGCTATTGTGAAGGGAGTTGTTTCCCTAATTTCTTTCTCAGTCTGCTTATCATTTGTATAAAGGAAGGCTACTGATTTATTTGAGTTAATTTTATATCTTATCATTTTGATGAAGTTTTTTATCAGCTGGAGAAATTCTCTGGTAAAATTTTTGGGGTTGCTTATGTGTACTATCATATCCTCTGCAAGTAGTGATACCTTTATTTCTTCTTTGCCAATTTGTATCCACTTGATATTTTTTTGTTATCTTATTGTTCTAGCTAGCACTTTGAGAACTGTATTAAGTAGATATGGGAAGAGTGGGCATCCTTGTCTTGTCCCCGATTTTAGTAGGATTGCTTCAACTATGTCTGTATTTAATTTGATATTGGCTCTTGGTTTGCAGTACATTGCTTTTATTATGTTTAAGTGTGGGCCTTGAACTCCTGATTTCTCCAATACTTTTACCATGAATGGGTGTCATTCATTTTTAAAGTCATAGTTTTATTAATCCTGTGACAACCACATGCAATTATTTTGATGATTTATACACCTTTCTTTTGCAGCCACATTCAGAAATACTTTCAATTTCCTACCCATACAATTTTAAGTATTATTTCTTTTTAAAACAAAAACAAAAACAAAAATCTAGTTAAACTTTTATTTCCCAAATATTCTTTAGATGAATGGCACTCAATAAAGCATGGTTGACCTATCAGCAAAAACAAAAACAAAACACACACAAAAAAACAACAACAACAAAAAAAAAACTAACAACAATAAAAACAAGAAAAAAATACCCGAGTCTCTTCTGTCAGTTATCAAGTGCTAATAGCTCCTTATCTACAAGTAGAATTTCATGCCCACCTCCTCTCCTTTATCGGTTGTTTTATTGTGGACTTATTATACAAGACTTGTACATGCTCTTACAATAGAATTTATATGTGCAACTGTGTCCTGAAAAAAGCTTTTGTTCGATATCCATCTCCTCTTACTCTATTTTTTTTTTAAAGAATTGCCAAAGAAATGATTTTATTTCCTCTAAGAGGCTACAGATTTAAAGGGGATAACATTTGAAGTGTAAACAAAGAGAATATCCAATTTAAAAAAATGGTTGCAAATTAGGAAGGAAATGTCAGGAAATGCAGAGGCTTTAGTTTATTTCCTGGCCAAACTTAAAACCACCAATCACAATAAAGTATTTTTTAAGTTGGATATTTTATTTATTTGCATTTCAGATGTTATCTCCTTTCCCCATACCCCCACTCCAGATACTCTCATCCTATACCCCCCTCATTCATTTTGTTTTTATACCATCTTTATTACATGCAATTATTAAGATCAGTTCTAGGTTGAGGAACTAGCAGTACAATAGTTGAAAATAGGCAAGAAACAAGCAAAACAACAACACAAATAGTCAAAGAACAGGCAAGGCAGTAAACAAAGTTTTGTGATCACTCCCATGATCACTGTTTCTAAGGGCTTCTCAGGATGACCAAAATATCTGAGCCTACTTACCTGTCCTAGCCCAAATTCATTTTCAGGTCTGAAGCCTCCTTCTTTGTTCTAGCCCAAGGTTTAGATTATGAAATTACTTCTTTGTTCTAGCCTAAGATTTAGATTCCTGCCTGAAATACTACTTCGTTGTTCTAGGCTAATGTCAGATTCCTGCCAAGCTAGCCCAAGGTTTAGATTCTGAAGTTACTTCTTTGTTCTAGCCTAAGATTTAGATTCCTGCCTGAAATATTACTTCGTTGTTCTAGGCTAATGTCAGATTCCTGCCAAGCAGCCCTTTTCCTTACCCTTGGCCCATGTCAGCTTCTTGCCAAGCAGCCCCAAAGGCTCTCTACTTCTCCCCCTTTATTTTATTTTGTTAGCAAAACTAAGCCTGTCTTAGGTTGTTCTGACAAGAATGCCTTCCTTACTCATCATGGAATATGCATTATCAAAGGCAATACACTTCTGTCTTTGGTTGGTGAGGTTCTGTGCAGAATCTTACCCATCCGTCCTTGGCTTGCCAGCCTGTTAATTTAATAACTCTGTCTGGTGGTCCATTTTCAGTTTCAAGTCATGTACTTTGGCTGCCAACATGTTGCTATCGTTAAAGACAAGCTTTAACATGAAGGACAGAAATAAAAACATTCCCAGGACAAAAAGGGCTAGCATGATCAAGCTATGTATGCTATCCTTGAGGATTGACCAAAATGGAAATATTGACCTCAAGCCATGGATAATTTTATCAGCAGTGTCAGCAGCATCAACACTCATCAGAGCAGCATTCTTTAAATTCATAATCTCACTATGCAAAGTTAAAACATCCATAGAGGTGTTATAATTATGCCAAATAACCTGCAAATGTCTTTAAACATTTTACTCTTACATGCTTTCCATTACCTAATATGTAATAATCCATGAGACTCTTGATAAGGGATCTAATACAGGTAATATAGGTGTGTTATTTAGAGCTGAACAGTCTGCTGTTTCTCACTGAACTTTGAGCCAGTTGTGGGTTTCTGAGCTAATTGCTATCTTTTTCAAGAAGACTCTTTTGAGAGGAGCTGAAAGATGCCCTCCCCTCATTTAGATTGATGTTAAAATTTTGTCCATTTATCAGGATAATAGTACTAGACTCATATATGGAATATAATCTGTGCAGCAGTAGGTTATTGGCTGGTCTAATGGTGTTAGGTATGATTCTCACCCTGAGAATTGAGCCTTATTACATTAGAAAGTAGATAGTTCCCCCAATAACTTTCACATCACTACTGAACTATGAGAGTATTTATCATCATAATTATGTTTATTGTAGATCATAGGGTTCAGAGTTAAATAGGACTGATGAACAGTTTTCTATTCAGGTAGCATTCATAGCAACTTCTAGCATTATGAAAACAATTCTGTAAGGATGAACTTTCCAAGTCAATATTACCTGATTTTCCATGTCCTATGACTCAAGTATGTGTTATCTTTTGTAATAGGATATTACTATAAAGTGATAGAGGATCACTAAGAACAATAACAATAGTCTATAATTTTTGATAAGTCTATGAGTCCCAGCAACTCAAAAAAAAAATAAAATAAATTCAAGGACCCATTTTAATTATTCAGGATAAACTGAGTTATGTCATGTCTGATTTCTTCACTAAAAGAAAAAAAAGGGTAAAAATTAACAAGTCCAAAGCCTAAACATGCTAATTTAAAACAAGAATATTTGGGGCAGCAAGATGACTGAATGGGTAAAGGCACAGTGTTGTCAGACCTGAGGATCTGAATTCAATACCCAAGATGCAACCAGATAGACAACTCCAGCAAGATTTCCTCTGATTTCCATATGAGCACACTCATGTTCTCACACCAACACAATAAATATATGGAATACATTTAAAAAAAATACAACATGCTTCCTCTCCCCAGTCAAACATTTTTCTTCATTATCCTGATATCATAGCTTTCCCAGGTGAGAGGGTGAGAGAACAGAATTAGGGTTTTATAGAAATTTTTTTTTTTCGAGACAGGGTTTCTCTGTGTAGTCCTGGCTGTCCTGGAACTCACTCTGTAGACCAGGCTGGCCTCAAACTCAGAAATCCGCCTGCCTCTGCCTCCCAAGTGCTGGGATTAAAGCCATGCACCACCACTGCCATTTCTTGATAGGAAAGTAAATGACAAAATTGTTGGGATGATTTTCCATAGAAATTAAGTATGCATATTTTTCATTCCCTTGACATCTTAATATTCCAAGCACTTTTGACTAGCACTAAGATACACTTCCTTATCTGGCCCTGCCTATTATGTTTGGACCCTTGTATGCTATAAAAGTAATCTACAAAATTGCATCAACATCTGTGTCTTTCCATTTTCCAATCACTGGTGGCTTGCCTGTCCAACATTTATCAACTCTAGTTTTTTTTTTGTTTTTTTTTTTTATGTTGTGCTCAGCACATCTAAACATGTAGCACATGCATTCATCTAATCCCATTCCTAATGTCTCCATTCCTCTCATTTTGCAAATTGCTTTTGTGATACATTATGCAAGAAAAGCAAAGAAAAATAAATATAAGTATAATAATCCAAATACTTTCATTTCCTTTGAGTAGAAGTCTTCAGAAGGCATAGATTTTCTTTAGGTCCATTTTATTTAAAAGTAATAAAAATGGAAATTTTTGTGATTAATAGACCAAAATTTAAATAGAAGCTTTCAAAACTATCTTTATTGGTCATATTTGCATAGGTAAATTTCTCTCTATATATGTAATTTCTCATAGTTAATACTTTTAATCTTACCTAATCTTTAACCAGACATTTTTATTTTTTCAAAATAGTTCTAATCATTTATTTTTCTCTACAACCTTGCTCTGTATTACTTTTTTGAACACAAACACACACAAACACACACACACACACACACACACACACACCCCACTTATGTCTGTTCACTAAGAGCAAAGCAATAGGAGAGAAAGCACTCTTCCACATGAGTATCTTAGACTGTTATATTGAATCTTTCCTGTTTGCAGTTGGTTTAGGCATTATCTGTGCCATCCCTGGGCTTAAAACCAGCAGGATCGATACTCATAACATCCTGTGTATCAGGTGTATCCATCTGCAAAGCAAGCTTTGGAAGGATCAGCAACAACTTGTAGATAATAAAACTGTCCACTTGACAACTTGCTTAGGGATGCTAACATGCAGCTTCTTAATCTCTCTGTAATTGAAGCACTTTCTATAGAGAAAGAAAGAGGTCATATAAGGATTGGGAAAAATATGAATGAGGCAATGGTAGGTACCAGCTGAGAGTGACAATTAAATTTTACCCAAAGAGTGCTTTTTAATAATATTTCTTCCTCTCTCAGGATACCTGATAATCTTCTATAGTTTCTTGTGACCTTCTATTTACATATGCAATCTTCATGTCCAGGACACAAGGCTCTGTATGGAAGAGGAAGATGATGGAATGATGAAATGAAATGTCTCTTACTCTTTCTATGATGGTGTGGTTTAGCATCTGCAAAGACTTTCCCAGATCTCCAGTTTCTTTCAGTAAAATTCAAATAATTGTTTGTTGTGGCTCATTGGAAGTCTATATTGTTCAGGAAAGTTATCTAATAATGTAACCTGAAAGCAGTGAGAAATAAACTTTATAAGAATTACAACTTTCTACATGACATTTTTGTTTTATACTTGATTGTGTACACAGTTTAAATTATGGAATGCCCATGATAGGGACTGCACTTTCTTACAAGCAGCTATGCAATAATTGTTAGTATTGTGTTGATTTTATTAACAGGTTGGTGAAAGGAAGCCTATACTGATGATTTTTTTCATCAAAATATTAGATAGACATACCTAACACTATTCTTAATCCATATTCATCTATATTCTTTCTTATATTTTTGTTATATATTATGATATGTCTTTAGTTTATATATTCAAAATATCATGAACTGTATACAAGAGAAAGTGATAAAAAGTATTTTGTGGCTGAAATTAAAATAATGAAAGGATTAAATCCAGTTTACTACTATTCCTCCATACATCTTCAATTTATACTGGAATGTTAAGCTATTCTTTTTACCTCCATATATTACAACTGCCACCATATTATGCTCATAACAAAAGAAAAAACTAATCAAAATATTTATATTTTGGTTTTGAGAAATTCAATTAAAGACTCCACAAAACTCCAGCTAGATACCAACAAGCTGCTTGAAGCAGAAGTAAGCAATTTTCCAAAGTGGCCACATTTGATTAAGGCACACAGGGAGCTCAGCTCCTGAGAAACTGCAATCGAATTTCTCTTTTCTGGAAGAATACAAGGAATTCTCCAACAATTTCCTTAAACTCAAAGCCCAACCTCTCACTGGGTAAGAAAATAAGACCCAAGGAACCAAATCCAAGATGTGAACATCATATGGGAGCCAACTTGAACTAAACTAAGTGAGTCAAGGAATTTCTAAACTCAGATACCAACATCTCCATCTAAGAGGAACATGACCAGGTGCCATTGATGACTGACTGCATCCAAACTGAAAACATTAAAATACAGACAGGTAAGCAGAAATAGTAAGCACAATTTGAAACTAGGAACAAGCCAGTTGGCAAGTGTTGGAAGACCCCTAAAGAGGACAGACCCTTATGATTCATATGTAGAAATTGAACCCCACAGGCCTCCTAAGTCACTGAAAACTGCAGTTAGTCAAACAGGTTGACCTGGAAATAAAGATGGAATCACACAGAGTTAAATTCATAAACAACTCAGAGAGAGAGAGAGAAGAGTCATCTTGGATGGTAAAAGAGAGGAGAGAGCTGCCTATAGTTTAACTTGTCCATATTTCTCTAGAGAATGATGTCGTGTTTGTGTTTTCCAACATCCAAGGACATAGTCCATATTTCTCTAGAGAATAAGGTGGTATTTATCTTTTGTAATATCCAAGGGCAATTTGGAAATTTTGGTTCCTGTTATCAATGGCCACAAGATATGTGGTGTATGAGGAAATTTATACTGTATATATATATATATATATATATATATATATATATATATATATTCTCAATATAAATTGAAGCTACACAGAGCCTCCATGGATTCAAACCAGGCAGCATCCCTGGCCCAGAGTCAGTGAGGAAGACAAAAGTCCCCATCCCTAACTGAGAAGCTATTTCCACCTGACATCCACTTGCAAAGGGAAAATTAATTTCTCCAATAAAGTCTCACTGTGTATGCAAACTATACTGAAAGACAGCTCCCATGTTGAGTAGTAGACAGAATCAATAGTATTTTTGTAGAATTTTCCTCTTATATCACTTTGTATGAGCATTTATTGTCTTACTGGTCTTCTACTCATATATCATGGTTTCTAATTTGGGAATCTACTGAATATGTGTTGTGTTGTTTCTTTGTTTTACTTCTGTTTTTGTTGTTATTTTCTTGTCTGTTTGCTTTCCAAAGAAAGAGAATGATAGTATTTGGAGTTTGGTGGGGTGGGGGGAGAGATTTGAGAGGAGCTGGGATATAAGAAATCATGATCAGATTATATTATATGAAAACATTAAAACTAAAAGTTGACCACTACATGGCATCATACACCTTTATCTCCAGAACTTGCAAGGCAGAAGGCAAGTGATTCTGAATGAGTTCAGGAACAGCCTGATCTATAGTGAGTTCCAAGATATCCAAGCAACTAAAGAGAGACCCTGACTGGAGGAAAAAGAAAAGTTCAACTCATATGACTAACTAAAATATATATCATTCCTAGATTTTAATCAGAACTTAAGCAATTTTAGCTTTGCCAGATATCTGTGAAATCACATGTGTTCATATCAAAAATGATTACTTTCAAATGTTCTGAATGTCAATGGGAAAGAATTTTTCATTGAATGAGGCAAAGAAAATGGCCAATATTTTTGGTTATTTTCTTTGAAATGCTGGTTACAAGATGAAAAATAATTCAGCGATAATTATATGTAAACATTTGTTACAGTAAGCTTCAAAAATCTAAAACAAAAAACTTTGTATCTATATGTGTGTGCTTGTTATTAAATACAGCATTAATGCTGGCATCAAAAGATATACTAAGGGAGAACTCCCCAGGGTAACATATAAATCTAATGAAATATCCAACTAGAGTAGTTATTGATAGATATGATATGTTGTTACTACATATGACTAAAGATTTTACAATAAATATCAATATCTGTCCTAATATTGACATTATTTGTACAACTTAGAAAATCATTAATAAAAATTAAGTTGAACTAGAAAATATCATCCTGAGTGAGGTAACCCAATCACAAAAGTACACACATTGTATTTGCTCACTGATAAGTGGATATTAGCCCAAAAGCTTGCAATATCTATGATACAACTCATACAACATGAAACTCATGAACAAAGAAGACCAAAGTGTGGGTGCTTTAGCCCTTCTTAGAAGAGGTAACAAAATACTCATGGGAGCAAATATGGAGACAAGCATGGGACAGAAACTGAAGGAGGGGCCATCCAACGACTGTTCCCACCTGGGTATCATCCCTTATACAGTCTCCAAAGGTAGACACTGATGTGAATGTCAGGAAGTGCATGCTGACAGGAGCATGATATAGCTGTCTCTTTAGAGGTCTGCCAGAGCCTGAAATATACAGAGGCAGATGCTCACAGATAAGTATTGAACTGATCAAGGGGATCCCAATGGAGGAATTAGAGAGAAGACTGAAGGAGCTGAAAGGATTTGTGGCCCCATGAGGAGAACAGCAATACCAACCAACCAGAACTCCCAGGTTCTAAACCATCAGCCTGGGAGCACATAGGGAGGGACCCATGGCTCCAGCTGTATATGTAGGGGAGGATGACAGTGTCAGGCATAGGTGGGTAAGGAAGTCCTTGGTCTGGTGAAGGCTGGATGCCCCAGTGTGGGGGAAATTGTGGGTGGGGAGGTGAAAGTGGGAGGTGGTGGCGGTGTGTCCTCATAAAAGCAGGCAAAGGGGGGATGGTATAGGGGGTTCCTGGGGGGGGGGAGGAGATTACATCTGAAATGTAAATAAAATATCCAATAAAAAAAATTAAAAAAAAGATTTCACAAGACCAAGGGCCTCTCCTCCCATTGATGCCCCACAAGGCCATTCTCTGCTACATATGCTGCTGGAGCCATGAGTCCCTCCATCTGTACTCTTTGGTTGGTGGTTTAATCCCTGCGAGCTCTAGGTGAGGTTGGGGATTCTGATTGGTTGGTATTGTTGTTCTTCCTATGAGGCTGCAAACCTCTTCAGCTCCTTCAGACCTTTCTATAATTCCTCCATTGAGGACCCTGTGCTCAGTCTAATGATTGGCTGTGAGCATCGACCTTTGTATTTGACAGGCTTTGGCAGAACCTCTCAGGAGACAGCTATATCAGGCTCCTGTCAGCATGTACTTCCTGGCATCCACAATAGTGTCTGGATTTGGTAACTGTATATGGGATAGACCTCCAGGTGAGGCAGTCTCTGAATGGCCTTTTCTTCAGTCTCTGCTCCACATTTTGCCTCCGTATTTCCTCCCATGATTACTTTGTTCCCCCTTCTAAGAAGGACGGAAGCATCCACACATTGGTCTTTCTTCTTCTTGAGCTTCATGTGGTCTGTGAACTTTATCTTGGGTATTTCAAGCTTTTGGGTTAATATCCACTTCTCAGTGAGAGCACACCATGTGTGTTTTTGATCATGGACTATGAAAGTATAAGCAAGCCTCCAATTAAATGCTTTCATTTATAGGATCTCTTGGTTATGATGTCTCCTCACAGCAACAAATCAGTGGCTAAGATAGTTAATAAATTGTTTACCTAGTGAGCATGAAAACTTGAATTATAACATCAGCACCTATATGAAAAGAACACACATACATAATCACAGTTCTTGAGATGCAGAGGCAGGGAAGTCCAGAGGGCATGTTGGCCAGTCAGTTCAGTCTAAATCAGCAAGAGGGTTTCATGCAACACATTGTTTCAAGCACAAGTAGGGGAAGGATTGAAAAAGACACCTGATATCACTCACTGCCCTCTAAATAAACATGTGTGCATTTGTGCATTCACACACACTCCCCGCATTTTTCTCTCACATCTACAACCACAAATATCCAAATATAAACATAAAATAAAATGAAACAAGAAATATTTCAGACTGTAGAAATTGCATTAAGAATGAGATAGCCAAAACAAACCTGAGTATTGAAACTAGTGAAATTTTCAGACTTCTAAAGTTATAGTACTTTATATTATAAACAGGTAATTGGTAATGGAAAATAATAACAATATAGAATATTTTATGTACCAAATTTCATAGCTTTTTCCATCAAAACTTTAAGACATCTACCTGTGTAATGTTTCAAAAATAATTTTTGTGACCCCAGTATTTCTGAGAAAAACTGTACTGTTCTTGTGTCTCATTCATATTAATGATGAGGAAGAACATGCAGAACTCTGGGCTTTGCCATCATTATAAATTCTACTCGGGCAAAGATAATGAAGCATTTCTGGCAATGTAATCCGTGGTCATTTCATTTTTGTGCGTTCTTGCAGTCACTTGGCCTGGAGATTGGAGCTTATTAGACCTTGCTTGAGTGATTGTTACAAGAGTACTAGTCTCTTGGGTCATGTCTAAGGATTTCTGTTCTACTCTATTACTCTGTATTATCTGAACCACAGCTGACCTCAAATATCTCATTATTTTAGATGAACACAACAAACTGATTAAAAATTGTGGATAATATTGTATTTTAAACTCATACTTCATATACCCAAACACAGGGTGAGTATATACATTCTGTTAAAATGGAACTAAGCTTAAATAGTACCTATAAAATTACCTATACAATGACAATTTTTGAATGTATATATTGTGTCTATCAATATGATGGAATGCTTCCAAATAAATATTACTTAATCATAATAATATGGTATTATATTCATCATAATTTATTTTACACTGACTATTGTTTTAATTTTTAAGTTATAGATGAACTGCACAGTACTTTCTTTTCCTAAAGTTACTATTCTAACAAAGCAGAAATAAATGAGAGAGATAGTAACACTTAATGTATTGTATTTTCTTCCTTAAAAAAACAAGAGGCAACCCAGGGACATCTTACATTATTACTAATGTCACATCTTACATTATCACTAATGTTCAAGACACTAAAGTCATTGGAAAGAACAACAAGAAAATAGAAAGAATTATCTTAGATAGAAAAACAGAGGTAAGGGATGAGACGTTATAGCAAAAATACTAATAATCTCCTATTATCTGGAATATAAATACTCTATATAGGTCATTAAAAAGAAAACAACATTTCACATGAAATCTGTTTTTCCTCCTGTAAAGACACTCTATGACTAACAACTGTGTCAGCCTATTGTACTTAGAAATGTCATCCTTCAAGTTACCTTTTATACTGTTCACATGTCAAATTTTGCAGTTTAACAAATGATACATTATATGAAGATTTTTCTTTCTCCTAATCCGATAACTGCCTAGGAGCTGGGGCTCACTGGTTCTGCTCAATATCATCTCAGTATTATAGCATAGAAAGGCAGCACAGAGTTCAGGAAAAATCCAAAAACTCAATATTATAGTTATTGACTACTGAGGGCTTTGATTCCATTACAAAGTCAGAAAAATGTAAGCTGAGATATCATAACTAAGAGTTGTCCATACAAATTAGTTATTGTGGGGAAAAGGAGAATATGTGGAAAGAGAGTGGAAATGAAGGGAGGAAAGGAAAAAGAAGCAGATTTTTATAACATGAAAATTGCAGTATTATAGTATTTTTTAAAAGAGCTGTATAATGGTCTTTGTATATTTAGAGTATTTTATCAAGTATGTTAGGCAGAATAATATTAATTCATATGCAGACACTTAATGCTCACAATTCAAGAATCCAGGAAACTCAAAATATCAGATTTCAGTCAGGGTAGGAGCTCTCAATTTCTTAATCAGCACCCTGTTTCAGAGTCCACATAAGGCATAATCAACACACAAGCTTCCTCTGATGTTTTTAGCAATGGCAGCCACCTAATGAGTCAATCACCCCCACCTGTGGAAAACTTCAGTCCTGTTTCATTTCCGAGAATGGACACACTGAAAGATTCAGGAATTTAGATGACATAAATAGCTTTTGCAATTGACTTTTTAGTACTTAAATTACAGTATTTAACCCTAACCCTAACCCTCAGTAACATATTCAAGATTTCCTTAAGTAAAAGAAAAAAAAAATCTCCTATTGTGCAGAAAACAATTCTTTAAATATCTTAAAAATAATAAATTTTGCTGATTTTTTCTAGGATTTTTTGGTAGGAAAAAACATATTCACTCTATATGAATATATTGAAAGAAATAATTGTAAAGAATAGGGTAAAAATCCAAGCATATGCATTAAGACAAATGCAGTACTTTTACATCTTTGGATACTAATGAAAAGGCATACTTTATGAGATTTACAAATGATTTATGTATTTGTATTTTATGTGTATGTGGAATCTGCCTACATGTATGCCTGTGGGTCATGTCCATGTAGTCCATATAGAGGCCTGAAAATCATGTCAGTTCCCTGGAAATGGAATTACAGGTGATTGTAAAGCATAGTATGAGTGCTGAAGATTGAACCTTGGCCTTCCTAAAAGAGTAATTATCATTGATTTTAAGTGCTGTGCCATTTTATCAAGATCCACATTTTGTCATGTTATATTGGTTATTCTTCAGTTTCTGAAATGTGAAGTTTCATTTAGAGAAGATATTCTTTAACATCCCCTCATGACAAGATTTTGTAGTATGATAATGAGACACTGATGAAACTTAACTTCAAGGGAATGGAATTCTATGCATAGCATTAAGATATAGTTTAAAATTCTACATTTTTCAGGTATCAAAATATATGCACTGAGTATTAAATGATTTTAAATTTTGAAAAGCTTACCTTGATAATTATATATATTTTTTTCCTTGATAATATATATGTTTAATTAATACAATGTTATTTTTTAGCTGAAATATTAAATATTGACATTTAATGAATTAATTTAGAAGTCTCTCTAATCATAAAGACTAATAATTGCATTTTAACATAAATCATGTATTTTTAGGACTACAAATGAAAGCATCTTTAAGTCATAAGAGTAGCACACTTTGTAAACATGGGAAATTTATTCACATGCATAGAAGAGCACAAGTCTGGTGCAATATAAGGAAAACTCAAATCTGCAATCAGCTCACCTATAAGCTTTACTATGAACTTGAAGAAATACTTTAGCCATCTTTAATGAGCAGAGGCAGATGGCAGCTTATAACACAACATGAAATTTCTGGGATACTGTTCTAGGTACTCCTGTGAACAAATACAATGTAGTCACATTGTGGGAAATTCATCACGACCAAAAGATAAAAGATGGAGAAAGATCCTTTTCCAGGAGAGGACAAAGAAGGTATGGGAAACATTTTCACAATACCCTCATTGACAAGAGAGGCATGTACACTTATCCAGTAAGCCTGTCCATTGTATGCAGAATATGTTCAGCTAAGTTTTTAGGTGGAAATGAAAGGAATAATATTTTGAACTTTCATTAATAAAAAAAAAACTTTCTCTCCAAGTATCTTTCTAATTTAGTCACAAACACTAACACTAAAATTTATAAAATTCTTCTTTGAAGAAAGAAAAAGGAAAGAAAATGAAAGAAAAGAAAAACTTCTTCAGCATTTTAACTATTCATGCACAACCTGAATCTTGATCTGATTATGATTTCTCATATAAATTTTTAAAGGAAAACCCTGTGGCCTTTGAGCAAATGGATGGTGTCAAAAAACAAGCATGCACCCTAAGCTTATTAGTTACTTATTAGTGAATATCCACTATTTACTTAGGCATGCACCTCATACAAATGTCTCATAATATAGACCAATTGGTTCTCCCTCAATTTCCATAAAACATAGGCACTTACACTTTATTATGGAGTCTGCTCTCTGAGCTAGCCTGCTGTTTTATCTCTTTCCTTACTTTTCCCTAAATCTTTCGCTTGTCTTTTCATGCTTCTCATAACTTCCTTTTGCCACTTTTGTCTCTAGCATTCACAGTTTCATTTCACATAGTGCACTCCTGGAACACTGCTTAAACCTCAAACCAAGCAGGCAAAAAGATCTGAAGGAAATAAGACTATTTTGGGTATATCTTGAATGGCACTCAGCCTTTATGAGGTACTAAAATTCTGAACTTACTAGGTAGGTTCCTACTACATTTGGGAATTAGTAAAGAAAAATCATTGAAAGGGATTAGATCTACTTATGGTTTGGTGGAATTCTGGACAGGAAAATTCCTCCTTTCTCTGTCTTCACTGAAAAACTGTTACAATTTTATAAAAAAAAAAAAATGATACAGAAACCTGTGTTTTTCTGTGCGCACACATGTATGCGTGCGCACGCGCGCGCGTGTGTGCGTGTGTGTGTGTGTGTGTGTGTGTGTGTGTGTGTGTGTGTGCTTGTGCATGTGCTCAGGCACACATGAGCATTACAAATATAACTGTAAATAG
This sequence comes from Arvicanthis niloticus, assembly GCF_011762505.2. Taxonomy (NCBI): domain Eukaryota; kingdom Metazoa; phylum Chordata; class Mammalia; order Rodentia; family Muridae; genus Arvicanthis; species Arvicanthis niloticus. The sequence goes on from NC_047661.1 coordinate 57,900,250, forward strand.
GGTATCAAAACGGTGTAAATTCTCTTCATGGGATGTCAATTCTTCCTGTGGCTGCAGAAGGACTGTAACCTTTCCCTGATATCTCCCAGCAAATAGGAATCCTGTGGACATTTTAATCCCTTAAGATGGTATTTTAGTAATCTGATAGAGGCACAGGAGGAATGACTCTTTAGTTACTGACCCTCCTGCATAAGATCATGGTTACAAGGATGAAAAATTTCTGAAAGCAGAAATAGACTAATGTGGAAAACCAGTTTTCAAGACTCTATGTGTCAGATCCTATGCCAAGGATGTATATGTTTTCCCTCCAGTGGGGAATACAATATTCCCTTCTGGGAGAAGACAATACTTAGAAATACAATGGATTTTCATAGCAAAGCCTTATTTTCAACAGTATAGACATCAAAAGAGCTCTCACTGATTCCCACACTGTTGCCCATGTTATCACAAAGAATGTAAAGAAGCACCCCAGAAAATACTTGTGAAGATTTCATCCTAAAATTAAGTACATAGAAAACTAAGATAGTCACAGGATTAAACAGTGGTTCTCATAATATTGACAGGGGAAGCTGAAAGGCCATCAAAACCAAGATTCAATATAAAGAGAGTGACTTTTAGGGGAAAAGTGACAATGAGGCAAACAAATGAATTAGTAAAATAAAAAGTCATCTTCCAACATCTAAATGTCAGGAGACTGATACAAAAACCTAAAAGAAAAAAAAAAAGTCCATTTAACTTGGTTCTTCCTTAATATTATATATTATCAGCATTTAATAAGATCTTACAGCTTGTGCTGTCTTTTAAGGATTCAGTAAAACACAAGAACCAGACTTAGAGATGACAGAGGTGTTGAAATCATCTAACTGAGAATAGTTTAATATAGAAGATTCCATTTGTGCAAAAACAGATGGACTTTGTTGGTAAAATGAGAGCTCAAGAAAACACTGCTAGTACACACATATCACACCACAGAAAGACACCCATATACTGATATAGTAATCTTAGATATTGGCAGAAACTAGTCAAATTAAAGTATAAAAATAAATAATAAATCAATCAATAAGTATAACAGAAATAGCAACAGTAATAATACTAGTAGTTTTAGTTTGCAATACAATATAAAAAGCTCAAATTTTAGAGCTTAGACCATTCAGTTAAGGAGAAAACCAAAAGAAAAATGAAGAAAACGAAGATCATTAGCCAAAGAAATATTTGCCATAATCTTGTTTAGGGTGTTTTAAAATTAAAGCAATGAAAAAAGCCATAGTATAGAGAAACTAGAAAATAATGAAGAATATTAATACACACACACACACACACAGAGTACATATAAATACACTCACACTAAAAAATATTCTGGTTAAATTTCATAAAAAGATAAAAATATTGCAATTATAAAAGAAAAAATGGACATTAAATAAACATAAACAAGGGAAGAAATCATGTTATATTTTAGGAAAATCTTGAGACAGGAAGAGAATTAAAGAAAATGAAATACTGTTTTTAAGGACAAAAAAGACAGAAAAGCCAAAGAAGTCTTGGGTTCAATTTGGTAAGCAGAATTATTTTTGGAAAATTAGTATCATGGACTCTGTCAACTAAAAAACATGAAAGATTAAATGTTAATTTATCTTGTTATTTTTTATTTAATTGAAAATAGACTCTTCTTTCCTATAATACTTCCTGATCACACTTTCCCTCCACTCCTCCCAGCTTCTTCTCCTCTAGATCCCTTCTCCAATGACTTACTCTTCAGAAAAACTCAGGCCTCTAAAATAAGACAGCTAAACATGTCAAAACAAAATACAGTAAGTTAAGGCCAAAGCCCTCATGTCAAGGCTGGACAAGGCAATCCAACAGGAGAAAGAGTCCAAGGTAGACTTGCTCCCACTGTTATAATATCTGTTTAAAACATTGCTCAAAGAAATAAAAGTAATTATGGATTATAGTTGCTTTTCTAATTTTTAATTAATAATTACTCAAAAAATATCATCACTATACTGGGTAATTATATGAACAATGAACTTAGTGAGAGCAATATTACATGAGGTAGAAAGAAAGAATGGACTTGCAATATTCGTCATAGTATTGGAGTTGCCTTTGAAGTTTAAGTGGTATTTATGAATTCAACTAGTTCACTTGTAATGTACATGGATAACACTTGATTAGCAAATAAATATTTGTTAAAGATGATTTTCAAGATTAAATAGAGTCACATAAAATTTACAGTGTGTGTAATGATTTATCCCAGTTTGTTCATTATCAAGACTGATGATAAGCAATGTAAAAATAAATAAATAATGTGGGCCCCCAATATCACAGAACCCAGAGGAAGTGGGCCTCCCAGGAGCTGTAACCCAGGCAGTATCTTAGTTAAGAAGACACTAACACCCGACCCAAACATGGAGTAACTGGGACCCACTGGAACCCAGGAATTTACTCGTGGCCCAGAGCACTGGTTCATTCTTGTCTGGGCCCGAACACTGAGCAGATCCTGGGCAAGCAGATCCCAGGTGGCAGCTCTGCCCCCAATCTCACAGAACCCAGAGGAAGTAGGCCTGCCAGGAACTCTAATCGGACAGTATCTTAGGTAAAGAGAAAGCAACTCTGGCCCCAAAGAGAGAGTACCTGGGACCCACTAGGACCCAGAAAGTCACTCCTGGCCTGGAGCACTGGTTTCTTCCTGTCTGTGCCTGAACACTGAGCAGATCTTGGGCCCCAGATATAACCTCAGAAGTAACACCCACTGCACACAGTTCTGATACAACTAAGATAATAGTAAAGAGAGACTCCAGTCAGAGACAGAGCAGGTAGAACTAAGGAGATCCAGATGGCAAAAGGCAAGCCCAAGAACGTAAGCAGTAAGCATCAGCAACCCAGAGTACTTGGCATTATTAGAACCTAGTTCTCCCACACACACAAAAGTCCTGAATTCCCCAAACAAATAGGAAAGCAAGATTCAGATTTAAAATCAGTTTTAATGATGATGTCATAAAACTTTAAGAAGGACACAAATAACACTCTCAAAGATTTTTAGGAGGACACAAGTAAACAGGTAAACAGATTTTTGTGTTTTCTTAAAGAGAAAACACAAAAATCCCTTAAAGAATTACAAGAGAACACAACCAAACAAGTGAAGGAAATGAACAAAACCATCCAGGACATAAAAATGGAAGTAGAAACAATAAAGAAACCACAAAGGGAGACTACATGGAGATAGAAAACATAGGAAAGAAATCAGGAGTCATAGACACAAGCATTACCAACAAAATACAAGAGATAAAAGAGAGAAACTCAGGTGCAGAAGATACCACAGACACAACTGTCAAAGAAAACAAAAAATGCAAAAAAAAAAAAAAAGTCTTAATACAAAACATCCAGGAAATCCAGGACACAATGAGACCAAAACTAAGGATAATAGGTATAGATGAGAGTGAAGATTCCCAACTTAAAGGGCCAATAAATATTTTCAACAAAATTATAGAAGAAAACTTTTCTAACCTAAAGAATAAGATGTCCATAAACAAACAAAAAGTCTACAGAACGCCAAATAGACTAGACCACAAAAGAAATACCTCCTATCACATAATAATCAAAACACAAAGTGTACAAAACAAAGAAAGAATATTAAATACAATAAGGGAAAAAGGCTAGGTAGCATATAAAGGCAGGCCTATCAGAATTACACCAGACTTCTCACCAGATACTATAAAAGCTAGAAGATGCTGGACAGATGTCATACAGACCCTAAGAGAACACAAATGCCAGCCCAGGCTACTATACCCAGCAAAACTTTCAATTACCATAGATGGAGAAATGAAGATATTCCACGACAAAACCAAATTTACACAATATCTTTCTACAAACCCAGCATTACAAAGGATAATAGCAGGAAAGCTCCAATACAAGGAGGAAAATTATACCCTAGAAAGAGCAAGAAAGTAATCCACTTACAACAAATCCAAAAGAGGATAGCCACACAAAGATAATTCCATCTCTAATAACAAAAATAACAGGAAGCAACAATCAATGTTCCTTAATATCTCTTAATATCAATGAATTCAATTCCCCAATTAAAAGACATAGGCTAATTGACTGAATACTTAAACAGGACCCAGCATTTTGCTGCATACAGGAAACCCACCTAAGTGACAAAGACAGATTCTACATTAGAGTAAAAGGCTGGAAAACAATATTTTGAGCAAATGGTCCTAAGAAACAAGCTAGAGTAGCCATTATAAAATCTCCAGCCAGAGAATACAATGGGAGAAACTCATGGCTCCACCTGTATAGGTAGTTTAGGGTGGCCTTGCCAGGCATCAATGAAAGTGGAGGGCCTTGGTGTCTGAATGGTTGGACTCTCTAGTGTTGGGAAATATGAGAGCCAGGAGGCAGGAATGGGAGGATGGTGGGAGCACACCCTCATAGAAACTCCAAGAATTATATGGCTTAGACATGACAGAGGCAGGCCACCAGAAAACAAGATTCCAGAATTCAAAAAATTTATCTTGATACTAAAATTTGTTTTGAGAATTGTATATTGCAGAATACACAGCCTTGGTGTATCTACTCATGAAGCAAGCTGAGCAGACCTGCTTGAACCTGATGTCCTCGAATTCCAGCTGAAGATAGTGAAGACACAGTGTCATAGGCTTATGTATTTACTCTTCCCCCTGCCCCTCTTTTAATATCTCAATGCCAGTAATCAGCTTGAAGAAATTAATGAATAATCAGTACCACTATTCCCTGGGCTTGGGGACTGAGGTGGTTAATACTGGGCTGTCTTTCTAGGGAAAAGTAGTGGTTTTGTTGGAGCTAGGATTTATTGCATAGCCATAACCTCTTGGTAGAAATCTGTATAATTGTTATTAAGATGAAGTTATACTTTCTTAAATAGTACAAAATTTACTTTGATTTCGAATTTAAGGTTTTCATTGGTATGAGTTTCTTATTGATATAAAAGTGAGATTAATATTGTTATTCTCATAGGCATTGTACCTATATAACACATTTAAAAATACAAGGCTTAGACCCAGTCTTTCTTTAACTTTTTAAAAATGATTTGAGATGGATAGCCTGTGATTTAAGGGCCCATAGCAAATTCATGGCTTTGAGTTTATTGTTAGGGTGTTTTCTATATTTTATTTAGAAATAGCTGAGAGGAGTTAACAGACAATAGTCCAGATTGCCTTACATGGATAGCTGATTTTCAAAATGTCAGAAGTCCATAGAATTGATGTTACAAACATTTCTGTATTAATGTTCATTTTGAGTAGAGACCTATCTGCTCCTGACAGCTTCCTGTCTTGGATTCTAAGAAGAAATTGAACATATTTGGAGTTACTACAGTTGTGGTGAGACAGCCACTAGGCAAAAATTGAATCTTTTCATCTACAGACAAATTACTGTCCAGAAAAGAAACACACTTGCAGAATAGTCGACTGATTATATCTGTGAAGACAGAGTAATCAGTCCTTAATATTTCTGCATCATGTCAAAAGTATCCCCTCTCGAGGAAAAAAGGCATTGGGATGGGTATGGCCCTTGTGCCTCACTGGACAACAACTGGAGGACTGGATCCATTACAAGGTCCCCTTTAATTACTGGAGGTCAGGCCTCTATTTCCCCCTTGGCAAGATTAGAATTGCCATGGCCCTTCTCTACTTGGAGAAGGGAGGAGATATCAGGGGCAGTCCTACTTATACATTGAAGGCCTAAAATCAGCCATGAGCCAAAAATCAGCAATAGGCCTGACATATATGCCTGCTAATGCAAAGTCTTGGGTCTCTGTGGAAAAACACTGAAACAGATGGCTATAAGCTATTGTAAACAGGCAGCTTTTGTGGAAATTTTCCAGCCTGAGTAGTCATAGACTTTGTAAATAGGCAGCCTTGGAGGATAGTACCAACTTAGATAAGGACAAGTGAATCATAGGCAGAGTCATAGTGACCTGTCCCCTGAACCTTTACCCAGCTGATACCCTGTTCTGAAAGATATTTGTACTCCCCCCAAACACCTATGCTCCTGTGTCATCCCCTTCCCCACATCCTGCATTTTTGTTTTTGTAACCCCTGTGTTAAAAAGTAAAAATTATGATTTGATAATAAAAAATAAAATAATTCTGCATCACTAGGTCTGGCAGATGATCCTGGGCTACTAGGCTGAAGATCAGATGCTCCAACATTTTGTAGTATAGGGACTGTCCAGTTGTTCAGCAGTCTCTATAAATTGGCTAAGTTTTAGAAGCTATGCTTTGTGCTTCCCATAATTTCAGTTAACTCAGTCATTCTGGATTTCTGAAGGGGTTGAAGACTTATAGTCTCATAGCCAATCCTGGCTATTTACTTTGAGAGAAAATATTTGAGAGGATGATTTTCAGCTGACATTCATTCTAAAGCCAAGAAAAAAGCCAGGTTCAGAACTAAGTCTTTAGTTAGGAGAGATGACAGAGGTTCTTGTTAGTCAACAAAATCATGGACTGGATATTATCTTGTACCTTACTGACACAAATTGGTATAGATATGCTCTAATTGCATTTTGAGAGAAATGTCTTATTTTAACAGGAAGGGTGATATGTAGGAGGAGGTAAGGTGGGAGGAGTAAGGCAAGGAGAAGGAGCTGGGAGACGAGAGAGAGAGAGAGAGAGAGAGAGAGAGAGAGAGAGAGAGAGAGAGAGAGAGAGACTGAGAGAAACATGGAGGCAGATGTTTGTGTGTTTCCACCAGTCAAAGATAGTTGGTATATCTAGGTTGGGTATTGGGTTACACTTCTGAGTGTTTGGGCATCTTGTTATTGAACATTAACAAACTTATAAAGCCTTTGATAAACATTTTAAAAAAATTGTGCAAAAGCAAAAAGGAGAAGGGGGATGGGGTAAGGGTTTTCTAGGGAGAGGAAGTGGGGAATATATATATATATATATATATATATATATATATATATATATAGCGTAAGTAAGTACAATGTACAATGGACACCAGAAATGTTGAAAGAAAACATGAAGATATGAGTAGGAAAAGATTACAAAGATGAAAAATACTATATCAACCATAAGAAAAATAAATAAAAATATAAATGATATATATCCTGGAATTAAAAGTTAGAAAGTGAAAGATATATTAAACTATCTCATACATTTTCCTCAAAAAAACAATATTAAAATATAAATTGACAAGTTTAAAATGGACAAATAACCTCCACCATGCTGTGGCATCATCTGTGCGGTGGGTGATGTAGACTTGGCTCTCATTCCCTCCATTATGCAACATGGCTCTCTGAAGTTGATGGCTTCTGATGGAGGAGCAGGTGAAGGAAGACTCACCTTCCCATGGATGGCTGATCACTCAGAGTTTGACAATACTCCAATGAGTATACGGAAAATGCAAAATACATTTTTTAAAAAAAATCCATTATTGGGGCATGTGAACAAGAGGGAGTAGGACAGATATGGGAGGATTTGGAGGTCAGTGTGATTGGGATGCATAATTTAAGATGTAATCAATGGTTTAAAAAAGAAAGAAAAAATAACAGAAAGGCAGAGGGGAGGTAGCTGGCTATAATCTCCCCATTAAAACCTACTCTATGCTTGTGAGTGGTGGCTGCATGCTCATGCCTTCATAGCTTTACTTTGTTTCTTATTCTATTTTGAAGAAGCATTATCCTTTAAAGCATTTCTAAGTCAAACACCTCAATTTGCTTTAGCAGAAAAAGTCAACTCAAGATTTCTAAATCATTCACCAATTCAAAACAAGAACCACTAAATGGCTGGAAACACCATACATAAAGAATAGAGAGAGGCAGGGTGAGCATGGTACCTCCCACTTAACTTCACTCACACAAGGAAAATAACGATGTTATCACACTGTAGGAAGACTAAATAACATCAATTAAAGCATTTGGAATAATTATTGACTCCTAATGAGTACTTTTTATTTTTCTATCAAGTACAATAGAACCCCTCTCTCCCATTCTCTTGGCTTATGAGACAATAGAAAATTTCCATATGAGAACTGTATTGGGGTTTTAAGTATTGGTATCATGTATGTGATAACTAATGGTACTAACATTTTTTTTGTATAATCTATATTCATTGTGTTTGTGTGCTGTAATAGAATAAGATCCTGCCATAACTTGCTATTTTATCCACACATTCCTATCATTGAAACAAAAATGAACCAAAATGTTATTGATCATGTTGTAAAACAGGATGGAGAGAACTCACATGCTCTAACTTTTTAAAGTTAATTAGTCAAATTGTCACTGCTGAGAAAAAAACTCATGAAAAAATCAATTCATGTCAGGAATGGTTTCTCTGAACTCATGGTTTTAGAGCCTTCATTGCATAACTACTTGATTGCATGCTTTGTGCCTGTGGTGAATGTCATGGCAGGGAGCATATGATGGAACAAAGTTGCTCCTGTCATGGTGGCCATGAAGAAGAGAGTTGCTGGGGACAAAATAAACCCTTCAAGATCATGTGCTCAATGAACTACTTCTTTCAAGGTCTTAACTTTTGATGTTTTCAGCATTTTCTAATAACCATTAAGTTTTGCATCTATAAATTGATTAATCCATTCAAAAAGTTCACTGATATCATGATTTATCTCAAGGCTCCATCTTTCAACACTGCTCCAGAGAGAGCTGAATATTCAATATGTAAGATTTGAAGGGAATCTTAAATCCAAATCATATCATCTACTCACTACTACCAGGACTTCAGGACAACCATAGGCCTTCTCTATATCTGAGTGTTTTATCTACACATTGAGAGCATTTATTGGTCACATAGAATTTGTAATGAGAATTAAATGAACAATGTATATGTAAAGATGTAGAAATTTTGCCTGGTACATAGTATGCACTTATGTTTACTGTTTCATGTGTTGTATTTTGTGTTTATATTTATTAATAAAATGTTCATAGAGAAAATTTTATATTTTCTCATAATGAATGCCCCAAATACATTTGATAGTTAAAATTCAACCTTGTTTATCTATTTTTAGTATACTGTGTTCTTTAATTTAAAAAATAGATATAAAAAGTGAAAAAATAAGAAAATTACTATAACATAAATATGTATATTTTTATATTCATCTGCACTAACAATTGAAAAAAAGCTAGAGTACCTTTTCTAACTTTAGAGAGACTAGACTTCAATACACTTAAAATGATCAAGAGGAATAGGATGTGGTTTAGTGGGAGATATTTAAATCTCCAACCCAAATATGACCAGTCAATGAAAACACAACTCAGTAATTATGGATATATTCTGTAAGCCTAGATTGGGCAGATACCCCTACACTACTCTGTTCCCCAACTATGAGACCCTTATAACTTGAGGACTTTCCACGTCCTGTGTCTGTCCTTCTACCTCCTGCTTCCCAGTCATCCTTCCTCCTTCATTGTCTTCCTCCAGTCCTCCCCTCTGCTCTCTTCTACCAACCTTTATTTCTCCACCTCCCCTTCTTCTGCCCAATCACTGGCTCCAGCCTTTATTTTACAAATTAAGATGGGCAGAAGGTTCACTAGAATTCACCTATGTAATGACTCACACATCCTCTGCAGCCCTTCACATTAAAGCGGAATTAGTATCAAAATACAAGGCCGGGGCTATTCACAACAATGTGGTACTTAGAAACAGGGTCAACTCTTCAAAAAGAATGTGTGTGCACCTACTATCAAAGTGTCAAGATGAGAGAAGCAAAACTTATAGTTACAAGAAGAAATGGACTCACCCTGTTATTACCATTGGGACTCAACAACTCCTCTCAGTAATTATAGATCAACCCAGCAGGAACTCAGTACACATAGAGTTGATCTGAATGGCTCCTTTATTCAACTTGACCTAATTACTATATAAAGAATATACTTCAACAACAAGTCTTCAGTAGCAAAGGGTATGTTTATCAATATCCAAACATCATTCCCCAAGAAAGGCCACACTGTGGGCTGTAAATAACTACCTTTAAAGATAATAGAGAGAACAGAAATTAAGCAGTGTATATCCTTGGGCCTCTATGCTATTACACTAGAAGCCAGTGTAACAGCAAGGTCTGGAAAGTCCTCAAGTATTTAGAAATTAAAACCAGCATTTTACACAAATTTTAAGTTTCAAGAAAGATATTTAAATTATTTTCAACCAAATAAAAACATCATATGACTAATCAAATTTGGAATATAATAAAGGGGAATAAATTAGCAAAGTTCTAAATATGTATTTATTTAATGAAGATGTGGTTCCAGCTCAGCCCTGTTAGGACAGTAGAGTTAGCTTAGCCAGACACTTAAATATGGAGACAAAGTGTAGTACAGAAACTGAAGGAAGGGCTGTCTAGAGACCATTCCACCTGGGTATTCATCCCATGTGCAGTCACCAAAGTTAGACTCTGATGTGGATGTCAGGAGGTGCATGCTGACAGGAGCCTGATACAGCTGTCTCCTTAGACGTCTGCCAGAGTCTGACATATTCAGAGTCAGATACAGCTAACCATTGAACTGATCAAGGGGTTCCCAAAGGAGGAGTTAGAGAGAAGACTGAAGGAGCTGAAAGAGTTGGTGGCCCCATTAGGAGAGTAACAATACCAAACAACCAGAGCTCCAAGATTCTAAACCACCAGCCTGGGAACACGTAGGAAGGGAACCATGACTACCTCTGTATATGTAGAGGAGGATGGCCTTGTCAGGCATAGGTGGGAGATGAGATCCTTGGTCCCATGAAGGCTGGATGCTGAGTGTGGGGGAATTCGAGTGTGGGGAGGTGGGAGTGGGGGTGGGTGGGTGGGGGTATATGCTCATAGAAGCAGGAGGAGGTGGGATGGGAAGCAGGTTTCTGGGAAGGAGAGAAATTAGGTAAGGGGATAACATCTGAAACGTAAATAAAATATCCAATAAAATAAATTTTTAAAAAAGATTTTCATGCAGGAAAACTGAAAAAAAGAAAACATGTGGAAATGTCATGAGAGAAAAATGATAATTTAAGCTTCAAAGAAGGTAGGTTAATGCTGAAGAAAAACGTTCTTACAAGGCTGAAGGTAGAGAAAGTTGTGGACAGCCTCCTTTCAAGTGTGCTGAACTTCAAATCTGATCCACACTTGGAGAGCACCATCCCTATTGCACTGTTCAAGCCCAATGGTCATAGCGGAACCAGAAGTCTTTTTTAGAGGGTGGGATTTTAAAGTTAGTCTAGATAGGAGTAGACCAGCTTACTTTGCTCTCCTTTTCCACCTTTTTCTTCCATTAATTAATTTATTCACTTTAAATTCCAGTTGCTCTTTCTCCCAGTTTTCCCTCATATTTCTCCCATTCCCTTCAGTCTCTTCTGATAAGGCAGAAGACACCTTTCTCGGATATCAACCCACCCTGGTATATCAAGTCACTACTAGACTAGACACATCCTCTTCCACTGAGGCTAGACAAGGCAGCCCAGTTAGGGGAACAGAATCCACCACTGGTGGGTAACAGATTCAGGGCCAGCTCCTGCTTCAGTTGTTGGGGACCCACATGAAGACTGCATGTCTGCTACTTAGGGTGGCCTAGGTGCAGCCCATATAAGTTCTTTGGTTGGTGTTTTAAAAAGTCTCAACAGTCCAGGTTAGTTCACTCTGTTGGTCTTCTATGGAGTCCCACCCCATCCTGGTTCCACAATCCTTTGCTTAATTCTTCTACAAGACTTCTCTTTTAATGTTTGGCTGTGGACATCGGCATTTGCTTTGGTCAGCTGCTGAGTGTAGCCTCTCAGAGGACAGTCATGCTAGGCTCTTGTCTGAGATCATAACAGGGTCTCATTAATACTGTCAGTGATTGTTTCTTGCCATAGGATGGGTATCAAGTTGGGCCAGTCATTGGTTGACCATTGAGATTCCCTGTAATGGGTGGTATTGGAGCCTAAAGTGTAAATCTCCCAGACACAGGCAGGACTCCCAGATGAGGAATAAGAACACCAACCAACTCACAAAATGTTTACCTAAAATTTGTCCTGCCTACAAGAAGTGCCCAGACAAAGATGGAGCAGAGACTGAGTGAATGGCCAACCAATGATGGGCTCTCTTGTTATAACTGACATTAGGAACTTGCTACCTCAGCAAGCAGCAGAATGTATATCCTCTCGTGGATATTTCAAACTTGACACATTCTGCAGCATGCATGAGAGGTTAATGTGACCTCCTGACATACCTGATTCAGTCTCAGGCGCTTTCACTGACACATTGGAACCTGGCAGGAATTTCAGGAATGAAAAGAGACCTTTAAGGTCCTTGATGCAAACATCCCCGAGGGCCATTACATAGGTTATATGTCAGATTTGATTCTAAACAGAAAACAATTCAGTAAAGTGAAAAGATAGCAAAGATTGTGAAGCATTTGAAAGATTTGTTTTCAGAATAATAATTCTATAAACTTTGTATTTGTTTAAATAATGAAAAAAAAACCTAGACAGTTGGATTTGTGTGAAAGTAAACAGTTAAAAGGCAGTCTGGATAATTTATATTGAATGTCATTCAAATGTGTTGAATGCAGTGCATGATTCATGTTTATGCCATGTAACATTTAGTTTAAGGAAACTCATCACTTCAAATATGTATCACTTACCATAAAAACACTTAAAATATTTGCTCATAATTTGTTTAAAGTACACAGTAAATAGTTGGCTTCTACTCTTGACTGTATAATAGCATATAACAGCTTCCTTCTGTTGTCTAATTATAAAACTTAGTACAGATCGGCCAACTTTTTTTTGTCTTTTTTATTTCTGAATGTTAATCTCCTTAGCATCTTCCAAACGTCACTCTGATCTCAAATTCCATAGAATAAAATCCTTTAGATTTTACATCCAAATGAAATCATAGTAGTTGTCTCTTTATGTCTTCCTTATAGTCATGTCCAGTTTTCTTATGAAAGAAACAGATTTTTCCTTTGTATACATAAAATGAGAACTCAAGAAGTTCAGAAAGCAGGAGCTGATACAGAAGCCATGGTGTAATGTTACTTACTGGCTTGCTTGAGTTCCTGTCCTGTCTTCCTTTGGTGATGAACAGGAATGTGGAAATGTAAGCTAAACAAATCCTTTCCTTCCCAACCTGCTTCTTGGTCATGACATTTGTTCAAAAACAGAAACCCTAACACAAATTGGTACTAGCATAGAGGGGTATGCCTGTGACAACCTGACCATGTTTTGGGGAGGACTGTGGAAGGACGTTGGAACTTTGGACTAGAAGAGCTATTGGGAAGTTAAGAAATCTGTGAGATGTTCTCTGCTAGTAGCTTGGAAGATAATGTTGAGAACAGTGCAAATGATGGAGCCCTGGCTTATGAAATTTCAGAGGGAAGGTGAAAGACTTTTATCAGGGCCATTGTTATTTTGATTGTGAAGATTCTGTGGTTTTGGTTATCTGGGGCTCAAGAATCAGTTGTGATTAACAACATACCAGAACTACTAAAGATAAAGGTTTGCTTTACTGGGACAATTGATGCTGGTTAGCTGGAGCTAAGAAATTACCTATGATTAAGAATAGTCTAGCATCACTGGGGTGAAACCTTGTGGGAAGTCTTTTTCTGAGACTACAAAGAAGCAATGTTCCAGAGATAGCCAAGTTTGTACTTTGTAATGCAGCTGTATTTGATAAGGTGTAAGATTCACCCAGGTATTACTCTTTTTGAAGGCATGAAAAGGTCATGAAGAACAGCTGAGGCTTGGCACTGTGAGGAGCCATAGAAAAACATTGGTGTAATTAACAACCAAGGACTGAACGGGACATGCAAAGGATTTGAGGCTTGGCATCATGACTAGAGCCTATGAGAGGCTATTTGTGAAGCCTAGTTGCAGCAGAAGCTCCCAGAGTATTGGAGATGCCAGTACCATGGGTTGATCACCAAGAACAACAGCAGCAGTAGAGCAGTGGAGTAGATCAACCTGAGTTTAGAGTGCTACAGAGGGCAGAACTGAGGAAGTGACTCCAGCCCTTGGAGGACACCAGAAGATCATGTGTGCATCCCAGACATTGAAACAAGAATCTGTAACATTTAAGCTGCATTGGAGACCTTAATAATTTTGACATGCCGGAGCCATAGTATGTCTGCTGAGGAATGCTGTTAATAGGAAGGAGAAGCAGTCTAGGAAAAGAAATTTGTTGCAGTGAACAAGGATGAAAAAGGAGTTAGAGATCTGAAAACTGCTTTGACATTAGACATGGAGATGCAGAGTTTGGAGTTTGTTCTGCTTGTTTCCTATCTTGATTTGGAAGTTACAGTTAAGTAATTGGATGGATCTCAGAAGAGACTTTGAGCCCTGGACTTTTAACACTGTATTTTTTTAATGGATATTATATTTACATTTCAGATTTTATCCCCTTACACCATTGCACCCCACTACCCAGGAACCCCTTATAAAATCCTGCCTCCTCCTGCTTCTATGAGGCTGTGCCCCCAAATACCCTCCACTCCCACCTCCCCACACTCTAATTTCCCCACACTCAGTGTACAGCCTTCATGGGACCAAGGATCTCCTCTCCCACCTATGCCCTACAAGGACATCCTCATCTACATCTACAACTGTATTCATGGGTCCCTCCCTATGTGCTCCCAGGCTGGTGGTTTAGAACCTGGGGACTCTGGTTGTTTGGTATTGTTGCTCTCCTCATGGGGCCACCAATCATTTCAGCTCCTTCAGTATTCTCTCTAACTTCTCCATTGCAAAGTTAGAGATCTGATCATTGTATAGCTGTGAGCATCTGCCTCTGCATATGGCAGACTCTGGCACACCTCTGAGGAGACAGCTATATCAGGCTCCTGTCAGCATGCACTTCCTGACATCTATATCAGTGTCTATCTTTGGTGACAGCACCTGGGATGGATACCCAGGTGGAATGGTTACCAGACTGCCCTTCCTTCAGTTTCTGTCCCACACTTTGTCTCTATATTTGCTCCCTTGAGTATTTTTTTACTTCTAAGTAGGACTGAGGCATCCACACTTGGTCTTCCTTCTTCATGAGGTTCATGTGGTCTGTTATTTTAATCTTGGTTATTTCAAGCTTTAGGGCTAATATCTGCTTATCAGTGAGTAAATACCATGTATGCTCTTTTGTGATTGGGTCAACTCACTCAGGATGATATTTTCTAGCTCCATCCATTTACCTAAGAATTTCTCGAACTCATTGTTTTTAATAGTTGAGTAATACTCTATTGTGTAAATGTACAACATTTTTTTGTATCAATTTCTCTGTTGAAGGACATCAGGGTTCTTTCCAGATTCTGGCTATTATACATAAGGCTTCTAAAAACATAGTGGAGCATATGTCCTTATGATATGTTGGAGCATCTTCTAGGTATATGCCCAGGAGTGATATAGCTGGGTCCTCAGGTAGTGCTATGTCCAATTTTCTGAGGAACAGCCAGATTGATTTCCAAAGTGGTTGGAACTACTTGCAATCCCACCAACAATGGAGGACGGTTCATCTTTCTTCACATCATCCCCAGCATATACTATCAATTGAGTTTTGGATCTTAGCCATTCTGACTGGTGTGAGGTGGTATCTCAGGGTTGTTTTGATTTGCATTTCCCTGATGACTGAGGATATTGAGCATTTCTTAAGGTGCTTCTCAACCATTTGAGTTTCCTTAGTTGAGAATTCTTTGTTTAGCTCTGTACCCCATTTTTAATAGGATTATTTGGCTGTCTGGAGTCTAATTTCCTGAGTTCTTTGTATATATTGGATATTAGCCCTCGATCTTTTTCCAATCTGTTGGTTGCCGATTTGTCTTATTGACAGTGTCCTTTGCCTTACAGAAGCTTTGCAATTTGATGAGGTCCCATTTGTCAATTCTTGATCTTAGAGCATAAGCCATTGGTGTTCTGTTCAGGAACTTTCCCCTGTGCCTAAGTATTCAAGGGTCTTCCCCACCTTCTCTCCTATTAGTTTCAGTGTATCTGGTTTTATGTGAAGGTCCTTTATCCACTTGGACTTGAGCTTTGTACAAGGGGATAAGAATGGATTAATTTGCATTCTTCTACATGCTGACCTCCAGTTGAGCCAACACCATTTGTTGAAAATGCTGCCCTTTTTCTACTGGATGCTTTTAGCTCCTTCGTCAAAGATCATGTGACCATAGGTATGTGGGTTCATTTCTGGATCTTCAATTCTATACCTTTGATCTTCCTGACTGTCTCTGTACCAATACCATGCAGTTTTTATCACTACTGCTCTGTAGTACAGTTTGTGGTCAGGGATGGTGATTCCTCCAGAAGTTCTTTTATTGTTGAGAATACTTCTTGCTATCCAGGGTTTTTTGTTATTCCAAATGAATTTGCAAATTGTTCTTTCTATCTCTATGAAGAATTGATTTGGAATTTTGATGGGGATTGCATTGAATCTGTAGATTGCATTTGGCAAGATGGCCATTTTTACTAAGTTAATCCTGCCAATCCAGGAGCATGGGAGATCTTTCCATCTTCTGAGATCTTCTTCAATTTCTTTCTTCAGAGACTTGAAGTTCTTGTCATACAGATCCTTCACTTGCTTTGTTAGATTCACTCCAAGATATTTTATACTATTTGTGACTACTTTGTAGGGTGTCATTTAACTAATTTCTTTCTCAGACTGTTTATCCTTTGAGTAGAGGAAGGCTACTGATTTGTTTGAGTTGATTTTATATCAAGCCACTTTGCTAAACTTGTTTATCAGGTTTAGGGGTTCTCTGATGGAAGTTTTAGGGTCACTTAGGTATATTATCATATCACCTTCAAATAGTGATATTTTGACTTCTTCCTTCCCTATTTGTATCTTCTTGACTTTCTTTTGTTGTCTAATTGCTCTGGCTAGGACTTCTAGTACTATATTGAATAGGTAGAGTGAGAGTAGGCAGCCTTGTCTAGTCCCTGATCTTAGTGGGATTGCTTCAAGTTTCTTTCCATTTAGTTTGATGTTGGCTACTGCCTTGCTTTATACTGCTTTTACTATGTTTAGCTATGGGCCTTGAATTCCTGATCTTTCCAGTACTGTTACCATGAAGGGATGTTGAGTTTTGTCAAATATTTCTGAGAATCTAATGAGATAATCATGTGGTTTTTTTCTTTGAGATTGTTTATGTAGTGGATTACATTGATGGATTTCTAAATATTGAACCATCCCTGCATTCCTGGGATAAATCCTACTTGACCATGATGGATGATTGTTTTGATGTGTTTTTTGATTCAGTTTGTGAGAATTTTATTGAGTATTTTGCATCAATATTTTTAAGAGAGATTAGTCTGTAGTTCTCTTTCTTTGTTGGGTCTTTGTGTGGTTTAGGTATGAGCATAATTGTAGCTTCATAGAACAAATTGGGTAATGTTCCTTCTGTTTCTATTCTATGGAATAGTTTGAAGTGTTTATTTATCCTCTTGATTTTCTCAAAGAACCGGCTCCTGGTTTTGTTGACACTTTGTATAGTTCTTTCTGTTTCTACTTGGTTGATTTCAGCCCTGAGTTTGATTATTTTCTGCTGTGTACTCCTCATGGGTGTATTTGCTTCTTTTTGTTCTAAGTCTTTCAGGTGTGCTGTCAAGTTGTTAGTGTATGCTCTCTCCAGTTTCTTTTTGTAGGCACTTAGAGCTATGAAGTTTCCTCTTAGTACTGCTTTCATGGAGTCCCACAAGTTTTGGTATGACGGGTCCTCCTTTTTATTAAATTCTAAAAAGTGTTTATTTTCTTTCTTTATTTCTTCTTTGACCAAGTCATCCCTGAGTAGAGAGTTGTTCAGTTTCCATGTGTATGTGAGCTTTCCATTGTTTTTGTCATTATTAAGACCAGCCTTAGTCCATATTTGTCTGATAGGGTACCAGGGATTATTTCAATCTTTTTGTATCTGTTGAGTCCTGTTTTGTGACCAATTATATGGTCTATTTTGGAGAAGGTACCATGAGGTGCTGAGGAAAAGGTATATTCTTTTGTTTTAGGGTGAAATATCATATATATAATCAGTTAAATCCATTTGGTTCATAACTTCTGTTAGTTTCATTGTGTCTCAGTTTAGTTTTTGTTTCTGTGATATGTCAATTGATGAAAGTGGGGTGTTGAAATCCCCCACTATTATTGTGTGAGGTACAATGTATGCTTTGAGCTTTAGTAAAGTTTCTTTTATGTATGTGGGTGCCCTTGCATTCGGGGCATAGATGTTCAGAATTGAGAGTTCATCTTGGTGCATTTTTCCTTTGATGAGTATGAAGTGTGTTTCCTTATATTTTTTGATTACTTTTGGTTGAAAATCAAGTTTATTTGATATTAGAATTGCTACTACAGCTTGTTTCTTGGGACCATTTGCTTGGAATATTGTTTTTCATCCTTTTACTGTGATGTAGTTAGTGTCTGTCTTTGTCACAGAGGTGCATTTCCTGTATGAAGCAAAATTCTGGGTTTGTTTATGTATCTAGTCTGATAGTCTATGTCTTTTTATTGGAGAATTGAGTCCTCTGATATTAAGAGATATTAAGGAAAAAATGGTTGTTGCTTCCTGTTACTTTTGTTATTAGAGGTGGAATTATGTTTTTGTAACTATCTTCTTTTGCGATTGTTGGAAGACTACTACTTTCTTGCTTTTTCTAAGTTGTAGTTTCCCTCCTTGTGTTGGAGTTTTCCATATCCTTTGAAGTGCTGGATTTGTGCAAAGATATTGTGTAAATTAGGTTTTGTCATGGAATATCTTGGTTCCTCCATCAATAGTGATTGAGAGTTTTGCTGGGAATAATAGTCTGGGCTGGAATTTGTGTTCTCTTCCGGTCTACATGATATCAGTCCAGGATCTTCTGGCCTTTATAATCTCTGGTGAGAAGTCTGGTGTAATTCTTACAGGTCTGCCTTTATATGTTACTTTGCCTTTTTCCCTTACTGTTTTAGTATTTTTCTTTGTTTTGTATATATGATGTTTTCATTATTATGTGATAGGAGGTATTTCTTTTCTTGTCTAGTCTATTTGGGGTTCTGTAGGTTTCTTATATATTTAAGGATGTCTCTTTCTTTAGGTTAGGGAAATTTTCCTCTATAACTTTGTTGAAGATATTTACTGGCATTTAAGTTGGGAGTCTTCACCCTCATCTATACCTATTATCTTTAGGTTTGGCCTTCTCATTGTGTCCTGGATTTCCTGGATATTGTAGGAGCTTTTTGCATTTTGCATTTTCTTTAACTCTTGTCTCAATGTTATTCTATGGTATCTTCTGCACATGAGATTCTCTCTTCTATCTCTTGTATTCTGTTGGTGATGCTTGTGTCTATAGTCTTGATCTTTTTTCTAGGTCTTCTATCTCCAGGGTAGTCTCCCTTTGAGATTTCTTTATTGTTTCTACTTTCATTTTTAGATCCTGGACAGTTTTGTTTAATTCCTTCACCTGTTTGGTTGTGTTTTCTAGCAATTCTTTAAGGGATTTTTGTGTTTCTTCCTTAAGGGCTTCTACCTGTTTACCTGTGTTCTCAAATTCTTTGAGAGTGTTATTTATGACTTTATTAAAGTTCTTAAACATAATCATGAGAAGTGATTTTAATTCTGAATCCTGCTTTTCTGGCGTGATGTGGTGTTCAGGGCTTGCTATGGTGGAAGAACTGTGTTCTGGTAATGCCAGGTAACTTTGATTTCTGTTGTTTAAGTTCTTATGCTTGCCTTTCACCATTTTGTTTACTCTAGTGTTACCTGTACTACTGGTTCAGACTGGAACCAGTTATCTTGCTTGTGTCAGAACTCCTCAGGGTTCAGATGTCTCTGTGATCCTGTGATTCTGAGCTCCAGCTGCTCTTAGTACAGTGGCTCCTCTAGGATGTCTCAGGATATGGTGTCTCCATGGTAGCAGACCAGCTAGGTGTCCGTTGCTCTGAGTGCAGTGTTTCCTCTAGGATGTCTCAGGATAAGGTGTCTTCATGGGAGCAGACCAGCTAGGTGTTTGCTGCTCTGAGTTCCATGGCTCTTCTAGGATATCTTGGGATATGGTGTCCCCTGCTCTTAGGTCAGTGGCCTCTCTAGTATGTCTTGGAATAAGGTTTCCACATGGGAGCAGACCATCTGGGTGCCTGCTCCAGCCACAGGGATCGGAAGAGGGGCAGAAGGGTAGTGGTATTCTATAGGCGTGGGTTTTGGGTGCCTGCTGGGTCCTGCTAGCTCCATGCTCCCAGTTGTAGCTCTTGGGTGTAGGGAGGTGAGCACCTGATCTTACTTGCTGCTCTGAGTTCAGTGGCCTCTCTGGGATGTCTTGGGATATGGTTTCCACATGGGATCAGACCAGCTGTGTGTTTGCTCTAGCCACAGGAATCCTTTTTTTGTGTTTTGTTTTGTTTTGTTTTGTTTTGTTGTTTTGAGGCAGGGTTTCTCTGTGTAGCCCTGGCTGTCCTGGAACTCACTCTGTAGACCAGGCTGGCCTGTAATTCAGAAATCCACCTGCCTCTGCCTCCCAAGTGCTAGGATTAAAGGCGTGCACCACCACTGCCCAGCTGACTTTTAACATTGTTGACACTACTATGGACTATGAAGATTTTGGAATTTGAACTACATATAATTTTTATTATGCTAAGGTTAGATATGGCCCCCATAGACTCATGTGTTTGAATGATTCAATGGGGGCCAGGGAGTGGAATGTGATGGTTTGTATGTGTTAGGCTCAGGGAGTGACACTATTAGAAAATGTGTCACAGTGGTTATGGACTATAAGACCCTCATTCTAGCTGACTGAAGTCACTATCTGCTAGCAGATTTCAGATGAAGATTTAGAACTATCAGCTCCTATTGCACCATGCCTGCCTGGATGCTGCCATGCTCCTGCCTTGATGATAATCCACTGAACTTCTGAACCTGTAAGCCATCGACAATTAAATTTTTTTTTTTAAAGTTGACTTGGTCATTGTATCTGATCACAGCAGTAAATTCCTAAGACAACCATGCTAAATTCTATGCTAACCATGTGTTTCTCAGAACATGTTCCCCTTTTTGAGAGAAAAGCAAAATATAGTGTGATATAGATGTGATATAGATAAATAAAGAGTCCTTTTTATCCTGTAAGTGTGCAATGAAGAATGTACATACAAACTGAATTGTCCTATTTGATAGTCAAACATTGATTTAAATTACACTATCATATATATAAATATGTAAACCTGAGTACAACTACCAGCATTTGAGATACAATACTTTTCATGTGCATTTTTGGTATATACAATAAAGATAAATTTATGTTTACAAAAGATTTGTTATTCTACAAACTGAAAATCGCTCCTGTTGATCTTGGGGAAATTTTATCCTGAGAATTCAACCAGAGAGCATGATCTATTATATTCAAGAACTTAACTATACTTGCTTAATCATTTCAGATCATTAAGTTAATAAACAAATTAAATTACACAAGTTAAGTAACAAATCTATGACTTTTATTATGTTTTATGAATAATTAAGTTTATATTAATATAAAGTATACAATGGAAACTATATAGACTTATAATATTTAATATATTATAATTCAATATCTTGTTTACACAGTGAAATAATATTCTGTTTTCAACAGCTTTTGTAAATTTCCAAATATAAGAAAACTGGGTGGGAAAATGCCTGAATAGATCACAGATAAGAGCTCAGAATGTGTTTATGAAAAATTTTTAAACTGAGATGTTTTCTAATGAATGAGACAGACTGTGTTATTTGCATCAGCTACACTTGAGTTACAAACAATACAGTAAAGTTATAAAATGTTTGTTTTATACAGAAATATACATTTCCATATATGCATGAATATGAATATGTATTTAACCTTCAAAATATTGCATACTTTTGAAGTGAGTGCAGAGGAAAGTTTGAATAGAGCAAGTCCAACCACCGGAGAGAAGTTCCTCTCAGGAATGCTGCAAGTTTATGAGGGCTACAGTGGAAGGTTGCAGGAGTGCTCTTTTAGAAATAAAGTATGAAAAATACCAACATTCAAAATTGGTATTATCAGACGTTTTTGAAATTGAGGGGAATATCTCATAAGTTCTACAATAAAATACATACTTTCTAAATTCCATGTCAATTGTTTAAACATTTGGGGGCATAAACATCATTATACATAAATGTAAAATTCTAAAATTTCATTTTATGAAAATGTTATAGATATTAACATTACTGACATAATTATTAATGAAAATATTTCCATGTGTCCAAGTTAAGATCAATATATCTTAAACTGAAGAACATTTTATAACATGAAAACCCAAAGACAAAAGGCGAGAGAAATAGCTCAGCCATCAAAAGACGTTGGTGTTCCTTTTACAGATTCTCATATGGAAGGTTACAACCATCACTTAAAGGGATCTGATACCTGGTTTTGCCCTCAGATGTTACTGAATTCATTTGTTACACATGCATACATACCAGCAAAATACCTGTACACATGATATAAAAACAAATAAATTTTTTTAATTAAGGGATATGTTTGATTATTATCAAAAGGTAGCATTGATAAATCATAGAATAACCAAATAATATATAACATATTAGTGAAAACAAGTGGGTTGAAATAAATAACTTGAATTAATATGAATACATTTTTATTACAAAACTAGCATGCTATTTTTTAAAATCTAAATATAAAGTACAATGTGTACAATTTATAAATAAATTAAAAATCCAGTGAAGCATACAAATCAGAAGCCCGTTTAATGTGTGAAAGGCAAACATTTCTTAAAGGGTCAGGCTATAAATAAATTATTTTGTGTGTTTTAATAGTCTGGATTGCAAGTGCTCTCCTCTAAATGAAGCCACAGGCAGTGCTAGAGTAAATCTTGATTTATCACAGTAGATAGTCAATTCTAAACACTGAACCAGGTAGCTGGAGGAAGTGTCAGGTTCTCAGCATCTGATCTCCTTTGACCTCATCATTTGGGGATATCCCTTTTTTGTTATTGTACACTAATTGTTAATTGTGGTCATGAATATAGGTTACAGACATAAGTGATCTATTCCTATGTCTGAGATACAAGTTTTAAGCCAGAGGCTGGTTCTATTTTCTAGGTGAATATAGAGGAGCAAGTATCTCCATAACACTATACAGAGTTTTGAGGTTTTATGTCTAGGCTTATATAGCTGGGTCATGTGGTAGTTCAATATTCTTGTCTCTGATTTCAGTAGTAAAAGTAGTGATTTCTGTAGTAAAAATACCAGTGTACACTCACAATGAATAACAATTCCTTTCTTTCATATACTTATCAAGATTTGTTTTCATTTGATTTCTTGATGATATACTTACTATTCAGAAGATGTGGAATCCCAATGTGTATATCTCTGATGGCTAAGGATGTTAAACGCTTTTGAAAATGTTTATTAGCCACCACTATTTGTTCTTTTGAGAAATCTGTTCAGAGCTACAGAACATTTTTATATTGGTGTTACAATTTAACATTGTTAATGTGGTTAGACACCCTTCCCCCTCCAAAAAATAACTGAGGAAGGTACAGCTTATTTAATCTTAGACTTCAGGTTATATTCCATCATTGAGGAAAGTCGGGACAGCAACTCAAGAAGAAACTATAGCAGCCACAAGTAGAACCCTGTTTGTTACTTGTCTCACTGTATTCTGCATAGCATTTTATACATCCCAATCATTTCTGCCTAGAGATGGCACCATCACTGAGATATGCCACACAGCATCCATTAGGGGAAAAGGCACTTCTGTACAGACATGCCAAAGTGCCATCCTGATAAAAGCAATTCCTCAGTTGAAGGTATCTTCTTAGATGACTACAGGGTGTGTCAAGTTAACAGTTAAAGATATCTAGCAAAAGAGTTATTTATTTTCTTGATGTTTAGTATATTTATTTGTTTTCTAAATTTTAATCTTTTGCAAGATGTATAGGTGTGGTACTTTGAATTGAGAATATCCACCATAGGTTTATATATTTCAATACTTGGTCCTCAGTAGATTTAAACACTTGATAATGATTCAATGATGAAGCATTGTTGGAGGAGGTGTGTCACTGTGGGTGAGTTCCCATCCTATAGGCAAAACCAATCCCTGGCACTCTGTTATGCTTGCAGACAGGTCCTTAGCAAAACTGTCCTTTAACAGGCAGGAATCTGACATTAGACTAGAACAAAGAAGTAATTTCAGACAGGAATATAAATCTTAAGCTAGAACAAGGAAGTAGGCTTCAGACATAAAAATGACTTTGGGCTATGACAGGGATGTAGGCTCAGATATTTTGGTCATCCCGATAAGCCCCTAGAAACAGTGATCATGGGAGAGTTCACAGAATTTTATTGCCTTGCTTGTTTGTTTGGTTTTTTTTTTACTATTTATGTTTATTGTCATGCTTGCTACTTGACTATTTTCATTTATTGTACTGCTAATTCCTCAACCAGGAACTGACCTTAATACCTGTATGTAATTAAAATGGTATAAAAGCAAAAGGGAGGAGTAGGGATGGGATAGGGGGTTTCTAAGGAGGGTAAATGGGGAAAGGGAAAGACATCTGAAATGTAAATAAAGAAAATAACCAAAAAAGAGGCCCTATCCAGAAGCCAAGGGAAAGACCCACAGCCAAACATTAGATGGAGCTCATGGAATCTGCTGGAGAAGTAGGAAGTACAAATGAGTGACCAAAAGAAGACAACGACTTCACAAGAAAAGCAACAGAGTCAACTAATTTGGACCCTTGGGATCTCCCAGAGAGTGAACAATCAATCGAAGAGTGAGCACAGGTTGAACCTAAGGCCCTTGCATATATGTAACAGATGTGCAGCTTGGTCATCATGCAGGTTGTGGTCTTTTAAAACCCCATGACATTCATTCTTAGCTCTCTCACTGCCTTATGCTTATGAGTCAGGATGTGAGTTCTCAGCTACTGCTTAAACACCATGCCTGCCTAGTTGGCTATGGTGTCCACAATGAATACCAAGGACTCTAACCCTCTGTGATTATGAGTCTCATATTAAATGCTGTTTTTTATAAGTCATCTTTGTCAGAGTGTCTTAACAACAGCATTAGAAAAGTAAGACAGTAGCCAAAAAATTTTCTCTAATTCTGTAATTTCCTTACTCAGTGAAACATTGCTTTTACTATACTGAAACATTTTAAATCTACAAAATCCAATTTTTAAATTGTTAATCTTAATTTTTGTAAGGCTGTGGGTTTTTTTTTTTTTTTTTAGCATGTTCTTGACTAAGAACACCCTCAGTCAACCAAAGAGGCAGCCTATGGAATTGAAAAATATTTTTACCAACTTCAAATCCAATAAAGAGGTACGGTTCTAAACAGAGAATTCTCAACAGATGAATCTGAAATGGCTGAGAAACACTTAACAAAGTGTTCAACACTCTTAGCCATCAGGGTAATGCAAATCAAAACTACTTTGTGATTCAATCTTACACCTGTCAGAATGGTTAGACAAATAAGATGAGTGCCAGATCATTTTGGTGAGGATGTGGGCCAAAGGGAACACTCTTCTATTGCTGGTGGGAGTACATACTTGTACAGCCACTCAGAAAACCAATATAGCAGTTTCTCAGAAAATTGGGAATCAATATACCTCAAGACCTAGATATATCACTCTTGGGCTTACACACAGTGGATGGTTTATCCTACCACAATAACACTTGTTCAACTCTCTTCATTGCAACCTTTATTTACAACAGCCAGAAACTGGAAAAAAACCTATATGTTCCTCAACTGAAGAATGGATAAAAATGATGTAGTACCTTACACAATGAATTTTTACACAATGGTTTATAAAACTTATATCATAAAATTTACTGTCAGATGGATACAATAAGAAAAACATCAGCCTCAGTGAGGTTAACTAGACCTAGAAAAACAAATATAGTATATATTCACTTATAAGTGGATATTAGTTGTTAAGTAAATGACAATTCTTTTAAAATTCAGACACAGACAAGTTTGGAGAGCTATAGAGAGGAAGCCAGAATATCCCTGAAAAGGGGAAATAGAAAAGCCTCTATAGGTATACTGGAGGCAGGTAGAGATGGGAACATAAGGGAGAAGATGAAGGAGAAGGATGGGGAGAAAGTATCAAATCAGACAGATGGAATTGGGGTGTATTGAGGGGCCTGTGTGAAAACCAAATGCAGTGGAAATGTTCTGAAATATATGAAGGTGACCTTAGTGAGGACTAGTAGTCCTCATGGAAGATACATTCTGAACTGACTACATTTTGTGGCCATGTAAGATTTCCAGTGGAGGGAGTGGATTACACTGGGTTGAATTATTGACCAAGAAAGTCATGTGAAGATCTCCAAACAACCAAGGCTGATGCTAGGACAGGATGCTCTCTGAAAATAGATGACAGGCTCCATTGCTGAGGACAACTTCCACATAGCTCATTGAAGATAGAGAAGTTAAGCTGGTACAGGTTTGGAGCCTTTAACTATACCTTCTAATCTCTTTGGGGCAAGAAGGTACTCCACACTACACTGAAAGAGAAACCTGGGCATCAATTCAGTCACAAAACCCTCCACCTGTCTTTTTTCCTGCCTGCAAGATGTGCTGGGTCTTTGATGGCACAGAACTAGTGGGAGTGACCACAACTGTTTGGTTTAATTTGAGGCCCACTCCAGGAGAGGGCAACTGAGGATCTATACTCCTGGATGGCCAAGAAGTAGAGACTGAATAACACCTATGGTAGAACCAAACAAGAGTGGCAGATAACAAACAAACAAAAACAGAAACAAAAACAAATAAAAATAAAATGATTCCTAATGATATGTTGCTATACTGACAAATCAGTGCCTTATCCAGTCATAATCAGAGTTTCTTTTTCTGGTAACTTATGAAAGTAGATGCAGAGACCCATGACAATTCATTCAGCATAAAGAGAGATTCTGAGTTGGATGTCTCTATCAGATTCCTGCTCTCAGAGATTGGGGAAGCCCTTGGAAGAGGGGGAGTAAAGACTGAATCAGCAGTGGGAATGGAGAGCACAAGGAGAACATGGGCCATCAAATCAGCTAAACAGGGCTCACATGGGCTCACAGGGCCTACATGGGTCCATACCAGGTACTCTCCATATATGTTTTTGTTGTTACATTTGTGGTTTTGTGGGACTCCTAACAATGGAAGTGAGTGTATTTTTGACAGTTTTGTTTGTTCATGGGACTCTTTTGTAGCTGCCCAGTGGCCATGGACAAACTGGGTTCACCTGAAAGGAGGGCTGGAAATAAAAAAGAGATGGAGGGGCGAAAGAAACATGGAGCCTAGACAAAGTTCTCTGATCAAGGCTCAAAGTTTAATATTCAGCTCTTGTATATATAGGGGAAAGTCCCACCAAACCCACCCATTTTTCAGCCGGAACATATCACAAGTCAAGATTAGCAGGCACTCTATTCTTCTAAGTTCTTGTAGGTAGTTGCACGTGCAGCCAGGGTACATGACTCCACCTACCTCCTATTGCATGAAGGTCAAGTTCTTTTTGGCCTGCTCAAG
This sequence comes from Arvicanthis niloticus, assembly GCF_011762505.2. Lineage (NCBI taxonomy): Eukaryota > Metazoa > Chordata > Mammalia > Rodentia > Muridae > Arvicanthis > Arvicanthis niloticus. The sequence continues at coordinate 57,927,662 of NC_047661.1, forward strand.
ACTAGGGAAGGTCACACTCTTTTCCTTCTAATATGATATGAAGACATTCCTTTGTTTAGTGCATCTAGTTTTGACCTGTTTGGTTGTCATCTCTTGGAGAGCTGCTCTTTTCTCAATGGGAAAACAAGATAGAGTAAATGTGGATGAGAGGGATGGTGAGGGGCTAGCTAGGAGGAGTGCAAGGAAAGGGAATTGTGATTGGGATATGGGTTTATTTTTATGATAAAAGATTCTCATTTTAACAAAAAGAGAGTTCTTGCCTATGTCATTATCTTATGGTGTATTCCATCCCTCTCCTCCAGCAGCTTCAAAGGCTGAAGCTCACATTAACCTATTTGGACCTATCTTAGACCCTGATCTATTTGGAATTGATTTTTGTTCATCAAGATAAGAATCTAGTTATTTCAGATATAAAAGTTCAGAGAAATGGAACATCATGAAAAAACACAGGGAACGCTTGTAAGGTTCAGGAAATTGAAAGGTAAAACAATAAAATTTATATGACATTCCAGCATCAGTGCACAAACATAGTCAGATGAGGTGCCTACTCAAAAGAAACACAGACTGTTAATATGGATTTCAGACAAATGAGACATAAAAGAGATCTTTCTTCTTCAAATTATAATTGTTATTCTTTAAAGAAGAAAGATTGGTCCTCCCAAGTTACTAATTAAAATTCAGTAAAACTCAAAAGACAAAATTGTATGTGTCTGTTTCAAGTACATAGACTTGAATGTGTATATATGTTTGCCTATGTGTACAATTATATGCTTACATGCACATGAAGTTAGAAGCTCATCTTGACAATTATTCCTTAGGAAACATACACATTTTTTTTGAGATAGGGTCTCTCACTAGGGCCTAGGCTTATACATTTTGCTAGCTTGGTTGGACAGAGAACCTTAAGACTTTGCTTATCAATTCCTCTTCACTGCTGGTATTGCAAATGTATGCAGCACACCCAGTTATGCATCACATGGGTGCTGAGGCCTGAACCTATGACTTTGCACATTCACAATATCTTCACCAACTGAACAACTGAGCTATCTTCCCCCTCAAAAAGAAGAAAAATGGTATCTTTTTTAATCTATTAAATAATCTCTAGAAGATAATTATTGGGGCATTCATCAAACAATGTACTTATTTGAATTCATTTCTACAAATGTATTGACAGCTACCAATTAATGAATTATAAACAAGTTAATCATACTGTGTAACTTAAGATAGAGTGGTTCAACAACTTGATCTCATGGAAAACTGAAAGTAGAAAAGAATGAAGGATTGGGATATTGAATTACATGGAAATAGGAAGCCATGATGTCCACTTCCATGCTGGGAGCATATACTGTCTGATTAAAAAATTAGAAAAGATTTGTTGATGTAATACATGTAAGAAGTGATAAATTCTAAATACATCTCAAATAGTGCACACTGTAAAAGCTGAAATTTTACATATTGTCCAGTAATATTGATGATTTTTATATGTATATAACAAGTACACACAATAAAAAATAATTGTAAAAGTACATGTAAGGCTCCATAAGTGATGTTATACTTTTAAATGGGAGCTTTACTCGACATTGCTTATTAACTTCTATTTTGATGGACTATTATTAATTGTATTACTATTATTATTGTTACTATTAATTACTCTTACTACTATTAATTACTCTTATTATTATTAAATACCATTGTTGCTATTAATTATTATTACCATTAACATGTCCAAGGACATTTTTACTCAGCCATGACAATAACAAAAATATTTTTGGCTTACAGATACATCTTACTGTATAAGGTGTTGACTTAGTTAGGGTTTTACTGCTGTGAATAGACAGGATGACCAAGGCTAGTCTTAGAAAGGACAACATTTAATTGGGGCTGGCTTACAGGTTCAGAGGTTCAGTCTATTATCATCAAGGTGAGAGCATGGTAGTTTCTAGGCAGGCATGGTTCAAGCAGAGCTGAGAGTTCTACATCTTCATCTAAAGGCTACCATCAGAATACTAGCATATGGGCAGCTAGCATAAGGGTCTTAAAACCTATACCCACAGTTACAAACCTGCTCCAACAAGGCCATACCTACTCTACCAGTGTCACACCTTCTAATAATGCTACTCCCTGGGCTAAGAATATACAAACCATAGCACGGATATATTATGAAAGCATATGAATTTGAGTTATGATCCCTTAAACTCATATATCTGTAAGGTTATTGTTAGGAGTGGGAGGAGAAGACATTTCTCATCAGCCAGCCTAACCAAATCAGAAAGTTCCTGGTCTTAGAAAATTCCTGAGAGACATTGCTTTAAAAACCTATGAGGAGGGCAGTAAAGGAAGATAGCTGAAACATATCTCTTGCCTCCATGCAAGCACACACTCAAAGAATGCACCTACACATGCATCAGCACATCTAACATACACATAAAACTACATACCCATGCAAGTATGCACAACACACATGTAGGAACACAGGTACACATGTGTTCCCACACATGTACTCACACATGCAAACACACATGCAAATATATGAACATACAGACACACAAATACACACATGCAAACATACATGTATGCACACATCTACACATGTGCACACATATGTATAACATATACACATTTATACATTAAAATGAACAAAAATGGTAACAAGATAGTGAGGTTCAAAATGTTAAAAAAATTAATTTTGCTGTGAATTTTATTAATGACAAAGATAATATTCGTAGTAGCAATTTATATTTTTCAAAAACAGTTAAGATGACTGATTGTTCAGTGTGCCATGGTTGTTGGTGAAATATCACCAGTTTTATTTATTCATTTTACATTGGTATATTTGACTTTTTCCTAACAATTCATCAAACAGTGAGCTGTATACACATAGATTGACATTTTTATATAAGCATGGGTAATAATTTCAGAATTTAATTATATCTGTATTTTTAAATTGAGCAAACCATTTTTATTTGCCTCTTCTATTAGTACTTTCCTTGGTTTTTCCCTCAGATTAGAAATTTTTATAAGTAAATTATCTAGTACACTTAGCAACAATCAGGCTAAAGTATATCCTGTTTCCTTTACTGTGGCCTTTAGTATTCTATTGTTAGAATGCTTTATGTTGATGCCCTTTGCTTGATTCATACTTTAATAAGAATCTCTCTGCCTAGATATGCACTGGAATGCAATTAGACATACACTCTTTCTTCTTATTATGTATGATGTTAATAAAATATCAACAAGAACATTTTTAACTGTAGTTTAAAATCCATGACATTTGTCCTATATGCAAGAATTCTGGATCTCTTATATGATGTAACATTTCATGCTAAAAATAATAAATTGTAATCATTGCAATTATATGTAAAAGGCCAAATTAAAGACATTATATTTTCAGTAGAAATAGTCTAGATAATATTTTCAAGGTATGTCTCCCTTTAGCAATGCAAAGAATCTGTCCATAAAATTCTGCTCAGGAGAATGATGAATTAGACACTAATAATTATTATTGCACAGGACCAGTGAGCTTATCATAAGAACATCTTTGGAATCACAAACTATTTTCTTTTATCAAAGTTGTACTAGGCTAATCATTCAAAGCACAAAAGTTCTATTCCCAGTAAATGTATGGCAGCTAAGGACTGTGTGTAACTCTAGTTTCAGTGTGTCTGGTGGGTTCTTCTTGCCTCTGCATTCTCCAAACAAGGGTATTGCATAAACATACATGCAGGGAAAACATACATACACATAAAATAAAATGACTAAGTATATATTTTAAAGGTGTGGTTCTGCTCTGCATACTTAAGAGGTTCTTCCAGCATCCCAGAAATGTGTAGAAATTCATGCTTGGCAAAAAATGGTGTGACTACTTCAAGTTTTCTGTCCCACTGATTTTCAGTCTTATTCCTAAGTTGTTGCCTTTTAGCATAATATTATTTGGGGAATAGGTTTTAACATTTTGTCCATACTTTCGAGGTCCTTCTGTCTCTTGGTGTATTTCTTTAGATGCTGGTGTCAGGGGACTAGAAAAGGGCCACACAGAATTGCTGTTTTATGGTTTAAATTCACATGATTCTGGCTCTGTGTTTTTGTTTGTCCCATTTTTATGCATTTTCACGCATTTAATTATTTCCATATTGTGTTCTCCCAAGTTGTTCTTAGGGCTTATACTTCTACATCTTTAGATGTTAAATAATGACTAAAAATAAAAGGCAGAAACAGCTCCATTTGAGTTGCAACTCTTGACTTCATGGGCTGTTTCCTAAACTTCAGTGGGCTTTATTTAAGGCCTGGCATTAGGTGAATCCTCTGTGGATTTCAGTGCATACAAGAGCAAGCAATGGATTGCCTTTTTCACCCAGACAAGGGACTTTTCCTCTGGCTCAATCCATGAGGTTATGCAGGTATGATAAAATCAATTGATTCTATTTAATGTTATGATGTCTGGGAACAAACAGAACTTGTCCTGATCGAAACATAACCATATATCTTTGAGCTTTTAGAAACTGTAGGAAATACTTTAAATTGGGATTGACATTGATTTCCCTGAGCAAAGTAAACACTTCATAAGTGATTGTGGAATAGTAAGTTACTGCTGTAGGACTCCAGGTGGCAAGGGATTTGGACTCCTGGAAGCTAATCTACAATGTACTTTCTTGTCTAATTCTTCCAAAAAACTCAAAGTCATCACATCAACTCCTTGAAATAAATACAAGTTTGCAAATACTTATGCTTGGCATTAAGACCCATATTTAGAATTATCATAATTTTAAACTGGTCCAGATGTAATGGAATGGTTATGGTTCCCAACAGAAACTACATGTAATTTCATACTAATTCAAACTGAGGAATTTTGTTCATGATTCTTAGGACCATTCTCAATCATATCCATTTGCGCTGAAGGACCACAAAAAGATGTTAAGCTCTGGAAATGTCATGCTATCCAATCAAAATCTATACTACAGAACATTGCAGATTACTTCCCATAGCAAAGCTCCTTCTACCAAAGTCACTGTACTTATGTTTTTGGGGCCTATTGCCAAGGTTACAAATGTGGAAGGAGCTGAATGGTGTCACACAGATAATGTGATGTTTTGAAACCACCCCATAGGAAAAAGTCATTCTCTTTTAAATAAATTATTTATTTGTTTGCTTGTTTGCATCTCAAATGCTGCCTCCTCCCCTTCCCCTTCACAGAGTCCCTCCTCTCCCTCCCCTGAGGGGAGAAGTATATCTGCTCCATATGTGTGCGGGGCCTTGTTGCAGTAGGTATATGTTCTTTGATTGCTGTAGTCAGTCATTGAGGCTGTACTGTATCCTTCTCATAATAAATAAGAGAATATTACCCATACAGCAAAGCATGATGACTTTGTTTACTTAAAGTAATATAATATTTACCCTTAGTGAAATATAAATATACATCAAACAGATGGAGTAAAGGCAACATTTTGCTTTATGCTACTGGGTCATTGTGGTTTTGAGGGGCTTCTGTTTGGAAAAACCAATCTGTGAGAAGGAAGAGTGTTAGAACTGAAGTTGTTCCCAGAAGATCTCATTTTCAGCTCAGTTTCTTAGACTAGGAAAAAAATTATAAAACCTGTCTTCAGTGATTCAAATGCAATCTATAGGCAGTGGGCTTATTTTGCTGAGAAAACGCCACTCCTCCAGTTTCCAGCTATGGAGGGCTACATTTCTGTCCTGTCATTTGCATTCTATTCTTCAATGATTCTTAGGCACTGTAGTGAAAGGTGAATAATCTTTAGTCACAGTTAATGCAGAGATCACATGCCAGCTTAATTACCTGATCTACTGCACCAACGTGACATCTTCTTGTTCTAGTTTTATTTCTGCTGCTGTGAAAAAAGTATCTTCCAAAAACACCTTAGGGGGAAAGGAGTTTATTTTGGTTCACAATTCTAAGTTACAGCCCATCGTTTTGTGAAAGTCAATGTGTCAGGAATTTAATGCCGCAAGTCCCATTACATGCATAGTTTAAGGGCAGAGAGAACTGAATGCATGAGTGCTTAATACTCAAATAGCTTTTATACAGTCTTGGGTCCCAAATCAGGCAATGGTTTCAGCCACTTTATGGGTAGTTTTTCCATATTGATAAATGTAATAGAGACAATATTACATGGATATGCCATAGACCAATCTAGTTTAGACAATTCCTCATTGAGACTATTATTTTAGGTGGTGTGGAGATAACAATTAAAACATTAAACCTGATTTTTGAGGGCTTACAATTTAGCAATAATTGTCTGTGAATTAGTGCCTTCATGTTCTCATTGTTGAGAAGAATAACTGGATGGATGCAAAATTGACACAAGCAGAGTTGTAACCTGAATTTCTATGAGCAGAGACACCAGTGTAGTAGAAAGACTGGGACTAATGAGTATAAACAAAGCAAAGTAAAGAAAACATCAAATCCAGGAGAATTAATGGCACATTTATATTCAGTACTTATAAGGACATTATCTCATGAATTCAGTACCTAGTTTATCTAAAATCTGTAAATATATCTCAGGGTATAAACTTGTTTTGTTGTTTGTTTGTTTAATATCAGTAGGATATTAATACCATGAAGCCATGTGGTATGAAACAAACTCATTGGAAATATCCTCTAAAAGGTGTTCCCTGTTTTAGGAGAATGTTGAAATTTTAGAATATAGAAATATATCAATTCATGTTAATGCAAAATAGTGTTTCATTTATTCTTTTTCAGGCTCTTACATTTTCTCTACTACTAAATTTTCATTCTTTTATACATTCTCTCTGTCAGATCCTTTTAATATTCTATTATACATATAATAAGCATGTTTGTGTATGTGTGTGTGTATGCAGTTAGACATGTAACAATGAGACCCTCAAACTACAAAAAATTCTTATATCATTTCCAGCTCCTCCAAATTTTGATTATCTGTAGCCTCTTCTGAATTGGAAACCCTACCAATAACACATTTCATATTATAAATGTGTTATATCTAACAAAAGACTGTGTTACCTAAAAGATCCCTTTTCACACCCTAATCATTGGTGAAAGAAATTGCTCACACAGGGGAGCCACATCAGAATAGGTAATGTGCATACTTGTCACACTTGAGTTCTTATCAATAACATCTAAGTGACCATAATAGTAGCAGTATTTGTATTAATCATTTTGCTCTAGCCACAATAAAATAACAAGACCAAGAATTTACTTCAGAATGAGTTTATTTTGGCCTATATCTCAACATAACAGGAAGGCAAATATAGTGAACCCGAATTAGGATGAACTGTAAATTCTCAAAGACCTCCCCTAGCCATGTATTTCCACCAGCAAACTTTCAAGGCCTAAATGTGTCATAAACTCTCAAAACATCGCCATTGACTGGTGAAGCAATGTTCAAATACATGATTCAGTAGAGGATATTTCTTATGCAAACAATAGCACACAATATAAGATATTGTTATATTAATATTTAGACAAACAATGTTTGCTACTAGTAGTTTTGAGTATGAGTTATACCAGTTATGATCAGAACAATGTGTACAAATGTTGGTAAATCTTAACACGATATATTGGTGCATTGTGCATGGTGCTAAATGATAAAATGAGACTAACAACTGCATATATTTTATGCATTCATTTTCTTATTTTCCAGTATTTCTAGACTCCACAGCTGTTTGTGTGTATGCGTACATACGTGTATTCTAAAATTTACACCCCCACATAAACTCACAAAACAGATGATGTTTCACTTACTTTTCATTACTATATGACTGGCTTTAGTTATTTTTACAAAACTCCTAAGAAGAAAATAAAGCAGATTTGGAAAACCATGATGAACTCAGTTAGCAGATGACACATATATCTCAAAGGTTTTACTCCATAAAAGTAAATTATTAATAGTGATTTCTACTCAAAATGATTTATTTTCATTTTCACGACAACTTATGATTCTGAATATATTTTAATATAAATAATTTTTAACTTCCTGCTCTTTACACTTTAAAACATTCTCTGGAATATTTAGTCCAGCAACATGGCTGTTCTGATCATATCCAAAGACCTTCTAGGTATGTGTGATCTTGCTGGAATGCAAACACACCACTAGTACACACCTTTAATTCATCTGGATATAATCCTTTATTTAGTACTCATGTTTAATCCCAAACATGAGGAGCAAAGTGATGAATGAGGGAAAGATTTGGCAGAATAAGTCAGAGATAGAGTATGTCTAGCTCTCAAGAGAAATTATTTAAGAGCAATGTAGGGTAAGAGCCAGTTGCAAGTTGGACTCATTGTGAGTCAGTTCTGTTCATTGAGTTGAGTTTAGTCAGTTCAGTTGACTGGAGTTAAATTCGGGGTAGTTCAGTTGGGTGAGTGCAATGCAGTGCAGTTAAGTTCCTGAATTTGTGCAAAGGCAGTTGAAGACAGGGAATAAGAAAAAGCCAAAAGATTAGAATAACTGGCGAGAGTTACTTTGAGGCCAAGCAGAGCAATTCAGTGAGAAGCCAAGAAAAGCCAGATTAAATCAGTGAACTTTGGTGAGCAGTTTGAGCCAAAACAGCTGAGTTGAACCAGACAGAGTTCAGAAAGAACTAGAAAGAGTAAGTTTATTCAGCAGTAAACTTCTGAGACAGGAACTACATAAGGCGAATAAAAGTTAATTTACAACATTTACTTAGAATATGTAGGGCTATAATGTGGGACAGAGACACAAGTAAGCTGCCCATTCTTATGTCACAACCCCTTCAATCATGGTCACATTGTGGATGCTTGCCACACCGTTATCTCCTTATAGCCCTTCTTTATCTTTTAAAGATCTTCTACATGCTTGACATTTCTCCATAAGGGAAACTTCTTCCTCCCCAACTAGCATGGAAAGATAGGCTACCTGTGTAGCTCACAGCCACCCTCTATTTCTATCAGCTCATAACCAACTGTCAGATATGGTATCCTGCTCCCAGTATTGTGATGGTAATACCTTACTGAGAAAGATACCACAGATTAGAGTCATAGAACATGGTGATAGAAAGATGGTACTGGCTTCAAAGTTTCATGCTTACTTACCAGCTTCTATGGTGTTGAAAAATACTCAGCTTGCTACTACAGAGGTAATCATCAATCTTACACAGATGTGAAATCTGTAAGCTGCAATAATGACTGGTTTTATAAGACAGGTCTATAGGTACGATAATGACATAAATATCATAAGAGTTAGCAAGAACTTTCTAATTGGATTTAAGACATGCTTCACAAGATTAAGACCCATACATGGACCATTAATAAGCTAAAAGCATGTAGCTACATGGTCATAGGTTCTACTGAAGTACATGCTATTTTTATTATGCCCAATGAACATAGATTTAAGCTGACTCTTAACTGGTTTGTCACTACACCATAGATTAATTTATCTCTCAGTATTTATCAAATAAGTTATTATTGACAGCAGACAGAAATTAAGACAGAATCCCATGATTGTTCCAAGTACAGAGAATAATAGACAGTGTAGTGATCATGTCCAAATGGAACACTAATATCACATTTCCTCCTCGGAGATCATCACAACATAGGTGGTGGCAAGACTGTACTAGCCAGAAACAATGTTGACTACAAGGAAATTGTTTTCTGGACATGACATGACACCTGAACATATGAGCTGGTAGTGGTTGTGACATTATGGAAAAGATGTGAGCAAGCTGAAGGAGGACAACATCACAACACAAATGAGTTTGGGGTGTGCATAAAGTCCCAATCCTAGCTGTGAAACTGTTAGAAATTGATAACTGCTGGAGAAGGGGAATCCAGGTTTCTTTAAGAGTGTACTCTGTAAGGCTGCCTTGTTCCAGCAGAAGGCCATGCATATCAGAATATAAAGGCATCACAATATGGACTGAGCAGTGTGGAAAAAAAAAGACACAAATTTAGTTGGGTAGAAATACAAAATGAATGTGGAAGGAACTAGGGGATGTGGTGAAAAATAAATCTAATCACATTTTAGGAAATTATTAAACAACTAATAATTTTAATTAACTAATAATATGTACTGTCAGAAATGAATTTTCTTATTTGTGATACTTAAAATGGTAAGGAAATTAGGCATAATTTTCTTTGGAATTTTTCATATTGTTCAGGAGAAAAATAATTTCTTAATATCAAAATGAATGTGCTAATGTTATTACTTCCAATGTGTTGATTGAGATTTTAATTGTCAATATTCATTTCATCATAGAGCTGAGAGAACTAATTGGTTTTCAGCACTTTTGAAGTAATTGATTGCAGTCTCTTCCTGGAAGCCTTTACCCGCCTAGATTACAAAACAATATTTCCATTTGCTTTACTATACCTCATTAGCTCTTACTTAGTTTCTTTGATGGTTTTATTTTCTCTACTGTTATACAGTGTTGCTTCATCCAAAGCTTGCTCTTTGACTATATCTTCCCCTATGATAGATTCTGTTAGTGATACAATCAAATTTCATATAACCCGAAAGAAATTTGATAATATTGCTAAGACTTATCAGCAGCCTAAATAGTACCTCTGAGAACTTAATTACATCAGACTGATTACTTGTGTGTCAACTTGATGTCTGTCATAGTCATGTTTTTCCTGCTGCTGTGATAAAATACTCAGAATAGCCCAACATTGCTTAAAACTCACATCTTTAAAAATCACTTTCTTGTGATTTTGGCTTTTATGGAGTATTATGTTTATATTCTAATTTCACCCACTTTAGGTATTAATCTTAATTCCAAGTCTTTGGTCTAGTTTAAAATTATTTTTGTGTAGAGCAAGAAATGTGCATTTGCTTCCATTCTTACACAAGAGGATGGTGATTTTTTTCCCACAGAACTTGTACAAAGTTTTTTTTTTCAGATGATCATTTCTCCATCTTTGAAAATAATAGATATTATAGCTTTATTGGTTTATCTATATATCTCATGTTAAATTCCAGTGGTCTACATACCTACTTCTTTGCGACAACTATGATGTCTCTATCATTATACTTCTATGCTATAAAGTTTGAAGGTGGGTAATGTGATGCCTCTGTTCTTTCTGCTTAGAATTACTTTGACCATCAGTGCTCATTCATGATTTCTATGAGTTTTAGTATTGTATTTCTAGAAATGTGAAGAATGTCATTTCATTGGAGGGATAAAGACTACACTGAATGGCTGGGAGAAAGGGAGATTTCACTGAATACATATATGGCTTTATGTGGTATAACATTTTGAAAAAAATTGGTTTTGCTTTTCAAGATTTGTTGTGATTCCAAATGAATAGTAGTATTTTGTTTTTGTAAACAATTAAGGAGACAAGGGCAGGTTAATTTGGCTTACAAAGCCCATCATGGTGGCTGGAGGGCCAGGCGGCTGGTCACATACTGTCCATGGTCAGTAAGCAAATGAAATGAACGCTAGTCTTCATCTGCGTTTCTCCTTTCGATTCAGTCAGGGAGCATAGACAGGGGAAATTGTTAACCACATTCAGGACAGATCTTCATCTTTAGTTAAATATTTCTGGACACACTCCATACACTGTCTTAGTTAGGTTTGCCATTGCTGTGAAGAGACACCATGACCAAAGCAACTCTTATAAATGAAAACATTTAATTTGGGGATGGCTTACAGTTTTAGAAGTTCCGTCCATTATCATCATGGATTGGAAGCATGGCATTGTGCAGACAGATATGGTGCTAGAAGACCAACAGGCAGCCAGGAGGATGCTTCCTCTTCCATATTTGGTGGAGCTTGAACACTAGAAGACCTCAAAGCCATCCTACACAATGACACATTTCCGCCAACAAGGCCACATCTATTCCAACAAAGCCACACTTTCTAATAAGGCCACTTCCCATGGACCAAGCATATTCAAAACAACAACAACAACAACAACACACACACACAACAAAAACACCTGTGTTTTCATGGTGATTCAAAATCCATTCAAGCTGGCAATGACTATTAGCCATCACAGAAGCATTTAACTTATAATTTAATCTTTACTTTTATTTCTTACAGTTTCTTTAGCATCTGACATAAAAGACATATTAGAATGAAAGTTGGACACTAGATTTTATTAATATCAAACAAAGTTTGTGTATGGCCCAAATTGGAAGTTTGTTTTTAAATCCCTCCCTCACGTTCCTGAGTAAGGACCCAAAGTGGCTAAAATTAGAGGAGTCAGGAGCTAACAGACTATATTCTTCCAAGTATGTCTCAAAAACTAGTAGTAAACTTTAGGTACCTGGAGCACACAACCAAGATCTAGCTAAAGGGAGTCCAGAAGACTGGGTATGGTGGCAGACAAGTAACTCAAGAAACTGAGGCAGGAAGATCATTAGTATAAGTCTGGCTTGAGCTTCATTGTTAGTTTTTCAAGAGGCTGAGCCACTTAGCAGGCAGGATTCTAGCTCAAAACACTAAAAGGAAACAAAAATCTAAAAGAAAAGTTGCTACAGCAGCTGCAACTCTAGAAAAATGAAAGGAGAGTTTGTCCAGGTGCATAGTTAATTTTGGAGTATCTTAAAGCTTGTCTTATACATCTTATGCTTCTGGATCAGTAAAATTAGTAGTATGAAGTTAACCATTTTACCAGAAGCCATTTAAGGATGTAATATATATTAATCAAATTCCAATCTTATTCCTCGCAGAAATATGTCAAAATAAATCCTAAAGTCCGTGTGGAGTTATAAAGGATTCTGGATAGTCGAAACAAACCTTATCAGAAAAAAGCAATGCTGGAGGACTAGCATACCAGATCAAAGATATTAAAAAGAACCATAGTAATAAAAGCATATTGATACTGGCACTAAAATAGACACATAGAAAAACGAAGAAAATCAAGACCCAAATATGAGTGCATGGAACTTCAGCCATTTGATATTTGGCAAAGTTACAATAAAAAGAAAAAAAAAAAGAAAGGAAAGAAGGAAGGAAGGAAGGAAGGAAGGAAGGAAGGAAGGAAGGAAGGAAGGGAGGGAGGGAGGGAAGAGAAGGAAGGCAGGCAGGCAGGCAGGAAGGAAAGAAGGAATAAAAGAAAAGAGAAAAGAAAGAAAACACAAAAAGAAGAGAAAAATATATACTCAAGAAAAAATCTCCAGCTTGGTAAACTGGAGGTTCATGCACAAATTTAATTTAGATACATATAAATTGCCTTACACAGAAAATAACTACAAAGGTATCAAAGACCATTATGTGAAAAATGAAACACTAAAACTGCTAGAAGAAAGCTTAGGCAATATCCTACATATTATAGATGTATTACCTAATATTTTAAATATTTGCCTAATATTTAAAGCCAATAATTAACATGTGGGACTTCATAAACTTAAGAAGGTTTCTACACAGCTACAGAAACAATCAGATATAGAGGAAATCCATAGGAGGAGAGAATCTTTGCCAGTTATATATCTGAAAGAGGATGAATATTCAAAATACATTAAAACTAGAAATAAAAAATTAAATAAGCAAATTAAAAAATTTTAAATATTTTATCTTAAATCTGGAGAATTCTTCAAAGAAGGAAAATATGACTAAGAAAAAGAACACAAAAAGTATTAATCATCCCTAACAACTAGGGATATTCAAATAAAAAGAACATGAGAATCCATTTTAGTCCTGTCATAGTGATAAAGGTTAACAAAACAACAGACATCAAAGGATGGACAGGATGTTGAAGAAAGCACCTCTCATTCATTCACTGCTGGTGGGATTGAATATTTGTAGAGACACCATGGAAATCCCTGCAGAAAAGTCTCAAACGATAAAAATAAATAGATCATATGACTCAACTGTGCTACTTCTTGCATATGTCCAAGGATGAAACTTGCTACTCCACAGATATTTGCTCAGCCATATTAATTCTGCTCTATTTACAGGGATACAGCTAGGGAACAGAAACAACATAAATACCCTTCAATTGGCAAATGAATAATTGAAATGTGGCACATATATACTACAGATTCCACTGCAAATAAAAATGAAATCACAAAATTAAATGGGTAAATAGATGAAACTGGAAAAAAATACACTGCATGAGATAACAAAAATCTAGACAACAAGATAAAAAATGTTCGCTGTCCTCTGGTATTCCTATTTCCAAATCGTCAGATGAGGGTACATAATTTAGAGTAACTACAGAAACCAAAAATATAAAAGGGACCATTGCAAGAAAGGGTCATCCAAAAGGGTAAAATTTAAAAACTGGGGGGCAGGAAGCTCTAGCTAGAGAAAGGCAAGAAGGCTAAGTACAAAATAACAAGGGAATGGTGAAAAAAGTGAGGCTGTCTGAAAAAGTCATAAAAAATTGAACTATTAATTACTTACCTGTGATACACAAAAATCAACATTTAAGCATACACATATATTTTAAAATGAAAGTTTTCTATTTGGGGAGACAAAGTTCCCCTCAAGAACCATAGATTATCTAACAAAATCGCTAGCACAAAACATGACAAGTCATTTTGAAAGTTGCTCTCTTGAATCCACCAATAGACTCCCAAAATATTTTAGGTTATTGCTATTGCCCTTACTTGCCCTGCAGAAGTAGAAAGTAACAAAGAACTACAGTCAACTAAGAAGACTGAGAATAAGATACTCTCCAGGAAAGAACACAATTGGTTATCCAATATCAAGTGGTCACTCCTGAAAGCATGCAAGTAAAATTAAAATTGTACTATACAGACTGAGCAGGTTTTATTTATACGCTTAGGAACAAACACACACAGACACACACACACACACACACACACACACACACACACACCAGCACAAAACAACAATAACAACCATTAAAAATAAAAATATATTAATTTGAGAAAAAGCAGAAAACTGGCCTCATGAAAATGTTACAAGTGAGGAAAGAAAAGGGTAAAATATTTTTATTATAATATCAAAAAAATTAAAAATTGTCATAGTGATCTATTTAACCTATTTTGTTAAGATTATTTCTAGATTTTTTATAAGTATTTTTAGGCTATTTTAGACAGTAAATTTTTGGCAAAATCATCATTGGTATATATATAGTTTATTAATTTCTGTATGTTAATACTGTATAATTCTACTTCAACTTTAGCACATCCAGAAATTGATCTCATTTGTTTGTTTGATTGTTTTGTTTTAGTGAGTATACTCCATGTCTTTTATGTATAAATCATATTTTTTTTCAAGTAGAATGGTTTAATTTCTTCCTGTCAAATAAATATATACACACATATATATATAATATCATGTATTATATTATTAAAAGTATATATAAGCATATATAAGTATGTATACATAAATTATTATAAATCTCTCTCTAACATATTATATATTCATAATTATATCTGGTAAGTATAAATTTTATATATAATTATATATTATATAAATATAATCATATTTATATTAAATTACATATAATCATAATTATAGCTCTATAATTTTATATATTTGCACAAAAATATAATTATATAAGTATACATATAATTATATATAACATCTTATATATTATATTGTACACTCATATTATATATGTATATATCCATATATAATATATATTCATTACTAGCTTATGCCGGGTATGTACATTGTGTCTTTTGCCTTTGATTGTCTTATGTATAATTTTAGTATTTTATTACTTTCTATCATTAATTTGTTATTATAAATTAAGAGCTTTTTTCCATAATTTATGTATTACAGACTAGTAATGTTTTCCTAATTAATAAAAACTACATTATTAAAATCTTATTACTCTATTTAAAATTTTTCCTGCCTTCTGCTTTTGCTTGTCATGGAGTATGGTTGTATGTATTCTTTAAAACATGAAAAAATTGCAATATTCAATTTATTGTCACAATTGATTACTATGTATTCACATCTAATTTTTCTGGAATTTACATATTAAACTTGATTTTTGTTAGCTAAGGTCATAACTGTTGTTTTTCCTTACATAAACAATCAAGATAATCTACTGGTTAGAAGAAAAAACTGAGACATAGTATGAGTTTTATAAAATATAGAAAAGTAATAATTATACTTAACTGGGTATAGATTGAACAGACAGCCAAACTGACATAACGCTAGAAATAAAGTTTTCAATAAGCCAAATAGAAACCTTAGTAGAAAGCCTAACTTATGTTGACAATAATGTCAGTGTTGGAAACAATTGGTGTACACAATAGATGTCATGGGAAGAATAAAAACCATACCCTGTTTTCTCAGGGTGGGCCTGAGATTAACTACCTTTTGCAGGAAGGAGGCTCTGGGAAGGAAAGCTTAATTGGCTATGCCCTTCTGTCCTTTAGGTACCTCATTAATATGGAGATCTGTCTTGAGACTATGTGGTCTATGGTCATGTCCTCTACCTGTGGAGGGACTAGGGGCAGTGCCCTACTTGAGTGATGGCCACAAATCTATGGAGGACTGCGGACTCATGTCAGGAGCCTGAAGTCTGGGAGCATGGCAAAATGCCTGCCATCCTTCAGGGTCACCTGGGGTCCCTCAGATGTATGCAATTATATATATATATATATATATATATATATATATATATATATCCATATAACTCACACGCAGATAGGTAGCTAGATAGCTAGTGAGAGAGAGAGAGTGAGAGAGAGATGATAGATGATAGATAGATAGATAGATAGATAGATAATGTTGTACAAAGCATAATTCTACTGACTTTCCAGGATTAAGTTCATTAATTTTCAAAAATATCAAAACTGATATGACAAAACTATTCTTATATTTTTTAATGGGAAACCTGAAACACAAAACACTTGTAGATGTCGTTAATAACTCCATAGATATCAAGTGAAATTATTGAAGTTTAAAAAATAGTACTTCTATTGACTAAATGGGTCTTGCTATTATTGCTTTAGTTTATGCATATTTTTCTTTGTTAATAAAACATTTATATAAACTAAAAAGATAAAAAATAGATGTGAGCAAATGGACAGGGGTAGGTGTTCCTAAAGTGAGAAAGTAAAGAAGGTTTCCAGGACTCGCAAGATGACTCACAGCTGTTTGCAATCCAGGTATAGGGGTTCCGGTGCTCTGTTCTGGTCTCTGAGTGTAGTCCATTCATGGTGCTCATTTGCATATGGGCAGTTAAAACTCACTACATGAATCCACAAAAGAAGAACAAAAAGTAAAAAGTTAGAAAAAAACGAGGGAAGGAAGGGAAAAAGGGAGGGAGAAAGAAGAAAACAACCAATTTTATTAAGAAGAATCTCAATTTATCAACAAGAAACATTAGACTATTGAACTCTTTCATAATTTTTGGGGGGTGTTGAAATGGTTCTCCTGAGACCTATGCATATGTATCCTCTTCCATACTCAACTTCATTAATAAAACCCTAATTTAGTGTGTAGAGAGAAATCTAAGTAGTCAGTAATTTCCTTTAAGACATGACCTCATCAATGAGTTTACTGCCTTCTCTAAAGGAATAGGTGGCTTGTTTTTCCATTTTTAGTGACAAAAATGTTGTTATCCACTTACATTTTCTTACTTCAATGGTTTATAGCATTAAAGTCATGTTCACTTAACTCTATGTGGGTAATTTTCTTTCAACAATTGAAGACATCTGGATGTATCTGATAAGCCAATTTCGTGCACAGAAAGACTACACTGCCCTTAGAGAGATTATTGAAGCTTGTGACATTTACTGATAACAGATCTACTGACCTTCTCTTTAGAAGAACTTATTGACTCTATAATACCTGTTTTGTTCTGTCACTGAAAGGCTCTGTTTGGTTGAACTTTTCTGGCAATACTTACTGTTTATTTCTACATGCACCTGTCCCTAGCCCATGGAGAATATTGATCTGTTTTCTATTGCTACAGTTTATCATTTCAAGAAATTTACTTAACCTAATCATATTTGTTTACACACAATATTAACATATTCCTTATTATATCAGACTTTAATTTTGTAAGGTGCTGCCATTGGGGAACCTAAACTGCATAAATAGATGTCTAGAATTTTCAAGTATACATGAATATAAAGCTCGACAAAAATAGAAGTTCATTGAAAATAGTAAAAAGGAAAGGATGCAGATATATATTTTAAGAAACATAAAAGAATTTTGTAAAGCATAGTCTTATATAAACTGAAAAAATTAAATATTAATATATTAAAATGTAATAGTAGGGGGTAGAGAAATGTTTGGTGGTCTGGAGAACTTGTTGTTCTTCCAGAGGACCCAAGTTTGCTTTGCAGCATCCACATGGTAGCTCACAACTTTCTGTGCCTCTGGTTTCAGGGAATCCAGTGCCCTCATGTGGACTCAGAGAACATGAAACATTCATGTGGTATACAGACATATAAGCAGGTAAAACTCCTACACACTTAAAATTAAATATGTTCTGTTTGCATCAATACAGGGTAAAAAAAGAGTTTGTTAAATCAGATTACATTAAAATAGTATCAGCAGTTGTATCACATTTGGAGACTGAAATGCTGGTAGTTGCTTGGTCCTTATTCTGGGTGGTTCAGAGTAGAGACACTGGCTGTCTCATAGTGGAGGGGCATGCAATAGCTGTTCAGTCCAGGAAGCTGGGTGCCTCAACAGTTTTCAATGTGGCACATAAAACCAGGAGTGTTGATGGAGAGGCACTAGTCCCAGTCAGTGATGAGAAGCACAGTTTTAGATATAATTGAGAAAATCCACAGCAGAGGCAACAGGACAAATCAGCTTGGCAGGAGAAAGGCTGACCCAGTGAAAAGGAAGGTCAGGTGAGCCAAAGCAAACAATCTTTGTTCTACGAATTTTTTGGTCTGTACTGATAGCATAATCTGCTGTCCACATTTGGGGGTTTCCCCCTATATCAATTATAACAATTAAGATAATTCTTTACCTGAGGCTCCATGCCTGGATGATTCTCATTTGTGTCAGGCTGACACAAAAAACAATATTTTGGTGACTATAAAAAATTCTACTACAAATATCCATGTTTCATGATTGCAAAAGTTTTCATCTCCTTTGGTTTAATGTCAAAGATAATGACGAGGGCATTGAAAGGTAACCCTGTGTTGCATTAAACAACCACACACAGAGAGAGACACACAGACATACAAACACACACACAAATATATATATGTACATATACATATATATATGTATATATATACTGCATATATCATATATATGTATATATATATTTCATTCAAATGTGTTTTAATAGTATTTTTTAAACATTTTTTCTACACACTTACACAGAGTTGTTTTTATTGAACATTTGAGAGCAATATACTTGACCACTCTGTGTATATGGTATATGTATGTATATGTATTATGTATATCTGTATGTGTTTTGTGTATGTGTATATGTTTGTATATGTGTTTTGTGTATATGTATGTAGAAGAATTTCCCCCAAAACCCCAATAACATAAAAAACAAAAACAAAAAATTCTAATAGTCTAATATGACTCTTCTTTTGGTTAATATCAAAGAACATGATCACAAGATTTCAAGTGTATAAAGAGATATTATTCAGTAAGTAGACAAGTCAACTGTGGTATATTCAGACAATAAAACATTAGTTAACATTCAAAACAAATGAATCAATCTGGGAAAACTTGTCAAAGGATTGTCATTCTACATAGGAAACAAGATCTGAGAAGTTTCTTTAGTATACTATTCTAACTATATGGCATTTTAGAGAAAGGGAATTTAGGATGACAGTAGAAAATGTCATTGTTCTGAAGGTATTGAGGAAAGAGAAGAACGAGCATGTAGAGAAAGACATTACTTCAGGGTAGGAATGATGGGATAGTATTCTACCTAAATGGAGGATGCTAGTCAGTACACATTGTCAAAATCCATAAAACACATGGTATGAATATATTCCTGATGCAAACAGGGTGTTAAGGAAGTGATGCTGCCAATGCAAATTCATATTTTATAAGAATTCATTCTATTCTTACTAGGTACCAACAATGGAAAGGCTCTGGATAATGCTAGAGAATTCATGATATATCTGTACTTCCCAAAACATTCTGCTATTGGCATAAAACAGTTCTAGATCTAAGGATTATTAAAAATTAATGCTTTTAGATGCTTTAATAGTTATATCATTGATCATACAATGCTTTAGGAAATCTATGTTTCTTCTATTAATAATTAATTGATTAAATAACATTAAATGAGGTAATTAATTCATACATGTTTTAGCAATTAGATAAAAGAAGCTTAAATAAAGGTTTATTTAAGTCTATGGTTTATCTAATTATATAGAAATAAATAGTCTAATATGACTCTTCTGCTTACAGTCAAGAAATCCTTATTTTTTTTCTGTAGGAGGTTTAGGGGAAAATTTAGTGATATGTGTAAGGTAAAGGTAAGTCATCAGCAAAAACAATTTTTCATGGAGAGACCACTCCATTTAGCATAGCTACACAATATGTCATAAAGAGGGAAGACACTGTCAGTCATTTTAAGAAAATAATATTGTGAATTTTCAAATTCCATTTTCTCTACTTTCTTTTTGTGTCTAAATACCAGTGAGATCCTTGGCTTCACACGTATTAATGTGGCTCAACTGCTAATCCAGTTAAGTTTAGGAAGCCGTCCCATCTATAGGAAAAGCTTGTTCTCAATTATATACTGAATTAAATGAGAGATAAGAAGATTCTGAGAGCTTAATATTTATAGTTTTGCTGCTGAAAAAAATTAAAAATTTGTAAAATCCACATTAATCATTTAGTTTCAGCACATAAATGCAAATGGCTTGTGACTGAAATGCACTTCAGACTGTAACAATAATTACTCCCAAACGCAGTGTGAGATTCATTATATCCATGTTCAATACAAAAAAGAAGCACAAGGGATCTGCAAAAATCTTCACAAATAAGAGGATTATAGTATTTAATCAGCACAAAATGGTCACCATAAAGCTTCATCAAGAAGCACTTTCTAAGAAGGAAATGTAGTCTGGAGGAATATGGTTATGAAAGGAAAATCTAATTTTCAAGTTGACATTCACCGCCTAATATGGAGCTAATTTCTATGTGGCTCTCTCTTCATATTCTCTTTCTATACATAACAAATTGGCAAGGAAAGATAAATAACAAAGTAACTGACGATATTAATGTCATTCAGTATCTTCGTTGACTACAAAAGCATTTATAAAGGTCAGGGATTGTATTTCAATTTCTAATTTGGAATGATTCACACTTTTATTCAGAGTCTTAGGTAAGTAGCCCATGTTCTCAGAGGAGAAGGAGAACATCTTGTTGACAATAAGAAAAGTTGATTTGATTCTCTATAGAGTTAATCTGAAAGGATTCCATACTTAGTAAATAGCTAGAGAAAGCAAATTTGAAAAATTTGAAATTTGTGTGTGTGTGTTATTAGAAAATACAAGTTAATGATCTTACTATGTTTGATTAACTTATAAAACAGTTCAAAAATAAAATACATAAGAATGTACTGTTTATATAATCATTTTATTGATGATTTACTAAGAATTTTCATTTCTCCTTCTTAAACTCATCATATTTTAGAGTATATATACATTTAATATATATAATTTTAAAAAACATAAAATTTATGAGTTAGTTACACATTGTATTGTAGGTATATAAACAAAGTCTATAGTGCATAGATTTAACAATCCATTTGAATGTATCATTTTATGAATGCCAAGGCATGAGCTAAACATGGACAATGCTAATAGGCATGCCAAAATGGAAGGGGAAAAGGCAACAAGGCTGCAACACTATACAAAGAATTAGGGGCAACTAAGACATGCTGAGAGTGAGAATAAGTCTTTCTCAGGGAAAAAGACACCCATTGATTATGCAGTGCTAAACTGTAAGCCCTAAAATTATATACATGCAAATAGTATTACATTGACCAAGGACATCATATTTATGAATAAACATGAATGTACATAGAAATATATGTGATATATATATATATATATATATATGTATATATATATATACACAATAACAATAAAAAGAAGATCCTGAGTCTGAATGACAATAAAGGGGATACAGAAGAGGATTTTGAGAGAAGAAAAGAGAAGAGAGAAATATAATGTCCCCTTGTCACTTACAGACAGTTTGAATTCTGCACTTCACTCTCCCTGTGTCTTCCAATGTCCTGTATTTGCCTATTGTATGAATCTGAATCTTTGCCTGCCTAAAGGCTGTGTTGTCTTGAGAATCTGTCTTTCCCTCTGCAGTTATCTGTGTCTCTGTGTCTTCCTAGCAAAGGGCATTGCTCTCTAAATCAACACCTGAGGAAGAAATGGGAGATATTTTGCCGAAATCATAAGCAGCATTTTAGAAGGGATTAAGTCACTGATACCAACTGATCCAGACAACAAACAGATAGATAGATAGATAGATAGATAGATAGATAGATAGATAGATAGATAGATGATAGATAGATAGATAATGCTGTACAAAGCATAATTCTACTGACTTTCCAGGATTAAGTTCATCAATTTTCAAAAATATCAAAACTGATATGACAAAACTATTTTTATATTTTTAATGGGAAACCTGAAACACAAAACACTTGTAGGTGTCGTTAATAACTCCATAGATATCAAGTGAAATTATTGAAGTTTAAAAAATAGTACTTCTATTGACTAAATGGGTCTTGCAACAAACAGCTCTACACACATCATTAATTATCAAGCAATATCTCTAAATTGTTAAACGTGCATAGTGGATTTTACTTTCTATGAATGTTCTCTAACTATATCTTTGATTTTCAGCATATGATTAAAACAACACTCTTGCAAACATATGTGCATCACAGTTGGGTCATGGGCAGGTGCATAATTTAGGATTACAGCTGTACATTATCTTAGGTTGCAAAACCTGACTTCAGGGAAATCCAAGGCAAGTAAGGTTGGTTGTAACATTGTTCTCTTGAATGTAGGCTAAACAAACAGGCTGAGTACAATTAGAATACAAGTTTTAAGTCTTAAGTGACTTCAAGGTATATCATTAACTCTGGCAGTGAGGTCCAGCAAATGTTCTAATCTCTTGGAATGTAATAGATAATCTTATCATAATGCTTCTCACACCACACCATTCTGTTTTTTTTTAAATGGTGTCTACTCTGACTACAGTCAAGGTTTAGGGTAATGTTAGACTTCTTCAATATGTGTCCCATTAATATGTATCATTCCTATGGCTTCCCAGAGAGTCACTAGTATTAAACATAAAAATTCAGATAATTCAAAATAAATTTGTTACAGGCCTATGTGAATGTATAAGTAAGAATCTTATTACAGGAGTAACACACTGGGAATACATAGAGTCCAGGTATATGTTTTAAATGAGGTAATTAGAATTTAAAAACATTTGATAATTACTAGAATGTAATTTTAGGTAATGTTCCAACAGAAAGCATACTTAAACACTGAATTTTCTTTATATACAAATAAAGATGTATATTTATCTATATAATAAGTAGTGAAACACTTAGGACTTTGGAGTAATGAAAAATAACTGAAATATATTATACCAGGGATACTATGGGAAGACCACTGTCTTTAACCAACGTATCAGAATGCCACTCATTTTTTAACTTGCTCTGAATAACTGTAATTCCCTCCCCATTCATTTTGCTAGAGCTTTCAAGTATGGTGTATGTGTTTTTCTGTATATATTATAATAGATATTGGGCTAAAAGAGAATATATAAAAGAATTCAAATAGGGAACAAATATTAAGAAACATCTGTTTGCTGACTCATTTTATGTCCAGAATAGTCTAAATAATCCTAAACTTTGACTTTCAGAACTGAAAAATAAATCTACTAAAGTTTCAGATTATAAAAGTAGCCCAAATGCTTTGTTTTATACATTAAAAAATATAGTATTTTTTAAAACTAAGAAAGCAGCTAGCATTCCCAGTAGCATAAAAGACTATTTGAAAGTGTAGTCAAGAAGAGGATATACAATGAAAATTACAAAATTTAACTTCAAAAAAATAGAGGTTAAACTTAATCTGAAAATTATAAAACATTTAGGAAGTAAATAGAAGATTTTACAAATAAAGATACCAAAAGTCAATGCTTATTGTTTAGAAAACTAAATATTGTGAAAATCTTCATTTACCCATAGTAAACAATAAAATATGCAATTTCTGTCAAAGTACCAATAATATTCCCCAGAGATGAAAATTTACATTGAAATATTTATGTGATTATTAACCCTAAATCATGAAGATCCTGAAGCAATTGTCAAAAGGAATAAAGTGAAAGTCTTTGTACTTGCTGATTATTAAGAAATAATATGACATCATTATTCCCAAAAGAACTTGGTACTGGCATAAAATTAGATTGAAACATAAAATTTAGTTAACATATCTATATTCAATTGATTTTAGTATTCAAGAGCAACATAGAGCTAAAATAAGAGATTCTTCAATACTCACTGTTTGGAAATATAACAAATTAATATTTCACTTTTACTTCACACCACATACAATAAAATATTCAAACTGACAAAGGATTTAAATGCAAAAGACTTGTTAATACAAGATCCTCTTTGAGAAAATAGAGAATGTTCTTGACATTGGTCTAGAAAATGCTTTTTTGTCTATGATTATAAAAGAGTAAGTAACACAAATAAAATAGACATGGGTTTGCCTGAAGTAGAGATTTTCTTGACAGAAAGAGCTAATAAAATAAAGAGACAATGAGTGGATTAAGAAAAGTTATTTACAAACCATATATCTGCTAAGATAGATACTAGAACACAGGCCAGTACTTAAAAAGACAGCATTCACTTTCCAGAGGGCAAATTCCACAGTCCAAAGACATGACAATATACCTCCATGCTAATAATTCTGGTACAGACTGTTAATAAACTGTCTGTGCTGTTGTCCAGTAGCAACTCCTGATTCATGGTTCTAAGCATTATCTGGCTTCTCCATATTTTTTTTTATCTATGTTGCCATGGTAAGCTAAACAAAATGATGTAAAACTATTCAACACCCATAATTGATTATAAAAAAAGCAGACTTTTCATTAGCACAGAGGTGGGTATGTTCCTTAAAAGTACTCTGATGGATTTTCCCATAAGAGCATCCTCTGACTTCTTTTTCCCAATCCTAGACACTTCTTTCTCCATACCTCTTTTTTTCTCACTATTTTTAAAATCTACATTTTTTATTATATTTTAAATGATTTTTAAATTTAAATATATTTAACAATATACTCCCCTCCCAACTGTCTTCAGTATCCTGTCCCTAGCTACTATACCTTAAGTTCTTTCACAAACAAACAAACCAACAAACAAAAGCTCATAGAATTCCCATCCCTCACAAAAAAAAACTTAGAAAACAAAGTAAAACTATTCCCAAAAAGAAAAAGAAAAAACAAACTGTAGACAAATAAAGGCACATGCACACACACACACACACACACACACACACACACACACAGTGGAATCCATTTATATATTATTCAATTATTTTTAACACATGATCTGTCTTGTAGTGATTGCTTTATTAGAAAAGTTTATATCTCTTTCAAGAGATAGAAGGACCAGTTCAGTTGGTATCTTTTGCATATTAGCTAGATATTTATTTATTTGTTTATTCATTCATTCATTCTTTCTTTCTTTCTTTTTTAAAAGAAAATATAATAATATATACCAAAGACTATCACATCAAAGTTAGACAAGGCAAACCACTGGAAAAAAAGAGACCAAATCAAGGCATCAAGAATCATAGATCCTTTTGTTCCCATGAACACAAATCTCATATAAACATTAACTGGACATGATGCTATATGTATAAAGTATCTGTGCAGGTTCTGTAAATACAGCTTAAGTCTTTGTGAGTTCATATGAACTTTAATTGTGTTGTCGTAGAGGACCTTGTTTTCCTGCTGTCCTTCAATGTCTCTTACTCACTTTGTGCCTTCTTTTCTATGGAGTTGCTTGAGTTCTGAGGAGTACTATTTGAAAGAGATTTACCAGTTAGTGTTCAAGTTTTCCAATATCTCTCAGTTTTTGCATAAGGTCTCAGTAAGTCTCTATGTTTATTGCCATCTGCTTCAGGAGAAATCTATTATGATATGTGACCAAGGCACTGATCTACTAGTATAGCATAATATCATTATTGGTTGTTTTTAATCACTATATTTTAAAAATATATTTAGACCACTATTGGTTGTTTATACTCTAGTCCTGGGCTATCTACTCTCAAGTATTTATTTATTTATTTATTTATTTATTTATTTAACTCAAGATTGTATTCCCTCTGCCCCATCCACCCACCAACTGTTCCACATCCCATACCTCCTCTCTACCCCCTGCCTTCATGATGATGTTCCTACCCTCATCCCACACCCCACATGAACTCTAAACACCATGGGGCCTCCAGTCTCTTGAGGGAATGAGTTCATCATTTATGATTGAACACAGACACGGGAGTCCTCGAATGTATATGTGTTCGGGGTCTCATATCAGCTGGTGTATGCTGCCTGGTTAGCTGGTCCAGTGTTGGAGAGATCTTGGGAGTCCAAATTAATTAAGACTGCTGGTCCTCCTACAGGGTTACCTTCCTCCTCAGCTTCTTGGAGATTTCCCTATCCCAACCACAGAGATCAGCAGCTTCTGTTTATTGGTTGGGTGCAAATATCTGTATCTGACTCTTTCAGCTGCTTGTTGGGTCTTTCAGAGGGCAGTCATAATAGGTCCCTTTTTGTGAGCGCTCCATAGCCGCAGTAACAGTTTCAAGTCTGAAAACTCCCCTTGAGCTGGATCCCACTTTGTGCCTGACACTGAAACTTCTTTTCCTCAGGCTCCTCTTCATTTCCATCCTTGTAGTTCTTTAAAACAGGAACAATTATAGGTCAGAGTTTTAACTGTGATATGGCAACACCCTTCCCCTCACTAGATGTATTCTTTTTCTGTTAGAGGTGGGCTCTATTAGTTCCCTCTCCCTACTTTAGGGCATTTCATCTAGGGTCCTTCTCTTTGAGTCCTAAGTCCCTCACCTCCCCAGACTCTGGTACATTCTGGATGGGCCTCCAAACCACCTACCTCCTGAGGTTGCCTGTTTTCATACTTTTTGCTGGCCCTCATGGTTTCAGTCCTTTACCCCAACTCAATACCAGATCATCTTCCCCTCTCCCCCTCACATCCCATTTGCTTTCCTTTCCCTTCCTCCCTCTCCCTTTGTAGTTGCTTTCTTCTCCCTCCCAAGTGAGACTGAGGCATCCTCACTTGGGCCCTTCAGCTTGTTGACCTTTTTGAGTTCTGTGGACTGTATCTTAGGTATTCTGTATCTTAGGTAATTTTTTTTTTCTTTTGCTAATATGTGCTTATTAGTAAGTACATACAATGCATGTTCTTTTGGGTCTGAGTTACCTCACTCAGGATGATATTTTCCAGTTCGATCCATTTGACTTCAAAACTTAGGAAGTCCTCATTCTTAATAGCTGAGTAGTAAATGTGTAAATGGACTATTGTGTAAATGGACCACATTTTCCATATCCATTCTTCTGTCATGGGACATCTGTGTTGTTTCTAGTATCAGTCTATCACAAATAAGTCTGCTATAAAACAGTGGAAAAAGTGCCTCTGTGACATGGTAGAGCATCTTTTGCATATATTCCCAAGAATGATATTATTAGGTTCTTTATCACACTAATAATATACTGTAAGGATTCTATCTCATGGATTGGGCCTTAGGTCCACTCAGTTATTGGCTAACTACTACCACAAGCTATGTGACACCATTCCTCAGCATAGCAGATACTTGAGGTTGAACAATATACTTTTAATAAATAGGAGGTCATTGAAATAATCAGGGAAGGGATTTTAAAACTTGTATTAAACAAATAAGATTGATTTTAAAACTTATTAGATGTTTAATAACATGGCTGAGCAGAAATTTTATAGGTATAAGTGCTCACATTTAAAAAAAAATAAGAGAATAGAAATGGGTAAATTGTTCTGTGGCTAAGATTACTCATACTTCTTGCAGAAGACCTGAGTTCAATTCCTAGTATCCAGATCTGATTTTTTACAACTTAATGTAATTCTGGCTTCAGGGTATATTATACCCATTGAATTACAGGATGCAAGTAGTGAACTTGCATCCTATGGTGGCTCATTCATAGGCATGCATACATAATATGTTGTTTAAATCGAAATTATCTCAAATAAGCAACCTAATAGTCTAAGTTAAAAATACAGAAAAGTACTCTAGGCATGGCAAACAACCCTGAGCAGCCTGCTAGCCCAGGTTGAACTCCATTGTGCCACCACATCTCTCCCTATCTTAATCAGAATTTTGGCTCTTAAGTCATACATACCTGTGGATCCTGAACCATACAGACCTGCAGATCCAGAAACATACAGACCAAGGAAGGGGTTAAGTTCAATGGTCCTGGTATATCAGGCCCCTTCCTAATACCTACTACAAAAGCAACATCTAGGGACCAAAGAAAGCTATTTAGAGGACTAATGGCAAAAAAAAAAAAAAAAAAAAAAAAAAAAAAAAAAAAACCACACAATTAATCAAAGCCATGGAAATATGACAACTTCAGAGCATAGCTGTTCTGCTCAACAAGCCCTGACTATCCTAAAACAACTGAAGCACAAGAAAATGAACTAAATCTAATCTTATAAAGATGATATAGGCCTTTAAAGAGGGAATAAATAAATCCTTTAGAAAAATACAGGAAAAGATAATCAAACAGGCAGTGGTCTTTAAAGAGGAAACAAATAATTCTGTGAAAGACATACAAGAAAATACCAATAAATAGGTGAAGGAAATAAATAAAATTATGCAAGAGCTGAAAGTGGAAATAGAAGCAATTAAGAATACACAAACTGAGGGAATCTTGGAGATGGACAACCCAGAAAAGAGAACAGGAACAATAGATTTAAGAATCACCGACAGAATACAGGAGACAGAAGAGAGAATATTAGGTATAGAAGAAAATAAAATATCAGTAAAAGAAAATGTTAAATCTAAAAATTTCTGACAGAAAAATATCCAGGAAATCTGGAATAGCATGAAAGTTCTAAACTAAGAATAATAGGAATAAGAAGGTGAAGAATTTCAGTTCCAAGACCCAGAAAATATTTTCCACAAAATCACAGAAAAAAAAACCTTTCTTAACCTAAAGAAATAGATGTCTATAAACATACAAGAAGACTATAGAACACAAAGAAGACTGGACCAGAGAAGAAACTTCTCCTGCCACATAATAATCAAAACACAAAATCTATAGAACAACAATAGCAACAACAACAACAAACAAAAAATATTAAAAGTGGAAAGAGTAAAAGAACTGATAACATACAAAGTCAGAACTATTAGAATTACACATGAATTTCCAAAGAGACTACAAAATCTAGAAGGGTCTGCACGGTTATCTTGCAACGTCTAGAAAAACCACAGTTGCCAACCTGGATTTCTATAACTAGCAATACTTTCAATCACCATAGATGAAGAAATCAATCCAGCCCTACAGAAAATACTAGAAGGAAAACTCCATCCCAAGGAGGACAACTCCATCCAAGACAACATAGAAAATCAGTAATTCCATAACAACAAAAACAAGGGAAGCACAGACACACACATGTGCAAACATGCACAGGCACACATATACATATATGTATAAGCACACATATGCATGCATGCATGCCCCCCCCACACTTATATAACCAACATCAAAATAACAGGAAATAACAATCACTGGTCATTGATATCTCTCAATATCAATGGATTACAATTCCTCAATAAGAAGATACAGACTAACAGAATGGATGTGAAAACAGGATCCATCATTCTGCTGCAAAAAAAGAAACACACCTCAGCTATTAAGATATACATTACCTCAGAGTAAAGTACTAGAAAAAAGTTTTCCAAGCAAAGGGACCCAAGAAGCAAGCAAGCTAGAGTAATACTCAATAAAATAGACTTTTAACCAAAATTAATCAAAAGAGACAAGGAAAGACACTTCATACTCATCAAATGAAAAATCTGCCAAGGTAACATCTTATTTCTGAACATCTATCACCCAAACACAAAGGCACCACGATTTTAAAAGAAACATTGCTAAAGCTTAAATTGCACATCAAAAACACACGTATTAATAGTGGGAGACTTCAACATCTGACTCTCACCAATTGACAGGTCTTCCAGACAAAACTAAATGGAGAAATAATGAAGCTAACAGACATTATGAATCAAATAGACCTAACAGACATCTACAGAATGTTTATCCAAACACAAAATAATTTACCTTATTTTCAGCACTTTGTGGATCCTTCTCGAAATTGGACATATATTCTGTTACAAAGCAAGCATCAACATATATAAGAAAATTGAAATTTGAAAAATCCTATCAAGGACATCATGTATTAAAGATAGACTTCAACAAAAATAGAAATACCAGAAAGCCTGTACAATTACAAAATTGAATAACTTTCTACTCAATGATCTCTGGGGCATGGCAGAAATAAAGAAATTAAAGACTTTCAATAATTCAATGAAAATGAAGATACAGCATACCCAATTTATGTGATACAATGAAAGCTGTGCCAAGAGAAAAGTTCATAACTCAAATGTCTCCATAAAGAAATTAGAAAATTCTCAGAATAACAATTTAAAGGTACACTTGAAATCTATAACAATAAAAAAAAAAAGAAGCAAGCATATCAAACGGCAGTAGGAGGCAGGAAATAAATAAAATGAAGGTTTAAAAAAATCAGAAACAAATAAAATGAGACAAAAATAATTCAACAAAACATAGAGCAGGCTCTTTGAGAAAATCAACAAGCTAGACAAACCCTCAGCCAAACTAACTAGAAGACACAAAATACCCAAATAAACAAAATCAGAGATGAAAAGAGAGACATAACAACAAGCACTGAGGAAATTCCAAAAATCATTGGTAAACGGTATCAAAAGTAGGTACTCAACAAAATTTGAAAATCTTAAAGAAATGAGCAATTTTTCTAGATAGATACCATTTACCAATGTTAAATCAAGATAAGGTAAACTACTTAAATAGCCTGTGTACCCCTCAATAAACAGAAGCAATCATTAAAATTCTCCCAATCAAAAATGCCCAAAGCCAGATGGTTTCAGTGCAGAATTCTACAAGACTTTCAATGAAGAGCTAATATCAATGCTTCTCAAAACTATTCCACAAAATAGAAACAGAAGGAACACTGCCAAACCCATTTTGTGAAGCCACAGTCACACAGATATCTAAACAACACAAGGATTGAACAAAGAAAGAGAACTTCAGACCCATTGCTCTTATGAACATCAATGCAAAAGTATTCAACAAAATACTCACAAACAGAATCCAGGAACACACTAAGACAAAACTATTATCCATCATGATCAAGTAGGCTTCTAAGGATGCAGAGATGGCTTATTTTAAGAAAATTCATCAAAATAGTCTACTATATAAAGAAAGTGAAAGAAAGGAAGAAATCACATGATCTCATTGGATGATGAAATACCCTTGATAAAATCCAACATCACTTCATATTAAAAGTATTAGAGAGATCAGGGTTACAAGGCACGTACCTAAACATAAACAAAGCAATATACAGCAAGCCAACACCCAATATTAAGTTGCATGGAGAGAAACAAACTAATTCCACTAAAATCCAGGACAGGACAAGGGTGCCTAGTCTTTCTCTATCTGTTCAATAGAGTACTTGGACATTCTAGCCAGAGCAATATGACAACTAAACAAAATCAAGAGGATAATAATCAAAAACAAGAAGTCAAAGTATTTACATTTGCAGATGAAATGATAGTATATATAAGCAACCACAAAAATTCCAGATAACTACATTTAATAAAAACCTTCAGAAATGTGGCTGGGCACAAAATTAATTCAAAGATTCAGTAGCTTGGTCTTCATGTGAATTCCTAGCAGATGGATTGGGGACTATCACAAAAGCTGTTGCTTGTATGTGAAATATGTTCTTGTTCTGTTAGCTGGGTTGCCTTGTGCGGCCTCAGTGGGAGAGGAAGCACCTATCCTCTCAGAGACTTAAAGTGCCAGGGTAGGGTGACATGGGAGAACACCCACTCAGAGAGGAATAGAAGAGGTTATGGGTGAAGGATTGTGTGAGAGGGTGACCAGGAGGGTGTAATTCAACAGTAAAACTCAGGATGTAAAATGACTAAATAAATAATAACAATAATAATAGTAACTTAAATTTAAAAAATTACAGAAAAGCAAAAAGAAGCCAAAAACTAAACCTAGAAATTCCAAGAAATAACAAAGGTTGAGACATCAGTTACTAAAATAGTGACTAAAAGAACAATATAATGAACCAATCCAGTTTAAGTCTTCGAAAAAGTTAACAATGTTACCAGTTTCTGAACTATGGAAATGGCTCAGTGGTTAAAAACACAGCCTGCTTTTCCATAGTGTTCAGTTCCATACAACTATGTGATAACTCGTAACTATCTGTAACTATAGAACTGATATCCACTTATCCAAGTATAACAGGTACACATATGATTCAGAGGCATTTATGCAGGCAGAGTACACATTAAAATTTTAAAAATTATAAAAGAATTAGTAAACGTTTAGTCAAACTAACATGAGAAGACAGAGAATACCAAAGTTTACGAAACTGAAAAGGTTAAGAAGTTTTTACCATGAGCTTTAATGAAACCCTGAAGGATATGAAAAAATACTATGAAAACATGTATTTCAAAGTGAAAATTTTAAATGAGATTTATAAATTTTTAAACACATCTGACATACATAAGTTAAAGCTTATGTATACATAAATAATTTAAATAGAAGCACAATAAACAATGACATTAAATTAGTAACTATCAGTCTTCCCCAAAATGAAAGCTCACAACCAAGTGGATTCATTGCTAAAATCCATCCCACTTCAGGACTACCTAGCTTCAACATTTCTCTGGCTGTTCTCTAAATATAAGTGAAGAAGGCCTACCATGATTGAATATTATCTCAATATCAGTACAAAACAAGAATTAATGAAAACTACAAACTAATTATCATTTTGAAAATAAATACAAAAATTCTCTAGAAAATACAGGCAAACCAAATTTAAGAACATATTATAAAGTTTGGTGGAGAAGTTTTGGTTGTTAGGATCAAAAATAGATTTGACATATATACAAACCAATGTTATTTAATATGTAAACAAGTGCAATGGCAGAAATCACTTTATGGATATAGAAAAGGCATTTGAAAGTGTTAAGCATATTTTTCTACTAAACGTCTTGGAGATTTTTGGTAGAATTTTGAGGGCTGCTTATGTATACTACCATATCATCCCTAAATAGTAATAACTTGACTTATTTCTTTCCAAATTATATCCCCTTGATCGTTGTTTTTGTTTTTGTCTAGTTGGCCTAGCTAGAATTTCTAGTAATAAATTGAATAGATAGGAAGAGAATGGGAAACATTGTCTTGTCCCTGATTTTAGTGAGATTACTTCAAGTTTCTCTCCATTTAATCTGATGTTGGTTCTTGGTTTGCTGAATATTGCTCTTATTATGTTTAAGTATGTGCCACAAATTTCTGATTTTTTAAGACTTTTAATATGAAGGGGTGTTGGATTTTTATCAAAGACTTTTCAGCATCTAGTGAGATGTTCAAACATGTGACTCTTTTTGAGTAGGTTTATATAGTGGACTATGTTAATGGATTTTGATATATGGAACCATCCCTGTGTACCTGAGATGAAGCCTACTTGATTATGATGAGTGACATTTTTGATATGTTATCAGATTAGTTTGTGAGAAATTTATTGAATATTTTTGCATTGATAAGCAAAATTGATCTGAAGTACACTTTCTTTATTGGTTCTTTGTGTGGCTTAGGTATCAGAGTAACTGTGGCTTCACAGAATGAGTTTGGCAGTGTTGTTTCTGTTTCTCTTTTGCAGAATCGGTTGAGAAGTATTGATATTAGCTCTTCTTTGAAGGTCATGTCCAATTCTGCACTTAAGTCATCTGGCTATGAGGTTTTTATGGTTGAGATATTTTAATATTCTCTGTCATTAGAAGTTATGGAACTGTGTAGATAGTTTACCTGATCTTGATTTAACTTTGGTACATGTTTTCTGTCTAGAAAGTCATCCATTTCATCTACATTTTCTAGTTTTGTTGAATGTAGACTTTTGTAGTAAGATCTGGGGATTTTTTGAAGCTCCTCAGTTTCTATTTTTATATCTCCCTTTTTGTTTCTGATTTTGTTAATCTGGATACTGCCTCTGTTCTGTTTGGTTAGTTTGGGTAAGGGTTTATTTATCTTGTTGATCTTCTTAATATACTAGCTCTTGATTCTGTTGATTGTATTGTTCTCTTTGTTTCTAATTGATTGACTTCAACCCCGAGTTAGACTTTTTTTTTCTGTGGTCTACTCCTCTTTGTGTGTTTGCTTCTTTTTGTTTTAGAGTTTTCAGGTATGCTTCTATAAAATTTTTATAAAAATTTTCAAATTTTTTATAAAGTCACTTAGTACTCTCAGAGATGACCTACAGCTAATATCCACCTTCAGAATAATATCTGGATATAAAATTAACATACATAAATTAGTAGTCTTCCTCTATGCAAATAATTATCAGGCTGAGAAAGAAACTAGGGAATCAACCTCCTTCACATAACTACAAATAATATAAAATATCGGGGTATAACTATAACCAAGCAAATAAAAGGTATGTATGACAAAAAATTCAAGTTCCTGAAGAAAGAAATGAAAAATGACCTCAGAAGATAGAAACATCTCCCATGATCATGGATCAGTAAGATTAACATAGTGAAAATGGCCTTCTTACCATAAGCACAGGAAGACCAAGATTGGCAAACAACCTGGATACCTGAGAGCTCCCAGACTAAGCCAACAACCAAAGAATATACATGGGTTTGTCTAAGGCCCAGACACAAATGTAGCAGAGAACTGCTTAGTCTCAAATCAGTGGGAGAAAATGTGATTAGTCTTGTAGAGACTTGATGCCACAGGAAAGGAGAAAGCCATAGGTGGATGCACCCTCTTAGAAGTGAAGGTGGGGAACAGGTTAAAGAACTCTGGGAGAGGAACCAGGCGCAGAAACAACATTTGGGATATAAATGATAAACACACACACACACACACACACACACATACACACACACACACACACCTAACACAGAAAAGAGAACTAGACAAAGGTCAGTAGTAATAAAGAGAATGCAAAATGTTAAAGAATGGTGTCTCAGGGTAATAGATCTTCCCTGAAAGGTGAGTACAGGTAAAGAAAACAGGAATTGTGATTATAGCCAGAAAGTTTTGGAAAACACTCCTGAAAGCGAGGAAGGCACCAATTTGTGTAACAGGAATTGTACCAGAAGTCAAATAAAACATTTTGCGATTCAAATCATGAAAACATTTTAAGCCTGATGTTGGCTTTGAAGCATACTCTAGATTAGAAATTGACCATCATTTAATAAAGCTAATGTGATGAGTCCTCGCATATAAATGATGTTGATCCAATTATATAAGTTCATTGATTTCAATTTCTAAAGCAGCAAAGATGTTGTGAGCTTGTTACTCAAGCTTATTTGGAATAACAGACCTGTCAGCTTACATCAGAGGTCCCATTATGCACATGAACAATGTAGAAAGACAGATGATAAATGCTGCAGGCTTCATCTGAACGTGTAGAGAAGATTTCATGCTATGTTAACAAGCCATATCAAATTAAAAAGAATCAGTAAGTCTGAGAAAGATTTTTTGACAAATATAGTAACACATTGCATTTGACCAATAAACTTTATAATTCAATCCTATCTGTTATAATTATCAATATATTTGAAAATATAATATACCTGCACATCTGACTTATAAACTTTATTGTTAGATGTTGCTTCTGAAAATCTTATAGTAGCACAATTGAAAAAGAAAAATTTTACTCAGATGATTTTATCATATTTTATATTCTTGAGAGTAAGTATATATGCATATATCTGTATATAAGGCACACATATAAAGGCAAGTGCCCCTAAGACCAGCATTAGTTCTACTGGAGGTATAGTTCCAGACAATTGTGAGCTTACCAAATAGAGATTAAACTAGAAATTGAACTCAGGTCCTCTTATACGGCAGAGTCAGCTCTTAAGAACTGAGACTTCTTTCCCACACAAATTAACCCTTTTCTATTTAAAACATCATGAGAAAAATAACTTTCAGTCTTTGGATATCAGAGGTTCAATGCTATGTATCCAAATGTAAGATTAGAATAATTACAATTCAAACTTTAATATTTATATATGCATGGTACATTCATACTATATTAAAGGATGTAATATAAAAGACACTAAAATTGAGACAAAGTTATGAAATTTGTCTTGTACTCATTTCACTTCATTTATTTTTTTCCTGTTCCTGCTGATCTGGAAATTGAACACAGAATCTTGTACCTATTAAACAAATGTTCTTTCATAGAGGACAGCCACATCTATTTACTAGGCTGAGAAGAAAATTCTACAGGAAGAGGAAAATGAGAAAACCAGAGCTTTCTCGGTGTAGCTGACTTTAATAGTTAGCTGGCTAACTCTCTAAATCTACCCAAACCACTAACAAAGCACACTTAGAAAAGACATTATGAAGCCTCATGTACAGTTGCCATTATAATTGCTGGTGACAATAAATACCACAAGATGCCTACTGAGAAAATGATAAGCATAGCCTATTATTTGGGGAAAGGAAATTGCAAGCAGTGATTATAGTTAAACCTTGATCACAGGACACAAGTGAAGAATCCTATTTGGCCCAATATGTGGGCCAGTGGGAGACAGGAAAAGTTCAAATTCAGTCACTTGAATAGAAAAACAATCCTGTTTTCAATGTTTCCTCATAATTGTCTAAATATAGATACTTCCAACCTCTTTGATCTTTTATCAACTATCTGCCATTGTAGTCAGAGTTAAGGAAAATATACCACTTATGATTTTTGTTTATTAAATCCAGAGTTCCAGTGACTCACCTGACAACACATACCCACTGATACAAATATCATGGCAGTGAAGGATAACTTTCTGAGTGGATTTAAGGTCCTTTCCCCAAGGTAGAACCCCATACTTGAAACCACTATTGGAGAAGAGCACAATTCTAGGTAAGACCTAGGGAGAAACAACTATCATTATTTTAACAATGAGGCACATTATTAAACTGTGTCTGTATCATTTATTACAGATACAGATAAGTACAGCTCTCAAATTGTACAAGTTTGCTTTTGCAAGAGATGGCAATTAGCACATTACATTATCTTTTAAAGTTACATGTTGAGTTAATTGCAAGATCTTTCATAATTAAAAAACTTCAAGCCCCACAATTGACAATCAAGGCTAATATAAAGAGGCTAAATTAAAGTTACATATGAGTTATAGATATTTCCCTGAACATTTCAGCATATGACTTACTTAAAGTTTTCTATGGTTGTAATAAAATATGAAGACCTAAAAATCTTACAGCATAATGGGTTTATCTTATAACTCTCTGGTCATATCAATCTTTTTTAATTAATTAATTTATTTATTTTAAACTCCAAATTTTATTCCCCTCTTGGTCCACCCCATCAACTGTTCCACATCCCATACCTCCTCCCCACCCCATCTCATTTGTATATCTCCACACCCCACCCCACCAGACCTCTTTGCTTTTATACATTTCTAGTCATATATCAGGGAATTTTTCTATAAGTGACAAGTATTTATTTTCATTAATTGTTCTAAATTAGTTACTTTTTAATACATCCTGCAATACAGAGTATAAATTTAACATTTTTATAATGTATAAAAGCAATATTTTAGACTTAAAGATAAGCAACTTTGACAAATTTTTATGAATGTATTCAGCTATATAATATCAATCTAGCTTAGAAAACTGAATGGATATACAGTTTTATTTTCATTTTAAAAAGCAAGCATTCTTTTGATTTTTCCCAAAATTTTATATAACACATACATTCATTGCCAAATACTGAAAATTTTAGTAATATGTACCTGAATGTTAAGCTGACAGCATTTTACCACAGAATTAACTACAATTTATTGGTTATATTTAATGTTGGGATCCTTACCTTGTTTTGTGTAGAAATGCAGTCTACAGACTATATTCATATATGTATATGTGTGGGTTGTGGCACGTTATACTTATTTGTGCCTTATTATGTTTTAGATTGTAGTTGCAAACCAAAAATTCAGGCTGTAATATTATTATTTTTTCTTCTCCTATTGATGTTATTGTTCTACTTTTCTCAAATTACATTTTCCTATTTGTTTGAAGCATCCTATATGGTCAGCAGTGAGTCTAGAGAATTTGTTTTCATTTACATTGGGTAGTGTTTCTGCCAACCCTAATGCCTCTTGCTCAGCTTGCTACTGTTTACCACTCGAGTTCTGTAGGCTCAGGATCCATGCAAGCACTGTTATCCACCACCATAACAACACTGCATAGCAGTGACCGTGGTGTACTGTCTTCTCACATGAAATCACAGTGTCAGCTGGCTGTAAAGCATAGCTTATGCTTTTCTCCAAGATCGAAAGATCTTCTGCAAAATGTCTACTCTCAACATAAGCTGTTCTTTGGTATGAATGGTTTCTCATTAATTTTCACTGGGTATGTGGGCAGTCTGCCCCTTGCTCTGAAGGAAATACCCAGTATATCACCAACATGAAATTTAGAGTAAGGAATGCGATCTATTAGAAGATTGAGAAGTACCTGCATTCCAGTAGTGGGCTTGGCCAGGTATTCAGTCTTCTTGATTGGAGATGTAAACATGTATACTTTGAAGGAAAATAACTTTCTCACAATAGTTCACTTGAAAGATCATACTAATTGAAATAGTTTGACAATTTATGATTTGTTTTAATTTACTGTGGAATTGTTTTAACTTCATCAACAGTAAGCTCTGGATCTGGGAATATGGTTCCTACTTAAGAACAGTTAATAGTAAGTTAAGCTCTTGCAAAGGACCTAAGACTATTTCCCAGGAGTAACGGGTGGCTCAAAACTATCTTTATCTTCAGTTTCAGGGAATCTGA
Organism: Arvicanthis niloticus; assembly: GCF_011762505.2. Lineage (NCBI taxonomy): Eukaryota > Metazoa > Chordata > Mammalia > Rodentia > Muridae > Arvicanthis > Arvicanthis niloticus. The sequence continues at coordinate 57,966,661 of NC_047661.1, forward strand.
CACCGTCTTCTGACCTCCATGGTTAGCATACCTGTACATGACTTTACCACAGGTACCACATAGTGCACATATATGTTTAGAAAAAAAACACATACACAAAATAAAATAAACATTTTAAGACATAATTGATGCATATATACAATGATTTTCATTTTGTAATAGTGCAATCATGTGATAGTTAAGAAATATTGCCTTTACTTATTCTAAATTTTAAAAATTTATCAATTTTGTCATCAAATTGATTATCTCTGTGAAGCTGAAGTACAGTTGATTCTTTGAATTCAGCGTAGTATGAGGGATCTTCTTAAAATTGCTGTGACAGGAACTTGGAACTCAGAAGTGACTATGCTTTTTTCAACAATTGACTTAAAGATTTTTGAACAAAATACATTTGAAAATATGATTAAGAATACTTAATCAGTATCAACTGTTATCATGAGTGTAGTATTGCTTTCAATATAAAATATTTACAGTATGTTTCCAATAAATCTCACACGTAGAAGGCCCATTATCTCCCTCTAAAAATCAGGTATCAAAGTTTAAAGAACAAAATGTGCCATTCATATTTCTTGCATGAAAAACTGAATATATCATAGTACAGTTTGCGAATTCTCTGAGTCAGACTGGTATTAAGAAAAAAATGTAAATTATGCTAGATGTATTAGATGATAGGCTTGTACAAATTTTAAGAAATGATATCACAAAGATGTGGCCTACTGATCTTTTCAAGAATGATTTACAATGGAATTATATATTTTCTACCAGATTCACAGCAGTTCAAGTGTGATTTAGAAATAAGAAATAAAGACAGAAACTGTATATAAAAAGAAAAGAAGAAGAAGAAGAAGAAGAAGAAGAAGAAGAAGAAGAAGAAGAAGAAGAAGAAGAAGAAGAAGAAGAAGAAGAAGAAGAAGAAGTTGTTAAGTTACAAGAAAATTCAAAATGAGCAAAAACTAACACAGGTCACATATAGAATCAAGGCAAAGATATTAGCCTACCACAATACAATATTGAAAGGGCACTGCAATAAAAAGAAGCATTGTGTGTACAGAAACTCAAAGGAAAATTTAAGAGGAAGAGAATATGATTGGTACTCAGATGGCTAAAATGGAGTCATTGTATTAATTAAAACCATAGAAATGAGGTTCAAAGGTATGTGTATTTATCAACGTGATAGAGCAAGATTGAGGTCCTTTGTATAAGATGAATCAAGTCTACTCTAAAGATCTGATATTGAGTTTGGGAGACAGCAATCAACTGTAAATTTGTGACTGAGGAAAATGCAAAAGTAAACTGATGACAGAAACCAAAGAGCTGATTAAAACATAGAAGCATGTAGCTACTGAGCATATATATGCAGCGGGGCGACTCTGCTGGACGGCACAATTCACGTACCTGGTCCACTAAGCTTGAATGGCCAAGACAAAGACACTTGGTTTCTAGTATCACTTGATATGTTGGACAGGTGAAATTGAATTGTTATGGATTTTAAACTTGATCAAGAGAATATCCAGACTTTTTTGGTAGGGAGACTTTTAATGACTGCTTCTATTTCTTTAGGGGTTATGGAACTGTTTAGATGGTTTATCTGCTCCTGATTTAATTTTGGTACCTGATATCTGTCTAGATAATTGTCCATTTCATCCAGATTTTCCAATTTTGTTGAGTATAGGCCTTTGTAGTAGGATCTGATGATTTTTTTTTAATTTCCTCAGATTCTGTTGTTATATCTCCCTTTTCAGTTCTGATTTTATTAATTTGGATACTGTCTCTGTGCCCTTTGGTTAGTCTGGCTAAAGTTTATCTATCTTGTTGATTTTCTTGAAGAACCAGCTCCTGGTTTTATTGATATTTTGTATAGTTTTGTTTGTTTGTTTGTTTGTTTCTACTTGGTTGATTTCAGCTCTGAGTTTGATTATTACCTGCTGTCTACTCCTCTTGGGTATATTTGCTTCTTTTTGTTCTAACGCTTTCAGGTGTGCTGTCAAGTTGTTAGTGTATGCTCTCTCCAGTTTCTTTTTGTAGGTACTTAGAGCTATGAGTTTTCCTCTTAGTACTGCTTTCATGGAGTCCCACAAGTTTTGGTATGATGTGTCCCCCTATTCATTAAATTCTAAAAAGTCTTTATTTTTTTCTTTATTTATTCCTAGACCAAGTCATCCCTGAGTAGAGTGTTGTTCAGTTTCCACGTGTATGTGGGCTTTCCATTGTTTTTGTCATTATTAAAGACCAGCCTTAGTTTGCAGTGGTCTGATAGGGTGCAAGGAATTCTTTTAATCTTTTTGTATCTGTTGAGGCCTGTTTTGTGACCAATTATATGGTCTATTTTGTAGAAGGTACCATGAGATGCCAAGAAAAAGGTATATTCTTTTGTTTTAGGTTGAAATTTTCTATGCATATCAGTTAAATCCATTAGGTTCATAACTTCTGTTAGTTTTGTTGTATCTCTGTTTAGGTTCTGTTTCCATGATTTGTCCATTGCTGAGAGTGGGGTGTTGAAATCCCCCACTATTATCATGTGAGGTGTAATGTATGCTTTGAGCTTTAGTAAAGTTTCTTTTATATATGTGGATGCCCTTGAATTTGGGGCATAGATACTCAGAATTGAGAGTTCATCTTGGTACATTTTGCCTTTGATGAGTATGAAGTGTCCTTCCTTATCTTTTTCGATTACTTTTGGTTGAAAATCAAGTTTATTTGATATTAGAATTGCTACTCCAGCTTGTTTCTTGGGACCATTTGCTTGGAAAATTGTTTTCCATCCTTTCACTCTGAGGTAGTCTGTCTTTGTCACAGAGGTGTGTTTCCTGTATGCAGCAAAATTCTGGGTCCTGATTACGTCTCTGTCTGCTAGTCTATGTCTTTATATTGGAGAATTGAGTCCATTGATATTAAAAGATATTAAGGAAAAAATGATTGTTGCTTCCTGTCACTTTTGTTATTAGAGGTGGAATTTTATTTGTGTAACTATCTTCTATTGGGGTTGTTGGGAGATTACTTTCTTGCTTTTTCTAAGTTGTAATTTCCCTTCTTGTGTTGGAGTTTTCCATTAATTATCCTTTAAAACGCTGGATTTGTGTAAAGATATTGTGTAAATTTGGTTTTGTCATGTAATATCTTGGTTTCTCCATCAATAGTGATTGAGAGTTTTGCTGGGGATAGTAGTCTGGGCTGGCATTTGTGTTCTCTTAGGGTCTGTATGATATCAGTCCAGGATCTTCTGGCTTTTATAGTCTCTGGTGAGAGTTCTAGTGTAATTCCTATAGGTCTGCCTTTTTATGTTACTTTACCTTTTTCCCTTACTGCTTTTAGTATTTTTTCTTTGATTTGTATATTTGATGTTTTGATTACTATGTGACAGGAGGTATTTCTTTTCTTGTCTTGTCTATTTGGGGTTCTGTAGGCTTCTTGTATATTTAAGGACATCTCTTTCTTTAGGTTTGGGAAGTTTTCCCCTATAATTTTGTTGAAGATATTTACTGGTACTTTAAGGTGAAAGTCTTTACACTCATCTATACCTATTATCCTTAGGATTGGCCTTCTCATTGTTTCGTGGATTTCCTGGATGTTTTGGGTTAGGAGCTTTGTATTTTGCATTTTCTTTGACAGTTGTGTCAATGTGTATCATCTGCACATGAGATTCTCTCTTCTATCTCTTGTATTCTGTTGGTGACGCTTGCATCTATGACTCCTGGTCTTTTTCTTAGGTTTTCTATCTCCAGGGTAGTCTCCCTTTGAGATTTCTTTATTGTTTCTACTTCCGTTTTTAGATCCTGGACAGTTTTGTTTAATTCCTTCACCTGTTTTGTTGTGTTTTCTTGCAATTCTTTAAGGGATTTTTGTGTTTCCTCTTTAAGGGCTTCTACCTGTTTACCTGTGTTCTCCTCAAATTTTTGAGAGTGTTATTTATGACCTTCTTAAAGTCCTCTAACATCAACATGAGAAGTGATTGTAATTCTGAGTCCTGCTTTCCCATTGTGATGTGGTGTTCAGGGCTTGCTATGTTGGGGAACTGGGTTCTGGTGATGCGAGTAACTTTTGTTTCTGTTGTTTACATTCTTGTGCTTGCCTTTGCCATTTGGTTAACTCTAGTGCTACCTGCACTCACTGATTCTGACTGGAGTCTGTCTTTCCAGTTATCTTGCTTGTGTCAGAACTTCTCAGGGTCCAGATGTCTCTGTGATCCTGTGACCCTAAGTTCCAGCTTCTCTGAGTGCAGTGTCTCCTCTAGGATGTCTCAGGATAAGGTGTCTTCATGGGAGCAGACCAGCTAGGTGTTCACTTCTCTGAGTGTAGTGACACCTCTAGGATGTCTAAGGATATGGTGCCCCCTGCTCTGAGGTCAGTGGCCTCTCTAGGATGTCTCAGGATACGGTTTCCACAGGGGAGCAGACCAGCTGGGTGTCTGCTGCTCTGAGGTCAGTGGCCTCTCTGGGGTGTCTCAGGCTAAAGTTTTTCTACATGGGAGCAGATCAGCTGGGTGCCTACTCCAGCCACAGGGATCCAGAGAGGGGAAGTTAATTTTCTTAAATTATAGCTTTTGACTATAATGATTTAAAAAGGACTTTAAAAAAAAAGAATAATTCAAAACCACAGGAGAAAGACAAAGAAAATCTTGTTAAGATTATCTATGCATGAAGGCATTCTGCTAGGGGCCCCTCAGGAAAAATTGAGAGAGCATCTCTCTGCTCTTTAAGGAGGCCTGTGGCTAGTTAATATTGGTGTTATAACTTCATCCTCTATAAAACGCTGTGACCTTTCCTTTGAGGAAAATCTTCAAAGAGAGCTATGAATGTAGTGCTTTAATTAAGCTAATCCTTCCTTTATATCTCTGATCTCATATTTAAATATGTCCTATGGTGAGGTGGCTATGGGACAAAAGTACAGTATTTTTTATTATGTATCATTGTACATTACATGTACATTATATAAAACAATAAATTTATCATAACATCCCAACGAAATGAATGACACTAATGTTTACCATTAACTATATGGTAAAGAAATATATCCACAGGAAAATGTGTGTATGAATGTGTATGTGTTGAGTTATTATAAAAATTCATACAGATTAAAAAGTATGGGCATGATTCATCTAGCTGGTAAGTCTCAGTAAATCAAGTCTATGTCTAGAGGGTAAAGAATGTGGACTACTTGAAATTAAACTTTGAAATAGCAACTGGATATTGCTGACATGTGAATAAAAAAATAATAAATTCCTTTAAACTTCAAGGCTTTGCAAGCATATGACATACTAAGATTTTGATGACCCTGGCACTGTGGGAAACAGTCACTCTTTGCTTTGTCACCTGTTTTGCACATAGTTTCCAGGTAAAGCATCAATTCTGGTTAAGTGCTTCTCAATTACTGTCACTTATTCTCACCAGTAGCCAGGATGTTTGCTTCAATCATGCTCATTTAAACAATGACACTAAGGTTTTTATAGCAATATGAAAATTTAGGCTTTTTTTCTGGCAGTATTTTTGGATAGTAATGTTTACTACATGTGCTATGAAAAGAGAACAATTTCAGAGAGAAATAAAGATTCTATAACGAATTTTCACTGACTTATGACTGTCCAATGTAAATATAGAACAAATTGTGAAGCACTGACAAAATTAGGTTTTATATGAGTGAAGAGAACTCATTTACTGTACTTCAGAGAAAAATAACTCCAGACAATATAATGCCTTTTATATGTCAATATATAATACATACCAGAAAAAGCTACAAATGGCATTTTCCCCTGATGCCTAAGGGGGAAACATCAATTTCCCATATACTAGTAAACAACAAGATAATTGGAGGTAAAGCAAAAGTAGTAATGATGTCACCCAGAAAGAGAACATACTGCGAGACAAGAAGTTTGCAGGTGTTGGTATGATTTTTAAAAAGAAAGAAAGTAAAAAGAAAAAGAAATACAGGTGAGACGAAACACCACAGCAGTCTCCTTGCCTGTCTGAAGGAAGGGGAAAAACCTGTCAACAGTATGGGGAAATGTCACCAAATGTCAGAAGCAGAACTTCTAGAAACTAAAGAAGAACATTTTCCTAGAGATAAAGCTTTCTGTACAAAGCTATTGAAACTCTATAAATCAAATGCATGAAAACTGGGGACCTCAATAGGCAAGAATGTCAACATTAATAATCAGAGTCAAATAAAAGTTCCAAGTAAGAGCAAGTTAGAATTCTACCAGAGGAAGGTGGAGAGCAGTGAAGCACAAGGAAAAAAAATAAGACATTGCAGAGTCACTAGAAATATTAGGGTGGGTAGGAAATGATTCCCTATTCTGTGTGGGCTCATTTCTGTGACCTCCTATAGAGCCTGTATGCCAGCCACTTTGCTTACCCCTTACGAAGTGACTTCACTGGTTCCTCACAATAGTCTTTTTACAATTGTGTAGCTTTTCTTATTTAGAGTCAAGAAGATTGGACAAATTGCTTATAGAAACTGACCAAATTCCAAAGCATGCGTGTATATTCATTCCCTTGAGTTGTAGCTCTTCTCAACATGTATTTAGGTGGTAATATTGTAAATTTATATGGTAATATTGTAAATATATATATATATATATATATGTATATATACATATATATGTATATATACATATATATATAGAGAGAGAGAGAGAGATTCAGAGTCAGTTTTGTGATGCTTAATGTATAAAACAATGAGTAAGTTTTATAGACAAAGTATAATTATGTGCTAAGTGTTGAAAAGAAGATCTGCTTTGCAGTTGTGAAAATCATATCTATTCCAATCTGCTAATAAACAACAAAAGGTTAAATACTAGCAATTGACCAACTTGACCCCAATAGAATCTCATTTTAGGCCCTGAAGAGGGAGTTATAAACAATTTAATCTCTGCTCAGGACTGTGTGATGGTAGCCAGAAAAGCTTTCCAAACATTTGAAAAAAAATTCTGGTTTTGTTTTAGATCAGCCTCTCCTAAGATTTATCTTGACAATAATTAGTCAAAAGTATAATTGCTGAAGGCCACTTTATAATGAAATGGTGTCATCTGCATAGAGACAGATAATTATCTTCTAATTTATGGTGCTAGAAGATTGCCTTTGAATTTTTTAAATCAGCAAATGAGTTGTCCAACTTATTTTCTACCAAGGATTGATCATGTTCACAATATGGCCTCTTGGGTGACATCACTCATTACACAATGCAATTCTGAGATGATGAAGAAGTAGTAGGATATTACCTTTATGGTGTTGCTGCAGGATCAAGTTGTTCATCACAGTCACTAGATGAAAAATAAAAACACATAAAAACAGACCTGAAATTCTCTTGCAGCATAGAAAGCTAAGAGGGTCCTGATCTTGTACATGGTTGCAATGCTCTTCTTAGCTCAGGCCATATACTAAACTATGAAAATCACTGTCTGATGAGGATGAAGCTTCTTCTGAGTATAAAATTAAAATGATTTTTTCATTAAATTAGCAGTAGCTATCTCCAAATATAGCTCTGATGTTCTACCTGCATGAATACTTTTAGAATGAACTGATCAAAATATGAGGTGAAAAGTTCAGCTCCACCTTCTTTATTCTGTAACTACACAAATATGCACAAGCATCATTTATTCATGTCCAGATATGTTTAAAACAGCAGAAAATACACAATGTAAATAATTCCCCTAGGGTCTTGGGATTCAAGCCCCTGGAGCAAAGAAGAACCATGAAGGATTTCCAAAAATAATCAGACAAGAAAGGATCAACAGTACTTCAGAAATTTAAAGAGTGGTTCAGACAAGAATCTTCACGAAAAATAAAAGCTTCTTTCTAAGAGATGTTGGCTGGGGATTGAGTTTCTTTCTAAGCCGGGAGGATTTTGACATGTGAAAGATGAAGAGGAAATCTGCAGTACCCATTCTCAGGCAGAGTATCTGTCTGGCAGAAGTCCCTGAAAGGTAACCAGATAGCTTCCACTTGACACAAAGTAGGGTAACTGAAGATCTGGATACAGGCCATTTGCAGCTCTCATTGGTCTAAATAAAATGTGTATATTCACTTAGTCAATCAACTTGCATTAATTTTATGTGACCTATTAGAGAGACATTTCATTTTCACACACACAAACAATAATTTGAAGCTTATATATTACATTAATGCACTGCTAATCTTCATAGTTTCTATAGCCTCAATGCAGGAGACATTTTTAACTGCCCAACTGAGACACCCTGCTTGCTGGATCAGGTGTCATGATTCTTTTCAACAGTAGTCTCTCCTCTCAAATAAAATTGCTTATCTTTTCCCATTGTATAAGTCATGTTACAGTTCATTAAGCTTAAAATAAACCCTTCTCCCATAACCCAAGGAAGCTCATAGAGTCTTGGCCATTTCTCATATCTTCTACCCTCAAAGTAGAAATTCTTGCTTTGTATGCTTTCATTGTGTCAAGTATGTGAATAAGAATATAACATGTTCTCCTTATGGTAAGTATGAGTTGTTATTAGAATATGCAAACATATAAAGGAATATGCAAACATATAAATTAATATATATTTGGTCTTACTGACACACTATAGTTTGAGGTAAAGACATTACTTTTAATTATGGGTACATATTGCAATGTCTTAGTCTTCCTGAATTTAGTACTAAGAAGATAACTGTGTATATTTTCTTTTTACTTTTTTCTATTTTATTAGTGATGTTCATAGTGAAAAAAAGGAATACAGAAAAACTTTCAATTTCAACTTATTTTCAAATAATTGTCTCCAAATAAAGGTTAACAAAAAAGTGAATATATATTTCTGATTAGATATGTATGAAGAATTATTCACCTCAAGAGCTGATTTTCAGAATGATATTTATCTGAAGTTCTGAATTAGTTTAATAGAATGTACCTGATATTGGAAGAAATGTTTGAGAAATGTGTGAATGCTGTAGCAAGCCAATACCATTTTTCATGTTCAAAATAACAGAAAAATGTAGAATTCAAATAGCCAATGTTTATCATGATAGTGTTGTGTCAAACAAATGTATATATTCTGATATATAATACAGTTACCCCAGAATTTGTGATAAGAAGTAGATGGAATAAAATATTATTTAAATAGTAGATTGAATATAATTATATACAAAATATATTTTATAATGTTTACTAATATGCATGTTTTTGCTGAAATTTGAATAAAGGCCCCTTTACAAGTAGCCAACTAGATTTGAAAGTTAGTTGAAAGAAACAAGAACGAAGTTGTAGGACAGTTAGTTTGGGCAAATAGAAAGTACTGAGAATAACCTGGAATATTGACCTCTGCACATGCCTCTGGAGAATTATCCTGACTATATTAGTTAACATGAAAGGATGTGATGACAGTGCATGACATTAGTTCTTGACTAGGATCCAGTACTCTGAAACTAGTGACAGAAAAATGAGAAACAGTATGCATTCATCTTTCTCTACTATCAGATTTGAACAAAATTTGACATGCTGTTTCCAACATGTGTCACCTTGGCTTCTCTACAGTATTTGTGATAGACTATAAAATTTGGACTTTGAGTCAGAATAAATACTTTCTCTCTTAAGTTGCTTTTGTCAGAATACTTTATTATAGCTTTAGGAAAAGAAACTAACACAAGGGGAAACTAGATTTTTTTTTTTTAGCTCTAGAATCTTTAAATGACTTAAAGTACTTAAAAATACATGCAGGTATTCAAAGAATTACTTGAAATCTGCCTTTATTGCTAAAAAAGTGACATATAACATATATGCTTGTGAGATTCAAAGACTTGGTTTTTTTAGGCCACTAAATACTTACTCCTGAAATAGGAGTGACTAATTTGTCTTAAATAAAAGAATAGGTAACTTGAGTGTGGTTATTTTAGAATACATAGAATACTAAAAAAGCAAACACAAGTTGATATGCACATTCTGTTACTTACTAAATATAATTTTACAAAGAATAAAAGTCACACTAAATACAAGGACTGATATATGTTTAGTCTAGAACTATGTGCCCTAAACGGTGTTCAAAGATAGTACAAGGTAACCAATATATAAAAAAATCAGATTGAGTACTTTCTTGTTAAAAGAAAAATGATATGTTCTGATCATGATGTATAGCCTGTCACAGACTCAATTACTGTAAATGTTTATCACAATTTCAACTGAGTACATCAAATTAAAAGCTGAATGAGTGACAGACATTTGACCAGAATTTTCTTAAAGGTGGCATGAGGAAAAGAGCTATGTAGTCACCGATTTTGTTTGTCCTGTGTAAATGTTACCGTTTCCAGAATTTCTAGAAATCCAGAATTCAGAAAGAGACTTAGGAATTGATCTAAGAGCTGAGACAACATTCCAACATGAGCATCTAGCAATGGAAAAACAGTCAACTCAATTCCAAACCTGGAAGTTCTCTTAGAGAGAAATAAATAATACACTGAAGAATATGAGTAGTAATTTTAAATTTGTGTGTGGAGAGGTGGGCTGGCATCTGCCAGAGATAACAAGGTTACCCAAAAGGTATCTGCTTTATCTTTTGTCGAGAACCACACTAGCCCCACGTTCGGGGGCTAAAAAATGTCATGGCATGAGCAAAATGTTGAGGCCCAGGCTGCCCTGTGTTTGGTGGCCACTGTATCTCGGCCCAAGCTGCCGCTCTGGTCTTCGGGTCAGGGTTCAGCAAGAGAGAGAGTGAGGATGGACTCGAAGAATGGAGATCAGATAGAGCGTGATTCAATCCCGTTTATTCTTCAGTCTCTCTTCTTCTCTCCAAGTCCCAAGACCTAAGTTCCTAGTTCCTAGTGCCTCCAAGTTCAAAGTTACTTCTTTTAAGTTCTCTTCCAAGTGCCTGCTACCTAATACCTAATTCCTACTCCAAGTTGTACTCCAAGTTGTACTCTCTGAAGTGTCTGATTCTCTCCCGTCTGCCTCTGCCTTTTATATGTCTCACTTCTAAGACATGCCTTTTGGTCACACCTTTAATCATGCCCTTAGGTCTTGTCTCTAAATCTGATCTCTACACTTCTAAGTCACACTCTTAAATTACACACCTTTAATCTCACACACCTTTAATCTCACACACCCAAGGTATCTAAACCAAGATTATCAGAGTGTGCTCAGCTGTTGTAGGCTATTGTAATCCAAGTCTCATGTCAGGGTATATGGCTCAAAGTGGCTGCAAAGCTGATAGCCACTTTCTGCTAAAAGTCAGCTCCCAACAATCTTTTGCTTTGTTGGAATAGAAGACAAGCAGAACAGATTGTACATATTATGATCATATATTGGAAAAAGAGACAAAAAAGTTTCTGTCAAAATGCACCTGAGAACATTTGGCATGACTATCAAATCTCCTAGGGTAGACACTTTCTGCATGTATAGCTAAGCCTTACTTCATAGAACATGGTAAATGGAATCTGTGCAATGCAAATGCTCACACATTCCGATTTTCTCATTTATAGACATATTTCAGAAAACAAAATAGAAATAACTAGGTACTAGGTTCTTGTTACTAGGCTATTCCATGTGATATGTGCTCATATATATATATATATATATATATATATATATGTGTGTGTGTGTGTGTAATATATAATATATAATGTACATACACACACATATATATATGTATATACATATATGTATAATATATGTATATGTGTATATATATATACAAATATGCAAAATATAAGAATTCATTCTCATTTGTTAACTTAAGAATTAATATGATTCACTCTGATGCTTGAAAACACACATTCTGGCTAGATTAAGAACACATACCACTAAATAACCTAGACTTCTTAAGTAAAAAAGATTAAAATACATAATAAAATATATGACTCAAATGTCTATCACTGTTTTTTCAAATAGGTCACCAATTTTAGACAGGCTAACATGAACATTAGCAAAACCGATAAAATATATGTATGTAAGAAAAGCATATTTAATTAAAACTAAAAGAAAACAAAAGCCAAATTGCAGCCGAGAAAAAAACAAAACAAAAAAAAAGCAATGTTAATCACCATTTAGAGAAAAGCATGTTGTTGATTGCACACAACAGGTATGCCTCTTAAAAATGCTTTCATTTTGTCCCAACCCTTTGGGTTTGTTGTGCCTTCATTTTCAAAGAGCCAATGATGGGGCTCACTTTAGTGATCTCTGTTGGGGTCCACACTAGCCCCACATTGGGGCTGCCAAAAAATGTCGGGGTCTAGGCTCGAGTCCCTGTTCCGGCACCAAAAATGTCGCGGCCTGAGCAAAATGTTGAGGCTCGGGCAGACCCACATTTGGGCGGCCACTGTATCCCGGCCCAAGCAGGTCGGGGTTCAGCAAGAGCGAGAGTGAGAACGGACTTGAAGAATGCAGACCAGACAGAGTATAATTCAATCTCGTTTATTCTTCAGTCTCTCTTCCTAGTCCAAGTCCCAAGTCTTGAGTTCCTAGTCTCTAGTTCCTAGTCCCTACTTCTTCCAAGTTCTCTTCCAAGTTCTCTTCCAAGTGCCTGCTACCTAATACCTAATTCCTACTCCAAGTTGTACTCTAAGTTGTACTCTCTGAAGTGTCTCTTTCTCTCTTCTGTGTCTCCCTAATGTCTGATTCTCTACTGTCTGCCTCTGCCTTTTATATGTCTTAAATCTAAGCCACGCCTCTAAGTTACACCTTTAATCATGCCCTTAGGTCTTGTCTCTAAATCTGATCTCTACACTTCTAAGTCATACTCTTAAGTCACACACCTTTAATCTCACACACCTTTAATCTCAAGGTATCTAAACCAAGATTATCCGAGTGTGCTCAGCTGTTGTAGGCTATTGTAATCCAAGTCTCATGTCAGGGTATATGGCTCAAGATGGCTGCAAAGCTGATAGCCGCTTTCTGCTAAAAGTTGGCCCCCAACAGATCTCATCTAATCCTATTCCTGATGACTCAAAGTCAAAAGGTTCAATCAGAATATTTTTTTATCTATGATAATATTAACATACAATTTGAGATATTAAGATTTTGTGGGAAATAATCAAACTCAGGGCTGAAAACAACCAAGTAGAAATAAAACGAACTTTACAAAGAATCAACAAAACCAGGAGCTGGTTCATTGAGAAAATCAACAAGATAGATAAACCCTTAGCCATACTAACCAGAGGGCACAGAGACAGTATCTAATTAACAAAATCAGAAATGAAAAGGGAGATATAAAACAGAAAATGAGGAAATTCAGAAAAGTCATTAGATCCTACAAGAAATGCATATACTCGACAAAACTGGAAAATCTGGATGAAATGGACAATTTTCTAGAGAGATACCAAATACCAAAGTTAAATCAGGATCAAATAAACCATCAACAGTCCCATAAGCCCTATAGATATAGAAGCAATCATTTAAAGTCTCCCAACCATAAAAGCCCAAGACAAGATGAGTTTAGTACAGAATTCTATCAGACCTTCAAAGACCTAATATCAATACTCTTGAAACCCTTCCACAAAATAGAAACAGAAGGAACACTACCCAATTCATTCTATGAAGCCACAGTTATATTGCATATTCTCCCTTGAGATGGAATGGTTTCTGTGTAATCAGAAACTTGTCACAGTTTCCTTTCATTGAGGACTTCATACGAGATTTTTTTTCTACTTCTGTCATGTTTAATGTTCCAAATATGTTTTAAAACCTTGTTGAGTGCATATTACTTTTAGGTTCAAAAGATATCATGTATATTTAAGAGGCATTTAATTATTATAAATTATTTTGATGACTTAAAAATGACAATACTGAGTTGTATATTTTAAAATATGTTTTATTAGTTTAATTAACAAAACAAATAAGGCAAATAACAAAACAAAACATGTTTTACTGTCGTGGAGTGCTTGCAAGTTGATTTGTTCACAAGTCTGAATGTAAAACAGTATTTTTAGACTATTTCAGCAACTTCTGTATTCATCTGTTAAGCAATTACTCTTCATACTTAAAAATGAATTAGAGAAATATTCTCATACTATAACATAAGCTGTCATAGTCAGAGCTTGATCTTACTTTCTGGTTTGGGGTTGTCTTTCTTAAAAGTCTAAGCTTACTACTGGAGGCAGTTAGAAAATCTTACTTGCTTTCAATTGAGTAACAAAATATTCTCTCTCTTTCTCCTCTCTCTATTTCCCCTTCACTTTTTTATACCCCCTATCTCTTTCTCTTTTCCTCTCCTTCTCTTCCTTTTCTCTATTCCCTACTCCTCTTAGAGTACCAAGAGCCAACTCAGGGTTTTTCATGTGCTTATCACTCTATCTCAGCACTTTACCCTCCAACATTACTTTGCCTTGTGATAGGCTCTTGCTCTGTAGGTCAGAGTAGCCTAAAGATTCTTTACCTCTGCCTCCTCTGTGCCAATGCCATGAACCATAATGGCTGCTTAGTATTTCTTAATACAAGAAAGAGATTTATAAGGGAGATTTTTGTCTTCAAGAGATTACTCATTGTCAATGTTTCTGCAGAAATTCCATTCATAAAATGTAAATAATTGAAATTCTTCTTAATTAAATGATTCATTTTTCTCTTATAAAGATATTAAAGATTATTTGATTTACTTCCAAAAATTGATTAAAGTGGGAAATTCACTAAGACATCTGCCACAGACTAATACTTTTATGATGTGGTAGCTGTAGTTTCATATGCTCTCCCACTGCAGCAGCTGGAACTCAGGCAGAACACATAATGAAGTTGCCATGGAGAGTAATGTAGTAACAAACAGTGATCCCCCTACAAAGTACAACTGCACTGCTTCCATCTGAAAGATAGATGGGTCAGTATTTACTTATCACATAAGGCAGGAATTTGAACACACAAACAATGTAGTGATGTATTTTGGATGGTGAATGCATCTGTACACAAAGGAAAAAGATGAAGTACACTATGTAGCATTTTCACCAGATGAGAACTAGACCTTTGTCCCTCAAATATGCACTGGAAGTTCAATTGTAAATTTATAAAACCATAATCCTCCCTGAAAATATATCTGAAGTCAGATAATTGTAAAACTTAATAACTAATCTCTTCCTGATAAGAAGGCATTCTAATACCAGAGAATAACCTTGTAAAAATTTTTATTATCTTTACAAAGTATCTACATATATTAATGTTACTATTGCTGTGATAAAATATCATAATCATAAGCAACTTGAGGAATAAAGTGTTTATTTAATATTACAGCTCTCAAATAATACACTATAACTTAAGGAAGTCAAAACCAGAGCTCAAGACAGAATTGGAAGGCAGGAACTGATGTGAAAGCCATGGTGACACTCTGCTTACTGGCTTGTTCCTTGTAGTTTGCTGAGATTTTTTTTTTTATATAGCACCCAGCACCACAAAATGCACAAAGGTGTCACCACCTAGATTTGACTGGGCCCTTTCTACTCAATCAAGATATCATCCTACATCATTGCCCATAGACCAAACTTAAGGAGACATTTTCTGCCTTCTGTCAAGTTGACAAAAACTTGCCGCCACATTAAATTACAATAGGTATTTTTGCTGTTACATGGAGGCAGATGTTCACGTGTCTTCACAGTCAAAGATGGTTGATATATCTAGGTTGGGTATTGGGTTACACTTCTGATTGAGCATTACCAAACTTATAAAACCTTTGATTAACATTTTTAAAAAAATTTATAAAAGCAAAAAGAAAAAGGATGCATGGGATAGGGGTTTTCTAAGGAGGGGAAATGGGGAAAGGGGATGGCATCTGAAATGTAAATAAAATATCCAATAAAAAATAAATAAATATACATAAATAAATAAAATGTGAAAATATCAACATTTAAAGCTAAATTCAAACTGTAGTAGAAATCTGTAACTGCTAATATTCTATGTGCAGAAAACTAGGAGTTTTCAAATACAAATCTCTCTGAGGTTATGGTTGATTTATAAACTAATCTGGTGATTAAATCTATAAGGCTTTAAACAAATAGTTTTTGGTTTTCTTTTGTTTTGATGTGATATATATATATATATATATATATATATATATATTTATACTGCAGACTTAAGTATACTTCCAATAGGTAACATTTACAATAAGAATAATATATAAAATAATTTCAATATTTCACATATAGTTAAAATACTGTAGACTCATCTAATTGATGATTTGGGGAAAAGGAGATTCAAACTCACCTGTAGAGAGGAGCTCATGGACACTCAGCTCTGATCTTAGAAGGAGGGACAGGAGTAACAAAATATGCAAGGGAGCAAATACGGAGACAAAGTGTGGGACAGAATCAGAAGGAGGGGCCATCTGGAGACCATTCCACCTGGGTATCCATCCTAAGTGCAGTCATCAACTTAGACGCTGATGTGGATGTCCGGAATTGCATGCTGACAAGAGCCTGATATAGCTGTCTCCTTAGAGGTCTGCCAGAGTCTGACATATTCAGAGGATGATGCTCACAGCTAACCACTGATCTGATCAAGCGTTTCAAAATGGAGAATTTAGAGAGAAGACTAAAGAAGCGGAAAGGGTTGGTGGCCCCATGAGGAGAGCAACAATACCAACCAACCAGAGCTTTCCAGGGTCTAAAACACCAGTCTGGGAGCACATAGGGACTTGCCCATGACTCCATCTGTATATGTAGGGGAGGATGGCCTTATTGGGCATAGGTGGGAGAGGAGACCCTTGATCCCATGAAGGCTGAACACTGAGTGGGGGGGGGGGGAATTCTAGGGTGGAGAAGTGTGGGGGGGGAGGTGGGGGCACATCCTCATAGAAGCAGGAAGAGGAGGATGGGATAGGAGGTTCCTGGGTAGTAGGGGCATGGGGTAAGGTGATAAAATCTGAAATGTAAATATAATATCCAATAAAAAATTTTAAAAAAGAAATGGAAAAAAAAAAAACCTAACTAAGTCATGGTCAGATTTTTTTTTCCCTAAGGAAAAATCATTTAAAATATTATAATTACCTACTTTTAAAATTGAACATGGCAATCCTAAGACTCTTAAAAATAAACATAAAATTACCCCAAAAAAGGAGGGACAGAACTTATGAAAGCAGAAATTAGCATGCTACATATAGAAAGAAAAGAGAATTGGGGAGAGCACAATCAGGATTTATGTAGAAAACATTAGTATTAAAAAATAAAATAGGTTCCTATCCCCTGGGCTCTATTTTCCAGCCCATAAATCCATCTGCTTGAGGCCTTGCCCACACCAGGAACACCAAGTAAAACCTTTCTATGCTATATACCCAACAAATCCCCTTGAGAACACCCTACAGCCATAAACTTCACACCAACCACAGTGTTCTATATTCTGACCCACAAATTTGGTAGAATACCTCTGCTTTCCTGGAGGTCACATTGGTTCTAAGAACTCCAGTGGCAACAATGACAACCAAATCCTTTTTTATGAAGGCATTTAAAATTAAAAATATAGTGGAGATACCCTACTGGACAGAAGATGCTACACATCTCTATTCAGTTTCTCGACCCCCTGTACTTCTAACCTGTCTCTTCCATACCTGACCCTGCCCTTTTATTTCTCTCCCCCTCCTCTCTTTATCCCAAGTCCCTCCCTTGATCCCTCCCTCTATCTCCGGTGATTATTTTGTTACCCCTTCAAAGTAGGATTGAAGCATCCACATTTTGCCTTCCTTCTTCTTAAGCTGCATATGGTCTGTGAGTTGTATCTTGGGTATCCTGAGATTTTGGGATAATTTCCACTTATCAGTGAGTACATACAATGTGCATTGTTTTGTGTCTAGGTTACCATAGTCAGGATGATATTTTCTACATCCATCATTTGCCTGCGAATTTCATGAAGTCATTGTTTTTAATAGCTGAGTAATTCATTGTGTAAATGTACCACGTTTTCTGTATCCATTCTTCTGTTGAGGGACATCTGGGTTGCTTCCAGCTTCTGGCTTGTATAAATAAGGCTGTTTATGAACATAATGGATCATATGTCCTTGTTATATGTTGGAGCATCTTTTGGATATATGACCAGGAATGGTTTATAGCTGGGTCTTCAGGTAGAACTATTTCCACCTTTCTAAGGAACCGCCAGATTGATTTTTAGAGTTGTACCAGCTTATAATCCCACCAGCAATACAGGGGTGTTCCTCTTTCTTTACAACCTTGCCAGCATCTGCTGTCTCCTAAGTTTTACCACCCCACCTGGGGACCTACCCCACCTGCAAACACCATGTCCTGACACTATTTCTGACACCAACAAGTACTTGCTGACTAGTGCTTGGTATAGCTCTCTGCTGAGAGGCTCTGTCAGCATCTGACTAATGTACACATTCACAGTCATCCATTGGACTGACCCTAGGGAACCCAATGGAAGAGTTAGAAAAAGGACTGAAGCAGCTGAAGTGGATTGTAAACCCATAGGAAGAACAATAATATCAACTAAACTGACCACCCAGAGCTCCCAGTGTCTAAACTGCCAACCAAAGAGTACATATGGGGGGGACCCAAGGCTCCAACTACATATGCAGCAGAGGATTGCCTTATCTGGTACCAATGGGAGAAGAGGCCCTTTGTCCTCTGAAAGCTTGATATCCCAGAGTAAGGGAAGCTAGAGTAGTAAGGCAGGAATGATGGTTGGGTGGGGGAGCACAGAGGCATAGGGAAGGAAGATGGGATATGGGGCTTGCAGAGGGGAAACTGGGAATAGAGAAAACATTAAAAATGTAATGAATAAAATAACCAATAAAAAAAGAAATATATACCTCCATGGAAAAATCTGAGAAAACACAGGAACAAAATACAATTAAATTTTATTCTAGCCCCAGCACAGTGTAATTAACATTTTAATTGTCTTATCCCATCCTTATTTAGACAACACACATAGAGAACACATGACACCATGTTTACCCCATGACAGGTGACAAAACATCACAGAATATGGTAGTTTGCATCCTACTGTTTCCACTTAAAATGTATTATTTTTACACATTAAAATGCTTTAAAAATATTTCAAAGGCTCCATGATGTGACACAGCATAACTTATATGTTAGCTGTCTTCTAATGGTGACATTTTGTCTCACAGTGTTTTCTGTTTTCAGTACAGCTAACATTCCACATCTATGATTTTCATATCACAAATATAACCAACTGCAGGTCTAAAACATTTGCATGGAACATGTATGGAGATCATTTTCTTGTCATTTTTCCATAGATAATGCAGCATAATAACTATTGACCAAGCAATTATACTGTGTTAAATATTAAAAAATAATTCAGAGATGTTAGCTATCTCATGAGAGGATTGAATTATGAAAATGAAATTACAGGACATTTTACTGCCAGGGCTTGAGCTTCTGGAAGATTTTGGTCATGAGACCCACAGATCTCAGGAAACTAGTATTCCATAATACAATATAATAATTTAATAAATATCTTAATATAAAAAGGAAATTAATAAATCCCTTAAAGAAATACAGAAAATATGATTAAACAAGTGAAGGAAATGAATAAAACTGTTTAAGATCTGAAAATGGAAATAGAAGCAATAACTAGTTAATTAATTTAAGTGAAGAAAGAATAAAACAGAAGTCAAATACAATGATGCATGCTTGTCATTTTGACACTTGTTGGTCGAGGTAGGGAGATCATTAAATAAAGGTTATAGCCTTTTACACACCCAGAATTTGAAGCCATACTAGGCTATATAAGACGTTTTTCCTCAAAATCAATAAAACAAAGCAAAATATTTAAAACCCAGCAATCATTGGAAGACTCATTTGTGTAAGAGAGCCAGGGCTTTTTTGTGCCTTAATAGCATCAAGAGTGGCCTTTAATGTCTGATAAATGCCAAGGTTTGGGATTGGCACTTTAGGAATGTCTTATGTCCAAAGCACATTCCCAGAATGGCACCACTTCTGACAATGTCCTAAATGACAGTCTAGGCTAAGCTCAGGCTGGATTCTGAGCGGGTGAACAGAGGAATTCTAGAGGCCAAACAAAAGCCTGAACTCAGCATTCCTCAGAAACCTTGTGAAGTGGGTTTGTGATTGTTAGGAGACGCCATTAGTGCCCTCATCTGCCCTGACAACCAACAACCTCCAGCAATGTGACATCGACTTCTCTATTAACTCAAGTAAGACTGGAACAGATTCGGTATCTGGCTACTTCCCAGGCTGTCCTTGTCTGCATGATTCCTCTAGCTACTCTTAACTATCAGTCTCTTGTAGCTTGCAAGTTCTCTCTTACTATAAACTGTCCCCTTAAAATAACCTAGGCCTTCTCAACATTTTGCTCCTTTCTCTGTCCACACTCACAGATATGGCCTAGAAGTTTTGCTTCCCCAGTAAACATTTTTTCTACCCACCAAGTGTTTAAGTTTAGTGATTCTGTTTTGTCTTTACGAACAGGAATAAATTTCTAAGTAAACTTTAAAGCAGTTCTGATAGTTCCCAAACAAGATAGTCAGTATTTGACTACCAAAATCATCAATCCTGGTACCAGATCTCTTGTTTTTCTGTAAACAGGGTATATCAGGGAGGTGGTGGGAAAGCCACCAATTTGGCAATGTACTTAAATTATCTTGGGTATATATAAATAAGACCAAAAATCTGTATAGATATCAGTCTTACAAGATATAGTGTAAAACATCAAAGTCCTTTTTTCCACCAAAGAATCCAGTATCCTGATATCTTATAGCACTAGTTGGCCACTGTTCACAAACATTTTATTGGTTGTAGATAAGAAAGCTATCAGGTGAAGTATAAGATTCCAGTGCTTTCTAAATGCCCCTCTACCCCCGCTGCCAAAGAAGAATTCCCAGACATAGTATACTCTATACATAGGAGAAAAGTGTCACTGCGGATAAGTGGCTTAAAAGGGCATATTCCAATTGACACAAGTGAGAAGACTACATTGTGGCAATTAGCTTGGGCTGCCTCAGCTATAACTGGATGGTAACAAAACCATCCAGTTTGGGGCTTAGCCATTAAGAGCACATTCACATTTTACAAAGCACTAGGTTCAGTTTCCAGTTTCCACACAGAGGTTTACAACAGTCTATAACTCCAATTCCAGAGAATCCATGACCTGCTTCAGACCTCTTCAGGAAATACCCTTGTATTCAGTACACTTACATATTCTCAGGCAAAACATACATGTAGAATTTTAAATAAGGTTTCATTCTAGCAGAGGTAAGCAAAGGTAATTCTAAGCTAATTAGGATTCTTACAGTGTTTTGGTCTGAGCCAAAAGAAATATCTATCCTTGGTAGATATTTCTATTAGAAGTTGATCAATATATTGTAGAATGGCTTAATCTGTCAAAATTAGTTTCCCAAGACTATTCTCTTATGCCCTAACCACAAGAACAGGGCAGGCAGTCTAGTCTTTGAACCTTGGAGGTAGCAGTTGGGTCATTCCACTGAAAAGCAAACAATTACCAAAAATTAGGCACTGAGATTTTAAGGCTGTCATGACACTAGAGCTGATGTGGAATTACAAAATTGTCACTATTTGGCTAAATTAATCTTTTACCCAGTGAGTAATGCACTGAGTGACAGAAGCAGATGATTAAAACTTTGTCATCAAATTGACTGGTGCAGCTAAGTAATGTCTTTGGGGGATTCCTCCTAATCTATCAATAAATCTGGAAGGAAAGAGGTAATAAGTATGAGGCCTCCGTATCTATAACCTGATTAATTTTCTTACCTTCCATATACACAGTAACCTGAAGTACTTGGCCAGATTTCTAGATGTCAAGAACTAGTGCTAGTTTTTTTGTAAGAACCTTTAATCCAATAAGGTGGCTATGATGTTGAGAATTCACCCCACTCTACTCAGAGAACTGCTGCAATCTGCTCTACAATGCAATGCTCTTTAGTCTTTATATGCCAGGCTCCTATGTGTTAGCTGAAGAAGCAGACACAATGGCATGTCCAAAGGCATTTAAAGCAAGAATGACCTTGGCCTGTGATTTTGGAGCCAAGATTGTTGTAGTAGTCCCTTGATCTAGGCAATTGTGCCTCCATGAAAAGCATGATCACATGATTTCTTCTCTCTTTCCTCCTCTTTGGTCACTGATCTTCCTTCTAGGTCCCACTTGTTGAGCATCTAGAAGACATTGTCCATTTAACTGAGCCTGAATGGGTCTGAGGTCTCATTTGTACTTTCTGAAGCTTGCTGTAGATGTCAAGGACTGACAAGCTAACACAATGTTGAACTAAAATGGCTTGTCCTTTAGTGAATGAAGGATCCAGGTTGTGAAATTTCCTGGTTACCTGGGGTACTCTGTTCAAAAGTATAGAGGAATTTTCTTTCCTTTCTTGGTTGATCTTTCTGCTTCTTAAAGTTCTTTCTTTATATATATATATTTTTTTTAATAATTTGAGTACAAATGGCCCCATCACCTCATAGATTTGAATGCTTGATTGCCAGGGAGTTGTAATTGTTAGAAAGTATGGCTTTGTTGGAGTAAATGTCTCACTGGGTATGGACGTTGACGTTTCAGAAGCTCCATCCAGGCCGAGTGACTCCTTTCTCTTCTTGTTTCCTTCAGATCTAGATATAGAACTCTCAGCTATCATGTCTGCTGGTATGCAATGATGCTGATAATGGAATAAATCTCAAAAATATAAGAAACCTCTAATTAAATGCTTTTCTTTATGAGAGTTGTCATAATTTTGGTACCTCTTCATAGCAAGAGAACATTGACTAAAACAGTTAGTTTTTAATGCAACTTTTTATTCCTTCAATGAAGTTTCCTATTATTATATTTATTATTATAAAAGAATAACTTAAATGAAGAGGAAAATAATAATGATATCTGTATAGAAAACCATCCATTCTATCTACATTTTCCAATTTTGTGGAATATAGACATTTATACTAGAATATGATGATTTTTAAAATTTCCTCCATTTCTCTTGTTATGTCTCCCTTTTCATTTCTGATTTTGTTAATTTGGATATTGCCTCTGGGCCCTTTAGTTAGTTTGGCTAGGGATTTATCTATCTTGTTGATTCTCTCAAAGAATCGGGTTTAGTTTTGTTGATTCTTTGTATTGTCCTCTTTGTTTCTATTTGGTTGATTTCAGCCCTGAGTTTAACTATTGCCTGCCTTCTACTCCTCTTGGGTGAGTTTGCTTCTTTTTGTTCTAAATCTTTTAGGTGTGCTGTTAAGTTGTTAGTGTAAGATATCTCCAGTTTCTTTACCAGAGCACTTAGTAATAAGCAACCCCAAATATTCTACCAGAGAATTTCTTCAGCTGATAAACAACTTCAGCAAAATGGCCAGATACAAAATTAACTGAAATAAATCAGTGGCCTTCCTTTATACAAATGATAAGCAGGCTAAGAAAGAAATTTTTAAAAGGAGACCCTTTACAATAGCCACAAATAATATAAAATATCTTAGCATAACCCTAACCAAAAAAGTGAAAGACCTAAATAAAAATAACTTCAAGAAAGAAATCAAAGAAGATCTCAGAAAATGGAGAGATTTCCCATGCTAATGGATTGGCAGAATTAGTATAGTAAAAATGGCCTTCCTACCAAAGGAAATCTACAGATTCAATGCAATCCCCATCAAAATCCCAACATAATCCTTCAAAGACATGGAAAGAGTAATTTTCAAATTCATCTGGAAAGGCATAAAACCCATAATAGCAAAAACACTTCTTAACAATAATTAAAAAAAAATGGCTGGAGGAGTGGAGGAGTCATCATCCCTGACCTCAAACTTTACTACAGAGTGATAATGGTAAAAACTGCATGATATTGGTACAGAGACAGACACACTGATCAATGAAATAGAATTGAACATCCAGAAATAAAATCACACACTTATAGATATTTGGTCTTTGGCAAAGACACCAAGAATATACAATGAAAAAAGAAAGCATCTTCAATAAATTAGGCTGGTCTAACTGGCTGTATGTATGTAGCAAAATGAAAATAGAACCCTATTTGGCACCATGCACAAAGCTCAAGTTCAAGTGGATCAAGGAACTCAACATAAAACCAGATACACTGAATCTAATAGAAGAGGAATGGGAAAGAGTCTTGAACTAATTGGCATAGGGGGAAATTCCTAAACAGAAATGCAATGGTTCATGCTCTAAGACCAGGAATTGATAAATAGTTCCTCATGAAAATGGAAAGGTTCTGTAAGGCAAAGGACATAGTCAATGAGACAAATCGGCAACCTGTAGATTGGAAAAAATCTTCACTAATCCTACATCCAATATAGGGTTAATATCCAAAATATATAAAGAACACAAGAAGCTAACCACCAAAAAACCAAACAACCCAATAAAAAAAAATGGGGTATGGATCTAAACCAAGAATACATAACAGAGGAATCTTGAATGGCTGAGAAGCACCTTAAGAAATGTTCAAAGTCCTTAGTGATCATAGAAATGCAAATCAAAACAACCCTGAGACTCTACCTTACACTGATCAGAATAGCTAAGATCAAAACCTCAGGTGACAAAACGTGTTGGCTAGGATGTGGAGAAATGGGAACACTCCTTCATTGCTGGTGAGAGTACAAACTGTGGCAACCACTCTGGAAATCAATTTGGAGGATCCTCAGAAAATTGGAAATAGATCTACCTGAAGACCTAGCAATAGCAGTCTTGGGAATATACCCAAAAGATGCCCCATCATGCCACAGAGGCATGTGCTCCACTATGTTTATACCAGCCTTATTTGTGATAGCCAGAAGCTGGAAACAACCCAGATGTCCTACAACAGAAGAATGGATACAGAAAATGTGACTCATTTACACAATGGAATACTACTCAGCTATTAAGAACAAGGACATCCTGAGTTTTGCAGATAAATGGATGGAACTAGACAGTATCATCCTAAGTGAGGTAGCTCAGACCCAAAAGGACATGCATGGTATGTATTCACTAATAAGTGGATATTAACCACCTCCCCCCCCCCAAATAAAAGTACAGAATTGCCAGGATATAGTTCACAAAACTCAAAAAGTTCAACATGTTGAAGGGCCCAAGTGAGGACACCTCAGTACCACTTGGGAGGGAGAAGAAAGCAATAACAAGTGCAAAGGGAGAGAAGGACCTGGGAGGGAAAGTGAAGTAGAAAGGGGTAGAGGAATGAGGGGAACCTGATCTGGTATTGGGTGAGGGAAAAGAACTGAAGCCCTGAGGGCCAGCAGATAGAATGGAAACAGGCAACCTCAGGGGGTAGGAGGTTGGGAGAAACACTCCAGAATGCACCAGAAACCTGGGATGTCAGACATTTAGATGAAATGCCTGATAGTAGGGAGCGGGAACTTAAAAAGCCACCCTCCAACAGGAGATAGGGTATCAAGTGAGGGAGGGGGTTGCCATTCCACAGTCAAAAATGACCCATAATTGATCTTGTTATAAAAAACTATAGGAATGGAAATGGAGAGGAGCCTGAGAAAAAGAAAGTCCAGTGACTGGCCCAAAGTAGGATCCAGCTCAAAGGGAGTTCCCAAGACCTGACACTATTACTAAGGCTATGGAGTGGTCACAAAAAGGGACCTATCATGACTGCCCTCCAGAAGATCCAACAAAAGCTGAAAGTGTCAGATGCAGATATTTGTACCCAAACAGTGGACAGAAGCTATTGACCCCTGTGGTTGAATTAAGAAAAGGCTGAAAGAAGCTGTGGAGGAGGGCAACCATGTTGGAGGACCAGCAGTCTCAATTAATCTGGACCCCCAAGATCTATCAAACACTGGACCACCAAAAAGCCAGCATATACTCCAACGCATATACAGCAGAGGACTGCTGGGTCAGTGTCCAATCACAGATGATGCACCTAACCCTCAAGAGACTGGAGGCCAAGGGAGTGTAGAAGTCAGGTGGGGTGGAGTGTGGGGGTGGGAATAGCCTTGTGAAGACAAAGGAGTGGGTTGGAGGTGTGGGCTGTGGAACAGTTGGAGGGTGTATGGGGGTTGGGAATAAAATCTGGAGTGTAAAAACATTAAATAAATAAACAAATAAATAAATGGAAGAACAAACAAACAAAAAACAGAGAAGAGCAAGAGTTACAGGTCCTTGCAGAGGAGAAGGCAGGTAAAATAAGAACGGAGGAACCAACTAGTAATAGTCTTTAAATTCTGAGGCTTTTGGGCCAAGGGTTGAGGTGGGTTTTGTGAAACTGAAAGCTGTGTTCTGCCCTGGGACGACATGATCCTTGGACACAAAAACTTTCCTGTGCCATCTCAGACTAACACAAAAAGAAACATATTTAATTCCTGTCCTTACTTTGTAGTGTTGATGTATAAACACAGTTGAAGAGAATGTGACAGTTTATTTTGAACTCTAATCTACATGACCATGGCCTATAAAGACAGATGACAGATTTACATTATCCCAAATTTCATATTTGAGTGTGAAAGCTATTTTCTGAAAATTATATATATATATATATATAT
This sequence comes from Arvicanthis niloticus, assembly GCF_011762505.2. Classification (NCBI taxonomy): domain Eukaryota; kingdom Metazoa; phylum Chordata; class Mammalia; order Rodentia; family Muridae; genus Arvicanthis; species Arvicanthis niloticus. Next base: position 57,992,994 of record NC_047661.1, read on the forward strand.
ATATATATATATATATATAGTATTATTTATATTAAATATTATCTGGAAGAAATAGGTGGTTATAGCAAAGTGGAAGAATCTCACATATATGCTGTAGATACTATCTGAGGACCATTAGTCTTTTAGCCAGGGAACAATGAAGTGTTTACTAAATTAATACATTACAAAGGGTTTTCATGTGGGGTCAGGATATCCTGACATAGGAGTTTGGACAGGCAAGGATTGGTTATATAGCTAGCTACAGATAGTCCATGATAAACAGTAATTAGACTCGGTATCATTAACATTGCAAAATGTGCACAATCTCTGAAGCTGACTCAGTCACTCAGCCTTTGTGGATATAGCTTCTCTTCAGGCACTCACTCACAACAGTTACTTAAAAGCTGATCACAATGGTTGCAATGATGCTAAACTTTAGCTTTTGCTAATTTTGAGTCAGAAAGTCTCCTCCTTGTACTTAGTAGCACTACCTCATGCTTTAGATTTGTGGCCAGTTAGTCTTCAAGCTGATTTTCTAGTTTACTTTCAGCCAAGGCAAATCAAGCAGGGTGAAGATTGCTTGGTAATGTTAGTCAGTTTTCTTCTTGTCTCTGCCCCTGACATCAGTTTTCTGGAGAAGCCTTTATTTTAGCAAATTTGTAATTGCAAATTCTTTCTTTGCTACTTTGAGATGTAAATCTTTTTCACAGCCTCTTGCCAGCTTTAAAACCCAACACTGTCTTTTTCAAGGATTTGGAAGTCAGCTCTTTGAAAAAGAACATCAAGAAATCAGCAGTCCTATCTCCAATCACAGAGAGAGATGGGAGCCTGCTTTCCTGGCTGACTTTTTAGTATTTTTGCAACAAGTGCCTGTCTAGAACATGTAAGCAAGTATAGTTTTCCTTTAGGCCAGGTGACATAGCAACACCATGGCCAATGAACCTCATTACTCTAGTTCCTAAAATTAAAATCACCTTTGCAATTATATATATATATATTTTTTTTTCTCACCTTGTGATCTCCTCAGCACAACACAAGGTGATAATGTATTGTAAATGATAATGTATGGTATACTTCAAAATATTTTTTAAAACACTTTAAACATTTCAACCAAAAATAAATGATATGCAATTAATATGATGAAGATGACAATTATTCTGACATGACCACTGTTCAATGTGCACATGTAGTTTGCATTAAACTCTGTAAACTTACGCAATTATTATATGTAAAATATTAACTATTTATTACAAAAATTAATTCAAGTTACTTTCGATTTTCTTCTTATATTAGGCTTAAGTTTGGTTTTCATTATCTGCTATATTTTGTGGAGTTAAAGTGTACTTTGACAGGCATCATGTGTCTTCTTACACTCTCTTTTCTGTTACACTTGTTTGTTCTGTGTCTGCTCTCAAGCTGCTGCAGTTTCTATAATAGTATGAGCTCCTTACTTGGGCTCACAACATTGATAAAAGCACGATGACAGGTGGCTGTCCCTGCCTTCATTTTATAGTTTACATTGGACTGTCTGCTTAGCTCTGCATTCATGCATGGTAGCCCTTCAAGGAGTGTCTTACTGAAAAGCAGAGATTCTTAGACTATCTCATTCTCCTTCAAGGTTGAAAGCAATGATAATCACAATTGATGCATCCTTGTTACTGATGGTGTTAAAATATTTTACTCTTGAGATTATTCACTCGCTAGGTGAAAGTTTCAGCTGATTCACTACAGTGCTTACCAAAATGATTTATAGGACAACAATGATCATTACAGAGAGACCATTTCATGTGATACAGAAATTGTAGAGGTATTTTAGGGTAAAAGCTCTGGGTCTTAATGCCTTGTAAAACTAGGCTTTTCATAGCATACAAGTGTGTCAATAAAAGAAACTATTAGTCAAAGAATGCAGAGAAAAATTTATTCAATGTGGCATAGTAAAAAGAAGATATAAAACGGCCAGGTAAGAGTTATAGCTTTAAATACAATAAGAATTGAAGCAGAGGATAAGCCATACATATAATTAATCAGTCATGATTAAGGTATGGCCAGAGTATAGCTGTCAGTTCTGGCTCTGAAAAGTAGCTCAGTGAACTGTTATTACTGTTATTAACACAATGAATAATTTTGGTACAATATGTAGTCTATAAACATAAATTAGGCCCTGATTAGTGGCAGAAGCCATTGATACATAGTCTACTAGTCAATAAATTGCTTACAAAATGAGTACATGCAGCTGGGAGAAAGTAGGTGAAAAAGACTCTATTGTATAACCACTCCCATTTGGATAGCAACATGATCAGTCCTTTCGTTGGGCCAAAAGGGCATATAAAAGAGATGCAATCTAAGTATTGGTTCATCCCATCATATGCTCAGAGAATGATTAAAACCAAGAATGATCACAACTAATGTCTATACATTTTGTACTGGTTAGTTTTATGTTAATTTTACACAAGCTACAACAGTTAGAGTCGAGGAAGCCACAATAGAAAAATTGTCTTAAAATTGTCCTGAAATTGTCTCCATAGGACAAGTTTTTGCAAAGCAGTTTCTTATTTAGTGATTGATGTGGGAGGGTCCAGTCCATTATGCCTAGTACTACCCCAGGGATAGTAGTTTTAATATAAGAAATTAGGCTGAACAAGCTATGGGAAACAAGCTAGAAAGCAGCACTTCCAGTGCCTCCAGGATTCTCTCCTGTTTCCTGCCCTGACTACCTTCAGTGATAGATTATGATGTGGAAGTGTAAAGCAAATAAACCCTTTCCACTCTAATTTACTTTTAGTCATGGTGTTTCCTTACAACAAGGATAACCCTAAACAAGACACATTTTCTTCCAGGAATCTCTTAAAATCCCTAAACTATTCAATACATATTGGTATTCCTCTTAGAACTCCTGGATTCTCTAAGAGACTTTCTGAAATTTCATTAGACAAAACAAAACAAAACAAAAAACCCTGTAGTCACTCTGCTTATTCTTTATTCTACTCAAGTATGAAACAAAACTTGGAAGTCATTAGGTTAGGTAGGTACCTTTGATGACTATTGGTCTTCTAGAATATTACCTGCTTACATTCAGATAACTAAGAAACTGAAAGTCTCTGCTATTCTGAAAAACTCACACAAGCCTCATCATCATTTAGGGATTGTCTACCATGTGAGGCATTGCACCGTCTGCAGTCTAAAGGATCACAAGAATTAAAACAATTACTCTTATCTTTATGTTTCCAGTCTTGAACATGAACAAGATAAGTTGGTCATCCTTCATTGTGAAATAGATTACTGAGTGTTTTTTGTTTTGTTGTTTTTGGTTTTTGTTTCTTATGCAGAACTGGGAATATGACCTAGAGATGCCAGGCTTTTACCATATGTTCAATTCGTTCATAGTCTCAAATAATGAGTCAATGAATTTTTAGCAAAACAGTCTAAGACAAACTCTATAAAATAAGATATGGATAGAGAATAGATAGAATAATATTATTTTCCTTCTCTTTTTAGAACACCGATTAGCACCAAAGAACTGAACCATTCTAAGATTAATAATGAATTCAGAAAGATAAATACCCATGCATTTCATAGTTAAATTACACCTGGAAGTCCATGTGTGTCTGTCTGTGCATCATTGCCCCCCGGAGAATGTGTAAAACTGCTGTGCATTTTAACACTTCTTACTTTGATCACATGGATTATTTCTATTGCATGATGACTTCAGTGAAACAAAGCATAAAAGAGAATCTAAGAAAACCACTCCTTCTCATGACTATTTCTCAAAAATTAAATGTGCTTTTCCAGACATATATGGATTATAAACTAGTGTAATACAAAGATTCAAAAATACTTCACTGTAGACACGATTTTGTCCAAAAATTCAAAATAATTCTGAGAAAATTAAAATGCAAAAGAAAGCTTCTAATCACTTCTCACTCATTTATTTCCATTTGTTAGAAGAAATATATATTTATTCTAAAAAGAATTTGGGGAGGCCTGCGGGTGAGTGCACCCCGGATTCCACCAGACACATTCTGAGAGATCCATAGAACCCATAGACAGCGCTAGCACTCCCCTTTCTCTGCTCGACCCTCTTCCAGTCTGAGGCCTGCAGGTGAGTGCACCCCAGATTCCGCCAGACACATTCTGGGGGATCCATAGAACCCATAGCCAGCGCTAGCACTCCTCTTCCGCCACTCGCCCCTCCTCCAATCTGAGGCCTGCGGGTGAGTGCACCCCGGATTCCGCCGGACACATTCTGGGGGATCCACAGATCCCACAACCAGCTTCAGGTAGGAAAACCCACATACTACCCTGAGCTCATAGCTGGGTGCCCTGAGTGCTCAGAATCCAGCAGATACCCCCACCCCCGCCTCTGCCATCTAGCACCCCCCTTCTGCCCATCTCCCAGGTATGAGGCCTGGACCAGACCTCTGCCAGGTCTGCAGTTATGTGGACCCCAGATTCCGCCTGAGACATACTGGAAGGTCCACTCAACCCAGAGCCACAGAGGAACAACTGAACTCAGAGTGTCAGACAACATATCTTGAGATATCCAAGAGGAGACACTGCACCCAGAACAGCAGACATCTAGCTGGACTGCTACCTTGGAGGCACCATATCCTGAGGCATCCTAGAGATACCACTGTAATCAGGGCAGCTGGAAAAAAATCACAGAGACATCTGGACTCCTAGAAGACCAAACACAAGTGAGACAACTGGAAAGACAGGCTACAATCAGAGACAGGAGTACAGGTAGCACTAGATTTGACCAGATGGCAAAAGGCAGGTGCAAGAACGTAAGCAACAGAAACCAAAGTTACATGGCATCATCAGAACCCAGTTCCCCCATCATAGCAAGCCCAGAACACCCCATCATACCAGAAAAGCAGGATTCAGAATTAAAATCACTCCTCATGATGATGATAGAGGACTTTAAGAAAGACATAAATAACACTCTCAAAGAACAGATAGAAACCCTTAGAGAGGAAACACAAAAATCCCTTAAGGAATTGCAAGAAAATGCAACCAAACGGGAGAAGGAATTAAACAAAACCATGCAGGAGCTAAAAATGGAAGTAGAAACAATAAAGAAATCACAAAGGGAGAACACCCTGGAGATAGAAAACTTAAAAAAATGATCAGGAGTCATAGACACAAGTATTACCAACAGAATACAAGAGATGGAAGAGAGAATCTCATGTGCAGAAGATACCATGGAAAACATTGACACAACTGTCAAAGAAAATGCAAAATACAAAAAGCTACTAACCCCAAATATACAAGAAGTCCAAGACACAATGAGAAGGCTAAACCTAAGGATAATAGGAATAGATGAGGAGGAAGACTCCCAACTTAAAGGACCAGTAAATATCCTCAACCAAATTATAGAGGAAAACTTCTCTAACCTAAAGAAAGAGCTGTCCATAAATATACAAGAAGCCTACAGAACTCCAAATAGTTTAGACCAGAAAAGAAATACTTCCCACCACATAATAGTCAAAACATCAAATGTACAAAACAAAGAAAACATACTAAAAGCAGTAAGGGAAAAAGGCAAAGTAACATATAAAGGCAGACCTATAAGAATTACACCAGACTTCTCACCAGAGACCATAAAAGCCAGAAGATCCTGGACTGATATCATACAGACCCTAAAAGAACATAAATGTCAGCCCAGACTACTATACCCAGCAAAACTGTCAATCATTATTGATGGAGAAACCAAAATATTCCATGACAAATCCAAATTTACACAGTACCTCAACACAAATCCAGCACTTCAAAGGATAATTGGTGGAAAACTCCATCACAAGGAGGGAAACTACAACCTAGAAAAAGCAGGAAAGTAATCTTCCAAAAACCGTAAAAGAAGGTAGCTACACAAACATATCTCCACTGCCAATAACAAAAATAACAGGAAACAACACTCATTTTTCCTTAATATCTCTTAATATCAATGGACTCAATTCTCCAGTAAAAAGACATAGACTATCAGACTGGATACGTAAACAGGACCCAACATTTTGCTGCATTCAGGAAACGCACCTCTGTGGAAAGGACAGACACTACCTCAGAGTAAAAGGTTGGAAAACAATCTTCCAAACAAATGGTCCCAAGAAACAAGCTGGAGTAGCGATTCTAATATCAAATAAAATCAGATTTCAACCAGAAGTAATCAAAAAAGATAAATAAGAACACTTCATATTCATCAAAGGAAAAATGTACCAAGAGGAACTCGCAATTCTCAACATCTATGCCCCAAATGTAAGGGCACCCACATACATAAAAGACACTTTACTAAAACTTAAAGCATACATTGCACCCTACACAATAATAGTGGGAGATTTCAACACCCCACTCTCAGCTATGGACAGATCATGGAAACAGAAACCCACATACATAAAAGACACTTTACTAAAACTTAAAGCATACATTGCACCCTACACAATAATAGTGGGAGATTTCAACACCCCACTCACAGCTATGGACAGATCATGGAAACAGAAACTAAATCGAGACACAATGAAACTAACAGAAGTTATTAACTAATTGGACTTAACTGACATCTATAGAACATTTCATCCTAAAACAAAAGAATATACCTTCTTCTCAGCACCTCATGTTACCTTCTCCAAAATAGACCATATAATTGGTCACAAAACAGGCCTCAACAGATACAAAAAGATTGAAATAATCCCTAGTACCTTATCAGACCACCATGGATTAAGACTTATCTTTGACATGGACAAAAACAACAGAAAGCCGACATACACTTGGCAACTGAACAATGTTCTACTCAATGATAACTTGGTCAAGGAAGAAATTAAGAAAGAAATTAAAGATTTTTTAGATTTAAATGAAAATGAAGACATATCATATCAAAACATGTGGGACTCATTGAAAGCAGTACTAAGAGGAAAAATCATAGCTCTAAGTGCTCACAAAAAGAAAGTGGAAAGAGCATACATTAATAACTTGACAACAAACCTGAAAGCATTAGAACAAAAAGAAGCTAGTATACCCAAGAGGAGTAGACGGCAGGAAATAGTCAAACTCAGGGCTGAAATCAACCAAGTCGAAACAAAAAGAACTATATAAAATATCAACAAAACCAGGAGCTGGTTCTTTGAGAAAATCAACAAGATAGACAAACCCTTAGCCAGACTAACCAAAGGGCTCAGAGACAGCATTCAAATTAATAAAATCAGAACTGAAAAGGGAGACATAACAACAGAAACAGAGGAAATTAAAAAAATTATCAGATCCTACTACAAAGGCTTATACTCAACAAAATTGGAAAATCTGGATGAAATGGACAATTTTCGAGATAGATACCAGGTACCAAAGTTAAACAAGGAGCAGATAAACCATCTAAACAGTCCCATAACACCTAAAGAAATAGACACAGTCATTAAAAATCTTCCCACCAAAAAAATGTCCGGGGCCAGATGGTTTCAGTGCAGAATTCTTTCAGACCTTCAAGGAAGGCCTAATACCAATCCTCTTCAAGCTATTCCATAGAATAGAAACAGAAGGAACACTACCCAATTCATTCTATGAAGCTACCATTACACTCATACCTAAACCAGAGAAAGACCCAACAAAGAAAGAGAACCACAGACCAATCTCTCTTATGAATATTGATGGAAAAATACTCAATAAAATTCTCGCAAACCGAATCCAACAACACATCAAAACAATTATCCATCAAGATCAAGTAGGCTTTATCCCAGGAACGCAGGGATGGTTCAGTATTCGGAAATCCATCAATGTAATCCACTACATAAATAAACTCAAAGAGAAAAACCACATGGTCATCTCACTAGACGCTGAGAAAGCATTTGACAAAATTCAACATCCCTTCATGTTAAAAGGCTTGGAAAGATCAGGAATTCAAGGCCCATATCTAAACATAGTAAAAGCAATATACAGCAAGCCAGTAGCCAACATCAAACTAAATGGAGAGAAACTTGAAGCAATCCCACTAAGATCAGGGACTAGGCAAGGCTGCCCACTCTCACCTTACCTATTCAATATAGTACTGAAAGTTTTAGCTAGAGCAATTAGACAACAAAAGAAAGTCAAAGGGATACAGATAGGAAAGGAAGAAGTCAAAATTTCACTATTTGCAGATGATATGATAGTATACTTAAGTGAACCTAAAACTTCCACCAGAGAACTCCTAAACCTGATAAACAACTTTAGCAATGTGGCTGGATATAAAATCAACTCAGACAAATCAGTAGCCTTCCTCTATTCAAAGGAAAAACAAGCAGAGAAAGAAATCAGAAAAATGACACCCTTCACAATAGCCACGAATAAAATAAATTATCTTGGAGTGAATCTAACAAAGCAAGTGAAAGATCTGTATGACAAGAACTTCAAGTCTCTGAAGAAAGAAATTGAAGAAGATGTCAGAAGATGGAAAGATCTCCATGCTCCTGGATTGGCAGGATTAATTTAGTAAAAATTAGTAAAAATGGCTATCCTGCCAAAAGCAATCTACAGATTCAGTGCAATACCCATCAAAATTCCAAATCAATTCTTCATAGAGATAGAAAGAGCAATTTACAAATTCATTTGGAATAACAAAAAACCTAGGATAGCGAGAACTATTCTCAACAATAAAAGAACCTCTGGGGGAATCACCATTCCAGACCTCAAACTCTACTACAGAGCAGTAGTGATAAAAACCTGCTTGGTATTGGTACAGAGACAGACAGGACGATCAACGGAATAGAATTGAAGACCCAGAAATGAACCCACACACCTATGGTCAATTGATCTTTGACAAGGGAGCTAAATCCATCCAGTGGAAAAAGGACAGCATTTTCAACAAGTGGTGCTGGCTCAACTGGGGGTCAACATGTAGAAGAATGCAAATTAATCCATTCTTATCCCCTTGCACAAAGCTCAACTCCAAGTGGATAAAGGACCTTCACATAAAGCCAGATACACTGAAACTATTAGAAGAGAAGTTGGGGAAGACCCTCGAATACCTGGGCACAGGGGAAAACTTCCTGAACAGAACACCAATGGCTTATGCTCTAAGATCAAGAATCAACAAAAGGGACCTCATCAAATTGCAAAGCTTCTGTAAGGCAAAGGACACTATCAACAAGACAAAATGGCAACCAACAGATTGGGAAAAGATCATTACCAATCCTACATCCGATAGGGGGCTAATATCGAATATTTACAAAGAACTCAACAAATTAGACTCCAAACAACAAAATAACCCCATTAAAAAATACAGAGCTAAACAAAGAATTCTCAACTGAGGAAACTCGAATGGCCGAGAAGCACCTTAAGAAATGCTCAACATCCTTAGTCATCAGGGAAATGCAAATCAAAACAACACTGAGATATCACCTCACACCAGTCAGAATGGCTAAGATCAAAAACTCAGGTGATAGTAGATGCTGGCGAGGATGTGAAGAAAGAGGAACACTCCTGCATTGTTGGTGGGGTTGCAAGCTGGTACAACCACTTTGGAAGTCAGTCTGGAGGTTCCTCAGAAAATTGGACATAGCACTACCTGAGGACCCAGCTATACCACTTCTGGGCATATACCCAGAAAATGCCCCAACAAATAACAAAGACCTATGCTCCACTATGTTCATAGCAGCCTTATTTATAATAGCCAGAAGCTGGAAAGAACCCAGATGCCCTTCAACAGAGGAATGGATACAAAAAATGTGGTACATTTACACAATGGAATATTACTCAGCTATAAAAATAATGAATTCGAGAAATTCTTAGGTAAATGGATGGAACTAGAAAATATCATCCTGAGTGAGGTAACCCAATCACAAAAGAACACACATGGTATTTATTCATTGATAAGCGGAGATTAGCCCAAAAATTTGAAACAACAAAGATTCAACTACCAGACGACATGAAGCTCATGAAGAAGAAAGAACAAGTGAGGATGCCTAGGTCTTTCTTAGAAGGAGTAACTAAATACCCAAGGGAGCAAATATGGACACAAAATGTGGGTCAGAATCTGAAGGGGTGGTTGTAGGGAGACCATTCCATCTGGGTATTCATTCCATGGGCAGTCACCAAAAATAGACGCTGGTAGGGATGTCAGGATGGGAAAGCTGACAACAGCCTGATAAGGCTGTCTCCTTAGAAGTCTCCCAGAATCGGACATACCCAGAGACAGATACCCACAGCTATCCATTAATCTGATCAAAGGTTCCCAATGGAGGAGTTAGAGAGTAAATTGAAGGAACCTTAAGGGCTGGTGGCCCTGTGAGGAGAGCAACAATACCAACCAGCCAGAGCTCCCCAGGGTCTAAACCACCAGCCTAGGAACACATATAGAGAGACACATGACTCCAGCAGTATATGTAGTGGAGGATGGCCTTGGTGGGCATAGGTGAGAGACAAGGTCAATGGTACCCTGAAGGCTGAGCACTGAGGGGGGGGGAATCTGAGGGTGGGGAGGGGGGCTGGGGGTAGGTGGATAAACACCTTCATAGAAGCAGGAGGAGGGGGGATGGGATAAGGGGTTCCTGGGTGGTAGGGGAAATATGGTAAGGGGATAAAATTTGAAATGTAAATATTATATCCAATAAAAGAGGGGAAAAAATAGAAAAGTGGTTAGAACCAACAATCTTAATAAAATGTCAGCCCTCTTAAAAAAAAAAAACTATCTTGATACTAAAATTTGTTTTGAGAATTGTATATTGCAGAATGATCAGCCTTGGTGTATCTACTCAACAAGCAAGCTGGGCAGACCTGCTCAAACCTCTGAGGTCCGGGAATTCCATCTGGAGGCAGCGAAGACACAGCATCAGAGGATTGTCAATTTGCTCTCCCCCCCACTCCTCTTCTAATATCTCAATGCCCATAATGCCCATCAGCTTGAAGAAGCTAATGAAGAGTCAGCGCCCCTATTCCCTGGGCTAGGGGACTAAGGTGGTAAATGTTGGGCTGTCTCTCTAGGGGAAAGTAGTGGTTTTGTCAGAATAGAGAGGATTAGCTAGGGTTTATTGCATAGCCATAACCTATTAGTAGAAATCTGTATAATTAATATCAAGATGAAGATATAAGTTCTTAAACGGCACCAATTTACTTTGTTTACAATTTTTAAGGTTTTCATTGGCATGAGCTTCTTATTGATATAAGAGTGAGATGAATATTGTTACTCTCATAGGCATTGTACCAGTATAACACATTTAGGAATACAAGGCTTAGACTCAGTCCTTCTTTAACTTTTTAATACTGATTTGAGATGGTCAGCCTGTGAGTCAAGGGACTATAGCAAATTCATGACTTGGAGTTTATTATAAGGGTGTTCTCTATGTTTTATGTAGAAATAGCTTAATGGAGTTAACAGGCAACAGTCCAGATTACCTTACATGGATAGCTGGTTTTCAAAACATCAGAAATCCTTAGAATTGACATGACAAACATTTCAGTATTAATGTTCATTTTCATTAGAGACCTGTCTGCTCTGGACAGCTTCCTATATTGAATTCTAAGAAGAAATTGAGCATCCTTGGAGTTACTCCAGTTGTAGTGAGACAGCCACTAGGCAAGAATTGCCACTTTCCTTCTACAGACAAATTACTGTCCAGAAAGGGACACAGTTGCAGAATAGTCGACTGATTATATCTGCCTAGACAGAGTAATCAGCCCTTAATAATTCTGCAGCACTAAGGTCTGTCAGAAGATCCAGGACCAGAAGGCAGAAGAACAGATGCTCCAACGTTTTGAAGTAGAGCGAGTGTCCAGGTGGTCAGAAGTCTCTATAAATTGGCTAAGTTTTAGAAGCTATGCTTTGTGCTTCCCACAATTATAGTTAACTCAGTCATTCTAGATTTCTGATGGGGTTGAAAACATATAGCTATTGACCTTAAGAGAAAAGATTTGAGTGGATGGTCATCAGCTGACATTCATCCTAAAGCCAGGTTCAGAACTAAATGTTCTAGTTAGAATAGATGACAGAGGAGCTGGTTAGTCAACAAAAGGATGGACTGGGTATTAGGACTATCCTGTACCTCACTGGTACAAATTGGCATAATTATGCTCTAATTGTATTTTGAGAGAAAAGTTTCATTTTAACAGGAAGGGTGATGTGTAGGAGGAGCTAAGGTAGGAGGAGTACTGAGAGGAAGAAAAGGAGTAAGAAGAGGAGAAGAAGAAGTAGAGGAGAAGCTAGGTGATGAAAGAGAGAAAGAGGGGGGAGACAGGGAGGCAGATATTCATGTATCTCCACCAGTCAAAGATAGTCATTATATCTAGGTTGGTCAGTGGGTTACACCTCTGATTGAACGATTCCAAACTTATAAAGCCTATGATTAACATTTTTTTAAAAAAATGTATAAATGCAAAAAGGAAAAGGGGGCATGGGATATGGGTTTCCTAAGGGGGGTGGGGGGAAATGGGGATAGGGGATGCCATCTGATAATGTAAATAATGTGTAAATAATGTGTAAATAATGTAAATAGTGTAAATAAAATATCTAATAAAAAAAATTAGATGAAAAAAAAAAGAATTTGGATATGTGTGTCCCTTTAAGCCAAGGTGACTGGTATTAATAGATCGACAAACTTAGCTCTCAAAACCCTCACTAAAATATACTCTCTGTATGCCTGAAAGGACCATTGTCACAATGGTGGTTGTTACAGGTAAATACAATGCATTGTGTATTTTCTCTCTGTTTTTCATTGTGCTTTTCTATTTTGGTAAGAGCAGAAATACAAAACAAAGCATGTCCCTTTATTTAATTTTCCTTTCAGTCAATCCTGTCAAACTGAGAAGAGGAGAAAAAAAAAATCTCAACATGTTTTGATATATCTCCTTAGAATGGATCTGACACCTGTCTAATTATAAGACATTGAGATGCAACAAAGTCTGAAAGCAGACAGTCATCCTATCTGCCTAGCTGCTTTTGACAATCTTCCCCAGCACTTTCTATCATACTAACAAAGGGAATAAAGTGAGGAATACAACCTTGCTGTTCTGAATTTTGAAAGACAAATATGGAAAATGCACAGTAGCTTTTAAATATTGTGGGGCAAAGAACATCATGAGGTCTCTCTTACCCAAAGACAAATAGAATTAGTGACTCATACTTTCCAAACCAAAAGAAAGAAAGAAAGAAGAGAGAGAGAGAGAGAGAGAGAGAGAGAGAGAGAGAGAGAGAGAGAGAGAGAGAGAGAGGTGCATTGGTTCCTGTTTTGATGCTGTGATAAAATACTGTAAGCAAAAACAACTTTTAAAAAGAATAGAGTTTGTTTTGTCTTACAGTCCTTAGGGAGAATCAGAATAGCAGGTAACTATGGCAGTAGACTTCTGGAGCAGGAAACTGAGAAATTTTATGTCAACTGTACACGCAAAGTAGAGAACCTGTAGAAGTGAAGCAATGCTACAAACATTAAGCCAGAGACATTTGCTCCAGCAAAGTTCCACAGCTTAAGGTGCATAACCTCTCCAAAGACAATAATAATTTCCAGCGATTGTTCCATGTCAATATTTATTGTATCATTCTTCATAATATATAAGATACAAAACCATCTGAGGTGTTTCTTAATGGAATGAAGAAAGTCTGCGCTACATAGGAAAATGAAGTTATATCATCTGCAGGAATTTGAATGCAACTAGAGATAAACATATAAAGTAAATTAAATCAGTCTCAGAATGACAAATACTCTGTTTTCTCTTAATTGTGGGGCCTAGATTTCATATAGCCACACAAAACTCTATATGTATAGATACAATGAAAGTAGAAATGAAATTGTTTATAGGAATAAAGGAGGGTAACATAGCAGAGTGACAAGAAAGAGAAGAGTAGTGAAATACATGAGATATGCTCAAAGTATACTATAGATAGGATGTAAAGTGCATACAGATGATTTTATTATCACAGTACAATAAAATAAAATGAAAATTTTAAAAGGAACATCTCTCTGGGAAAAAAAAACCTGTCATTTGCTTTGAAATATTAAGTATAGAGAAATTTTAATCCAGCAACATGGGCACTCTGGCCATATTATGAATACAGTCATGCTTTTAATCCCAAGAGACAGAGGCTTTTTGAGTTCAAGGCCAGCTTGGTACAAAGCAAGTTCCAGGTACAGAAAAGTTTCAGTCCAGGCCTGGTGGAATATGCTTTTAATCCCAGCACTCGGGAGTTAGTTCTGTTCAGTCAGTTTTATCAGTCAGTTGGGAGTCAGCAGGGAGAAGTGCAGTGCAATGCACTGAAACTGTGTTTATGCAGTTCTGTGCAGGTCAGCAGAGTCAGCTGAAGTTAGAGACTAAGGAGCCAGAAGATTAGAACAGATTTTTCTAGATTAATTTTTCAAGCTCAAGAATATTGTGGTCATCATTGAGCCACTCCTAATCATCAACAAAGACCTTCGGATTTTATTTTTCTATTTATTTATTTATTTATTTATTTATTTATTTATTTATTTATTTATTTTGGCCAAATAGGTGCTAATTTCTCAGTTTCTCTGTGAATGCTTTCTAGGTTTAATTTTTAATTTTTAAGATATACAATCAAGTAAAGTTAACCTGAAAAACGAAGTTAGCTATTAGGTAGCTTATTAGAATAATAAAGCCTACATTTTATGAGGGTGAGGTGCAATTTTGTAGGTTGTACCTTTTAGCTTATGTTGAAAGGCAAGAAGTCTTCAAAATAGGATATATTTTTCTTCATGCCTGCTCACGCTCTCAAGAGCTAAAAGCAGCCATCTACTTCTGAGAGAAATATTTTTGGCAATCTTAATTTCTATGTTTTCCTTTATATGATTTTAAAATAATAATTACTTAATAATTTAAAAATATTTTTAAATGTTTGCATCCTTAATTAGTTAATTAAGTCTATAATTTTGTAATGGTTTAACCTTTCTCTGTCTTATTCATAGTTTTGTTCATACGTAGAGGCTCATATTGAGAGATTTTGAATTAAAAATATTATAAGAGGCAAGATTAAAATTCAGTTATAGAGTCTTTGATTAGCATGAAAGATACATTAAAATTTACAATTTAAAACATTACTTGATTTTTTTCCCTAGGGTATATGCCAGAAAAAATTAATTTTTATTATGAGATTTTTATATATCATTATCTGTGTGTATTGTGAAGTGTACTAAATGATAATCCAAACTATTCACATAAGTTCTTATGCCCCTGTTATGCCTCTTATTGCAAATTCTGTCTTCATCATATTTAACCTTACATTCATCATATTTAACCTTACAGAAGGCTCCATATTTCAAAATCATTATAGCACAAAACTATGGCAATTTAGCTTACCAGTGTGAACATGCAAAAAGTCAGTTTAATAATGTGTATAATAGTGCAGTGTTTTAAAATCATGTCAAGGATGTGCGTCGTTAACTAAGCTATGCTGCCTCATTTCTAATCCTGTCCTTTATGTGTTCCTCTGTGACTTCATGGATATAATTCTCCTTGGTTAGAAAACTTCTTGTTTTTCTGTAAAAATTAAATGCAAGACTCAGAGTTCATAGAGTGAAGATGAAAGTCTTTTCCTGAGTCTCCTGTTTTTGAGTTGTTGTCATAATTGTTCTTCACTGTGCGGCCCTGGAACTGAATTTCCTGGTCCTGTGCATATTGACAAAGCTGTATTTACTTTGGCTGCTGGGTATAGCAATGTAACCAATCACCTGGAAATGCCTTTAAAATTTGTTTAATTGACTTAAGCTTGGATTTAAAATAATTAAAATCCTACAAGAAACAACAACAAATGCCAAGTTTGAAACATTAGAGTACATTTATCATGTGTGACCTGTATAACATCCACCATTGAATCCCTAATAGGGCCAAGAAGACAATTCATCCACTAAGACATTGACAAATGCACTTGTGAAGGGATTGCAAGAATACATGAATTTGTCTGCAGTGGATATCTACTGTAGGCTGGGTGTGAACATGTTCTGTGGTGTCTGTCTTCTATAGGCTGGGTGTGAATACAAGATATGTTCCTGACTTCACTTAATCAGAATGACATGATCTTTGAGAGGTCAAGTTCGGGTGTCAGGACTTAATCAATAATGACAAGGCATTAGATTTCATAATGGGCACTAGAAGTACACATTTTAGGAAATTTAATCTATGCAGATTCTTACTGTGGTTCATTGTATATGCCATCCTTAAATTAAAGCATCTGCTAAAAAAAAAAAATCTACCTTGTTTCCATAAAGGAAACAACTTCATCTCCAGTGGATAGAAACTCAATTGGTACTTCTACTGAATGCCATACATGTTGGAATTCACATTTCCATTCTTGAGTCATATCTCAACTTAAACTATTTTTCAACATGAGTCCTGGAAAGCATTCAGTGAAATGTTGGTCTTCTTTATCATCTCCTGTCATTGATTCTATGGACAAGCATGAAGGAGTTTTTGGTTTTATTTTATTTCTTGAGTGACTATCAAGAGAAATCAAGTTTACAGTGTACATTTTGTCACAGAATATATTTATGAACACAAAAGACTCTGTGTAGTATATTTCTGTTATTCTTTGTCAGATAATAATTTTTAAGGGGGAATCACAGCAAATAAACCAAGCCCACTGTGCTCACTGACTTTTAGGAGTTGAACTTTGTCTCACTTCCATTTAAAGCCTATAATCACTAAGGCTATAAGTAAGAATTTAAGGGAACATAAAATGATGTTAGAATTGTAAAATTGATAAAATCTACTTCCCTTATTAATCGTGTCCTTCTGTGTCCTCTTTTCCATTTCTTCTCATGCCTCCTAATTGTCTTGTATAAATATCATTGATGATTCACTTTACAATGTAACCTTTCACTGAA
Source organism: Arvicanthis niloticus (assembly GCF_011762505.2). Lineage (NCBI taxonomy): Eukaryota > Metazoa > Chordata > Mammalia > Rodentia > Muridae > Arvicanthis > Arvicanthis niloticus. The sequence goes on from NC_047661.1 coordinate 58,009,757, forward strand.
GAAAATTACAATGAGCCTAGAATTCAAATTTAAGAGTAATTAATATTAACTTTAAATTGGTTAGCATGGCTATCAAATATGGTCTTTCTCTATGTTGGGAAATAGACTTGTGTTAGTCCCTAAGGCTGAGCATTTTATGAGGAAGTCAGGTTATTTAACTCACAGTTTTGGAAGCTGTTCAAAATTGGTCCCCAAACCCCACCTACCTGATATATAACTTGATATAACAAGGTCTCTCTTGGCTACAACGTAGCATGATGATGTACCAGGAAAGAACCTATAGATGAAATTCACAGTATAGCAACCTTCACTAATGACAACTCACACTACAAGACCTATATTCATCAATGACAAGGGAAAGGCTTCATGCTACAATCACCTTAGATTCAGCCTACCTCTTTAAGCTGCCACCATCTCAAATAACCATGCTGCAAACCTACTTTCTAGTCCATAACCTTCTCAGAGGCATATCCATTCAAACTACGCAAACTATAGCAAGAATGAAAAATTATATACATATAAAATGCTTATACTATTGAATGAAAGATAGTACTCATGTAACTCGATGTAATCATCCCGTGGAGCCACGTATTATTCTGTATTATTTCCCTACCTAAGATTCTACAAATAGAGGGGTCTGGGAAAACAATGAGCTAGAAGAGGCACAAGCAAACTGGTGCTTGTTCTTAGTGGGTTTCCTATTTCTTCACATGTAAGTTCAACAGTTGTTTTTTCCACTACTGGAGTCAGTGAGTTCTTGTTTTCAGCTGTGTCTAAGATCTCAGATCTAACCTCAGCATCCTCCCTAGAGAAATTGACAACGAAGGCAAGGCACAGTTATCACAGATTTAGTCTCTTTTCTTCAGGGTATCTTATTCCAGAACCCTGAAAAAGAAACTGCAGAGAACTCAGGAGTTAAGGACAATGGCAGCTCTTCCAAAGGATCCGGGTTTAATTACCATCACCCATATGTCTGCTCACATCAATCTGTACCTTTAATTACAGAGGATTCTACTCCTTGTGCCCTTCATGGTCACCAGGAACAGCACATAGCCTTGAGAATTAGATGAATGTAAAACGTCCATACAGAAAAAAAACTAAAATAAGAGAAAATGTGTAAAGGGACATAAGAGTGACATATACTTACCTGTGGTCTCATGAATATGATGGTCTTCCTCAGTATCCATCTTGTACTTAGATTAAGTAGGAACAAATGATCTTACTTCTTCCCTCCTCTCTATGTCAACTATCCTTTTCTTTCCCTGCCCAAATTAGAAGAGACTTAATTACACTAACAACCATTGGTAGCTGATCTCCAAAGTGGTCCCAACTGATGCTATATAAGAATAAAGAAATGCCCCTTCAGTCTTTTCTCTGAAGGAGCTGAAGGGGTTTTCAACTCATAGGAAAAACAACAATATCAACCAACCAGACATCCCAGAGCTCCCATGAACTAAACAACCAACCAAAGAGTAAACATGGAGGGACCCATGGCTTCAGCCACGTATAATCCAGAGGATGGCCTTGTCGAACATCAGTGCGAGGAGAGGCCCTTGGTCCTATGAAGGTTCGATGCCCCAGTGTAGGAATGGTAGGGCAGTGAGGTGTGAGACTGTGGGTATAGAAGAACACCCTCATAGAAGCAGGGGAAGGGAGGATTGGATAGGGGATTTCTGGAGGGGAAAGCAGGAAAGGGGGTAACATTTGAAATGTAAATAAATAAAATATCCAATAAAAAAAAGAATCAAGAAATGCATGGCATCTGTCAGTAGTGATGTCTTTAGCTTCTGAGAACTTGTAGCTTCTTTATTCTCTCTCTCTCTCTCTCTCTCTCTCTCTCTCTCTCTCTCTCTCTCTCTTTCTCTTTCTTTCTCTTTCTCTCTCCCTCCCCCCTCCCTTTCTGATTCTTTTTTCTGTGATGGTCTGAGGCCCTCAGCCCTTAGAGAGCAAGCATCCTGCCTGAAAACATACAACAATCACCAGCTAATCTGTGAATGCTACAATGTTTTTTGAAAATGCTAATTATTAGGACAAGACTATACTAAAGCATATCCAGTAAGCTAAAAAGGATGACAATAGATGAAGTAGGGGAATGCAAGATGGTGATTTTCTTTTGAATCATTGTTGTCCTGAAAACAGGGTTTACAGAAAAGGTGTCTTAATAGTCTTATTGATTTCAACTATGTTATTAAAAGTATTAAACATGAATTATGTACAGACTTCTGAAATTAATAGCTAGAGCTTATTTCTCTTTATTCTAACAAGGAAAATGAAGGTGAATTAATAAAATTAATAAAATAAAATTAATAAAAACCCTGAGTATATTTAGGATTAAAAAAGCCATTCGGGAGCCTATGTTACTCTAGGACTTGATGTTAATTTCATACTGAAATACATTTTTGTTGTTGTTGTTGTTGTTTTAGCCTATAAATTCCTAAGAATCTTTGACTTAGCCAGGGCTGAGTAGAGCACCTGTCCAATCTGGAAGAGACTGAAGCAAGAAGACTGCTTCTGCCCAGTCAGGACAAATATTGCAACAGGGTGTGACACATCTCCAAAAATGAAGCTACACTAACTTATCTCTGAGTTGAACTGTGTTCTCTAATTTTTAAATAAGCCTCTGTGTGTAAGTGTGTGTGTGTGTGTGTGTGTGTGTGCTCCTGTCTGATTTAAAATTTTCTGCAAATATTTAAGCTTATATTCAAGAGATGCCTGAACTTTACTTGCTATTTTTTTAATAAGCTCTGTGCATTGTGAGTAACCACAGCACATTCTTTTCTCCCAGCTTAAGTTTCTTAGTTTGCAATTCAAAGGGTTCAGATTTACATGATTGCCTTCCTTGTCTTTGTTGAAAGAGCACCAGCTTTGCTCATTGAGCTGTAGCATTTTACTAAAATTTACTGTCAGTGTCTGGTTGGTCTTATACCGATGCTAAAGCATCAGACAAGATCTGTCCCTGTTACCTCCACTGGCCTAGTATATAGATGTAGTGTAATTAATTTCTACTGCACAAACATTTCGTAAAGACTGAGGCTTATTTGTCTGACTAAATTTTCCTTCTTTTTGTTCTCATTGTGGGATTGGTTATTGGCTTCATGCTATAACAAATTACTAATTTCCACACCTTTCAGCAATTACTCTTGGCAGGAAAGAAGATGTTCTAGAGAGACACTGTGCCCTTCCTTTGTGCCCTTCCTTTCCTCTCTAAGACCAATAAAATAATGTATTTCAAAAAATTAGAATGTCTTCAGTAATGTCATACTATACTATAAGAGCTGATGTGTTAGTGCCAGACAGGAGGATGGCCATATTCCCCCAAGTAGGGATTTCCCACAGCCTGAAAAGCTTTCTAAACCATCTTGCATGACAGATTCTGGCAGAGAGAATGATGGGTCAGTGACCTGAGCGACCAGATCTTGACCAGAACTGCTTAGTTATATAGGCTCCCCACCCTATCACTAAACCTAATGTCCATGTCAGGATCCAAGTTATCTGAAGTCTTGGGGTCACTAGACCTCTTATTTTTTTTCTCGTCCCAGTGTGCCCACATCTAATAAATCTCCATCCTCTGTCATTCAGTGTTGTTTCCTTAATTGACATGTTCCGCATGGAGGCCCAGTTTTGCTTTGAACAGTCTCAACAGTTCAGGTGTTGAGGCTAAAGACCCAGGGAAATTTTTGGTTTTTAAGTTTAAACACCACCTCATCTAGAATATGTACAACATAATTTAAAATACCCCAAACCAGTGTAATACAGAAGCATTCTATCGGTATGAGGGTATGTGCCTAGTCTTATTGTACCTTATTATGTTCTGTATGGTTGATATCCCTGGGAGGCCTACACTTTTCTGAAAAAAAAAAAACAACAACAAAAAAAAAACAAATGTGGATTAGATCTGAGGGAGGAATTGGGAGGAGTAAAGAGAGAGAAAGTTGTGGTTGGGATGTCATAAATGAGAGAAAAATAAATAAATAAATAAATAGACACAGAGAGAGAAAGATTAGAAAATGTATCCACATAACCACATAACCACATAACCACATAACCACTGCTATTATTGAATTTTAGCATTGTAGTTTATACTTTTGGATTAATTTTGTCTGTTAGGACATTACTGACATTTTTTTTATAAATGGCCAAACTAGGTACATTGTCAACACTTAGAAAATATAGTTGATGTTTCTGCAGTTATAGTCAGTGTTACACTTTCACACTGGAAACTTAAGGTTGAAAGTTCTATTCCCAGTCTATTCAATGTAAGGTTCACATGTATAAGGAAAACAAAAGAGAGTTAGAGAGAGAGAAGAAGAAGAAACAGCAAGAGACAGAGACTGAGATGAAAAAGAACATTTGCAGTAGGAGGGGGCATTAACATGTACATCAAGTCTTGGGAAAGATTATTGAAATTGAGACAAAGTATGACATGTATAGAAAATCATACAGTACTTGAAAAATATAATTGTAGACTTGCAAGGCAATGAAACAATACATGTCATGTACCATATAATTCATTCTATGTTGTATTCTTCAAGAGCAAAATCTATAGGGAAACAAAAGAAAACATGTCTGTGATTTTGAAAGTCTAGCATGGCAATGGCAATGTGAAACCCAGCTTTCAAATCAAAGAAGAAAAGAGATAGTTTATTCTGGAGTCAAAACAAATAACCATTTCCTCAGAATATGGATTTAATTTGCCCCATGTTTCAATATGGTAACAACTTCACAAAAAAGGTTTGTAGTAATAGAACAAAGAAAGTAATAAAACCTTTTTAACTGTAATTGTGGATGCATCAGCTAGATAAGTTGCAGACAAGTGGAGAAACCTTTGTAATGTCCTTAGATGCAATCTGATGACAGACATCTTAAGTAAGGGTTGGTAGAAAGTACGGTCTTTTCCCAAATTCCAAAGGATTTGCCTAATATCCACAAGGATATTATGTCACATACAGATGAAGATCATTAGGGAGCTGAAAATAATCCAAGATAATTTACCTCCTGACAATATTTTAACCTCTCGATGATCTCCAAAGTTGCCATCAGTCAATCAGTCTTTGAAGAATGTTTAATATAAGGTTCACTCCTTTCAGGGAACTCTCCACAGTGAGCTGGGTAACAGGTCAAAGGAGATAGTAAAGAGTTACTGGGTTTATGTTATTTATCATTATGGCATGCAAAATGTATAATGTATAGGCTTCCTCTCATTCTATAGGTCTCATATTAAACCAAGCATTGTTTGGCCACTCCCAAAAGTTCTCTGCTACCATTGTCTTCTTGTAGGCAGGATAGATTGTAGGTCCAAGGTTTTGTGTCCAGGTTGGTGTCCAGGTTTCTCTTTCAGTAGCTTGTAGTAGCTTCTTACACCAAACTGACTAGAACATGGTAGTGAAGTCTCTCTTCAGGCACCAGATTGAAGCACAAAGCTCACAGATATGAGAGTTCTGTGAATGTTGTTTTTGGCAATGAGGCTTTGCTATGAGGTTTCAGAGAGCAACCATCAAGCAAAACTAGAATATGTAATTAGGACATTTCTTGTTGTAAAAATGCAGTTAAAGTTTTCAGCAGATCTCATAGATACATAGAAGATGCAGCTGGAGATGAACAGAGTTTTGGTGTCATGGCTCATTTTTCAGGTTCAACTTCTCTTAAACAACCTAGTCAAATCACCAAGTAAAATACTCTATAATAAAAATGTCACAAGCCTAAGGGAGGAGATGACAAGATACTACCTACCTAAATGCCAGCTGCTCTATTATTGGTGTTTGGGTACACAGAATAGATGCCAAGCAAACTATGGTTTCCTTCACAGCAGGGTGAGACTAATTTGCTATGCTCAGACCAATAGCTAATTCTTGGAAAGATGTAGAGAACTGCTTAGTTGGAGAAATTTGGTGAATATCATTCATTTATTTTGACCAAAATGTTGGATTTATTTTATTTTAAAAATAAAATGTGTTTGTGGTGTGTGTGTGTGTGTGTGTGTGTATGTGTGTGTGTGTGTGTGTGTGACAGAGAGACAGACATACGCACACACACAAAGACATATACACACAAACACACAGAGAGAAGCTTTGTGTTGAACCTAAAATCTTACTGTTCTAGGCAAGTGTTTTAACTCATGTGTTTATATCATGATATTGAAAGATATTGATTGATTATATTTATTCATTATTTTCCAAAGTAGATTTGGATAAAATGTTCAAAGTGGCCTTGACTTTGTTTTGTAGATCAGGCAAGTGTTGAACTTGTGATCTTTCTGCCTCAGCTTCCTTAGCATCTAGCATTATAAACCTGTACTACCTACACTAGGACTAGTTCAAATGCATCTTTTAAAACTTATATATGTCTTTGAGTTTAGGTTTACTAAGTGTCCAGTTTCAATCGAAAACCTTTAGAGTGAGGTAAGATGCTGTTTATTTCAAATGGAAAAATGGAAAAGGTTTGGAAAATTGTCCTGTTGATTTCATGCCATTTCTCAGAAATTCTGGACATAAGCCTCTGTAGTCTTTCTGCAGTACAATTTACCATTGAAAATAAAAGCATTATTTAAGGCAATAAGCTTGCTTTTGTGCTTTTTGTACCATATGCTACATTCATAAACATTTTAAAGTGAAGTGTGCACCAATAAAACTATAGCAGGCTAGATATTCACCAGTATAAGGCAGGCTTAATAAAGCCACAATAGTATATAAGGCAGGAACAAAAAGAACAGGGTACATGCATATATATTCCTGAACAGAAGATTCCAATACAAATGAACTAGATGATAAAAAGGACAAAGGGAATGGTGTAGTGATACACACACAAACACACATACACTCATGCATGCACATATGTGAAATTTGGTGAATATCACTCATTTCTTTTGACTGAAGAGTTGGCTTTATTTTATTTTAAAAATAAAACCTCTCTCTCTCTCTCTCTCTCTCTCTCTCTCTCTCTCTCTCTGTGTGTGTGTGTGTGTGTGTGTGTGTGTGTGTGTGTGTGTGTGTTAAGATGGGCCAGTAACCATGAATTAGTTCAGCACATTTCTGAGTAGATGCACAAGGAATGACTCTGCAAGGCTAACAAGGAAAAAGACACATTTCATACTGACTGTACCATTAACATGGGTTTCTAGAAAGCATTAATGATTGAAATATAGAAGCTCTCTGTTTCTCTTTCTTCAGCTCCATCACTACCAGGTTCCATGCACTATCACGACTGAACATTTTGTGCTCATTATCCTTTTTTTTCCCACTAGTTCACAGCACAGAATTCTTATTTCTTTCATTCCCATTGTTAAATCCTACTAATACACTCCATCTTTTGTATCTTCATACAGAAGAGAGTATACCAGTTGGGCACCTGTGGCTCATAGCATACCAGGAACAAAGTCACCTTTTCTTACTCTTCCAGTGTTATCCCAAATAAATTCTGTTCCTCTTGTGAACACCATTTTCCCTTCAGCCTTATTGCATGGTGGCCTCTATTTTTATGTCTATAATTTCTGTTTCTAGATAATTATTACTACTTTTCGAAGCTTTGGTGCTAATTCTCTCATAAGAATTCATGCTTTGCTGTTCTCTGCTGTCTTTAAAGAGCTCACTTATGCTCTTTAGTATTTTAGGACCTGTCACAGTAACATTATTTAGCTCTGCTGCTTTCATATCACTCACTGGTAAGTCAAATTCTCCTGAAAATCACGAGTATTAAACTGATGTGTCCTCCAGTGACTTGTACTCAACCCTACCTCACTCACTCCCATTTGGAAATCCCTGAATTATTCGCCTCCATTCTGTCACATCTCCCTCCTACCTTTTCAACTTACTCCCTGCATTCTGACAAGTCTTGAACTCAATTTCTGTGTTTAATTATCTGCTATTTCCTTACTCATCTGCCTCCACCCACCTCAGCTCATTATTTCCCTAATTACTGTATTCATGTCCCTATCTTTCATTATGTCACTGACTTGCTCTTTCTACTTCCCTGTTTATTCCTTTATTCTCTTGCTGAAATTCTGGGCTTAATAAAGTCAAGTGTTCCTATGTAGTCAAAAATGATTGGAATGTAGACACACCAACAACATGACCTCTTTGGTAATTTTATATCTGGCATTGACTTAGGTCAGCTGAGGAGTCAGTTTCTTTTCTGTCCCATTAAGCACACTTATTCTATAATTTTCTTTCTCTAAATTGTCCTGTATCTCATTGTATCTTTAGTCCTATCTAATTCTTTTGTTCAAGGAAATAGAAAGATAAAACAAGAAACATTAACATACTTTGAATAATAAAGTTAGCTATGGGTTTATTATCTGAATATTTAGTTCCCAGTGGGCAGTATGGTTTGGAGAGGAAACTGTTAGGAGATAAAACCTTGCAGAAAGAAGTCATTGCTAGGGTTGGGATTGACTTTGGCCCCTTTCTAGATTCTTCTTTCTGCCACCCTTCTCCACCTCTTTGATCTCATTACACTAGATAGACAAGAAAAAGAGATAGAGGGGAGAAGAGCAGGTGCAACATTATTGGTATAGCACTTCATGCTGAATAGGGGGGCATCATGTTCCTTGGGGTAAGCATGGTTTTCATCAAAACGTCTAATTTTTTTTCTTTCTTTTTTGCACATAACTACTTAACAAACTGCAAGTTACAACAACAACAACCCACCCCACCTCTCTTGCCCTAGTATTTACATACCCTCTGAAAAGTCCTCAGAATTCTATATATAGCACAATCACAGAAACCATCTGCAGCAGCCAAAACCATGCTCTTGCTAAAGCATGAAGCAAATTATAGTCAGCTGCTGCGTACAATCTGAAGCAATCTCATATCCCACACCTAGAATTAAAATGAAACTTATTGTTATAATATTTCTGTACTTTTAAAAGAAACCCAAATTCCAAAATTGTGATACAGGTCATATTGCTACATTTCGTCTTTTCCTACTTCTTTGGTACTCTGTGTGTGTGTTAATACAAATTTTCTTTCAATGCCTACCCTGTCATAATGAACTCTATCCCCATTGAAACAAAATTTAAAATAAATCACTTCTTTATTAGCTTGTGTTTGGTCATAGTATTTGTCATAGCAACAGAAAATTAAATACAATCGTTAACATTCTACCAACAAATGACTCAACATGCCACTGTATGAACTCATCTACACACACACACACACACACAAGTTATTCATCCTATGAAGGAGAGTGGGTTATTCATTTGCTCTACTAGAGCATATTTGTGTTTGCTCGGCACAGTTCCATTCATTCTCAAAGGGACAGACTGAAATAAAACAATAATGAAGAACTTTGGTAATTATGGCATAAGAAAATTCAATTCTTTTTCTCTTCCTCCAACTTGCAGTAATCCAAGCAGGCCACACCCTTGTTGATCAGCACAGTATTGATTTCTACCTTGCTAAGTTCAATGATCAGTTCTCAAGCCAATTCTTACTGGACCTGTCAAACCATCTGAGACTCTTGGCTACAGCAACTATTGAGTTTCATAATTTTCTCTTTCCAGAATAGATCATTGTTTTAGGCTATTTCTCTTCTAGCTCACAGGCATGTTCTAGAGTTATCTATACTGCTTGAAGTACACTGGAATTATAACTGTCATGTAACAATGGCTAGTTTATATTACTGGATATATACAGTTAAAAAATGGTCCAATTAAGTTTTGTGGCCTAGATGATAGTTAAATAATTATCAGGTATATAAAGGAATGGTAAATATGAAGTATTAGCCCAGCCTGCCTGAGGATCTAGAGACACAGAAGAGTGTCACTAAATCTGTGGCTAAAATATTAAAGATGAACATTTAGTCAGCATATAAGACTATAGACAAAGAGATACACATGAATTGATGAAGATATGTTAAAAATACACAGAAATGATTGTCAGAGTACACTGGGGGAGGCAAGGGGTAGAAAACTAGACACATATGAGCCAAAACCTAAATAAATTAAAAAAATATTGTGTTTACCAAAATGCATAGGAATTTTTCCTCATGGATAAAAATGATGCACCAGGCTAACAGGAACAATGATGGTAATTATAATGGCCCAGGTCAATACCTTCCTTCTAAGAAAGGAAGTAGACTGTCTATGAGGGTATTTCTTCCTACATTTAAAAATAAATAGAATTAAATGGAGCTACAGGTAAACTAGTATAGAATCAACCCTCATATGTGATCTGTAGATAGTATCTTCCTTTAAAATGAGAAATTTTACCCCAGTATCTTTTTAATTTTTTATAACTTATTTTTCACAGTTTCATACATGTATATAGTGCATTTGCATTTTTGCCATGCTTCTCCAAACATACAATGCTAATTCTTCTAATTTTTTTCTCCACTCTCTCATCTTTATAAAAGCCCTTTCCACTATTTAGGTTTTTCTTTTTTGGTTTTTGTCTACTCAAGTTTAACTCTTACCATCTATGTGTCCTTGAGTTTAGAGCTTTCTACTGATTCCTGAAGAGGTTCTTTGTGTAGCTCCTTGTATTCTAATGCTAAATCTATTCCCTGAAAAAATGTCACACCAGAACCTCTGCAAGTAGCTTCTGGGAATCTGTCCCCAGTTGGTTCTGATTCAGAATAAAGATGCCAACTACCAATAGCGGGGCCAGTGCAGACAGAGAGGAACTTTAGGTTTATGGGGCTTGGGATCCCAAGGGAAGGAAGGAGATCTGACATGCTGAGAGAGTGTGGAGGAGAGGAGAGATGCCATACCTGAGAAGAGTACAGGACAGAGAGGCATGGCCACCATGTGAAGGACAGAGAGAGAGGTAAGGAGGGAGGGAGGAAAGAAGAGAGAGAAAGAGAGAGAGAGAGAGAGAGAGAGAGAGAGAGAGAGAGAGAGAGAGCTGTGTATGTTTTATTGTTTTATTTGGGAACATAAAGCATTAAGGTGGGTAGGGAATCCACCCCAGGATTTAATTAATTAATCAATTAATCAATTAATTAATTACTAAAGATTTCAGTAAGTAACTGCAGAAAATATCTATTGCACATCCAGTTCAGTGGGGCAAGGACTCCTTGAGCCCCTCTCTGATCTATAACAGACTATACTGACACAGTCTTGTATATTGTAAGTATTCAGAATTGCTATGAGAAAATGACTACTTGAGCTGTGTCACACCTCAAAAGATAGCATTCCACAGCTTTTCCCCGATCATCCAGATCTTACTTTCTTTTCGCCCCCAATGTTGTTGATTTATCTTTAGATAGATCCATGTAAATGTTCTGTTTAGGGCTGACAATTCTCTAGAAAACTAACAACCTTTAAAATATTTAATACAATGCTTTTTTAGAAAATAGCCGTGCTTTCAGAAACTTGTAAGTAAAATTTAAAAAATACATGTGTAAGATAATGTATTATCTTTTTAATATGTTTCATTACTTCTTTGGGAGTTTCATACATGCATATAATGTAATTTAAACACATTATTCCATTGTGTCTCTTTCCAAATGCTGTCAAATTTACTCACTACCTCAATAGTTCCTCCTACGTTATTGTCCATTATTTGAAAAACAGCATGTTAGTTCAATATGTGCTACCCAACTACAAGGGCCATCCACTGGAATGTGGCCTTTCTACTAGGACCACACCCTTTTAGAAAACTGACTCTCTTTTCCAAAAACTCATCAACTGTCACATTGACCTCAGTTAGGGATGAGAATACATGAGCTGCATACATGCTAAAATGATGGTGACTTGATTTAGGTCTCCTGCAGGCAACCTCAGCTGCTGTTAACTCATGGGAGCAGGGATTCTGTTATGTCCAACAGATATTGCTCCCTGACCTCTGGTTCTTTCAGTCTTTTTACCCTACTTCAATCATGGTCTCCAAACCTTGCTTGTATAGATTAGAATACAAATGTCCTATTTATGCCTGAGCACTCTATAGGCATTTATTTTTTGCACTTTGACCAATATAAGCTTCTGGGTTCTGAACAATGAACAAAGAACCTTCTCCAACTAGGTGTTAGAGCTGACTTCAACAACACACCTGACCAACACTTCTAAAAAATGTAAAGGTCACTAAAAATGTGTAGCATCTGAGAAACTTCCACAATCAAGAAAGACTTTAGGAATAGCCCAATAGTGTCCAAATTCTAGGAAAACAACAAATACATGGGAATTAACGTTGAAAATTATTTATATTATGCGGGCACTATATTATGTTATGGGTACAAAAAAAAGGGGGGGGGAGGAAATGGCAAATGGGAGGGTGTAAAAGAACAGCATTTCCTAGAACTTGATACCTCATACCTGGAATACTTTACCATTAGCTTTAAGAAACTGAGTAGGTAGATTTTTATCTTATTCCCCAAACACTAAATCTGTATGCCTGACCTCTGTCATTTAGAAGAATGCAAACCAGATTCAGCACTGAAAGCATCTGTATTTGAACATGTCTTTTAAAATGGTACATACAGTTCTCTCTTGATTTCCTCACTTTGTGAAGTGAGCTGTACCATTGAAGATACATATATCTCTTTATGGAAGAGAATAAAGTGATTTTTTTTAATAGGAATAAAAGCCACAACCTCCATAAAGTACTTCCTAAATCTAATGTGAGCTAGCTTTGTAAGAGACTGTTAGTGAACTCTATTAACCAAATTTAGTTTCAAGATAATATGGTACTGCATTTTATTATCAAAGATATTCAGAATCATGTATGGGACAATTATGAGGTGGTGGGAGAGCTCCTGAGAGCTGCATTTTGCACTCTAACATGACATTCTTGCAATTCTCCTATGCATTAACTAAGCTTTCTCTGATACCATTAACACTGATAAATTCAAAATTTCATTTCAATTTAAGATGATCTCAACTCAGAGGAACATCCAAACTCAGAAAATACAGCCATGAGTTCAGAAGAAAAAAAAAACAGTGTACCTGAAAGGAATGGAATATAGACCCTCAGATTGCTGATGCCTTTGATGTAGAAATGCTGTACTTTTAGTCTTGATAATGTTGGTAATGAGTACTCCCATGTGGTGTTTCAGGCCTCTCCTCTACATTGTATATGTTTCCTTCATTTTTACTTTTAATAAAATGGATCATCAAAGAAACAACTCAAGGAGAATGAACAAAAGCACTTTATCTAGTACTTTCATGGTATTTAAAAGAGGCTTGGACTTTGATCATTTCTCATTTGATCAAAGAGCATTTCCTGTCCTTTGGACAAAACAGTATTATAATAACACAGATCAAATTTGATTCACAAGCTTATTATACTAAAATAAAAGAAAATCTTCTTTTACAGTGAAGTGAACTTATTCATATGACATGAGCACAAACATATTTAAAATATGTGATGTCTGCTTTCAATAAACAGATGTAATACCTCATAGGAAAATACAACTAGAAGAAAAGTAGATTTTAAAATGTAATATTCATTAAATAAAATTCACTACTCTGTGAATATTTTTCAGTAAATTATGTTAATAACATTTTATTACTGTGAGTTAATAATGATGGAAATAACCTGAAATTATTTTTAATAGTAATAACCTTTTTTGACAAAACACAAAAAACCCAGAAAACAAAAACAATAAACCCAACAATAACAACAACAAAAACCCTCATGCAATGCGATTAGCCAGACTAAACTTCACCTCAATGAACATTTGTACAGTCAGAATATGTATTCTGAATCTGTGGCACATCACACTGGATTTTACATTTTTACTAACAATTATATTTTATGTTACTACAAAATAATGGAAAGTCCCTAAGAGTCTTAAAATGAGAAAATTAGTTTTACATTTTCTTTCCTGTGTCCATTACCTGAATTTGTCCTTCTTTATCCCCTAATATTTACAGTTTCTTGTTCTTTTCTCTATATGTTATACTGGACCCTTGTGCCCCTGTTTTGCACACGCACACACCCACACCCCCCCACACACACACACACACAAAACTAGGATAAAGAAGGCTTTTTTTCTTTGAGAGCATAAACTTGTTTAATATTTTTTGTTGGATAGTGTATTTTCTTACAATACAGATGTCATCCCCTTTCCATATTTTCCCTCTCTAGAACCCCCTATCCCATCCTCCCTCCTCCTTTATGCTTGTATGCCATTTTAATTACATGCATGTATTAGGGTCAGTTCTAGGTTGAGGGTCTAGCAACACAATAGATGCAAATAGTCAAGGAACAAGCAAGACAATAAACACAAATAGAAAACAAAAACAAAAACAAAACAAAACAAACAAAACAAAAGGCATTAAACCTAGTCATGTGAACACTACCGTGACCACTGTTTCTAAGGGCTTATCAGGATGACCAAAGTATCTGAGCCAACTTCCCTATCCTAGCCCAAGGTCATTTTCATGTCTGAAGCCTACTTTCTTTTTCTAGCCTAAAACTTAAATTCCTGCCTGAAATTACTTCATTGTTCAAGCCTAATGTCAAATTCTTGCCTGAAGCCTATTTCCTTGTTCTTAGCCAATGTCATATTCCTGCCAAGCAGCCCATTTGTCCTTTGCCCATGTGAGATTCTTGTCAAGCAGCCCCAAAGGATCTCTGCATCTCCCCCTTTTTTATTTCATTAACAAGACTGAGCCTGTCTTAGGTCATTCTGAACTTGTTTAATATTATACACCCTTAATTCTATAATTTTTCCTGCTAATTGTTTTATTTTTCTTTAAAATTTCATAGTGTTCCTTTTTTTTTATATGTACCAAATTTTCATTAGTCTTTCATCTGTTGATGATAAAGAAGAGTGGTGATATTTCCTTGGATTAGTGAAAACAGTAGTAAAAAAAAATCACCAGTGTGAAATTATCTCTATGGTAAGATATAGGCTTCTCTGGGTTTATACCCTCTAGTGAAATAGCAAGTTAGTAGTTCTATTTTTACTTATTTGAGAAGCTTCAAACTGATTTCCATAATGCCTGTATTAATTTTCTTTCATATCAACAATGGATAAGGATTTCTCTCTCTCTTCATCCACTCTAAGACTTGTTTATAGATTTCCTGATAATAACCATTCTAGCTGAATTGTAGTAGCTACTCAAATGAATTTCTATTTGCATTTTTCTGATGGATATGGAACACTTTTAAAATAGTTCTTAGCCATTTTCAGCCATTTTTTGTGGGGAGCCAACAGAAGGTGGCTATTATCCTTGGAGCCATCTTGAGCCATATACCCTGAAAAGAGACTTGATTACATCAGCCTGCAACCGCTGAGCACACTCTGATAACATCTTGCTTTAGACACCCAGGATTTTCCCTT
This sequence comes from Arvicanthis niloticus, assembly GCF_011762505.2. Lineage (NCBI taxonomy): Eukaryota > Metazoa > Chordata > Mammalia > Rodentia > Muridae > Arvicanthis > Arvicanthis niloticus. The sequence continues at coordinate 58,024,979 of NC_047661.1, forward strand.
CGGTGTGTGAGACATAAAGGTGTGTGACTTAAGGGTGTGACTTAAAGATCAGATTTAGAGACAAGGCCTAAGGGCATGATTTAAAGGCTTGACTTAGAGACTTGGCTTAGAAGTAAGACATATAAAAGGCAAGAGGCAGACAGAAGAAATCAACAGATTATTAGGCACTCAGAAGTACAACTTGGAACTAGGAATTAGGCTGGATGGTACAACTTACAGTACAACTTAGAGTACAACTTGGAGTAGGAATTAGGCATTGAGGAAGAAGACACTTGGACCAGAGAACTCAGAAGAAGAATTATTAGGTATTAGGCACTTGGCACTTGGAAGAAGAACTTGGAATTAGACATTAGGCACTTAGCACTTGGAAGAAGTAACTTGGAACTTGGAGGCACTAGGGACTAGGAACTAGGGACTAGGAACTCAAGACTTGGTACTTGGACTAGGAAGAGAGACTGAAGAACAAACGGGATTGAATCACACTCTATCTGGTCTCCATTCTTCAGGTCCGTCCTCACCTTCTCTCTTGCTGAACCCCGATCCACAGACTGGAGCAGCTTGTGGCAGTGCAGGCTCTAACAACTTAGTCCCCAAGGCTTTTTGTAGTGCAGGTCCAAACATTGACAGAACGGTCCGATACACTTTGGACCCCAAACGTGGGGTAGAGCATTTCTCAACATTTTTGGCCCTCAAACATGGGCTAGTGCGGTCCACAACATTTTTGGCACCCAACATTGGGCAGCAAGAATGAGAAACCTAGTGGGGGACATTACTGGAAGAAGAATCTGCCAAAAATTCAAAAGTGAAACCAAAGGTGATCACCTCAGAAATCTGCCGCATTGAGAAAGGTAAGTCATGTTAATGAAAATGGGGCAAGAAATAAGTCAGCCTGAACTCAACTCTCTGTTTTTGTTTTGTTGTTTGCTGCTCACATGTGTTAATTGTCTGCTTTTGTTTCATTGTTTGAATGCTGCCTTTCATGTTCAAAACAAAAAGAAACGTATTTATCCAAAATTAGAATCTAAAATACAACCAAAGTTTGATGATGATTTGTCAGAGCCAGATTGTGCTAACCTAGAGGAAGAGGCAGCCAAACATTATGACCCTGAATGGCCCTCTTCTCAAAGCCCCTCTTCCAGTGTGCCTCTGACTCCAAGTGCTCCCGCAATGGAAAAGGTGGTTATAGATCCCATATGGGAGTTACAAGAAAAAAATATATGTTCTAAAACAACAAATAGAGTTACAAAAAAGAGTATCAGGACTTAATTAATCAGCTACAAAAATTAAAGACAGGGAAGATGTCTCAAGAGGTAAACTGTGAAAATCCCCTGGCTCCTTGCATTCCTCAACCAGGAGTCCAAATGCAGTCCCTATCACCTAGTTTAAGATTGTTTCTTTAAAAAAAAACTACTCAACTCATTAATTGATTTGGTGATTGGCTGTTTTTTTCCTTAGTGTTTAATTTCTACAATTATTTCTAAGTTCTAGAAATTATCTGCTTGTCTAAAATATAGCTGGTAAATATTTTCCCTCATTCTGTGAACCATTTGTTTACCATACTGATAGTTTCCTTTACTGCACACAATTATTTAAACTTCAGAATGCCCCATCTGTTAATACATGGGGCTGCTTTCTATGCTGCTGAAGTTCTCTTCAGAAAGTCTTTACCTATCCCAGTGTGTTAAAGAGTATTCCCTATGTTTTCTTCTAGGCATTTCAGCTGTTCACATTTTAAATTAAAGTATGTAATCCATTTTGAATTGATTTTTGTTTCAGGGGAAATATATGAATATAATTTCATTCTTCTAAGATAGAAAACCAGTTTTACCAGCACCATTTGTTGATCAGGCTGTCTTTCTTCTAAAGCATGTTTTTGCTAACTTTTTTATAAATACTATTTCCAGGTTCTTTATTCTATTCTATTGGCCAACTTATATCTATTTTTATGCCAGAACCGAGAAGCTAAATATGACATTTACTCTGATATACATGTGCATTTTACTGTCTTTTTACTATTACTTGTTAATTATGCAGTATAAAGAACTATAATGGAATATATGTGGCATCTTTAAATTTATTATTAAAATTAACAAGTTTTTTCCTTTGGCTTTTCTATTATGAAATAAGTAAAACATTATAATAGGTAAAATACTTTTACATACAATTTCTCCAAAGCTTAAAATTAGGTAGAAATAAAAGAAAGGCCAAAGTACATGAGAAACATATATATATATATATAACATGTGTCCCAAAGTAGATTACATTAGTCTAGATAATACTGCTGGTAATGCAAAGCAAACGAATTACTTTGAAAATAGTTTGGTGATTGCTGTAAACATTAAATTACGTTATTATACTTAAACAATTTGACTATGCCTAATACTAAAAAAAAAAAAAAAAAATTGTGAATCCTCAGATTACACAGATCCAGGCATGACTTTCATGCCAATATTAACAATAGTCCAAAACATGGCAAGAATGAAATGTCCAAAATCTAATAAATGATCACACAGAATGCAGTCTGTGTATGTGATACCGATTGGGTAATTAGAAGATTAAGTTGTCATATGTCACAAGAATGGATGAATTTCAAAATGACTCTGCTAAGCAAAAGACATTATAAATGGCTACCTATTATGTGATTTCATGCCATGGGAAATATAGAATATGCAAAAATTACACACACACATACATATATGTATATATATATATATATATATATATATATATATATATATATGGACTGATGAACACAGATACGAACTCACATAACTCACATCACATTACTCACATCACAGACTCTCCAGAAAAAGTAGAGCTTATACAAACCAGTCTAGGTAGCTAGTGTGAGATAGGACAGTGCTGTTGCTGAGCTCAGAAATTTTGTGGTTATTTGTAGACTAGTGTCTGTATTTTTTGAATAGTTTCATCTTGTGTGAAAGAATAGTGAGTAAGAGATATTTGCCCTTGCTCAGCTATTGATCAATGGTGTAAAGAGATTGAGAGAAGAGATGACCAAGGAAAGCTTTAGTGTATGTAATTAAAATGACTTTTTCTCCTTAGTACACAAAACTCTAAATAAAGATACGTTCTTTATACTTTTTATTTATAACTGTTTTTGTTTTGCTTTAGGTTTGAAGAATCATGATCAAATGAAGAAGGTAATATATAGTGTTCACTACTTACATTTTTATATTAACCTTTAATTGTTCCTCAGATAATTCATCAAATCAGTGAAAATTTTTATATCCTTCAGTCCAAGAAGATCAAGTTCAGATATGATAGCAGATACATTAAATTGCAGCTAATTAGTCAATAATATTTATAATAGAATCTGAAGAATTCAATTACAAGTAAGAGAAAGTAGAATTATATTTAAAAATGTAGATATCAAAGGTGGTGATAGTTGTCATTAATAAGAAAATATTTTGAACCTAAAACACAAAAATGACTTCCATAAAATACAGTTACTTTCTTCATATCTTATTCGTTATCCCAATACCCAACCATTTGCAGCTCTCAGCGGGGATGCATGCACAGCTTCTAGAAATTACTGTCAAGTTTTTCATATGTCTCTCTCCTTGGGTGTCTTTTTTTTGTCATAGTCACCAGAATCTTGCCTCTTGATGTTTAGTCTTTTAACAGCTTCACAGAACTCCATCTTTACCAAAATTATCTGACTAGGAATCTTAATGGCATTTACAAATTTTGTATTACCATGTAACATAAGCATGGGTATAAGAACTGTCATATTCATAAGTTCAACTTCCACTCATGGTAAGAAGATTGATTATTATATGGTAGAAATCACTGGAGGTTATTTTTAAACGTTGCATGCCATATTGGAATTAAAATAATTGTATATAAAACTTTCCCGGTAAATTTTTCCAGATAAATTTTGGGTGCTTGGTATCACTATCATTTTCCTTGCTCTCAATTATAAATTGTATAAACTTTAGAAGTAACTTACGCTTTTATAACATTTATATTGTTGAAAACAATTTATATGGAGATCATATAAAATATTCACATGTCTTTTAACTAAAGAAGACTGATAAAATGTGTGAAATATTCATTCTACTTTATCTCTATTTTTAACTCCCTGTCTTTCTACTTGAGTGATTTGTTCATCCTCTTCCCTAAGGGGCCAAGAAAATTGTATTTGTAAAGTGCCGAAAAAGGAAACTTACACGGCCTTCAAGTGCAAGCTACATTATTTATCATCAGATCAATGTTCTTGCAGTGTTGCTTGTAAGTAGATATACTGATTTAATCTTAAGATCAGTCAGGTGAGTTTAGTTTGCCTTAGGCAAACGATAAGGAATGTATCTAACTTTCCTAATACTTTAGAAGGCAAGTTTATTGAAGAAAATACTCAGTGTTTCACCTGTCATTAACAAATGTCATTCTTCCTTACTTCATATAATTACATTTAAAAACTTACTTTTAACTGAAATTATACTTTATACAATGACAATACAATTCTGGCAATGAAGAGATTCTTTAGGAAAAGATGCTTTCTTTCTCAGAATGTAAGCTGATTAACTCTGCACCGTTACTCTGAAATGCCTTCTGTGTTGCCTACCTTTCTTGTCAGATGTTTATTTTTATTTCTAATATCAGTAAAATTTTTAATAGTATTAACAACCTGAGATTAAATCTATTCACTTAATGAAAGCATGTGGAAGAAAATCAATAGTATTCATGATCAAGATTAAGAGAATATAAATATAAAATAGCAAATTAGAGAAGATATCAAGGACAAAGCCATCAACCAGGGAGGGTCCATTTTGATGCAAAGAGTACTTGTGATTTTGTGTATTAAGAAAAAGAATTTTTGTTTCTATTTTCTTTTAAACAAAGCATATGACCCAGCATGGCAGTAGTAACACCATAGCTGATGTCAGGCAGACATAAAGAATTTGCTAGGCTCTTTGTTCTGTATATTGGTCTAGTTTTCTATACTTGTACAGATTCCATATTGTGTATTTCATATAGTTGGCTATCTTAATATGAACAGGTCCATCTCCCACTCATGACCCCGTTTTTTAACACCTATATTTTTATATATTAAATAATAACATCAACATGATGATTTTAAAAAAAATAAAATTATACTGTGAATTTGGTTGGGATTCCCTTGACTTTGTGAGTAGTGGAAAATATTTATGATAGTAACTGTTGTACATATCCTTTCAGGTTTTTTAATCTTTTTAAATTTACTTCAGTAATAAATTATATCTTGAGCTATGGGGATAATATGTATGTATTAAAACTAATAAATATATATTGCTATATAATTTGTAGTGTTGGAGTTTGAACTCAGATTCTCCTACTAGTCAAGATATGCTTTTCACTATGCTAAATCTTTTTTTTTCCTGGTGTTTTAAGTAATCTCTTTGTACTATCTGCATATAATAACAATGCTATTTTTCCCATATAATCCTTGGTTTTGTTTATTTTATGTTTTTCTCATTGCACTAGTTACAAGCTACATTGTTGAGTAGAACTAATGAATGAGCCATCACTAGACATTTCTGATATCACTAGTATATCATCATATATTTCATTGTCTGATATGAGTAATTTATGATTTTGCAGATACAATCTATACAGTTACAGGAGTTATTTGTGTCAACAAAGTGGACTCCTAGTGATTTCCAAGGGAATATTCTTTGTAATATTAATGTTATCATTACTTATCTATATTTAAGTGTATAGTAGGCTGAGTGACTCACTTCTAATTAACAGAATACAGTAGACATAATGTGCTAAAGCTTGGAAGTAAGACCAACAATGTCAATTTTGCTTACTTTTATGATTTTTCCTTTGGGATGTCAGCTACGACAGTGTGCAGTAGTTCATAAACAGATATACATGGTGAGGAGCAAAGGTCTCTAGAGAATTATCAGAGAGGAGACTCTCAAAATCCATGATTCTTTAAGGAAGGGATCTCTAGTCCTGTGGTACCTGCCACTTTATAATCTTCCAAGAGATTAAGCTACCTGGTTGTGTGACTTCAGCTTCTTGACCACTGAGAACCATGTGATAAAGTAAATGTATCTTATTGTAAGTTGAAAATTTATCTTATCAAAGCAAATGTATCTTATTGTAAGTTGAAAATTTAGGAGAAAATTTGTGGAGTAGCAATGATCAGAATAGATGAAAATTTCTTTTTTTTCTACATTTGAATTATATGTAATAATACTAAGCTTTTAATTTCTTTTTCTAATCTACATCTATTGAATTCATAGTTTATAATATTGACATTGCTAGAGTAATAATACATACAGAATATACATCAATATATTATAATTTTCTGAATAGGACTTTTTTAGTACTGTAAATAACCTCAAGAAATTAAAAGCTTCTGCACAGTAAAAAATGCTGTCCATTGAATAAACACACCATATAAATAATGTCTTTGCCAGTTATATATCTGACAGAACACTAGTTTTTAGACTTTACAAAAAAACTCAAAAAAACAAACATTCCAATTAAAACGTAATTATAGAACTAAGCAGAAAACTTCACAAAAGAAAAAATAAAGAGCTTTAAAACAGGTTTGGAAGTGTTCAATATTCTTAGCTAATAAAGAAATGCACACCAATGCTCTATCTCACCCCATTTAGAATGCCTAATACCAAAGATACCAAGAACAACAAATGCTGGTATTTGTTGGGAAAGGAGGACTAGTATACACTGTTATTGGAAAGGTAGACTAGTGCATCCAATTTGGAAAACAGTTTGAATGTTTCCCAAAACACTACAAAAAAAAAAAAAAAAAAAAACAAAAAAACCTACCACATGACCCAGCCTTGCCACTCCTACACACTTATACAAAGAACTCCATTTGCTATAATGGTGACACAGAGCTGTACATTCATCCTTATTGTTAACCTATTCTAGGATATAGCTTTAAAATGAAGATATCCTAGATGCCAAACAACAGATAAATGGAAAATAAAGATGTGATGCACATATATAATAGAATATTATGTATTCTATTATATGTATCTATGTATTATTTAACTATAAAGAAAAACATGAAGCATTCAGAAAAATTGATGTAATTAAAAATAAAAATATTCCTTGGAAGGCAACCCAGCACAAAAATGACAAACACTATGTTTTCTTTTTCTTATAACTATTCTAGATTCAACTCTTGACTGTAATGTGCCTACAATGGAGTAATTGAGCAAGGTGCAGAACAACTAAAGAATCCATGTGAGAGATTACCTTAAAGGAAGAAGAGGTATTATAACCTGCATAAAAAGGAAAAGATAGAATGGGAGTAATGTGGGTGGAAAGGTTTAGGCAGTGATAGAGATGGTGGATTGGGACCTTAGAGGAGATGATTTGCAATTGGGAAAGAATAACCAAGATAGGAAAAAAGTATATATATTATATAAATATATAGTATATATATATATACACACATTATATATGAAATTATATATAATTATATACATAATTACACATATATAATTATATATATATATATATATATATATATATATATATATATATATATATATTATGAAATTATATATGCCCTTAGCACAGGGCCACATCAACATGGCCCCAAGCAGCAGCATGGCCCAGAAACATTAACCAAGTGAGGTCATGTTGATGTCCATTTTGCATGCTGCTGCTGAAGGTCACAGCTGAGTCTATGATTCCGGCTGCAGCTGAAGCTGTGTTGATACTGATGTCATATGTTTCCAGTAAGGGTCACATAGATGTTCATGGTCTGTGTTGCCACATGAAGTCCTGTTAATGTAATGCTTTTTAATCCTACATTTTTCTTATTCTTTATAAATATTTTTCATATTCTTTATAAAGCAAGCACACAAATACAGATATCAAGAGATCAACATGGTCTAAACCTTGTTGGGACCTGTACTAGTCCCTGTTGGGGCGCCAAAAATGTTGAGACCATCTCCACTCCGCGCTTGGCAGCCACTGTATCCCGGCCCAAGCTGCCGCTCTGGTCCGAGGGTCGGGGTTCAGCAAGAGAGAGAGTGAGGACGGACTGGAAGAATGGAGACCAGACAGAGTGTGATTCAATCCCATTTATTCTTCAGTCTCTCTTCCTAGTCCAAGTCCCAAGTCTAGCTGTACTCTCTAAAGAGTTTCCTTAAAGAGTATATCTAAAGAGTCTGAGTCTCTACCGTCTGCCTTTGCTTTTTATGTCTCACTTCTAAGCCATGCCTCTAAGTCACACCTATAATCGTGCCCTTAGGTCTTGTCTCTAAATCTTATCTCTACACTTCTAAGTCACACTCTTAAGTTACACACCTTTAATCTCACACACCTTTAATCTCACACACCCAAGGTATCTAAACCAAGATTATCAGAGTGTGCTCAGCTGTTGTAAGCTATTGTAATCCAAGTCTCATGTCAGGGTATATGGCTCAAGATGGCTGCAAAGCTGATAGCCACCTTCTGCTAAAAGTCAGCACCCAACAAAACCTCATTAGCATGAGGAGACCAGGCATTTCTATATTAGCTGGGACAAAGGAGACAGATACAGAGTAGACATAAACAGTATCAACAACAACAAACACCACATAATAACCAACAAATTCAAAATAATAATAAATTTTGAGACTAAATTATTGTTTAAGAAAGAATTCAAAGTAATAAGGAAAGAATGCTCAGACTTGCCAGCAATAAGGAAGATTAAAATTAAAATAGTTAATTTTTTACAAAAAAAAAACCCATACATAATTTCTGCAATGCACTATATATATAGCTACAGAAGAAAGTTTATGGATGCATTGTTGAAAGAAACTAGATTAGGCGATTTGATCATTATTTTTAAATATTACAGTTTTCCATTAAGCAATTCCTCTTCTGCATGAGTGCATACACCAAGTTATTTATTTCACCATTAATTAAAGTAGTCCGAAATTAGGCCTGCATGATTGTCAATGAAATTCTACCCAAAGTTTGGTATCATTAATAAAGTACACATCATTCAAAAGCATATTTGGATGAGAATTAATAATAATAATAGGCAATCATTTATTTTATTTTAAAGAAAAATGAAACAGGAGTATGTACATACATCTTAGAGTCTGTAAATGTACGTATGGACTTTTATCAAACTGCTTTCCCAACAATAGAACCAACTCAGTTTCCTTTAATATATACATAGTCTCATTCTGGGCTTGCTTTCTTTCAGAGGATGCAGGGAACTGATGGTGGAAATTGTCCATATATATGGTAGCTCCCACTGTGTCTCTGAAGCTGAAACTATCAAGGAAGAAGATGCAAATGACTAAGGAATAAGAGAGCTGTCGGCTTCTGTTAGTGGTGGATCATTATATTTGAGAAAGTAAAGTAATGTATTAGCTTTCACTTTCAATTAGAGTTTCCAGTATCTTGGTAGTTTGCAACATAAATCATTCTCAAAAGTTTTCTACATACAGAAAATTTCTCAAGGGACCTCAAGGCAGAAAACAAAATGTAGGATATATGCTAAGAACCTTGTTCAGTTACAAGGATGCTTAAGATGGCACTTCACAAGCAAAGAAGTGTGAAAAAATGGCTAAGTGAATGAAAAAGACTTTGGTATCTAAGTGTTCAAATTATATCTACAAAGCATACTAGAAGTGCCATTATCATAGGTAAAATATACTACCACAACAGTAGGCATGGCTTGCTTAGCCTCTTCCCCCTTTCCAAGTAACATGAGGGCAGACATACATTACAAATAAAGAACCTTTCCACAATGAAAAGAGCTGAAAATACCATTTTCAGAACTCAAGCAGAAGGTATTTGAAGTTCTAAAGCTCATTGCTTCAGGGCACTCTGTCTGGTTCTTTTGGTGAAAGAAAAAAAAGTCTTCATTTTCCTACTGTGAAGAAACACTTTCTGGAGGAATAAGGGAGGTCTCATGAACTGTTTGTATCACTTTTGGACACATGTAAATTAATGGCTAAATAATAAAACTACAAAACATATAAATATATGGCTCATTTTTGAGCTACCCAACATGTAAAGCATGTATAACAATAGAAACATTTTCAAGTGAAGGTTTCTGGTAATTTTTGATCAGAAATTCCTGACTATGAAGAGATAGGAAAATATTTTTCCTAAATGTGTACATTGTTTTTCATGGCACGGCTTAAGTGCACATTAGCCCCCAAACAACACTAACTACCATTTTCATTTCTGTAATAGATTTTCTTATGTTGATTCATCAGCTTGTATGTGCTACACAAGTTTTCTTCTGACAAACTACCTCCCCATCTTCATTATTGTTGCCACAGGTGTTAGGACAAATGTGCTTTGATCTTTTATTGTAGTACATGTTAGGTCAATATTAGCTCAGATTTCAGAGCAGGAGGCTGAGGCTTATTGCAGGGTTGATTTCAGTCATTCTTCCTAAGCAAATCATATTCTTCCAAATAAAATTCATTATCCACCAGGGATAAGAAAACTAGGTAGAATGACCTTTTGACTTGACTCAAGGCATTGATTTAGAAACAAGATGACATACAAATAATTATGAATATATTAATATTCATAAGCCATATATATGTATATATATATATATATATATATATATATATATATATATATATATTCACCTTTTACATACTTGCCAGAGATATAGTGCATACATGGGCCTTCCAATGTACAATGCAGAGGTACAATCATGATTCTCTTTTGGAGAGAAACAAATTGCTTTTGGTTTTTAATTATTCACTTTACATCTTGTTCACTGCTCCCCTCCTAGTCACCTCCTCCAACAATCCTTTTCCCATCCCCCCTTTCCTTCTTATCTGATTGGGTAAGGGACCCCTAGATATCCCCCCACACTGGCATTTCAAGTCCCTGCTAGGCTAGGCACTTCCTCTTCCTATGAGGCCAGAGAAGGCAGCCCAGCTAGAAGAACAAATCCCACATATAGTCAATAGCTTTTGGGATAACCCCTGCTCCAGTTGCTTGGGACCCACATGAAGACCAAGCTGCTCATTTATATATGTGTGGAGAGGCTTATGTTCAGCCCATTTATGTTCTTTGTTTGGTGCTTCAGACAGTGAGATTCCTAGGTGTCTAGGATAGTTGACTCTGTTATTTTTCTGTTGAGTTCCTACCCTCTTTAATGCCCCCCATAATCCTTCCTCCTATTCTTCCATAAGGCTCCCTAAGCTCCATCTACTCTCTGGCTATGGGTGTCTGTATCAGTCTGAGTGAGCTGCTGGGGGGATCCTCTTAGAGGACAACATGTTATAGTCTGCAAGCATACAGTGTCATTAATAGTGTTAGAGACTGGTGCTTGCCCATGGGATGTGTCTCAAGTTGGGCCAGTTAATGGTTGGTTGTTCTCTCAGTACCTGCTCCCTCCCCCAAGCCTGCATTACTTGTAGACAGGACAAATTTTGGGTTGAAAGTTTTGTGTGTGGGCTGAAGTCTCTCTTCCTCTATTGGGGTTCCTTCCTGGCTACAAGAGGTGCCATTTTCAGGTTCCATATTCCCAGTGTTGTGAATCACAGCTAAGGTCAGCCCCGTTGATTCTTGGGTGTCTCCATTATCCTTTATCTCTTATTTTTGTCTCTGTCTGGAGATGCCCCCATCTCCTCATCCATGTCAGTTGCAGATGTCCATTTATTTTCATGGTCATCCTGCCATTTCTCCTGCAAAATGACTAATTTTTAATGAAAGGATAACATCTTTTGGTAAATCTGTCCTTAGAATAGACATGTTTCCTAAATTCTTGACTATTGTATATAACCACCATTGAGTCAAATGTCAGTACCAGTACCGTAGATTTGTTGCAGGCAGGGGAATGAGAGATTCAGGTGATACCAAGTAAACTTCAGGGAGAGAAGGATGGTATTTTTAAACTTTTAGTTTTAATTATTGAGAATATGATTACAAAATTTCCTCCCTTCAAATCCTCTCATGTACCCATTTCTGCTATCCTTCATATTCATGACCTTTTTTATTTCATTGACTGTTTTTATTCATATGTGAATAAACACACATATATTTCTACATCTAACCTGCTCAGTCCATATAATGTATTATTAGACATACAAAGTTCACTTGACTAGAGTAATCATATTAGTGAATATGAATTTAGAGGGGTATCTTCTGATGTTACTTGGAAACACAAACCTCACAACAAAGTTCTTGATTGTCAAGCTTTTACAAATTTTCTGTCCCCCTTTTCACAGTGAGCCTTCAGTATGTAAACCCTTAAAACTTGTATGCCGGTAATATTACATGGACTCAAGAGGTCATATCTGACATATATTTACAAATATGTATCTGAATCCAATAACAAATGATGAATAGAAGGCCGTAAATTTGAAGCACAATGAGTGAAGAGGGTAATATAAAAGGATTTGGAGGGATTAAAGGAAAATGAAAAATATTGTTATTAAAATACAATCCTCAAAGTATGCAAACAGACAAACAACAAAAACCCTGTCTGGGTTGTTACTTCCATTTCTGCCTCCCAGAGTCAGGATACATATTCTCTTCCTACAGCCTTTATAAAAGTAGTAGAGTACAGCATCAGTTTGATGGACTTATCTTCTACCAAACTCCATGTCCAGGAGCCTCTGAAGACCCTTTATTTCCACAAAGTTGCTTTTTCACAACCTTAATTTTTTACTTTGTATTAGTGTATTGTGTAAGAAAGCCTACCATCATGGTTTTTATCTTCTTCCCTTGTGTGAGTGTGTGTGTGTGTGTGTGTGTGTGTGTGTGTGTGTGTGTGTGTGTGTGTTAAGCATATATCTACTATAATTTGGCTTTTATGTGGATGCTAAGATATGAATCCATGTCCTCATCCTTTTGTAGAAAGTCCATATACTTCCTTGCATTAGAGTAGAGCATATCTCTACTCTAATATCAATTCTAATCAGATGTCAATCTCATTGTTATATTCTTACAGTCATGTACCTTGTGTTCCAGTGACCAGCTGTATACATATATAGTTATAGTCTTTTAAGACAGTGAGAGCACTGAAATTTCTTTATCTGATGGCATGTTATGATAAAACATTATGCTTTGCTTGCATGTATACAAGGACACAGGTCTAAACTTGCACTGCATCCATCATCTATGAACCACCATGGTACTTGGTTAACATGATGATATTCTCCGTTACTTTACTTTTATTGTTGGCTTACAGTGAAATCCTACTTAGGGAAAGGAAGTTTACTATGATATAGTATGTTGAGTTGTTCCATCAGTATCCACACATACACATTCACATTCCTAGTGAACCAACATGTAAGTCTTCATAAGTACGTGCTAGGTTTTTCCATGACAAGGTCACCCATAGATGCATTTCTCAAGATGTTTTTCCTATATGAAAAATCACGTTACTTTAAGTTATTTATTTTATTTAAATAAAATACAATTATTTTACTTATTCTATAGTGAAAAAACACTCATAAAATATGCCAATTTTATAGTTAAGTACAAATTATATCCAATGTTATAAAGACATGAGAAAGGTTGGTAAAATTATGAGGTTCTTCTGTTTATATAATGCAAATCTAGATGTTTATTAGATAGAATCAAATACTTAAATATGTCTAAAAGAAATATATTCAAGATCAAGTCAGTGCTATCAAATGAAAGATTTCAAAAGGAGTGAATACTATGTATCTTTTTAGACCATAAGCATCTCTGCATTATATGCAAAGAATGAATTATGTACAGCATTCACAACATCATGTAATTTTTTTCTAGATAATGGAGAGAAGACAGGAGAGAAATAATGAGATTTCGTATTCTGACTTTGTATAGCTCTCTACTTTGGCCATCATAAATGTCATTTAAATTCACATTGAAAAATTAAAAAGAAATACTCTTGAGGATTTGCATTTTAGGACATTAGAGATGAAAATATGTTCTAATAATTCTATAATTAAGCTTCTGAGATCAAAAGAAGTTAGATTTAATAAATAAACTAGGTCAAAGGAAATAAAACTTGATTAGACAGATGGTCATTACTTCCTTTGGCCACACTGTCCCATTACATTTTATTGTGATTTGTGATGGACCTCGGATGAATGACAACAGACCTAAATGTATACGTCATTCAGATTACTAGGATGAATGGACAACTTTGTCAGGATGCATACAGTGACTTCTGTCCAATTCCTCTTCATGCCATAGGAAGCATTAATGAAAGGCTCTTACTAATCTCATCCCTGCTTCTCCTGCATCCCATCATAGGTAATTATATGATTCCCTGAGAATTTTCAGGGCCCAAATTAATGTCACATAGGCAGCAATTTAAATGACTGGCATTGAATGTTGAGTAACGAACCTCTAAATATTTATAACTTCATTTTAGACCTGCTAAAGTTACCTTAATAAGATGTACTTTACTGTGTGACTAAGTTTTACTATGTTGCTCTTGAGATGGAGAGATTTCTCGGAATTATTGGATAGGGCCTTGTGATGGGTACTGTTGATTATAATATAATTTCATTTAAAATGCTATTAATTATACCTCAGGATACATTTCTAAGAAACATTTTAGTTGAGATTAGAGGCTACCCACTATATACCTTATAGATACAATGCCTTGGTATGGTATGGACTTATTACAGAGGAGACAGTGAGCAGAGTTGTAGCATTTATTTCTTCTTCCTGGATTTTTATATAGTGGGGCCAGCCTGCTGCCTCCTGCTCCTACCACCATGCCTTCTCCACAATGATAGCATGCAGTCTGCTCCAACTACTTGCTGAAATAAACCCGAAAGGTTTTATTTTACTCTTAGGTTACGTTTGTTTGACCTTTTGTCACAGCATCTGGATAACTACTAATATGACCACAATGCAACTGAAAGGTCTTCTGTGAACCAATGAGAAAGTTCAGATTTGAGGGAAAAGTGTTAAGATGTTGCCAAGGATGGAAAGATAGGCTTTAAGGCTAAAAGAGGGCCCCTGTAACAAGGAAATGAGGGTGCCATTTTAACTCGGCAAGACAAGGGAACAATTTCTCTCTGCCAATAGAAATACCACCATCTTGACACAGGATCCTAGACTTCTGACCTCTGAGGAGAACAGGTGTTATTATGAGACACCAAGATCATAGGGACTTGTTATATTAAAAATTACTACAATAATGTGGTCCCTATCACTTACATAGTCTACCCTGATTTACTTGTGATCATAATCAAATTTAATCTGATGGTAAATTTTTCATTAAGTTTCTCATATACAATTGTCTTATTTTATAGAGTATTTGAAGGACACTCCAGAAGAAACTTTTAAGATTTAAAGATGCTTCATAACTAATGTCTGCCTGTGCCCTCATATACATATTTGTACCTATCTTCATGTATACATATCAATATATATGAATACACTCGCCCAAAAGTAAACGCACTCAAAAAACACATATATGCACATACAAACTCATACACATAAATACATATTTATACTTATTCTGTTCCATCTGTATTTCATTAACTCAGAATTCATGATGAAAGTTATCATCTTACCATGAATAAAATAATGCATCCATAGAGTTAGAATTGGATCTATTGTTTAAGTATGCTATTCTGTGGGGAATGGAGGTTATACAGGTACTAACTAACTCCAAAGACAACTAATACAATGTTCTCAGACATCTCCTTGATCAATAATAATGTCTAACACTTAACAAAAGTTTTCTACTTTTTTAAACAAGCATCACTTTCTTTTTTTGATTGAAGTGGCTTAAAATGATAAGTGTTTCAGTTTGCAGGATTTGGCAAAGGATGTAAAAAGTAAGCTCCAGTGATTGGTTGCTTTGAACATGGAAGGGTTATATTTTAGCAATACTGACCTTAGAGAAGGGATAGATTGAAGTAACATATACCAACCACAGGCTTTGGAGACTTGTTACTTTTGCAGGTTTACATGGTCATTATTTATTTATTTATTTATTTATTTATTTATTTATTTATTTAGAGCACATAACTCTCTTGATGCTGGTTCTTCATCTGCCATGCAAAATAAATCTGACAGACCCACTATACTCCTCCATGGAATATGGACTCTCATGGGTCATCATGACTGGTCTTCACTTTATGTGTAAGTAACCTTTATGCAGGAATGCCACCAGTTGTCTTTTTCCAAATAAGAACACATGAAAATATAAAACTAAATAATTTTGTGTGAAAACATCTATACCTTCTGACCTCTGACTACCTCGTGCTCTTACATAACCTGCCTGACTCACAGAGGCATATGATTTTGCATCCCTTGGCCTATGTAATCGCAAATAATGTGTCACCAATCTCCTAATATCCCTACATGGTTAAAGTATCATAGAAACAAAAGTTATTTTTTATGTTTTGTATTAATTTCTTTGCAGTCTTCTCTTCACTTGTTGCTTTAATGTTTCCATAAACATTTGTCGAATGGCTGATGTCAACATTGATTTCTTTCTTGTCTCGAAGATGCCCTGACTACAGAAAATAAACATGAAAATCAATGCATGAAAAAAATAAAGGATCCTGTCAGGGGTGGGCTGTAGAATCACAGCATTTTTCTCTTGTACATTTTCTTGAAATAGCTTTGACATTACAGAATACAGAAAAATTCATTATTTTTATAAATGTCACTGTTCTTTTAAAACTTTACCAGGTTTTCTAATGTTGGCCAGTAGATTTTACCACTTGGTTATCAGTCCCTTTAGCATATCAAGTGATTATTATCTTTGTTATTTTTACTTTGTATTATAAATTCACTAAAGTGTTTTTAGAATTATAAAAGTATACTTTATAGTATGTATGTATTGTTAGAAAATATTGTAAGCATATATACACTGGTAAACTATGTAATACAGTATGAACTACAATGTACCTTTAATACTGATAATCCTTCTAAATTGATGCAAAAATGCAGCAGTAGCTTCAATATTAAATTAGCATATTTGATAATTTTGACAAACAGTGCAACAAAGTTTCTAAATGTTTTTTATTAATTTTTTTCATATGGGGCTCTGATGTTGTGTTTCTTATAGCTCTGTTATCTAATTGGTTAGAATACATGTCTTACATATAAAGCAACAATGAGCCTTTATTCTCGAATCACAGAATGAAGCAGAAACCTCATTCTTACAACTACTACATAGAAAATGCAAAATAGTACATAATTTCTGTGTCTCAAAGAATGCCTACAAAAGCCATGTGTGGAATGGAATGACTTTGATGCACAGGTATCAGAACACTAGTTAACCTGTTTGTCATTCATATGCTGTTTGTAGAAAAACCATGAAGCCTTTACTTGGATTCAATGCTCTTTTATCATATTATTGTTTAAAGAACCATTATGGGGCTTAAAATTATTAAAAGGTTTACCTCCTTGCCATGTGTTTTAATTCTGGTCAGTGCTCCTATTGGTCTCTGTACATGTTTGGTGTATGTCTTACCATATTTTTAATTTTCATAAAGATGTACATGAATTTATTTGTGTTTGTCTGAATGTTTGTTTGTGAATGTACTTATAACCCTGTCATAGTGTCAGTGTAGAGACAGAGAAACAACTTATAGGTATTGGTTCTCTCCTTTCACTACATGGCAAACCCAAGTACTGATATTGAAATTAGGTCCTTAGGCTTAACAACAAACATTTTTCTTGGCTTAGTCATCACATTGGCCCTAATGTAAATGATTATCATACATATTTATAAGTCATGCTTCTGCAAGATTTCACCTTCATCTCAGAACTCTCATAAGTTAATGTCCCTATTGTGTTCACCTCTTGTTTTGTGTTATAAAACATCACAATGCTAAAGAAAAATGATAGAAAAGCTGATCTGACCATGAAAATGCAGAAGTCATTTTTATTGTTTACTCCTGGACATCACACCCTGTTTCCTATCCATCTGGATCTCAAGCTCCCAACAGTGCAATATAGTAACTATAAGCTCATAAATGTGAGTTTACCAGGGACTTAAATTTAATCAATTTGCACTCTTCTATTAGTGATAGAAACTTGACAAAGTATAGGTTGTCAAGAGAGGTCTCTGAGTGTGGATGTGACAGTCTGTAAAATTTGATCTGTGACATTTTTACCAGTTCTATTAGTGGAAATGATTATTCTAATCACTGACATTTTCTTCCTGGAGAAGGGTGTCTTCTCTGAGCCACTTCTTTGCTCTTCATTCAATCTCTTCCTAATAACACTAAGACCACTGGGCTGTTCTGAGTGAAGCTTTCTGCCTGCAGAGAAGAGGGCTTCTGATTTTCTCCCAACTGAAAGAAGCTTAGAAGTCAGGGCTTTATCTAATTGGCCATTGCCTGGGAGCTTCAGAAGAATTGTGCCCAGGTGGGTTGCTAGCCCAATTCTGCAGTTATTCATCAGAAGCCCATAATTGTCTCATAGCCATCTAAGACTAATATGTTATTTTGATAATACTTGTGTTATATATTTCATGATTTCTAGGGAAGGAGGTCCAAAGGAGTGGGTAGGCAGTGTGATTTGGAGAAAGTAAAGTTGAAGCATTCGTAACATGTACATTTCTTAGGACTCTGAAATTTATGGGGGGAGAATTAGATGGGTCAAATTACTTTGACAGAACTGAAGCTCTTGTCATACCAAGAAAGGGGCATTCAGTGTTAATGTCACTGCTCTAAAATAACGTTGTTGCTATAGTTACAGTAGCAGAAATTGTTTGCTTTGCCTGAAATGTTTCAGGGGCCAATATTGACACCAACTACTTTTCTGTTATGCAGTTAGCTTTTAACAACTGCAGCCTTGAACTTTAGACCTAAAGCTAGAGGCCACATAGTGTTTTGGTGTTAGGGTTGAACTATACCTTATACCTCTTCTTTTTACAAGTCATTGTTTGTTTTATGAAAATAAAGCTACATTAGGACAGAGCCAAATGGTAAGATGATTTTAAAAAATATTACCTGGTGTCTTAAGTATAGGTTGTTGCAGCTTGACCTTTAAATGAAAAAACAGAATGTGGAACATCTTAGAAATGAGGTTGAGTTTGCAGTGGGACCTTTTAACATACATTGGCAAAAGAAATATCAATAATAACTAAAATACAGTCTTCCTTAAAATATTAGGCATATCCACTGAAATGGGTACAAAGCAGCAGGACCTCTCAATTCTGCCTGAACAGAAGTATGCTGGTCAGTGTGTACATTCAATAGCCAAACTCCAAGGCTATCTAGGAGGAGTAATATGGGCCAGAGGATTCTGTGACCTACATTTAGGATATGGCAAACACTAAGGCAGATGGCTTTGGATTTCTGTGACTTGCACGTACACTCAAAATTCACACCTTAGAGCATGGCCTGTCATTAATTGGATTTCACATTGATTAATTATATAATCTATCATAATGGCATTGTGTTTCAAGACCCTAATTAAATAGTGCTTGAAGGAACATGTGGCAGGAATGTTGATTCTCCTTAACACTCTCAGGCATAAGCTTGGGAGACATGAAATAGAAGATTGAAATGAGTAGACCTCTGAGAATAATACTTAAACTAAAGCAAATGTTTGGTTTATACAGCAGTGTAGTACAGAAACAGAGGAATGAAATGATAATAGGCTGAGAAATTTGAATATACACAAAGGAAAGTGAAATGTATCTTTATTAATGCCCAAGGACTTTGAAATGTTTTCCTGTTAATTTTCTAAATTTAAAAAAGGTGGAAATGGCTCTTTTACTTTCAGTTTGATGGCCTCTAATTGCCCACTACAAACTAATGTCACAAGCATACATTCCAGAGAACAACCATGAACTGACAGCATACGAACAATGCCCACATCAAGGCTTCCTGTGTCTGTCTTTCTTAATTGGCACAGTACTTAGTCCCTGTTATCACCAGATCCTGGTGCCACATATCCATATTCATTGCAGAGACTTCAGGATGAAACTTCACAGAACAAGTAAAAATATATTAAAGCCTTGAAAATCTTTGAAATACTATCTGACAAAAATGTGAATAAATTTAAAGAGCCACCCTTGCAACTATCAATTTGAACTTTAAATTAACCCAGAAAAAAAATTGACCTTGAACTTAATATCAAGTGAGTTTTCATTTTTTAGAGGATTTAATCACAAGAGGAAAATGATTCTGACGTGGAATCATTTATTTTCTCGTATATTGTACTTCAGTATCTTTTATGAAGTCAGTTTAGCTCATTAGAGGTTTTCTAATGGGCTATACTGAAGGATATGACTAGGAAAAAATAGAAGGATCAGTACCAGAGTGTACAAATGGCATTTTCAGTACTCAATGGGCTTGTAACTAACATATGGATCATAGCAGTATATCTCATGCCTGTTTGTCTCTTAAAAGCTTTCATAAATATTGTGGTTATAATGGTTTAAACATAATGTAAAATCTTAATATCTCAAATTATACATTAATATTATCAATAGATAAAAATATATTCTGATTAAGCCTTTTAGAGTTTGAGTTCTTGGGAACTAAATAGGATTAGATGAGATACTAAAATAAACCCCATCCTTGGCTCTTAAGAAAACATGAAGAGACTAGGTCTGTACTTATTATTTTGTCCTGATTTGATGTAGTCCTTGGGCCTCTTCCAAAAGCATTCACTGTGGTGTTTAAAATTCTACATTGTGAAAACATGAGTCCAGATCAACCCTTTTATATTACCCCTTATATATTATCCTCCCTCAAATACTTCATTTTGGCAACAAAAAAATATAAATCAATACGTAAGAAAACATTGTTTCATTGTATGTTTCCTGCTTCTCTGTACCAGTAGACTGAACTACCATCCTTCATCATAGCCTTTATAGCTGAACATAATAGAATTCAAAAAAAATTTTCTGGACTTTTTAAAGGATAGTCATTCTTACGTATCATGATTATATTTAAGTCAAAGAGATCTATTAATAAAAGACATGAATTCTGTCTCTTCTTTCACATATATACCAACCTTATTAGTGAGAAATGCAAATTTTACAGCAAATTTGGTTCTTGCCCTCTTAGGGGCATTTATTGCCATCAGAGAACCTGTCATCTGGATTGTTTGGGGTCTATATTAAATGTAGTAGCTGAAGGGTCCCTGTCTTTGGAAGAAGTGTTTTGACTGAATAGTGAAGTACATAACAAGATGGATGTAGGTAACTATACTGAATTATGACCCCTAACTCAATTGATTCTTTCTGTCAGATTTATTTAATCCTTTTTGGGCAAAAGATAAAGAGTGTCTAAGGGTAATAGATTCACCATGGAGGAAGCTGTACATCATTTGGAACTATATTATTAATGACTTTGTCTATTGGAGACATGTCAGTACAAAGCCACTACAGAACATAAAACTAGGAAATGAAAACCTCAACTGATAATTTTATATAATAGCCTGAGATTAATGATCAAGTACTTTAAAAAATTTATAAAAATGGGATATACTTGATTAAGAATAATCAAGCTACAGTCCACAGACTCAGAGAGATTAATAACAAGGAGGGGTCTAGGTGGAATGCACGGATGTTCCTGGAAAACAGAAACAGATTTAGATTTTGTAGGTGGACTGAGGATTGAAAAAGGAAAGATCATGTACCAAAGGAGTACTGGGAGAGATGAATGGAATTCTGGGGAAGCATTTGGGGAAAATATAGAAACCTAGATCAGTGGAAACTCCCTGGAATCTGTGAGAATTGCGATCATGAGGTCTCTTAGTAATGGAGAATGTGAAGCACAAGTCAGCTGACTTCTGTAATCAGGCAACAGTCTTATCAGTGGGACTAAAATATCAATTTAGCCACAAAACCTGTGACCTACAATCTATTCTACCTGTTAAATGTGCTGGAGTAATGGTGACACAGAATACATGTGAATGGCCAAACAATGATTGGTTCCAGCTTGAGAGACGAGAGTTAGCCCATGCCTGCCACTGCCTACATGCCATTCCTAATGATATCCTTCTCTACTCATAGGTCTGTGTTTAGCCCAATTTTCATCAGACAGACATCCGGCTACGGGTGGGAGCAGATACAGGGACCTGAGTCCAAACACTAGGTAGAGCCAAGAGAACCTCACAGAAAAGAGGGAAGAAGGATTGCAGGAGCCAAAGAGGTGGATGACATTATGAGCACATGGCCCACAGAATCAACTGAGCAAGATTTATAGGGGATAACAGAATCTGAAGGGACAATCACAGACCCTGAGTGGCATTAAGCTAGGTACTCTGCATGTATATTTTGGTTGTGTAAATTGGTGATCATTTGGACTCCTAACAGTGGGAGTGGGAAGATATCTCTGACTCTTTTGCTGGTGCTTGGAACCCTCTTTCCCCTACTGGTTTTCCTTGGTAAGCCTTTATTATATGAAGGTCAGTGCCTAGTCTTATTGTAATTTATTATTCTGTGTTCAGTTGATATCCTTGGGAGGCCTACTTTTTTTTCTTTCTTTCCAGTTTTGTTTTTTGTTTTTTGAAGAGAAATATATGTGGGAGGGAAGAGGTATGGGAAGGATATGGGAAAAGTGTAGGGAAGAAAAACTATGGTAAGGATGTAATGTATCCACAACAAAAATTAGAGTGCTTTGATAGCATGTGTTTTTTAAGTAGAAAGTTATATATAAAGTAGGAAGAATATATAAAATATATTCATATTTTAAGAGTAGCTGGCATATTAGTTTAGCAAAAGAATTGCTTTTGATAAGTTATCTGACCCCAATCCACAAGATTTAGTATCATCTCTGCTGCATGGGGCTTCTCATATCAGTCTAATAAATGTAGTAAGAATAACACTGCAGTGTTTGCCATACAAAGGAAGCTGAAACTAAATTCTCTTCAAGAATAAGGCCTATTGAAATGAAAAGGTCAAAAGCTTTGATGTGAACGGGGAACATGAGACAGAAGCAATATAAAATATAGGGACCTAAACATAACGGGGTCCTAAAGAACAGGAGAAGCATTCCTTTAAGTCTTGAGAGGGTCGTCATTAAGTGTGAGAATATGAAAAAGAGGGAAGAGTGTGAGAGATAATAACTAAAAAGAAATAGTGGCAGACTGAGTGGGGTTCTCTTCTGAAGACAGTAGCCTTCGTTACCAAACCAAATCCTGTAAAGTCTCCCTGAGCAGTTTTGCACAAATGTCCAAACAGTGTAAAGGAATGACTTTTATAACGTTTTTAGGGATGGCAGGAAGTTTAACATCAAGTGATTTAGTTCAGTATAGTGTACTTCACAGGGAGCAAGGAAGAATCAGGTACCATAAATTGGGAGCTGTCAAGTCGCAGAATAGATCATTCTTTAACTGTGTCTCAGAGAATGCTGCAACAGATGTGACCTGATTCAAGCTATGGGATCTGGCCTAAAGGTGCTGCAAAGAAATGCTATCCAGTTGGTTCAGATGTTTGCTTAAAGATTGAAAAAGGAGTTCATTTCCCACAGGAATGGGCTATCTTTGGCATTCTTATAACTATGAGTAGGTCCATCCAAAGAACTTCCCCAGTATATATCAGTTCACTGTTAAAATTTAGGTCATTGGATTTGTTAATAATAAAAAGAAGAGTGATTGACATCATATCATAGCCCTGTAATTCTATTTGACAAACTGGGGTAATGAAAGAGGACTTTGATTTGGGGGTCAAACTAGGCTACAAAGAGGCTTGAGATTTTTAAGAAACAGAAGGTATCAAATACTCTTTAAAAAGAGATGGAGGTTAAATACAGTACAAAGATTGAAAATGTACAGCTAAATATTTCTACAAATCTTCCTCCTTCCCAAATGAATGATCCTTGGTATGATCCAAGGTTAGATAACTCCTTATATCAAAAAGTTGACAGCCATTACATTTTCACTGAAAAGGCATTGCACTTCCTGTTGTTTTGAAGTACAAAAATATCCTTCAGTGTGCATCCAAGTCAGAAACTAAATCTATCAGATAAATTTCAGTTTCTGCAATATGCCAAGCTTTCAGTTATCAATTTGATAAGGTATGGGTGAGTTTTTAAGTTTGATTTTAATAATTGATCTTTAAGCTTAAAACAGAGCAAAAAATCCTAAATGTAGGTGGTTTGATGTTCTCTTCAGATACACCTCTCTCCAAACAAAAAATGATTGATTTGCCTAAGTCTACAATTACAGGGTTCACAAATACATGTTTTATTAAAATAGGATACTGGCAAAGACACAATCAACCTTACAAATTCTCTCAGTATGTGTCATAAAACAATATTAGCAAACTTAACAGGAAATAACAAACATTTTTCAACTCACTTTTAATATTGAACATTTTAGAAAAATTTAATACCAACATAAATACTTTTTAAAAACTTTTATTTATTTTGCATATTTATTTATGTGTCAGTGTTCCTGTGTGTTGTTGATGCAGCCATTTCACAGTTTACTTAGGTCATAGGACAACTTTTAGCATTCAATTCTTTCTTTTTATCCTGTGATTTCTAAGGATAAAACACAGATCACCAGGTTTGGCAGAAGTTGCCTTCCCTTGCCAAGTTATGTTGAAAGCCATAAATATCATATTCACCTCTAATGACCACACTGATATGTTAAGTATTGATGTAGTTTTTTAAATTTAGTAATCCACAAAATAATTTCTTAGCATTTAAACATTCATATTAGAACAATAATTTTAAAAACCTTGACAAATGTAATAAAAATCTTCTCAAGATATTCACAAAAGCAACAATTTGTAGACACTGTTTAATCAAAGAAAATTGAGAATCACCAAATAACATGTCAAATCTGTACCATTTCTTAAGTCATCAGAGTTGATTACTAACATGAAGAATAAGACTTTATAGCATTTTTACTCATGGCAGTAGTATGTAATGAGTGAAAATAAGAAAGCGTATAAAAGATGTCAGTGTTTCAAAGCCAGGCTATAAACAAAATACTAAAAGGCTTACAACCCTTCAACTTACATGCTAATTAGCATGATTTGCCATCCTTTAGCAAATGAAGCCAGGGTTTAAATGTGTTGAACCATTGAGTAGGATGGAAAATTTAAGAGGAAATATCAGTGAACTACAAAATCTGGGTGCTTAAATTAAATATGATTTAAAAAATACTTAAGCAAACACTTAGTTTTCTATTCAGCTGTGCCTCTTATAAATCAATTTTACACACCAATTTTCCATAAACATCTATGGTCAAGTGATAAATTTGGGGAATTAAGCAAAGTCCAGTTCATCTAACTATTTACTCCACAAAGGTAGAATGAGTCCTGTGTGTGCTGGATCAGCACAGACTTGTTCCTGGAACTCAGTCTTACTGATTTCCTCTGTTTGTTAGGCCTACATCACAACTCAAGTATTAGCCAATAAGCTTTACCTAAAGACTGATGAATAATGAATACTAAGAAATAGGTTACATAGGATTAAGCTCTACAGGCTGGAGAGATTCGGGGGTTAAAAACACTGAATGCTTTTCCAGAGGTTCTGAGTTCAATTCCCAGCAACCAAATGGTGATTCACATCAGCTGTAATGGATCTGAAGACAGCTACAGTGTACTCATATACATAAAATTAAGAATAAGAAAAAGAATAAGAATAAGAATAAGAATAAGAATAAGAATAAGAATAAGAATAAGAATAAGAATAAGAATAAGAATAAGAATAAGGTTAAGTTCTTTAAGTTGAGGACCAAATATGCTTCCATGGAAATGGTGAAAATCTGTGCGAAACAAAGCCCATAGTATACACAAGGAAATAGCAGCCTAATCACATGACTGCTGAATAAATCTTATCAGAGGCATTTTCTGGTTTCTACAATGGTATGTTATGGGAGACCCAACCTTAAGGACATTCAAATACCATTTTTTTTCATTAATTAATGTATTTATTCAAGTTATATCCAGATTGCAATCCTCATTCTCCTTCCAGTTCTCCCTCCCATCCCTTTCTTCCTTTCGTGTCTGAGAAGGGGCAGGATCCACAGGCTGAAAACAGAATCAGGGTAAGCCCTCACTCAAGTTGTTAGTGGACCAGCATGAAGAACAAGCTGCATATGTGCTATATATGTGTGGAGGTGGGCCTATGTCCAAGCTTTGTATCCTCTTTGGTCTCTTTTAGCCCCTAAGGTTCCAGGTATGTTGATGACACTATTGGACTTCTTATGAAGTCTCTATCCCATTAGAGTCCCTCAATCCTTCCCCCAACTCTTCCACAAGATTTCCTGAGCTTGTCTAATGTTTGGCTGTGGGTCTCTGCATATGTATCAGTTAACTATTGGGTGGAGCCTCTCAGAGGACAGTTATACTATATATTCCTGTTTGCAAGCATAACAAAATGTCTATCATTAACAGTGTCTGGGATTGGTTCTTGCCCATGGGATAGATTTCAAGTTGGGGCAGACATTGGTTGGACATTCCCTCAGTCTCTGAGATATCTTTGTTCCTGCACTTTTTGTAGACAGGACTATTTTGAGGTTGAAGGTTTTGTGGGTGGATTGTTGTCCTGATCATTCCACTAGGAGTCCTACCTGGCTACAGGAGGTAGTCACTTCAGGCTTCACATCTGCAATCTCTAGGAGTCTCAGCTAGAATCACCCTCAGAAACTGTCTGGAACCTTTCACATGCAAGGTTTCAGGCAGATCCTAAAGATAGCTTCTACCCCTCGCTCTCCAGGTCTGCTTTGCCAGTTCTCCCTACATCTGATTTCCCTGTCCCTTCCCCCTTTCTCTCCCCATTCCCTCTAACATCCAGTTTGCTCCTTCCCTCTACCTCCAATGACAATTTTACTTCCCCTTCTGAGTGATGGTCAAGCATTCTTTTTTGGGCACTTATTACTTAGCTTCTCTGGCCTGTGATTATAGCATGGGTATCTTGATCTTTATGGCTAATATATACTTATAAGTGAATACATATTATGCATGCCCTTTTCAGTCTAGATTATCTCACTCAGAATGATATTTTCTAGTTCCATCCATTTTCCTGCAAAATTCAGATGTCCTTGTTTTTAATAGCTGAATGGTATTCCATTGTGTAAATGAACATGATTTTCTGTATTCATTTTTAGGTTGAGGGATGAGTAATTTCCAGTTTCTTGTTATTATAAAAGCTGCTATGAACATATTGAAACAAGTGTCCTTATGGGATGGAAGAGCAACTTTTGGGTATTTGCCTATGAATAGTATAGCTGGGCCTTGTAGTAGAGATATTCTCAGTTTTCTGAGTAACTCTCAAATTGATTTACAGAGTAGTTGTACAAATTTGCATGCCCATCAGCAATAGAGTGCTCCCTTTGTTCCACATCCTGCCCACCATATTTTGACACTTGAGATTTTGATGTTAGCCTTTTTGATGAGTGGAAAGTGGAATGTCAGATGTTTTGATTTGTATGTCACAAATAACTAAGGAAATTGAACATTTCTTTAAGTGCTCTCAGCCATTAGAGATTCCTCTGTTGAGAATTCTCTGTTTAGCTCTGCACTACATTTTTAAATTTGGTTATTTGATTAGCTGGTGTCTAAGTTTATTATATATCTTGGATATTAGCACTCTCTCGGATGTAGAGTTAATGAAGATCTTTTCCTGAACTGTAGGCTGTAGTTATGTCCTATTGACAGTGTCCTTCGCTTTATTGAACCTAGTGCTTGAGCTATTGGTATTTTGTTCAAAAAGTTGTCTCCTGTCCCAATATGCTTGGAATTTTCATCACTTTCTCTTCTATTAGACTTAATGTATCCAATTTTATGTTGAAGTCTTTGATCAACTTGGACCTGAATTTTGTGCAGGGTGATAAATATAGTTTTATTTGAATTTTTCTGCATGCAGTCATCCAGTTAGACCAGCATCATTTATTGAAGATGCTTTATTTTTTTCATTGCATGATTTAAATATCAAAGGCTCTTATATAAATACTTCGGTCTTGATGCATATTCTATGATGGGTAAGGAAGGCATTCTTTTCAGAATGCCCTAAGATAGGCTCTGTTTTGTTCATGAAAAAGGGGGAGAGGCTGAAAGCTTTTGGGGCTGCTTGGCAAGAATCTGACATGGGCCAAGGACAAGAAAATGGGCTGCTTGGCAGGTTTAGTACATTGGCCAAGGTCAACGAAGTAGGCTTCAGGCAAAAATCTGACATTAGGCTAGAACCAAGATGTAATTTCACGTAGGAATCTAAATATTAGGCTAGAACAAGGAAGTAGCCTTCAGACATGAAAATGACTTTGGGCTAGGATGGGGAAGTTTGGTCATCCTGATAAGCCTTTAGAAACAGTGATTACATTGGGGTGTTCACAGAATTTTGTTTATTGCCTTGCTTGTTTTTTGACAATTCATGTTGTTTGTCTTGCTTGTTCCTTGACTATTTGCATCTATTATATTGCTAGTCCCTCAGCCTAGAACTGACTTGCATGTAATTAAAATGGTATGAAAGCAAAAAAGAGGAGGGAAGATGGGATAAGGAGGTTCTAGGAAAGGGAAATGAGGAAAGGAGATGACATCTGAAATGTAAATCTATAAAATATCCAAGAAAAAAAAGAAAAAAATTATTGAATTGTCTTGAACAACTATTTATACGCTGTATTTTTCCAGAGGTTTGACTGATTGCTCCTAACTTCTTTACCTAAATGAGGTTTGCTATGATATTTTCTGTTATATAACTGCTTCCAGTAATGAAAGGATTCTTGTTGTTTTGTTTGGTTTGGTTTTCCACATCATAATGTAGTTTTTGCTCTTCTAAAACTTGTTTATTTTACTTCCAGTTATAGCATGTCTGGTCAGTCTGTTTACAATTCTAATTACCATACATTTTGAAGCAGGGTCAGGTTCATGAAATATTTGGGCAATGCATACATTCAATTCTCCCACCTTTGAAGTTTTATGTCATTTCAGATGCAATCTGTAAATCATTATTTTCTATCTCTTTTATTTTTTTTTCTGGATAAATCATCTCCTTTGATCAGTCTGGAAGCAAATTTTTATATTTGCCAAAAATTTGTTTATAATTTAATTTTCATGGAATAAAGAAGACATTAAAATAATCACCTTAAGTCATATTTACATGAATTCATAAACTCTACATTTTGCCACTATCTTGATGTAGCATCCTTGTTTGGGGTCCAGGTTTACAATTGTAAATTCTAATCTCTTTCATGTTTTTAGTTCCTTGAAGTTATAATAATGTTCACACTTCTGTGTAACTCTTTTCTCTAAGCTATCTGTCATTTCTGGGTCTTAAAACAATTTCTAAATAACTTCTGCCATTCCAATTTGATATCCAAAGTTAAAATTACTAGATTATTTGTAAGTAAAAAAATACTTTTGTTAATAAGCTCTATATCTGGACTTTGTATTTCCAGGTTTTAGGCTTCTTATTAAAAGTACTGAAATAAAAGCCCATACATTATAAAGCAGTCAGGGAACTCTCTTTACAGCAAAACAATAGAAAAGATCAGAATACCCTACAAAAGAGCAGCCTCGTGAATGAAGATTCTCACTGACCTGTGTGGGCTCTCTTTCTGTGAGATCTAAAAGAAGGAAAGACTTGTTAATAATTGACATGCATAGTCTGCATGATTCTGTATTGATAGACATATTAGCTCATATACGCATTTTTTTCATCCTTTCTTCTGCCTTCCCAAAATATACCTGGTTTTAATTAATTGGAAATTCAAATTTCCTCACAGGTAAATAGAAGATGTATCCCTTGAAGTTTATTTAGAAGATACAGGTTTCATATCAATATATGTTCCCCTAACATATTTAGGTTTATGTGGCGTTTATATGCTTTATACATGGTTATTCTGGAATATATTTCAATAGAAACTAAGTATGATCCTTGCTGGGTAAAAAAAAAAAAACATATTCTATTTTTTAAGAAACAGGTAGACATGAATCACAATGCAATCTTGCTGTGGATATTGTTTGAGAGGTATGTTTGTAGATGTAGAATATAAACACGCAAAGGAACTAGTTTCTTACAAATACATGGACATAACTTAAACCAATTAGAGTCACAGGATGCATAGGTTTTGAGCATACTGTTTCAGTGCAAGAGCTATTAGTTCATACTTGTTGTTGCCCTGTTGTGTCCAGAGATAATGTTTTCTCATAGATATTTACTACCTCAGGATCATTTACAATTTCTATTGCATCTTCTACAGTGATCTCTAAGTCTCAGAGATTTGTGACAATATTCTGTTTTTAAAGCTAATCTTGTATACATCCTCTTCATGAGGCTTAAACATGCAATCATTTTCTGTCTCATTTAGCATGCAAAGATAATAATAATATGTTTCCAACATGTCCAGTAGCTTCATGTGCATGGTTGCAAATTTACTCACAGTTTTATCTCACATAAATTTTAAATAAGACACTTTTAGATACCACTTTAATAAATGTATCAGAAAGGGGCCACAGAACTCTCAGATAACACTCCATCCTGCTTCTAAAATAAGAATTCAACTTTAAGTAAAGTTGTCAGCTTAACTTTATAGCCTCAGTTTATCTGTTCTAGTCTGACTTTTAAGAAATTTACTGCACATTCTTGGCTCTGTCTTTCCATAATGGCAGAGCTTCAAATGTGGCTGCCCTTCATCACCTGAAATAATTTGTCTACATCTTCACCCTATGGCTTTAATAAATTTCCTTCAATTGTGAAAGTTTCAGAATTCAAGGTCATCTCAAATCTCATCTTAAAGGAACTCTCAGATAGTTTCAGAGGTTCATTTAATCTTTCTTATAGATCTTCTGAAAAAACAGGTGTCTTGGATACACTCAGTTTTTATTGTTCTTCATATTTTAATAAAGTCCCAAGAAAATGGATTTTATGTCACTGGGTTTTCTGTGGTCTTCAAGTTTATCTTGTTTTTCTGTAATAGACATTCACATTCCAAATAATTCTGAGAACATGTAAAAATTCTGAGTTGAATTTCTCCTTCTCACTATTTTTATTATTCTAAATGGATCAATGCTATTTCTTCTTGCACTGTAATAATTGTTTCATTAATAATATTCTTAATTTTTCTTCAATGTCACATCATTTGGTTTATATTATGATGAAGGGATTATTTTTCATTAGTTCTTTAAGAGTTTTATAAAGTGTTTTAATTATACCTATGCCTCAACTCTTCCTCACTTCATCCTCTTCCCTACTCACCAAATATTATGTCATTAACAACAAATGCTTCAATGCCAGTTCATGCTCGTATATATTATTGGATGTGTTGTCTTCCTCTGTAACATGGTTGACTTATCAGGGGCTGTTTTGCTCTTAGACAAAACTATACCATGCTCTCCCAGAAGCAGACCAATAGATCTACTTCTCATGGCACTTCATGGCCAATTCTCATTCTCATGAGAATTGAAGAAGGTCAATTTGGTATTTACATAGGTTTTGTACATACTGTTTCAATGCAACGGCTATCAGTTCATATCTGTTGCTGCCCTGTTGTACCCAGAAGATAATGTTTACTTGTAGACATTTAGAACCCCAGGATTATTTACTATGTCTATTGCATCTTTTACAATGATCTCTAAGCCTTGAAGACTTGTGACTAAACTTGTATATGTCCATGTCAAGCTGTAAACTAGTTGCTTTAACTACTAGTGGAGAAAATTGTAATAGTTCAATAATACACATACATACACATACACACACAGGCACACACATACACACACACACACACACACAGAGAGAGAGAGAGAGAGAGAGAGAGAGAGAGAGAGAGAGAGAGAGAGAGAGAGAGAGAGAATGAGAATGCAGGAACTCAATGACGTGGGACATTTAAAAGAGTAAAATTTAAAGAGTATAGAGGTGCTTAATAGACATGGGAGAGATGGAAATGAAGTACACAAGATAAAAATCTGTATTGATAACATATAAATCATCATAGAGGTTCAATGTACAGCTAACGAACCACACTAAACCATAGTATTGTATTTTATGATAAGATTGTAAATGAGGGATCCAAGATCTGTAAAGCATATGTCAATTTACTTGAAGGCAGTATCTGCATTCAAACAGGTAGCAAACTTTATGCATTGTATATTAAGAATATAGAATAAAAATAATGTCTCACATCACCAAAAGAGCTGTCTCTGTGTGTGGGGGGGGAGGTGTCGGGGGATGGAAAAAAATAAGACAAGTAAAAGATGACATAAATGAGTTCTTCCTATTTTGCCTTTTAGATAGATCATCATCACATGAGACTTAAATTCTATTTATTCAGACATGGTAAATTGATAATACAGAAAAACAGGAGAGATTTTAAAAACTTAATTGTAATCCTCAACATTTAAAAAAATCATTAACATGCATGTATACTTCTTCAGAATCACTATTAAAGACCAATTAATTATATACCATTTTAAACTTCTCATTTATCTTTGTTACTACGAATGAATGTTTCATTTTATACAACATCTTATGAGACCTTAATGAGTATATTTTGGCATTAAATTAGAGTTTTGAAAACAGTAATATATAAACCAAATATAAATAGGATTTATTTTTTCCTATATTTTCATCATATGTTACATTTTTGCCCCACATGAGGCACACTCTTCTGATTTCTTCTCTTGTTTGATTTGGGGGGTGTGTGGTTTTGTGTTTGTGTGTGTGTGTGTGTGTGTGTGTGTGTGTGTGTATGTGTGTATGTGTGTGTGTGTGTTTGTGTGTGACAATATACATAATATTCATTTACAGCTATTGCCCTTGGCTTTTGTTATGAATGCTCTAGATATTGCAATACATGTACTTTTTTATTTTACTTTCCCACTCATTCTATGTCATGGTATGATAAATGTAAATATACATGTCACACAAACTGTATCAAATATGTTTAGATATGTTTTAAACTTTCAATCTTATATTTTAACAGATATTTACTACTTTTTGTCCCCATTGAAAGTTTCAGAGTCATGTTGATGGCACAGAGAGTGAATTTTTCAAGTTATTTCTCTCATCTAAGAATTCCTTTTTCCACATTTCATACAGAAAGACCATTTTCTCTACATAAAATACTCTGAACTGACACTATTCTCCTTAAGTGCTATAATGATACTGATCCACATTCTTCCAGTCAGGTGTTTCTGTTGACAAACTCACAATCGCTGTATTTTGTCACTTTATTTAGTTGCTTTTGAGAGGGTATTTTCTACTCTCAAGTTTCAACACTTGGATTTCTGTAGATCTAGGTGTAATTTTTGTTGACCTCATCCACTTGGTCTTGATGAGTTTAAAAATAGTAACATATACTTTAAAAACCACAAGTTGAGTAGGTAGGGATGGAGGGGTAAAAAGAATTGATGAGAAAGTGAATATAATCAACAGTGCTTTAAAAGAGACTCAAAGAGCTAGTAAAAATCATGAAAATTAATTATAATCCATTTGAAGTTCTGTAGAGTGCTTTGATCATGTGGTCAAATTTAAAGATATCTTTTTTGTTTTTTAAAATATTGTCCAATTTTACTACTTGATAGGTATTACTGGGAGTCACTTTCAATGACTTTATCTACATTTTTTTTTTTTAGAAATGTGCTTCCAAATGACTTGTATGTTATAGTCATGATTCTGATGATTCTGGTGCACCCTAAGTGTCATCTATGCTTAATGTATACCAGTGGTTTTGTTATCTTTAGGTGAAATGCACAATTTAAAGTTTATATTGAATATTACATGTTTTACATGCTTTGTTTTCATCATTTTATAATGATGAAGTTTATAACTGATAACATATATTTCTCATAGTACAATTTATTTCACTTTAAGGCAGGTGTGACTAAGAGGTTCTGCTAATTTGAGGAGCTATGTATGGTTGTTATTGCATGGCAAGGATAAGGGCATAGGAAACATGAAGTATTCTTTTGACAGAGAAGTATATTATACACCTCTACAACTAGAAAAGGAGCTGATGACCACTTTATTCAGTAGCAAACTGTAATGCACAGGGTTTTACTAAACACTTTCAGAACCTGTTAGTTTCTGTTACAAAGCACATCTGTCTGGCAACCTCAGCCTGTACACTGGCAGTTCATCAGTTCACTAGTTGTAGAACATTTCCTAATGGGATTGTTTTTATCTTGGAAGATAAAAGTATTCTTTATTTAATTTACATTGCTGGCCATTCTAAATAAACTTATTTCTAACAATTTAAAATAAGACTGAGTTATAAACAACAGCATGCTAGATCATAAGAAATGTAATGAATTATATAAATTCAACAAACTTATCTGGGATACAGTAATTTAATCACAATATAATAATACTAAGTTTAAATTTCTTAAAACCACTGGCTTGTCATTAAATCTCAATAAAGAAGGTATAGTCATTGCTTAACTTCCCGCTCCAAGTTCTCCAAAGAGATGGTAAATATATATGTTAGTGTTCTTTGTTGTTGTTGCTGCTTTATTTATTATTCTCTCATATGTCACATCCCAACTGAAGTTTCCCCTATATCTGCTTTTCCCAGTGATTCCACCCACCTCCCCAATCCTCCAGATTCATCCTCCTCCATTCTCCCTATCCCCAAAAAAGCATGCCTTCTAGGGATACCACCTGAACACAGCATCTAAAGTTTCAATAGGACTAGACACAAAGCCTCATATTAAGGCTGGACGAGGCAACCCAGTAAGAGGAAAAGTGTCACAGGAACATATTGTCATTTGCTCTAATGTTTGTATTATATTATTTGGGTCCCCAAAATTGCATGAAAATCTGCATGTAAGATACTGAGGGTCCCTGCCCCAGTTGTTTTTGATTGGCAAATGAAAGTGCTGGTGGCCAGTGACTAGACAGAGAGAGAGAGAGGCAGGACTTTTAGCATTCCCCAGTAAGGAACTGAGGGAGGAGGAGAGGATAGTCAGGTTAACTGGGAAGAAGGAGACCGCAGGCCAGAGAGATGCAGAAGAGCAAGCATTGCCATCATGTAAGAGTTAGACATGAGGGCTGAAGGTCTGTGTCTAGGGCAACAAAGATGGAATATAGATTTTAGTAATAACTCAGTAATATCTAAATCGTGATGATTTAGAAGTGGCCCAATCATTGAGCTATTAAAGGCATATTAAGATATAATGGCTCTGTGAATGTGTGTGTGTGTGTGTGTGTGTGTGTGTGTGTGTGTGTGTGTATTTCATTCTGAAACCCAGAACATTTGGGATGGGTATTGAGGAATGTGCTGCCATTGCCACCAGATAATTTGAGTAGAGTTATTTGGGTAGAGGTACAGATGATGCCCAACGTTTTACTCACTATTAAAACTTAATCAGAAATTCCAAAATGGAAAACACGTGCCATGACATAAGATTAGAAGGTGGGGAAAATTGGCTTCTTAGTAAAGATGTGTGGATTTGCCCAGGCAATGTGGGTTTGGGATATATATATATATATATATATATATATATGAAAATTGATTTAATTGTTTTTAAGGATAAAAGAGGAGAAATAATGGTGATTGCTTTTAAGGAAATTTGATAAATCTATGCTGTTGCTGGTGGCTGGGTTCTTTGAAAGTTGGCTTTGTAGGAATTCTGGGATTTTTTTAGCCTGGAATATAACAAATTAGTTGCCTGGGATTAAGCTCATACAGTAAAAAGAGTAGAATTAAATTGAAGTCAAATAGGAAATTATAGGAAGTTGAATAGGAAAAGAAGATAAATAGGAAAAATTAGGAAGTTAAATATGAAAGGATATTAATTTCAGAGAAGGAAAAACTTCTGTATACATGGATGAATAAATAAATTGAGGCCTTTGATATTAAAATGTAAGTCAAGGGCCTGGGATAGGTAAAAATACCTTACCCAAACAGATAATAGAAACTTAGGTCTCTGATCTCATTCAGGTCAAGGGCAGGGGATAGTAAGAAAAGCCTTATCTCAGACATAATAGAAACTCAGGCCTTGAGCTATATAATAACAAGGCAGGAGATGGTAAAGGAGCACTGTCTCAACAGATAACAATTGCTTTGAGTTGTTTTAATTATTAAAATGCAGGTGGTTATAAGTTTACTGGTTATGTATTAAAAATCCTCTGTGAGAGAGGTCAAATTAGAGCAGGCAAAAATAGAAAGGAGGCTGCTGATTCATATCAATCCATAACTTTGATGATGTTGGGTTGCTGGACAAAGGACATGCTATTTTGGAAGAAAGGGTCCATATTTATGTTAATAGAAAAGAAGAAAAAGGTTTGGACCCTTTCCAAAGTGATATGGATCAGATATAAAGGGGAAGACCCCATGAAAATCTTGGCTACAAACAGAAAAGAAAAATTTGAGAAGATCAAGAAGGACAGGTAACTTGATTTGCTAACTCCTCCACGTGGGAACAGACCTGCCACTGGCTTAGACATAAAAATGTCTCTAGCCAAAACCTCAGCTACAATTATCCAATAACTCTTGTTGGTTAAGGAATTCTTAAGATTCATCATGCCATCTTTCACATGACATGAATGAAGCTTTATTACAATTGATTATTAATCAAACTAATTCATAAAAAGATGGTTGTCATTTACCAATTGAAACAAGGAGCAACAATTCATCCTTAACTGATCTGTGCCCCTTGCACAATCTATAAAAATATCTTAAGAGTACTTAAATTTCAGTTGTAAGATTCATGTATTGCAGAATGTGCAGTTCTGACAAGATTCATCCCTGGGGACAATGAAATGACCTGCTATTCCAGATCTCAGCTTCCTGAAGCTTTTCCCAGAGACTTGCTACCAGAACAGCTTCAGGAATAGCTCTTAACTCCCATTGACCTTGTTCCATCCAGCCTTTCAGACAAATCCAGTCAGAACTTTAGTCAAGCCCTGAGCCTTCCAATCATAAACAGACTGGATAACAGATGATAAAGCTAGCTTTTTTAAGTCTAACAAATTTTTCCAATTTTCTACCTCTCCTCACCCCTTAAAAATTATATGTATAATATCCATTTCTCCTATTCAGCAGGAAGAAGCCATGAAGAATCATCATCACTATTTCTTAGGTTTGAGTGTCTGGTTAAGGTTATTTTATAAATTATACATAGGTTGTCATTTTAAGTGATAATTTGGAAATAGTCATAATATTGAACAAGGAGGAAACTAAACAGAGAACTTAGACTTTGGGATTTTTGCCTTCCCTTCCCTCTTCTCTATCCTTTCTTTTCTACATAAAAGGAAAGGGGTTAAAGGAAATAAAGGGGATAGAGTAATATATTAGACATTAGATACATGTGATGGATCACTAATTTTGTTCTTAACCAAAGCATTGTATAGCTATTCTTTTAAGTGGGTAGAAATCTTTATAATTTGATGCAAAATTGAAGTTACAATTTCTTATGTTGGTACAGAATTTATCTATTGAAACAGATGTAAGATTTTCATTGGTATAAATCTTTGCATATTGATACAAAATTTAATTTTGTTACTCTTAGATAAGCATTATGTCTATCCAAGTCATTTAAGAATGAAGGCTTAAGCCCAGTCCTTCTAGTAGCTGCTATTACAAACTGTTTAGAATGACTAAGTAATGCAAGTTCAAGGCCAGATATTTTCTGGGTCTTTGAGCTATGATTCTTTTTCTTGTATTCCAATCATTCTTAAGTTTTCATAGTATCCCAGATTTCTGGGAGATCAATGTCTCCATTTCTCTATCATATCTTCTGTATACAAGTTTCTCTCTTCGATTTGTCATATTCTGTGTCAGAAGCGTACCTTTGTGGTTCCTTTACAGATTCTTAAATCTATCATTTCCAGAATTCCTTCACTTTATTGTTTGTTTGTTTGTTTTGTTTTTTGTTTTTGTTTGGTTTTTGTCTCTTTTTATTTCAGGACTTGAACAGGTTTATGCATTTTCTTTCACTGTTTGTGTTTTTCTAGATTTCTTTCACGGATTTAGTTATTTTCTCTTTAATGACTTCTATCTTCATTTTGGCAACTTTACGATCTTTTTCTTGTGCTTCAGCTATTTTTAGGTTGGAATATTCAGGAACTGCTATCATAAGGTAGCTGGTTTCTGGTGGTGCTCTGGCTGTTATTGATCATATTTTATGTTGGTGTCTAGGAATCTAGGATTGGGATGCATATAAATCTATGTACTGATTTCTAGGTTATCATTGTTCAGAAGGTGTGGTTTCCTTGGTATCTGTTTTGTTTCATGTTTTCTAAGAGTTTGGTGGTTGTGTGTTGCCTGATAAAGCATATTCTTTGATAGTTGGGATCACTTGGGGTTCCAGATTATATGTATTGCTGAGATTTACAGCTGATATGTACTAATGAAGATAGGCCAATGGTCTGAAGGAGTTCACAGGAGGGAGGAAATCAGAGTATTCAACCAGGATCCATTTATTTTATCTCTTTGAAAAGGAGGGAGAGAGTGAAGAAGAGTCACCCCAGAATGTGCTATAGTGTTGGTGTGAGACTGGGAGATAGATCTAAAAGACAGGAAGGAGAAGAGGAAGCTCTATAGCCAACCTTGCTGCTTTCTTGGCAGGGTGGTTTGTGTTGGTGGGAAGTGTGTGCTGGAATTGGGGGCTAAGATAAAGCAAGATGTGGGGACAGGGCAGCTAGGAGGGAAAAGTTTGTGGGATTCACAAGAGATATTGGTTAAGAGAGAATGAAGGCTGCTTTGGGGTGTTTTGTTGCAGAGATATGGATGAGACTGAGGGATTGGGTTTACAGAAGAAAAAGGAGTATTAGAGGCCTTCAGTTAGCTTACATGTTTCCCTAGCCTCCTCAGCTTGTGTGTTCTCAGGAAACTCCTACTAGAATTGAAAGTTGGGATGCTGAGATGAGTCAGGGAAGCGTGTTTTCAGTCGAAGATACTGTGAACCATTGGGGATGGGGCCAGAGCGAAAAGGGAGGCTGGAGTAGGTTTTGTGCCACAGAGCTAAAAATGAGACTGGGGGAATTGGATCTGGAGAAGCAGGAGAGAAGTAGATCCACTGTGTGGCCTTTTATGCACATGTGTGTTTCACAAGGAGTAATTGTGCTTTCGTGCTTAAATGTGAGACTAGTAGCTATTTTTGTGTCACAGTGAATAAAAAGTGAAAAAACAGTCTTGTTCTTATTTTAGTAAAGTATGGAAGAGCACCAAAAATCACAGAGAGAGTCAAAGTGTAAAGAAACAGAAGAAAGTGTGGTCCAGGAAATAATATAAGCAGCACACAGTTTCCACCTTGTAACTCCCCAATAATGGAATAGAGAGCAGGAACCTCATCCAAAAGGAAAGGATCAAAGCTAATCACCTCGGGCTTGGGAACTCCAAAACCCAATGCTCACTCTCCACATTGTCTTCCCACAAAGTGTTTCCTAACAAGCAGCATCAGAAGGCATTTGGAGACTTGCAGTATCAGAGCAAAATGTTCCACTTGCCTTCTACACAGGCCAGCAGACTCAAAAGATACTTGCTGGCTTAGAACTTTACCAATCTAAGATGTACACATTGAGGAGTCTCTGGGGCAAGTAAGAGCTATTCAGCCACAATCTGCAAATCTAATGGTGGCCAGAAGTGGATCCTGGCACACAGAGATCAACAAAACTGAACATCTGAACATGGACTGTTCCAGGCTCTGCACCAGTTTGAACAGTCTCCAGATTCAGTTGACAGTTCTTTGCATGTGACAGCTGACAGCTGTAAATATGGCAGAAGGAAGTGGCTCCACTGTCCTGATTTGGTTCCCTTTTTTTTTTTTTTTTTTTTTTTTTTTGAACAACTTGATTTGTTTAATTCTGTTTTTTTTTTCTTTTTGTTTACACATTACATTTTCCTTTGAACATACTTTTACTAGTATTTTACCTTACTGTAAAAATAAATTTTAGTTATTATTGCTCTTATCATTTATTTACATATTCTTTATTGAATAGTCAGTTTTTTGTCCTGCATCTCTTCCCTTTCTTTTAACACTCTTTTCTTGACTTCTGTTTTTAATTTTATGTATGCTAAATTATTTGTTCCTGTTTTTGCCAGTGATTTATTAAATTATTTTATCTTTATTTAGTCAAAAAAAATACTCCAACAATTTCAACTATCTTAGTGTTCAGATTTCAAGGAAGTCATCTAACCATCCTCTGTCTGATTAAATTGTGTGAACTTTATCCTTAGAATTGTTTGAGAATAGATAATTGACTCAGAGCATTTAAAATGTTACATATATACACATTTACATACACATAACTTCATAGCATATTAATTATTTTGCTGTTTTCTATTCTTAAACCAGTGATTATACGAGTTGGTTATAGTTGATTTAAACATATCTATAAACATTTTTCATTTGGTTTTATTTTCTCCTTTTTGAACACAACAGAGCATTGAGACCCTAGTGAGGTGTTCTGTGGGTTTCCTGAGGTAAGAAGGTTACCATGGAACATTTTGAATGCTCCAAGACAATTTTCTATTTATTCTCAAACAATTCTAAGGGTAAAAGTTTACACAATTGAATCAGACAGACTTCCTTGAAATCTGTCTAAAAAAATTTGACAGTGTAGTTTTGTATAGAGTAATTACATTTGTCTTCCTTTAAACCTTGTGGCCAAAGGATAGCAGCTTCCACTGTACATTCTAGAAATGCTTATTGAAATTTTGGCTTATTCATTACTTGTTAATATATTACCTCTTTTGAAAGGATCTGTGCTGTCAACTCTTTTGCTATCCTATTTCAAAATGTATGACATATTTTGCTTCAGTCTCCATTTACAAACATTACTCTTCCAAAATGAAGATTAAGGTTTTAAATATTCATGTTATTCTGTGGTCACTATGCAATAATGAGTATAATAATGTAGTTCCAGTTGCTGTTTAGTATTTTCTTATTTTTATATACATTCTTTTCTTATTGCACAATAATCTTTTTTAAAAATAAAACAATGAAGGCAAATTTTATTTCATGCTCATGAAGCAAAGAGTGAAAATTAGATAAAATGACCGATGGACATTATGCTAAATACTGATGTGTGTGTGTGTGTGTGTGTGTGTGTATTTATTATACTATCAAATATATGTATATAATACATACATAATTTGAAGACATGTGTATATA
The DNA here is from genome assembly GCF_011762505.2 of Arvicanthis niloticus. Classification (NCBI taxonomy): domain Eukaryota; kingdom Metazoa; phylum Chordata; class Mammalia; order Rodentia; family Muridae; genus Arvicanthis; species Arvicanthis niloticus. Next base: position 58,065,885 of record NC_047661.1, read on the forward strand.
TCTAGTTTTATTATCTATTTGTGTATTTATAATCTATTTATCATTAGATAAAACTAGATATAGGGTAGGAAATGTCATCTCATATATTTTACAGAGATTGTTAAATAATGAAAGTAAGCAACATGTTTTGAGTTTCTACATTGCTAAATGATGATTGCGGAGAAGTGTAAGAAAGCCTTAAGCAGGTGATAAGAATTGCAAAGGCCTGGATACAGAACCCAGCAGTTGTGAGAATAAGTTTGTGGTGAGACACAACAAATAAAACATGTTCCTTAAAATACCAAGATTTGAATAATTTAATAGTTTCTATTGTTTTCAGTACTTGAATTAAATACTTTCTAATGCTTAAAAGTTTAAATGCCATTTTTGTTCTTATGCTTAATGTTTCCTTTGCAGTTGAAATAAATATTAAAATCTGCTGATGGATTAGATTTTTTTTTCTTGGCACACATTCATGAATCAACCTGGTTGTTATTCCTCAGGGCAAGCACATTATTTTTTTTTAATGACAGGTACTCATTATTTCACAGTTTAAAATTCTCATTAAATTATTTTACATTCTTCTCTATCTATTAGTTATCTGTTACACAGAACTGCAGACCTAGTTGCAATGGTATTCATGTTCATAGCCCCCATTTATTTTTATTAAATTATTTCTAGAAGGGAAACTTTTCTTAATTCATTAACAACTTATGCTCCCCCTTTCTAATTCATAGCCATATGGATTATCTATTGGTCCCAAATACCAAGAAAAAAAAAGAATAATTGAATTTTAGTGTAAATGCACATTAGAAAATATGAGTGCAAGATGAAGTAACACTTTTATTACTAAGAAATATGATTCTTTTTCATTTGAGATTTTTTTTTAAAGCTCTTATTCATGTAACATAACTGTAACGCTTAGGCTTATTTCGTTGTCCACGATGTGGAAAGGTTTTCATTGATTTTTTTACTTTCAGTTTTACAAGCCTTTAAATGCGTAATGAGTGTGTGTGTGTGTGTGTGTATGTGTACATATGTGTGTCTATGTATGTGTATATGTATACCAGTGTATGCATATACATGTGTGTGCCAGTGTGTACATGAGTGTGTAGAGGTGTGTGTGCGTGTGAATGTGTGTGTACACATTCATGTCTGTGAGTGTGGGCACATGAAGCACAAGGAAAAAGTACCATTTTGACCCTTACTTTCTTCCTTGCTTCAACCTATTTTTCTTGTTTGTTGAGGCAAATGGCAAACCTAACTCTTGAGCTTCTGCTTCTGATGCCTCTGCTCCCCATCTTCCCATGTGAGCACAGGTACTAAAGGTTCAAGCTACTACATCCATAGGTGAGTTCTCAAACTTTAGGATAGCATGACAAGTGCTTTACCTGCTGATCCATCTCCCTAGCCCCAAGGGACTTCTAATACTGCCATTTCGATGATCTGATATAGCTAAATTACTAGATCTCTCTATCAAATATTAGAATGTTTGTTTTGCAGCATTTTTGTATTTAAAAGTATTATTCTTTCCTTCTTTTTTATTTTTGCTTTTCACACCTCAAACATCAGTTCATTTAAGGTCTTAACTGTGTAGTATGTGCATTTTTCAATCTTGTTGTATACATGTAGTTAACATTTTATCCTATTTTAGGAAGAATTGCCACGTGATGCTATGGTTCCTAAAATAAGAATTTTAGGAGAAAACAAAATGGTTTTTGTGTCTCCTTGAAATTTAATAAGGAAATTCTTTCACAGTTAAATGTTTACCTTTCACGGTTAATGTATTTCTATGATTAAAAGAACCTAAGCATTCCCCTAGAAAACTCTTAGATTGGATAAATACTTTCAAAAATATAGTAATACACAAAATCAACATACAAAAAATTCCATAGTTTTTGTATTTACCAAAAGTGAACATGATGAAATAAAAATGAGCTAAATAATCCCAGAATACAATATCGTAGTTAGAGTTACTATTACTATTATGTAACATGTGATCAACTTGGGGAGGAAAGGGTTTCTTTAGTTTACAATTCCACTTCCCATTGTAGGATCAAAGGAGATCTTAACAGGATAACTAACAGGCCAGGAACCTGGAGGCAGGAACTGATGCAGAGACCATGGATGAGTACTGCTTACTGGCTTGCTCAACCTCCTTTATTTTTTCTTTATTTTTTATTGATTATTTTATTTATTTACATTTGAAATGTCATTCGCCTTCTCAGTTTTCCCTCAACAAGCCTCCATCCCCTCCTTCTTCTCCCTTACCTCTATGAAGGTGCTACCCCACCCACCCATCCATTCCTGCCTCAGCGCCCTAGCATTCGACTATCCTGGGCCATAAAGCCTCCACAGGACCAAGTGGCTCCTTTACCAGTGATGTCAGATAAGGCAGTCCTCTACTACATAGCCAGCTGGAGCTTTAAGCACACCCTGTATACTCTTTGGTTGATGGTTTAGTCCTTGGGAGCTCTGGAGGGTCTGGTTGTTTGATATTGTTGTTCCTCCTATGAGGTTGCAAACCCCTTCAGCTCCTACAGTCTTTGCCCTAACTTCCCCATTAGGGCCCCTGTGCTCAGTCCAATGTTTGGCTGTGTACACCCACCTCTGTATTTGTCAGGCTCTAGCAGAGCCTCTCAGGTTTCTGTCAACAAGCACTTCTTGGCACCAGCAATGGTGTCTGGGTTTGGTGTCAGTAGATGGGATGGATCCCTAGGTGGGGCAGTCTCTGGATGGTCTTTCCATCAGTTTCAGCTCTTCTCTTCGTCCCTGAATTTCCTTTTGAATAAAAGTAGAAAATGTATATGCTAAGGTTTATAAACATGCATTTAAATTTATTATTCCTCTTTATAATGTTTTCATACTCTATATAATGTTATTTTTAAAAAAACCAATTTGTTATCCATTAAAAACATACAAAGACCCATTCTCAGCTTCCTTTCTTATAGAACCTAGGATGACCAGCCCAGGGATGGCAGCACTCACAATAGACTGAGCCCTCCCCCGTCAATAACTAATTAGGAAAATATTCTACACTTGGATCTTAAGGAGGCATTTTCTTTGTTGAGGTTCCCTCCTTTCAGATGACTCTAGTTTGTCAACTTGACATACAAGTAGTCAGGACACACAGCTCATAAACTTGAAGCAATCCTGTATAGGTTGGCTGAAGACTGGCAGAAGTGAGTTAACTGCATACACAGGAGTGGTACTGAAAAATATATCCCAGTGATCAACCACGTGGGAGAGCAAGACTCCATGCATTAATGACAAACTGAGGAAAAGGTCAAGTATTCAAACATTCAAAATGCTTATCTCAGATGATTATTTACCACAGTTCACTTAGTGGGCTAGTAATTAAATGCAAACAGTTTGAATATAATAATTCTTATAGAAATATATTTAAGTTTTACCACTATGACAGACATTAGTAAATTTTGTGATAAATCTGGTGTATTTCACAAATAAAATAACAGGGATGGGAAGAAGTCTGCTAAAAGAAAATGTGGTTAGGTGGTGAAATCAGCAATACTATAGAATAAAATTTAAATTTCTTATCTTAATATTGCACAAGTCAGACTAATAAATGAGTATGTGCCCAGAAATATGTCTACATTTCTATATCTACATTTGTGTTTATGAATTCTTCCATAAAACTTCCTCAAATCATACAGGAAACATGTCAGTTTTATTTTGATGTGTTGCAAGAGGAACAAAAATTAAGAAATACAGACCACCACTATTTTTTTTTACCTTTAAATAGAAATGAAATTTTATTTGAAGAGTAATTACCTTTTAGAGGAGGATTTAAAATGGCAAATTTTAGTGCTCCCTCAGCCATGGCCATATAAAGAGAGTGTCGACTTCTGTAAAAAGCTGCAAAGTGATGCAAAGGCAGGTGCATAAGCCTGGAAGATTGCTGGGTTTCATTGTGGAAGCAAAGTCTTTGTTTATTATTATACTAGAAAATAGCTACTTCACATATATGGATTAAAATTAAATTATGTCTTCAATGTACCCATTCCTCTTAAATCCTGCTTCTATTTAATATGGAATAACATTCTGAAGGCTTGCAGCTGAATAAAAGTGAAAAGGGATATTTCTTATATGTAACAAAAATGAAATTAAGCCTGACTTTTTTCATATAAGAGACAGTGTCTATTTAGAAAAACAGAATATGTTATGTACTCCATGTCCAGAAAATTATTTCAAGTAATGAGTTAAGTAGACTGATAAAAGTGATAAAGATTATGGGCTACTTATTACTAAAATTATCAGTAGAAGGCAACATCATCTGCACTGTAATATATAGAAGGAAGGAGAAGAGAAAGCAAAAATTTCTTTACTAAGATTGAACCAGATAAATGCTATCTTTGTAGGAGCAGCACCTTTAAACTGGCCTAAAGTTAATAGGGATGTGAGTCCACGGATTGACTTGTCATTGAAGTCTAGGAAAGAGAGGCAGAATGCTCAGTTTTCTCTCTTTTTTTTTCTCACTCCCATGTTCTTTTCTTCTTTCTTTTGAGTACTTCATAACTGATTCCCATTGGTAAATTTGTGACGAATATGAACCATGATATAAACAGAAGGGCACTGTTTGTCTCTCATGTGCAAGACCTGGATTCAATCTCCAGTACCTGAGAATAAGAGAAGAAGAAAGATAACTGGTTAACCCAGAAAAATCAAATCCAAATCAAAAGGACTCAATATTCCTTTTATTAGAATAAAAGGAATATTATACATTTTAAGTGTTCTACTATAACACAGGGTGACATGGATTTGAGAAGTCTGAAATATAAGAGCAGATTTTTCTGTGATCACTTCTGCCTTTTGTCCTACGTGTTTGAGTGAATGTGTTCAGAAGACATTTCCTTCACTCACAGCATAGGAACTGCATTGATTGAGTCTGCCATTGCTACAATGCCAAGTGTTGACACTCTCTGCAGAGTAGAATGGCTAGAGGTCTTTGACCAGCTACTAAGCTTTCTGTGATTCATCAGAAGTGATGTGTCTCAGAATGTTAGTAACTAATTTGCAGTACTAACTTGCTAAAGGCAAGATGAATACGGTGGTCATTATAGATGGCAATGTAGTAGCAGACATCAAAATAGTTTTGCTTGAAAAAAAAATAGTGATTTGTTTCCTCTTTAAGAAGTATCTTGCTACACTGTAAGATGTTTATATTCAAGAATTGTAGCTTAGATACAATTTTCATTTACCACTGGGTAAGAAAAAAGGGAATATGATATATCAGTGAGGGAGATATACAAATATAGTTATTCAACTGGAATTTATTTCACAAAATTTAAAATACCATTTGTTTACCATCAAGAACAAAAGCTGGGCCAGTCATTTGGTTCTGAGGTCAGGGACCCCTATAAAAGAGTTAGGGGAAAGATTGAAGTTGCTGATGGTGATGGCAACCCCATAGAAAGACCAACAATATCAACAAATCTGGACCTCTTGGAGTTCCTAGAGACTAAGCCACCAACCAAAGAGCATACTTGGGCTGGGCCATGGTACCCAGCACATATGTAGCAGAGGATTTCCTTGTCTGGACTCAGTGGGAGAGGATGAGTGCCTAGTCCTGTAGAGACTTGATGCCCCAGGCAAGGGGGATATGAAGGGAAGGGAAGGGAAGGGAAGGGAAGGGAAGGGAAGGGGAGGGAAGGGAAGGGTAGACGGGAGAGCAAACTCTCAGAAGCAAAGGGGATGAGGTGAAAAACTCTTGCAGGGGGACTGGGAATGGAGGCAACATTTGTAATGTAAATAAATAAAACAATTAAAACAACAACAACAAAAATGCCTTATTTCTCACTATACTCCTAGTGTGTCGTGAACATGTGTTCTTTATATCTATGGTATAAACACAGTATGACATGAAATAGCATCAAATCTGTTTCCAATTCCCATGACATGAGGGTTATTACAGTTAAAATGCCACGAAAATGCAGAGATCTTTTTAATACCACATTTTTAGAAGATTATAGCTATAGTTATGGTGATAATGGATGGCTGGTTTCTAGCATATATTTTTCCAACTTGTCTGTTTGACTGATGCATAACATTGATGCACTATGAAGAGCAAGAGTGGATTATTATGAATTACATTAAGTGTGATTGTAACCTTAGGAAGTGATCAGATTTGACTTTGCATCTGAAACAAATCAACCTATCTTTTGCAATCTGAAATACAGTAGAATATCCAGTGACTCATCCTCATAGTGTTAATAAATACCAGCAGAAATTGACTGCCACTTACATTATTAAGCATACTTGTTTGAATTTCTTAACTATATCAAATATACAACCCAAAGACACTGACTTCAAAGGGTCTCCATGAAAGGGAGATTTTTTTTTGTTCTGGTTTACTTGATATCTTTGCCAATAATAACAAATAAAATAATAGAAGTTATATCAGGAATTATGAAAAATGTCATGCCAGAGAGTAGAAAATAAATCTTATAAAAAATGAGTCAAGTGCTACCATGACACCATTTCGACCTGAAATGTTGAAGACATGCTACTGTTGTGTGATGCATCTAACAAAATTATAGTTCTTCATGGCTGTGCTCATAAATTACAAGTTTGAATAAAAATTTCAGTAGGCAGAATTTTGAGTAAAACTCTGAAATTTTAAGTAAATGCTGATATATTTGTAGATCTGAGTGGATTAATGAGTGTGTAGTAAGTAGTAAATGACTTGCAGAAAACACAACATGTAAATTTGAAATAATTATTTTCACTGGATAAATATAGGAATAGAATCTTTAAGTTGACATTGAATATAAGCCATTTCCATCATTTACGATTAGCCAAGGAGAAGCAGAAGATGAGCTTTCTAATGAGAAAAATAAAAATTTGTACTATATAAATATCATTTATTAGTTTTTCTAAATGACTATATTTTGAATCATTGATAGACAAAGTGTCAATGCTAGCAGAAATTCAACTTACTAAACAATACCTTGTGTTTCATATGTGACTGGCCAGGGGTGGGTGAGTACTGCTAAGCACACATTCAGCTGACACAGTGCCCTTGGATATAGCAGCATCTCCAGGGAACTATTCGTCTGCAGCAGTTTGCCCATTGTAAGAACTTCCACCTTGAAGGGAGTTTTTTTACTTATCCTGCATATATATTTAGCATCTCATTTCAATTCATTCTTGCATGTTTGCAGAAGGATTGTAAACTACATTGCTTGTAAACAAATAACACATTTTATATAAGATGAAGTTGAGCAAAGGGTATCCTTATAGAACTGAATGCACACACCATATTTAGGCTTGTTTTGAAAGAGCTGACTTAGTTGACTAGTGAATGGCCACATAGTTATCTAGTGTCACCAAGATGTACACAGGATTTGCTCATCATATAACTGGAATTTGACTTTCTGACCAACACAACCTCATTTATATCATCTCCTAACAACTATGTACTATTTTTTTCAATGACTAGGTATGGCTTTTATATTCTATGAATAAATGAGTTTATGTACTGTACTATTTCTCTTTGGTTTTCTGACTTACTTTACATAATACCTTTAAGGTCATTCACGTTGTTGCAAATGTCGGAATTTTCTTCTGCTTCTTATTTTAATATATTTAAAGACTATTAAATATTCATAAAGATTAAAAAAACAGCCTTTCTTTATGCCCTTTGTATGTCAGGAAGCAGCAATACAATTCCATTTCCAGTTTATTTCATGCCTAAGGATTTCTGAATCAGTCTTGCTATACTAGCTTTTCTTACTTATTAGCAAGTCCATTTTTAATTCATTGGTTAGAGAGAGTATATATCCACATTTTCCATAAAGAGTACATAGGGCAAAAGGGTCAGTTTCTCTCAGAGTTGGCTTATCATGCTGTTGAAGGAGAATCATGTCACTGCCAGGCTTACCACTCTTACTGAATGGTCAAAATCCCAGAGAAAGAACTATGGAATATATACCCATCTAAAGTTTCTTTCTTTGATGTGCCTAAGCAATATTCCATCATACATATACTCTCTAATTTACAATGAAGATATGTCCCAATACATCCACTGTTAGGTTAAAATACTAAAAGATGAGATTCTTCTTTATGCATAAAAGCAATGAAGTACACTATGGATTACAATTTGTTTTATTTAGTGAGAAAGTGGGAAAGAGCCTTGAACTCCTTGGTACAGGAGGAAATTTCCTAAACAGAACTCCAAAGGCTCAGGCTCTAAGATCAAGAATTAATTAATGGGACCTGATGAAACTGGAAAGCTTCTGTAAGGGCAAAAACAAATCAGCAACTGACAGATTGGGGGGGGGGGGAAACAAGTAATAAACAAAACAAAACAAAAAACCTTCACTAACCACACATTTGATAAAGAGCTAAAATACAAAATATATAAAGAACTCAAGAAGCTAACCACCAATAAACCATACAACCCAATCAAAAAAATGAGGTATAGAACTAAACAGAGAATTCTCAATAGAGGAATGTTGAATGGCTGAGAAGCACTTAAAGAAATATTTAAAGTCCTTAGTGATCATGATAATGTAAATCAAAACTACCTTGAGATTTCACCTTACACCAATCAGAAAGGCTAAGATCAAAAGCTAAGGTGATAGCACATGTTGGAGCACATGTGGAGACAGAGGAACACTTCTCCATTGACTGGTGGTATGGCAAACTGGTACAACCACTCTGAAAATCAATCTGGAGCCTCCTCAGAAAACTGGAAATAGATTTATATATTCTTTAACTCTTATTTTCAGAGTCCTTTCCCATAGGAAAGGCTATCCCTTAGCCTTAAGGGATGTCTTGAAGGTCACACTATTATCATCTTGCTGTGGAACATCAGACATATTCTTGCTTCCTGGAATTGTTGTTCTAATTATCATGAAGTCATTAATCTTGGCAGGAAAAAAATCCCTGAAGGAGGCACATGAAGAAAATATTATTATACGAGCAAGCCTTATACATACAGCAACTGTCAGCACTCAAGTATACCCATGCTCTGCTGTCTCTGTTCTGGGGATAAGAACCTTGTCACACTGTCTCTTTTGTGGCCAGGCCAGATCTGGCAATCATATCATTTGCAAATAATGATACTTTGACTTCTTCTTTTCCAATTTGTGTCTCATTGATCTGTTGCTTTATTGCTCTAGCTAGAATTTCAAATTCTATATTGAATAAATATGGAGAAAATGAACAACCTTGTCTTGTTCATGGCTTTAGTAAAGTTGTTTTGAGTTTCTACACACACATATGTACACATATATATGTGTGTACACACACATACACACAAACACACACACACACACACACACACACACATATGTTCCCTAATAGCTCCAGGACTTTTATCATAAACAGGTGTTGGATTTTGACAAAGGTTTTTTCAACATCTAATGAGATAAGAGTCACATTTTTTTCAGTTTCTTCATATGGTAGATTTCATTTACTCTTTCTGTATGTTGAATATCTGAATCTCTGGGATGAGTCCAATTTGATTATAATGAGTTATTATTTATTTCTTTCAGATTTACCAACATTGTGGAGCACTGATTTTTTAAAGTATGTCTTTATATTTCTCTATATTTCCTTGGTGTCTTTCATTATATTTTCCTCGTTGTATCTGATTTTATTAATTTCGATATACTCTGTTTTGGTGTTGCTTTGAATAAAGTTTGTTTGCCTTGTTTATTCTCTCAAAGAGTCAACTTTATTTAATTGATTCTTTGTATTATTCTTTTTGTTTCTATGTTATTGATTTCAGCCTTCAATTTGATTATTTCCTGCCATCTACTCCTCTTGTCTGAGCTTTTACCTCTTTGTTCTAGAGCTTTTCAAATGTTAAGTTGCTAGTATGAGATTTTTCCAGATTTTTGGTTTTATTTGTTTCTTTGTTATGTTGTGTTATTATGTATACACTTAGTGCTATGCACATTCCTCTTTGTGCCACTTCCATTGTGTCCCATAAGAATGTATATATTTTGAGTTTTCCTCTTAGTACTGCTTTTATTGTGTCCCAAAGTTTAGTATACTTACCTTTTCCCAAACCTTTAGCTTGATTTAATATCTATCCTTGGTGTTATCCAAGGCATGTTACTGGGATGCACCAGAAAAAAATTCCTGTTCTAGGTTCAATTGCATCAGCCTGTGTCTTTTTTATTGAGGAACTGAGATCAATGATTTTGATAGACCCCTGGGTTTTTTTGTTTGTTTGTTTGGTTGGTTGGTTTGGTTTGGTTTGGTTTGGTTTGGTTGCTTGGTTGTCTGTGTGTGTATTTTGCTTCCTTTGGTTTTACAGGTGTGAGATTATTTATTTCCTGTGTTTTCATGAGTGTAGTTAAAATTTCCTTGATTTGGAGTTTTCCATCCATTGCCTTCTGTCAGGCTAAATATGTAGATGCATAATTGTTGTGGATAGCCTTGGTCTTGTATTTTGATGCTAATTCCCCTTTCCTGGGAGGAGCTGCAGAGGAGGAGTGAATCAGAACACAGGTGACTTCTTGTGAACCTTCTGTCCACCTTAATTTGTAAATTAAAGGCTAGAGCCAGTGATTGGACAGTAGAAGAGGAGGTGGAGTGAAAAACGGTTTTGGGGGAGGGGAGAGAGAGAAAGATGAAGGAGGAGGAAAAGGTAGAAGGACAATGGAGAAGAAGCACGTGGCCTGAAAAACCACAAGTTATAAGGGATCTCATAGCTGGGGAATAGAGTAGTGTAATGGTAAATCTCCCCAATCTAGGTGTACAGTTTATATTCATAATTATTGAGTTGTATTTTCTTTGACCAGTCTTATTTGAGTTCGAGATTTACCACAATATATAATATTTGTTTGATTTTATCATGTGTTATTTTATTCTCTCCATCTATGGTAATTGAAACTTTTGCAGGGTATAGATATCCAGTCTGGCACCAGATTTCTGTAGAGCCTGCAGCACATCTGTCCAGGCCCTTCTGAATTTTAGAGTCTCTACTGAAAAGTCAGGAGTGTCTTTTTATGTTACTTGGTATTTTTTCTTTTTATCCACTTTTATATTTTGATAATAATGTGGCCAGGTCATGTTCTACTTGAGGGCAATGATATACAGCTGGGTAGCTATTTGCAGGTCTAGAGCTTGGGTGATATGATTAATGACAAGAAGTACTTTGACCTGCTTATAAAATGTGGTCCTTTGCCACTGCAGTCTGACTTAGTGTGGCCATTTGAAGAAGCCTTAAGATCTCTTTTGGGTTGGATGTTCTGCCCAGTGCCAAAGTTCTTGTTACTATTCTTAAACAAAGGATTGACCACCATTTTGTGTTCTGTTTCTTCTTGACAATGGAGGCCAGGACCACCATTGTCCCCTTGGCCTTCTTTTCTGTGGTCATCTTGCTTGGCTGGAAGAACTTGATTGATTTCTGGGTTTGTTTTCGTTGGTCTGCTATTTTTTCCTAGGTTTCTGTTTTCTCTCTGGATTTTCAGAGGGGCTGAGTTTTGCCTGTTTGAAGGCTGGGGGAAGGATGGCCAGGGAGGGATGCTCTGTGAGACTAAAAGGAGGTGTGGACAGGGGAGAGAGGAGGCTGCATCTGGTGTTCTTTTGCAGTAGTATGGAAGTCCCTGAAGACAGCATCTGGAGAACAAAAACAATGGAGAAGGTCTGGGACTGTCGACTTGATCTTCCAGCACATGTGGCCAGTGGGTAGGGCAGGAAATAAGGAGGGGTGGCAGTATTTGCTGAGTTGGGAGCTGGGACATAGCAATGAGGAGAAAAAAGAGGCCAGGGGCTGTCCTCTGAGGGATCTACAAGAACGTGGACAGGGCAAAGGGCAGGATGGTGTGCTGTTGCAATGCTAGGGACAACAGTTATTGTAGGGTCTTGCTCTGCCGTGTGGTGTCTGTGCTCTAGCAGAATAGTCAGGGTATACTATAACAGATGGGCATCTATTCCACTGCACTTTGACCAAAACCAAGACCCCTTTTACAGCCCTACATCTTATGATTATGTCTTGGAGAACAGAGCAGAGAGAATGAAACAAGTCCTACTTGGTCTTCTGAGAGGTATGACCTATTGAGATTATGTGTTTTTACTACAGATTTGAGTTCTGTGTCTACTGGGACACTAATCTATTAACAGCTATCTTAAAAGGCCCCTACACACTCACATTTATAATATTTAGATATCCTTAGAACTGGAGTTACAGGAAGTTTTGAGTCAACTATGTAACTAATAGTGGATTCCGTGAAATAAATGTGCAATAGTACCTCATGCTTCCAACTGCTAGTCCATCTTTCTGTCCCTAATTGTAATTTTTTAAATTTATGTGTATATGTATGTGTGTGTGTATAAATATGGGCACATGAGCTATTATTTGGGACAGAAAAGAAAATCAGATTTCTTGGAGCTGGACTTAAAGGTAGATGTAAACTTCACATGTGGGTGCTTGGAACTGAATATAGATTATCTGAAAGAGTAGTATAAGTGATTTACTGATGAGCAATCCCCAGACCCCTTGTGTATGTATTACTAGTGATAACACTAATTTGATCTTGGGTTTCTCAGCTTCCAAAACTGTAAGAAAGAAAGTTTTCACTTACATCACAAATCCTGTGATTCTTTGTTTTTTGAAAAAAAAATATAGTATAATGATTTAAATTAAACTTGCATTCTGTTAGATGACTCCTTATTTGTAATGTTTAGATTTATAGACTTTGAACCTTGAGGTGGTACAAATGTCTATGCATCTGATAGAAACTATGCTTTGAATTTTGATTTTTTTACAAGGCTAGCAGTATTTCATGACATAACTCTGTTATACAGCTAGGCCAAGAAAGTTACATAAGCACAATACTTTTCCAATACTGCACAGGGTGCTTTATTGCGAAGCTATGACACTCAGTGGGTTTTCTAAACTTACACATTTTTACAGTATGTTCATCTTACTGTGTGTTTATTGTTACATTATGCCAGGTTGATTTAAAATCTAGTGATATTACACTTTTATTTAGTAGACACTTCAGTATCTTGGATTTTGGTGTCAGTGGGATTGACAATCTAGAAACCAATCTTCTGTGTTAACAAAGGGAAGACTGTGTGTCTGAAATTAAAAAATAACCAGTGACTCAATTCTCAGGATTTCCATTCACTATGATGAATGGTAATGGAAAACACTTTTCAGCAAGAAACAGTGCAAGCACATGAAATATATGATTAAAAGAATCATTCCCACCTTCAGTGGGAAGTGGAAAAAGTATAGACTTTTGTGGGAAATGTGAACAATTGTACATCTATCATTGAAAAAAGATCCTAAAATGAGGAAACAATCTAATCCCACCCACCCAAGTCTAGTTTTGAGGTAGTGTCCCTTACAATATCATTGGTGACTCAACATGTATACATTACCAGAAAGACTCACTGTAGCATAGATGACTATTTTTATGTAATCTTATTTTCTTTACTTATTCACTTACATTCCACTCACTGCCCCTGCCTCCTGGTAACTCTCTCCCCAAATCTTTACCCCATGCCTTCTCCCTTCTTTTCTGTGCAAATGGAGGCACCCCTGGGTATTCTACTCCAGCATTTCAAGTCTCTGTGAGGCTAGGTTCTTCCTCTACCACTGAGATCAGACAAGACAGCCCTAGATTTTAGAATATACCCTAAGTATAGGCAACAGCTTTTGGGATAGCCCCCATTCCAGTTATTTGAGAACCACATGAAGATCAAGCTGCACATCACTACATATGAGCAGGGTCCAGCCTGTGTATGTGCTTTGGATGAATAAAATAGTCATAAGAAGTAGATGGAAGGATGGATCTGGGATAGAGGAGTTATGGGGAAGGGAATGGAGAATTCAGGGTCAAGTTTGGGGAAGGACAGTAGAGATGGCTAGATTACTATGAAAGTAAATAGAAATCTGCAACTGACAGGGGTGAGGAGGTGAAGGGTTTCTTAAGAACAGAGGCTTGGGATAAGTTAGGCACCCAAGAACCTATGAGAACGACTTAAGCTGTGATTCACAGCACTGGAGATTTGGAATCTGAAGAGGCTATGTCCTGTAGCCAGGCAGGAACTCCAGTGGAACAATAGACACCAATCCACCCACCAAACTTTCAAACCCAAATTTATCTTGTCTACAAGTAATATAGGTACAAGAGAAAGAGCAGAGATTTAGGGAATGGCCAACCAATAATTTTCCCAATTTGAGACCTATCTGATGGGCAAGTACCAATCCCTAACACTATTAATGTTACTCTGTTATACTTGTAGACAAGATCATACTGTCCTTTGAGAGGCTCTGCCCAGCAGCTGACACAGACTCTCACAGGCAAACAGTGGATGGACCTTGGATACTCTTATGGGAAAATAAAAGGAAGGATTCTGGGGCCTTAAAGCAGGTAGAGCCTCCACAGGATGGCCAACAGAGTCAACTAACAAGATGATGACTTTTTACAGCTACATCATTGGGGCTCCTTCTGCAGGTTGTAGTTAGCTATACTAGAAAGTCCTCTCTCCCCTAAAGTTTTTAATTATTTTTATAAACTCCCAAAGGAAATTATGAGTCCTTAACTTTCTTATTTTCCCAAGGCTCCTGAGTCTTATAATCCCACCCAGTTTCCTCCTCTTTCCTCCAGGAAAGGATGCTCTAATTTGGAGGAAATAACCACATAAAAATAGTTTCCTCCAACTTCAGATACTTCCAGATACTCCCTCCTCATTCTCAATTATTATCCTTCTTATTTTATTGAGAAAATTAAAAATTACCAACTCTAGGGTACATATTTGCCAAACAAGGACTCATGCAAACAAAGATTGGTTGGAGAGGAGCTGTCAGATGTTTTCTGAAATGATTATTGCCTTGCAATTGAGGTAGATCCATTTGAAAGTAGAGTGTTCATGGAAGTAATCCTGCTATAACAACTTGTATGCCAGTTTTTCATCATGGTATGCCTTCTTCATATTGCAGAAACTGCCTGCTCCCTGTGATGGATTATAAAAAAATGCAGCCAAGGACTGGTTCTGTAGAAATAGAATGTCATTAGGTAGACTCTCAAGGTGGACCTAGTCTCTGCATGGTATGAAAATCAATATCTCCTTGTTGAATAATTTCTACCACAAAAATACAGAGATGATTTCTAAATGGCTGATGAACTAGAGAATACAATTTTCATTCCATAAGATGCATATATGGAATGGCGGAATAAGCATCCTGTGGTGATACTTTTGTAGCCTTTGCTCTGAGTGATAAAATATACAGCCTTATGCCCACAAAAAATTTTACCCACTCAAGGGAATAAATATAAAAAATATATTAGTTTTCTTTCTATTGCTGTGATAAATAGCATGACCAAAAGCAACTGTGGGGAGGAGAGGGTTTATTCATCTTACAGGTTATGAGACATCATGGAAAAAATGCCAAGACAGGAACTTGAAAGGAAAACCACAGAGAACACTGCTTACTGGCTTGCTTCCTATGACTTTTTCAGTTATTTTTCTCATGTAGTTCAGGCCTACCTGCCTATGCATGGTACCACACACACTGGGCTGGGACATCCTATATGAGTTAACCATCAAGAAGTGCCCCCCCCCCAAATAGCTCATAGGCCAATTCCATGGAGGTGATACCTCAGCAGATGTTTACTCTTCTCAGAGTAGTCTACTTTGTGTCAAGTTGACAAAAATTAATTAGAACAACTAAAATAAAATATATATATATCATTACCCTTATTAGACACATATTTGGAAAGGAAAATATAAAAAAAAATTCACAATGAAAGAAAGTTGTATTTTTGGTGTTATTGGTTGTTGTTTTTGTTTGTTTGTTTGTTTGGGGGTTGATTGTTTGTTTTATAGTAGGTAAAATTGGGGCGAATCATACAAGTTAAACCTGGGTTAAAGAACCTTTCCTGGTACTGCCAAGCAGGCACTCTTGGAGAGAATAAGACAATGAAGAGAGTGACTAAACACAAATAAAAATACTCCGAGGCCTTACTTTTAATATCTTGGAAGCTGAAAATGTCGCGCATACAAATGGAGTCCTTAATGCTTGTCTAAAAATAATCAGTAATTGACAAATAATCAGCATCTAAACGTCTTAAATTGGGACATTTTCTTTAAAGAAATGAAAGAGTCTAAGAACATGGCTCAGGAGGCTGCAAGACATGGAGCTAATGGGATCAGTCTGAGTGCCATGGAAGTACACACACTAAAAATATAACCAACCATCCTTGTGAGGTAAATGCTGCCTCACCTGTAGAAGCGTGAGGAAACTCATTCTCCAGTGGACTTGCTCATACATGTCACTGAGGAGAGATAGTTATTGCCAGATGAATTCCTCAGGGATATCAGCAATTATAAGACAAAGAAAAAGGACAGACATTACTGGAAATTCATAATACGAGAGATGTTTTTTGATGCCTAATCAAGATAAGCTGTATCCACAGGAGAACTAAGAGGAAATTAATTGAGCATAGCCCAAGGACTGGTATGGTGCTTTAGTGGTTTGCCATATTTATGATGTAGGACAGTCCAAAAGATCTGAATGATGTGGGCTGTCATGTAAATATGGTTGATTAAGTTTTAAAATAAAGTAAGCAAAGATAGAATGGGCAAGACAACGCAGATAAATGAGTCTCTTTCAGGCAAATATGTCAGGATTTGCACTAAGATGGAATTCCTAAATAAAGATTTGATAGAAAACCAAATTCTTCGCTTGGGACTTCTGAAAGTCTGTAAGGACTGAGAACCACTTTATAGAATATAAATTGGATAAACCATCACAGGTGAAAATTATTAAGCTTGTCCTGGGAGTGGGGACTTATGCCACAAAAATCTATGGTAAGCACACACCCAGTCCCTACCCCTATGATAAAATATACTGGAGTGGTGATTGCTCACCTAGTCCAGGAATCAAACATCAGGGTGCTGGGCCACAAACTCTGTCAGAACCTTGACTGTCAGCTTAGGGGGAAACAAAGATTGCCCTTGCACTGGAACCTGGCTGGAAATTACCCTGCCAAGGTAAGAGTCACATCAACAACAGCACCCCTAGATGAGCATATAATAGCCCATAGAAAATGTGGTTTACCAAAGGCTATGCGTGATAGTCTTCCCTATCTATATTTCAGTACTCAGCATTTTGATGAAAGTTTTGGTGCAAATAATAAGATGTTTTCCTGATGCCTTGTTTTTGTTTTTTTTTTTGTTTTTTTTTTTTTTTTTCCCTTTACTGTCCAAGACAAACTGCATTTGGTGAGAACAGATGATGATGGATCTTTAGAGATATCACCTCCCCTTTATAAAATAAAGTTTCATTATATGATGGTAACCTTTGAGTGTCTTACATATTTGTAAAACCATCTGGAAGGATAATTAAAACAGTAAAGAGTTTGAAGGAAAGCAGCCTACACAGATGGGAAAAGACACTAATAGCCATAAAGTTCAATGAAAATCCCAGTACTGAGTTAGGCTGCATCCCATAAATTGTCGGTCAGGAAGCATTGCAAAATAAATGTTATTGCCACTAATATTGGTTGCATGTAGAAAATAGAGCCAAGTCGCATTGGTTAAGGTTATGAAGGAATCGGGTTGAAGTTGAGCTGGAAACGTGGCCTCTATTAGCTGTCTTTTGAGGAGCTGGAAAGTATCATACAGTCTATTCAGGCTATTTTTCATGTACACTTCTGTCAGTAATGGACTTTATATAATATGATACCAACAGAGGACCAATAAGAAGTACCTACTATGACACAATTGTTATAGCTAGTACTAACTGTATTCTGATTAAATTTAAGGCCTTTGTCACAGAGGGGATCTCTGATCTAGTACTGTAGGCCAGGGTAAAAACCTGTGACTGGGCAGGTTTTAGGCCCCAGCAGAGAAATGACTGCTATTATTCTCATAAAGAGATATGCTATACCTGTCAAATAATCTTTTAAATATTGTGCCTATGGCTGAGAATGGATGACAATTTAGTTATGGGGATAAACTTTGTTTCTTTTTCTTTTTTTCTAGTGAGTAGCCACCACTTATTGCATGGATTAAAACCAGTCAAACTTCAAGGGAGAAACACCTGATACTCAAGCATAATGTCCCAATTCCTTTTCAAAGAAAGAAGAATACAATCATATATCTATATCACTACTACATCTGGCTTATCTATAAACATTAATAGATTCTTCCAAAATTTAATGTCCTCAGAACCCTTAGACCAGTAAATATTAAAATTTGCAAGGCAGATTTTTTATGAAATATGTGGCTAGCTTTAACACATTGCCAAAAATAATTTAAAAACAAAGCTCATGAAATGTCATGGAAGGAGTATTAGATACAATTTAAAAGACATGAGGAAAGAGTAGCCAGTTGTGTAAAGACAGCTAATTTCTCTAACTTGAAATTTACTTATTCCAGTAGGAAGACCTGTAAGACTGAGGAAGCTCAGAAAAGCACCTACCCATAAATACCCCTGTTCTGTATAAAAATACTAAACATTTGTTAGGGATATGGGACTGGCCAATAAAGTTATATATAAGTTGTACAGGAACATCAAAAGATGAAGACTCCATGAGTTATCTTCCTTTTTGTAAATGTTATTTAATCTTTTTTTTTACAGTCCAGATTTGATCTTTGTTCCAATCACCCTCTCACTCTTCTACATCATCCTTCCGTCGTCTCCACAACAAAGTCCCCATACCACAAACGCCCTCAGAGCTCCCCACTCTTCCTTTTTGAATGAGATTGCTCTGTCTGTCTGTCTGTCTCCCTTTCTTTCCCTCCCTTTCTCCCTTTCTCTCTCTCTCTCTCTCTCTCTCTCTCTCTCTCTCTCTCTTTCTCTCTCTCTCTCTCTCTCTCCCTCTCTCTCTGTTTGAGTCACTCATACTCCTGTGAGCAACCTTTACCCATTCTCCTGTCAGTAATTCTAATAAATACACTGGCTGACCAACTATACATAAATGATATTGTTTCTTTAATGATTTCTTGGTGATCCATTTAGGGTATCTTATTCACGTAGCTCCAGGAAAACTCATAACAACTCAGGATAGTTTCTGATTGTGGGGGAGAGTTCAGCCTCTGTAGTTGTTTAGAATCTGGGAGCATAATGAAGAAAACAGGAAGCAGGAGGCAGACAGTGAAGTGGAGGAAGGAGAGGAGGAAATGCGGAGGAAGAGGAGGTGGAAGAAGGCCAGGGTGAGGAAGAAAATGGAGAAGAAGATGGCAAGACTGGGGCAGCTTAAGAGGATGAGGATGTGGAAGACTTAGGAGAATGACCACACCGCAAGAAAGGAAAAGCTAAGGTCAAGGCTTATGTGACCTTGTCACTCTCCACTTTTGGTTTCACATTCTAAACCTGGTCGCCTTCAAGCAGAGAAGCAGGCCACAGGGCACAGAATGGGCAGTGCCACCACAGATGGCCACCACTCGCCACCATGCCACTAATACCACGGTGTGAACTTGCGGGGGTGGGGGGGGGAAGGGGGCGGGAGAAGGACCCAAACTTCCAAGGCCCAACTTTATTTTTCTTAAAAGTACGTTAAAAGAAAAGTTTGCATTTTTATTTACATTTTATAGTTTTGTATATATTGTTCAGGGTCAGCCATTTTTAAGGTGTACTGGCTGGTTTTGTGTCAACTTGACACAAGTTGGAGTTATCACAGAGAAAGGAGCCTCAGTTGAGGAAAGGCCTCCATGAGAATCAGCTGTAAGGCATTTTCTCAATTAGTGATCAAGGGGGGAGGACCCTTTGTGGATGGTGCCATCCATGGACTGGTAGTCTTGGGTTCTATAAGAGAGCAAGCTGAGTAAGCCAGGGAAAGCAAGCCAATAAAAAAACATCCCTCCATGGCCTCTGCATCAGCTCCTGCTTCCTGACCTGCTTGAGTTCCAGTCCTGACTTCCTTTGGTGATGAACAGCAACATGGGAGGGTAAGCTGAATAAACCCTTTCCTCCAAAAACAAAACAAACAAACAAACGAACAAACAAAAAAGAATCTGGGAGCATTCCTACAAGTCCACCTGAAGTCAGTGGCTGGAGAGTTAAAATAAGACTATTCCCTATGTTCCTCCGTGTTTATAGGGTTTTTAAAGGCACAGTCAGTTAACAGTGCATTGAGTAACTTTCATCATTAATATTATTGTCGAAACTGACATGAGAGAAATCAAAGGATTCTGCTCAATGATGTGCTGCTAATGAAAATTGTAGATTCCAATTTTCATAGTGATGTGGCTCTCTCAGAGTAGGAGTCTCCGCACAACACTCAGACATTAACTCAGCAAGTTCTCTTAGAATTATACAACAGGAAAAATAGTGGCCACTCCTCATCATTACTAGTCTCCTGCGAATAGATTTTTTTTAACAAATAACTTTTCAGAATTTTTTAAATTGGTTTTATAAATGATAATGTAACATTTGTAAGAATTTTAAGAATAAACCTGTATCAACAAATGGATTATGTTTGTTTGTTGAGACAGTGTCTTGTTAAATTTAAGCTGCCTTTCCATTAAGAGTAGGCAGCTAATAATAACCTTTTGTTTCTTGTGCTTTCACCTCCCAAGTACACAGATTACCACTTTATCTGGCTTATATACAGGTATTAATAGACTCTGCCAAAATCTAATTCCACCAAAGCCCATAGGCACTTAAATATTAAAATTTGCAAGAGAGTTTTCTATGAAACATTTGGTTAGCCCTAACACGTTGAGAAAAAAATAATCACCTCGGGTTAGAGAATCTACAGAAAAGAATCTAGTGTTAAAAAGCATGGGCCCCTATTAAGTGGTTGGAATATAGGATGAACACCTAGAAGTCACATTTTTCAGGTCAGATCTGGCACCAGCATGATACAACCTTCGAAGGGAGCCAGAAACTCCAGCGGGAACATTTGGTGAGGATTCTGCCAACTGCCTTTATTACCTTGGAACACATCTCAGTTACAGGTATCTCCAGCTCTGTTCTGCAGACACTTCGCGCTCCATCTGTGGCTGATGAATGTGTTTTACTGTGCTATTACAAACTATGGCTTGAGGCACTGCTGTACCGTTCTCCCTACAAATTCAGCTGTGTAAAACATGTTGTATTTCTTGATTCCATATATTCCCACAGCAGAAAGGGTAGTGAGAGAGATGGGAATACTAATTTTTATTGCAATTTGTCATTGGTTTGTTTGTTTCCACAGGAGAGGTATTTCGAATTTTGTACTGCAATGGGTGATAGTAAATGCAGGGGTATAAATTCCTAATAGATTCTATGCTAAACATTTTCAAAAGAAGTTAGAACTACCGTTTATATATTTTAAACTAAATCAAACCTTGCACGGTAACCAGCTAATCACCAAATTTCATTTGAGATAAGGATTAAAGAAGGTTTTTTTACCATTCTAAATTAGGCACTCTCATTTTCTAATTAGATTTATTCTGATTTGATAAACCGATCTGTATAACTTAATACAACTTTTAAATGTTCTTTTACTTTAATAATGAATTTCCAAGATATATTTCAGAAGTAGTTTTAGAATGTGAACTATAATACACCAAGTTTGCATGTTGACTTACAGAGTTCATCCTACGCAGTGGTGTTATAAATGAAGACCATCCTGGGGGATTAACAAAGCAATGTGTAAAGAGATCTTGACGACTGACATTAATTAGAAAATTTTTAACAGTTCAAATCAGTGTATATCATTGTAAAAATGAGTAATTTGGTTATCTTTGTCTTTTATTCTCAGTAAAAATTAATTTAAAGTCTTGTACTGTAGTTGTAGCAGCATATATTTGCTGCAAGTTGGGAGGAGCTAAGGTGGAGTAAGGAGAGGAAGAAGGAGAAAGAAGAGAAGGAACTAGGGAGGAGAGATGTAGGAGCCATAGATGACCACATATGTACCGAGATTGTCCTAGGTAACAACTTATATCTAGGTTAGTTAATTGATTAATACTTCTAATTGTGTGGGCATATTGTTATTTGAGCATTACCAAATATATAAAGCTACTGGATAATCTTTAAACATTAGAGTCTCATTTCTACCGGCTACCACGTGGATGATGGGATGGTCTGGGCTCAGCTCAGCCTTGTGGAGACAGCATGGAAGATTGGCAGAGCCATCTCCCACGTTGGTGTCTCATGCCATGCGTGGCAGGGCCGGTGTCTTTGGCCTTCTGAGCCAGAGGCCTGAGGCAGCGGCCTGAGCTGAGAAGCTGTGAAAATATGCCACCGGGGCTTGTGGCCACAGGCCTTGTCCGTTATGTGATGGCAGCTGATTAAGAACAAACAAGATCAGGTGCTGCAGTTTTAAGTATCTCCTGCAACATGTAGTCTTTATGCTCTCCCCATGCACAAGACTAAAGGGAAAACCTTTTAGCCTCTCTGGCAATATTGTTTGTTTTGCTCTCTCTTGTAAGTTTTATTATGACAAATCTGGATTACCAATTTTAAAATGTTATACTCAAGCCTCACTGATCCTGTTTTATCCAGAGTTGAAGAACTAGGATTTATTAGCTAATTATCAACTTCTTTGTTATTAAATTGATAAGGCCAGATTACTGTATATAATACTCATTCTCTTATAAAACAGTTCTCTGATTTTCTTTCATAACTGACATAGAAATTGAGTAAATATATCTGGCATCTATTTTTATTTTAGCTCAATACACAATTGTGGCATAGTAACTATGAATTATATAGTGAAGTTTAGTAAGGTTTGATTGTATAGGTAGAATGTTATTTGAATACAAATTCTTCATATCAGTCTGTTTAAAATTTTTAATATTTAACTAAATTGTTAATTTCTATTTAATAGTAGATGCAACCATTTTATTTACATTTCAAATTTATATTCCTAGATCATTGTTCTATAATTTTTATATTCCATATATACATGGAATATATACATGTAGACTTATTTAATGCTTCAATTTTATATTTAATATTTATTTTAGATTGTATATGGATTCATTTTTTACTTGTTATGCTTGATATTTGCCTGGGTTAGCTTATTCAATAATTTCTTTGTATATATTTTAATTTTCAAGTCTGTATTTTATTTCATTCTGTATTTTGAAGGTATGTGGGTTTTATTCCCTTAAATTATTAAACACATGCCTAAAATTTACTTTTCTAATTGATTTCAATATATTTAAATTTTTATTTTCTTCATGTATAAATTAAATCTAATTCATAGGCACAAATTTAAAAATTATTCATAAGTTGTGGCCTTATAATATCTAATTATAAACATATTTTAGTTTCCATTATACATTTTGAATGTGTTTAGATTTACCTTTTGCTGTATTATGTGTATGTGTGTTCTCTCTTCATGTAAGCTGGCACTCTAGACTGTTGTGTCTATGTGCACGCTGAGAACCAAACCCAGATCATATGCAAAAATAACAATTGCTCTTAAACACTGAACCATTTCTCTAGGTCCTACAATTCTTTTCTGACAACATGATTCTTTTTTTTTATTACTTTTATATTTTTACAGTTCAGCCAGTATGATTCTTAATTAATTTTAATGATCAAAACTTCTAAGTTTTAAATCAAGTTATGATTCATGTGACAGTTAATTTCTGGAAATTTCTAGCTATCCTCTCTTAACTGGAGAATGTCAGCATTTAGGGGTTATTCACAACTATTTTGAACATACCAGTATTTTTTCGATAAGAGTCCAGTGTGTAATTGTTCTATCAGAATAGTAACTTGGGTTTCTGATTAACAGGATACGTTTTCTTTCCTTCTTTTCTGGAGTAAAAGTAGCATTGCTTCTATTTCCTCACTTTCATGCCACATACCACTTTAAAAGTTCAGGTAGCCCACAGCAGGATGGTTAACTTTCAAGTAGCCTTTGGGGGAGATATAAAGTTCTTAGGTTTGATTATTATTATTATTATTTTACTGAAGTTATGCAAGACTTATCATTACCCCTAAGCTATTCAAGACTTTTTATCACCCTATGCCAACTGGCATATGTAGATAAATCATGACAATGTCAGAGCTCAGACAGCCACTGTTGAGACTTTTTTACTTGCATCCTCATTAAGTGTCAAAGACTACATATACAATTGCTGAGCTTGACTACCAGACTACAGAGCCACATGAATAACTAACATTTTTCTCCTCACTTTACACATTAGGTTTGCTATATACCCCGGGTTATTCTCAACTTTGTAAGCTGCTGGGATATCTGAGTGCTGGGAACATATATGTACACCATCATAACCCTTATAAAGGTGTTGTTACACCCCCATTAATGTTAAGATCAATATATCCTGAAACCAAGAATTTCATATTTTCTCTTTCAAAACCTTTGCTATTATTACATAGTATGTCTAAGTGTTTTAAGCATCTGAATCTTTGAAGACAAGATATGTAATTAGAACTTGGGACTTAACCATTCATTTTCTGACTACAAAACATGATTCCATGTCCCTTACCACCTACAGCAGGCAGGAGACCTACTCTGGGGTCATGAAGTAGGAGAGCTACCCTGGACCTTACCAGCTGCAGCACTCAGGAGAGTGGGCCCTGCACCTTGAATGGGCAGTACAGTTTAGCTGACCCTGGTGGTCAAGTCTGCCTGGAATGTGTGAGTGTGGGAGAGCTGACACTACCATTTGCCTGCTATGTAAGGCCATTGCCAAAGGAGAGAATTCCCTCCCTCCCTTTCACCATCACTACCAGCTGAGGACAGGAGAGTTGCATCTGGCAGGAGCAGGTGAGCAGTATATGGGGCGGTGGGTTGTGAGAGGCAGCTGAACGCCTGGTTGAGCACAGGCCTCAAACCCTGAACCCTAATCGGACGGCAGGTGTTCGGCTCTGCTCCTGGGCCCTGGTTCCTTTCATTTAGCTTCAGCCCTCCACAGACCCTCCCACAGAGAGGTCTATGGCCATCAGTCATGAGGAACAGTGCCTCAGGCTCTCCCACATGTAGATGAGGTATCTCCAAGCTCTCAGACCAAGCCAATAGGTGTTATCTGCTGCCACCCCAAAACTGTATAAAAGAGCCCTATTCGGGAGAAGTAAAGGTGTACAAGAATCATCTTGTGTCTGAGAGTTTCTGTCTCAAGAGCTGTAACACTTGGGAAGAGATCTGCTCTCCTGAAGCACCTTCAGGACCCTCCCCTCCTTGCTAGCTAGCCAGCATCTTGTGGCCCAGCCTGCACTGGCTCAGTGCAGAGGGATAAGTGCAGCACCTGGGAGTGACTGGGTGGAAACAGTGGAGACACCAGCACAGGCAGCAGCAGCAGCAGAAGCGACTCCCCCTTCCTGCTCACACTCTATCTCCTTGGCCCAGAGCCCCCCGCACCCAAGACTCAACACTCAAGAAAGTGGCCCCTGTACCTCTCCTGGGCAGTAGGGTACAAACTGGCCCTGGAAGAAGGGGTTTCTGGTGAGCTGGCCTCGAGGGCATGGGAGTGGAAAAGCCACTGGGTTGACCAGCTCAGGTAACTCTCACACCCAAATCAGGGCTTTGAATGGCCCACTCCCACATCTACTTCATTAATGAACTGCTAGAGTACATGAAGGAGCTAGTCCTACAGTTCCAAAACTGTAGGATCTCCAAGACACAGAACAACAAAAGGATATCTGTGAGGAGTCGCAGTGAGGTTCCAGTATCAATAGAGTATCAGATGCCAGAGGCCTTGTACCACATGAGTGAGTCATTGCAATGACTATTTACAAGCAAAGAAGTATAGACAAAAGCATATACCATGGGACATATTATGACATTATGACAGCTTCCACAATAGTATATATTTTCCTCTTTTGGGAAGGAGGTTGCCAGCGTGAAGAGCAGGTATAACGGGTGAAAAAGATGACTTGGATTGGGGTGCATGATGTAAAATTCACAAAGAACCAATAAAAACTAAACAACAACAAAATACATGATTTCGATTGCTTTAAGCAATTCCTGCAAGAAAGTTTGCTTGTTTGATATAAAAGGGCTGCAGCCAACTTTTAATTGCAGTATCATTTATAATAATATCACCCATGTTGGTCTTACCAAATTTCCTAGTTTCTATCTGCATCACTGTATTAAACTCCTGAGTTTAAATTTAAATTACATTTGAATGTAACTTGAAACTTCTAATATGCCGGGCAGTGGTGGCAAACACCTTTAATCCCAGCACTTAGGAGGCAGAGGCAGGCGGATTTCTGAGTTCGAGGCCAGCCTGGTCTACAGAGTGAGTTCCAGGACAGCCAAGGGGCTACACAGAGAAACCCTGTGTCGAAAAACCAAAAAAAAAAAAAAAAAAATTCTAATATAAGAGGTATGTGGCTTGCAAAAACATCTGACACTATAGGATATGAATTAATGACAGTCTGTAGCAGATTTCGATGCTAACCCATATTATGGTTCTAGACATAATGATATTCACAGTAAAGTATGTATTCTAATGTGAAAGTTCGTGACAGCTACAAATTCTAGATTTTAACATTATTTCTATATCATATTGTAACTTATCTCTATTTTATATATCATCCCCTAGGTGTTTGTTTATATCATTTGCAGTATGTGAAGGATATAACATAACATCAAAATCTATATGAATGTCAAACTTAACAAACTATAAAAGAAAAAAATTTCATTTGTCAAGAAATCAGTATTTATCTGTATTACCAAACAAGTCAAAAGATGCTGAGGGTTACCCATTACATATTGCATAGAGTTGGGAAGACTGAGTATTAGAGGCATGATGAGCAGCTGCATATAGCTATAACATTGAGTAATAACCTACACAATAGATTTTTGGTACTGAGAACTGAACCCAGGGTCTCATACCAACTGAGTAAGTCCTCTATTGTATCCCTAGTCCATTAGAGTTTCAACCTTTCTTCACCCCAAAATCTAGCGTTATTTCAGTGATCTCTCCAATAAGGTTCATAAATACCAATCTCCTAGAACACAGCACAAAGCACATGTGATTTTTCTGGGGAAGAGCATCATATGCACAGAGACCTCCTGACAGGAGATTCTCAGAGTAGCAGACAGGTGTCTGTGCTAACACCTTGCGGTACTCCATTACAAAGTAACACGTTTCAATAGCTCCTGGTGAGCATTTGAAAACCGATACTATTGGCATCTATAAAGGGAACGCAAGTAATTTTCCATTTAAACGAAAAAGCAGAAATGGTAATATCTGGCAGTCCGCATGTGTTAGATTACCGTGAAACCTAGAATGCTGGGAATCACAAAACTTTTCAGCAGCCTAGGGAGAGAAGAAGCTCTGACTGGAGGCTTTTCCTATCAATTCTTGCACAAAGGTAGATTTACTGAGTTTCATCCACTGGGCCCTTATGGTTTTTTCATAAACCTGTCTGAAAGTTTGCTTTGCAAATGAACTAAGAGTGTGCTGGAAAATCAGCAATAAAATAAAAACCCAGAAGATAAATTAAATGGGTTTTTACCAAATTTTGCAACAGTGAAAGTTAAAGTGAGCTAGCAAGCTGTTATTCATTATCTGAAGTTAGGCTTTGATGTTAGGTCCAATGATGGAGGAGTGCTCGAAGTTTCATTCCCATCCAGAGTCATTTATACAAAAACTGTGCAAAATGTAACCAAACGGGATGGAAGAAGCATCCCACAGATGCAGCATGCTGTGTACATACTTTAGGCAAAGACACAGAAAAAATTTGTTCACAAAGCCCCCAGAAGTAGAGTGGGGCCTGATTTGGAGAATTCCCATAGAAGTCTTGTTCTGAAAGGTGTACTCTGGGTTGACATGAGCTTTGTAGCTGAACAGCCTCCTGAGGAGTGGGCTGGAAGTCCTTGCATCAAAGTGAGGAAGGCCCTGTGTCATCTCGATGACTGGTAACCACATGGACCTTCAGATGTGAATGGCAACATTCACATTTATGATATTGGAGATTTTGATCCCAAGGACTCCAGGAAATACCGTGTAGGGATGAGATATGTTCAAATTACTTATCGGGATGCCCACGTTGTTCCTGGATTCTCCCAGGACGCGGCAGTGTTTTAAGTTTCAGATTCTTCTTTCTGAATGCCTGCTACCTCTTAAGGGACAAGCATTTGTGATATTATCTGTCACACACAAAGGACAGGCCTGGTTCTGGGCCTTGCAGGTGCAACCTGTTCTTGGGTGAAAGGTGAAGGACACAGCATGTCTAGACTGCAAGAGTCATAGAGAATGTGGAGCCTGGGCTGTATCCAGAGCTTCCCTGCAGCCATTATGAGAGTTTGATTTTTCCCTGTCTGTACAATAAGTGCAGATGTCTACCTGCTGTTGGCTGTTTGCCTGTGGCTATGTGTACCTTTGGCAGCCTGCTGACACAGCCTGTTGTACTGTTCCACAGTGTCTGCATGTGGTCATCTCTGCAGCCAAAAGCTGCTTAGAATAACCATTTTCTTAGAAAATTGTGTTAAGGTCCCATTTACTATGTTGTATTATTTACAATTTCCCTTAGAGATGTTATTTTTTTCCACAAAACTTGAGCCTATGTTGTTAGGTACAGAAAGTTTCATTAGTTTTACTTTATTAAAGGAGTTTTTATTGTAATGTCTTTTTTCTTAAGTATTTTTTAAATCTAATCATATGTGTTTGGTTCCCATTTGCCTGCTATACACTTTATGTTTTGACCTGCTGTTTATGGTTTAGAAAATGATACATATATGAGTCTTTTATGATCAATATTTTTAATTTAAATATCTATTCATTCACAATTATATATCTATTTTTTGTCTGTTTTCTTTACAGTTTATTTTTGTTTTCTCTTTTCTCCATTATGTCTCCCTGTTTTTTGGGACTAATCACGCCTTATTTACCACATTGTCTCTTGTGTTATAGTTTCTGTCAGCTTTTGTCAACTTGCCAACCAACCTGACACTACACTATGTTTAAAAAAATAAATTCATATCATAATTATAGATGCCAGAATGTTTAAGAAGCAAGATGTCAGATTAAGATGAGGATGACAACAGCAGAACCCCGCAGAGGAGAAAAGAAATCTGCTGTGTGCATACAAAGCAGCCTGGCTTCTCAATAAGCCAGTCCTGTGCCACTACTTTGACCTTAGACAAATTCTTCAACCCAGTAGGAAGTTGCTGCCCAGTGATGTAACCACCCTCCTGGGAACACAGATCTAAAAGACGTCTCCTCATTGTAGACTAAATGGGCATCTTGGCCAGTTTCACGTGAAGTGTACTAACCATCTCCACTGAAAACTAAGTCTCAGTTATAGTCTCCCATATTAAGGCATCTGAAAGTTGATTTCAGTTTTGCATCTGTGTGAAGTTAGCATTTTAATGATCATACATGAAACAGGGACATTCCAGTTTTCTCTTTCCTGTACTATTCAGTTCCTCTTTTATCACACCCTCTAGGACTTTCTTAATTCAATAAAGGAGAACATGCAATAGTCACTGTTTTGTCTTTTAAGGGGGACTTAGGCAAAACTGTAGCAGTTCTCTCAGACTTCTAGATGTTTAGGCTTGGAAAATGACAATTTTGTTTAGGTCACTGTTAAAAGGCAGAATTTCTAAATCATTCTCCTTTGATTTTACATTCACAATTGTTATGTCTTGTCCTTAGACTTACTCTCAAGGTGGCCCATATACTCAGTAACTATTGTTACTTCAAACATAACTCCTTTGATCTCTCAGAATTTTTCTTTTAGAACAATGAAATAAAAACCATAAACTTTTGTTTAATAGTAGACATTGCATTCCTTACATTGTTTTAATATAATGTTTATGAAGCTTTTTGAAGTAGAAGAGTTTGGATGTAGGTTCAGAAACTGAAGAAATCACTTCTCTTTGCTTCCACACATTGATGATCCTAAAGTTTTAAACATCCCTTACCTAGGGATGAATAGTCCCATGTCCAAAATCATTAATAAAATTCTCTTTCTTTTGAATTGATTTAAGAAAAATAAATGTCACTCTTATTTTTGTAATAACACATGTGGACAGAAGGAAAAGGTACATTGATTAGTTTAAACATAAAGGACCATAATAAAGCTAAGCACTGTCATTTTACTTTACAAGTAAAAACTTAGGCAAAGTGTACATAGTTAGAAAGAGGTCTTCTAAGGATCTGAAACTAGTTAGCTGAAGTTTGAAGTGCTAAGGTATTTGAATGTGATACTATTCATTTGCTATCTCTTATTCATATCTATCCCTTATGCAATTTGAAAACATTTCTCCATTAACCCTTCATTTGCATTAGAGAATAGAAGATAATAATAATGTGGAAATAATTAAAGTTGATTTGCTGTTGTATGTATCACAATCTGCAAGGCTCAGACTCTACCATTTGGTTGATTCTAGACTGCACTCTTCTGCATCATGAGCTGTTACCATGTAGTTTAGGCAAAGTTATATCCATCTGGGAATTTTACTATCATCTCCAAATGTGGAAGTGGGGTGACACAGGACTATGCCCAGAAGCTCCATTGTGCATCAAGATCCATTATTTTTTTTTAAATAATTGGGTATGACAATGTTCAATTTCTAGATAGCATTCAATACTTCTTGAGATCACCTGATGCAAAACCACAGACATATCCCAACTATGGATTTAATTCCATTGTTATTAACAGCAGCAGTAGCAAAGGAAAGTGGCATTTCCATAAACTATATGTTCTGTAGCTATAGCCTGACATTATTAATGTGATATGTAACACTTTTAGGCTCCTGCACCGTGCTGTAACTGGTCTCCCCAAGTCGGACATGCATGTATTCATGGTTTGGACAGGAGAATGCACTTGTTTTTTTATATAAAACCATATAAAAAGATAACAGTACAAATCTGTAGAGCAAACACAACAAAATTTAAAACAACAGTACTGAAAAGTGCATACAGCTTACACTCTCAAAGTATAGCTGCCTTATTTGTGATAGCCAGAAGCTGCAAACAACCCAGGTGTCCCACAACAGAATGGATACAGAAAATGTGGTTCATTGCACAATGGAATACTACTCAGCTATTGAGAATAAGGACATCCTGAGTTTTGCAGGCAAATGGGTGAAACTAGAAAATATCATCTTGAGTGAGATAACTCTGAGTCAAAAGGATGTGCATGAGATCCACTCACTAAGTGGATATTAGCCAAAAAAAGTACAGAATTCCCAGGATAAAATCTACAGATCTCAAGAAGGCTAACAAGCTAAAGTGTTCAAGTGAAGATGCCTCAATCCCAGCTGGGAGAGAGAATTATTTACCAGCACCCTTCTCCTCTATTACTCTACTAGTACTTGAGCAAATGCAGCAGTGTATAGAATCTTATGAGTGAGAATCTGTCCTCCTGACGATGTTGAAAATTCTCTCTCCTAGTTGTTTCATTAAATTGAAGTTAGGGATTAAAAACAATAACAGAATTTTGATTAAAACAAGACCTTGACAACTACCATAGATAAATAGTTGGCTAGAGTTATGCTTGTAGAGCTGGTTTGTTTCTAGCCATCTACATGCAAATTATTGAGATGATACCAGGATATAATAACCTCAAGTCCTGGCAGTCAGCCACTCTTTACTGTAAGTAGCTAAATGCATAGAGAAGCAATGGACTCTACTCACGAATGAGAAAAACAGATTGCTACACCTGCCTTGAAAAGATGTCAGTTCAATGCAAAAATACACTATTATTTTTTATTTCTTTGTGTATGTAATAGATGACTGGAGAATGCATGCACTTTATTTTGAATATAAGTAATCACTCATATGGAAACAATTATTGTGAATAATATGTCAGTTGAAATATATTATTAATCACAATAAGAATTAGTGTATCAAAAATTCTATTGAAAGATTTGTTATATCTGACATATAAATAAAAAAACTCAGTTACTTGCAAATGTCATTTTGCAGTAGAAAAAATGAAGTTTGTAAAAATAAGGCTATATAAAAATCCATAGCATTAGAAATCTAGACAAAATATTTTATTTGATTAGTCATACCATAAAATAAACTCAAAATAATGTACATTTAAGAAATATAAAGGGTAATATATAATAATTTAGGGAGCAAGTAATTAGAATAACAATAACTAAATTAATTAGTATGACAATAAGTTTACAATCTCTCTTATTTCACTGTAATGCTTCAGATATTTAATATATATTTTTAAACATAAAAGGGACTAACTATATAATAGTAAATGATTTAATGAAAAAAATTACTTAAATATGGTAAAAATATTATTTTTATATTAAAAAATTTATTAAAAAATGTTATTTTATCTCAAGAATATTGACAATCACAGCTCAAAGAAAAACCATTACAGAGTTTATAATAGGTCCCAAACTAGCATTAAGAACATGAAAGAATGAGCAGATGGCTACCAACTGCTGCTGCTGTTGCTCTGGTCAGAAAACCATGGAAAGCGGACTCTGCCTCCAGCTATAAGCCAGATGTGGGACCTGGAAAAGACTGTTGCAAAATATCCCCTCATCTGTGGAGATATGCAGTGAAAGTGACATATTAAAAATTTTAAGTGTACATTTTAAAGAGGAGTGTATTTTCTGGACTCAGAATAACTTCTCCATTTCCTAAAGTGCTACTTACCAGATCTTTTGTTTTAGCAACAAGAAATGTAGCAAATACTGCTCTGCATGAAAACTGACTTACAGAGGAAGGCCATCCAGTTCCTCAGCTGTGCATCTCCACATTACTGAGAGGGTTCTTACAACATACTGAACTAGCTCACAAACCATTCATACCTCTATGTCGGGGTCATGATTAATGAAAACTCATTTTTTACTTCCTGATTGATAGTTTTAGTCACATAGAGGTAACAATTTATAAATGCATAGTACGATTGTGTCTTTATGCTAACCAAGATGCATGTAATAGGAATCAGTGGGACAAATTTTGGTAGTAAGAAAACTATGGGCGAGTGAAGTAAAATTATATTTGAACCCAAATATTGAGTTTAGGTATGCTAATATATTTTTTGTAAATTCTGCATATTCAAGGACTTGGCATACTACACTAGTAACTGATAAATAAAAGGAGTGTGTGTTTGTGTGTGTACATATATATGTGTGTGTGTTTGTATATATATATATATATATATATATATATATATATATATTGTCAACTGTACACTAGTTAAATATATTAAGTCATTCTACACATAGAAAAATTCTGAAATATGTTAGATGATGTTGCATCTGGAAATACCACAAACAGCTTCACAGACAGAAGATAAATGGTAAATAAAAAAGCACCATGACAAATGGTAATAAATCATATATATTGAACTATACGCATAAAGAAAGCCTTGGGGATTAGGGTTCACCAAACAACTAAAACAAAGACTATCAATTCTGTAGGAAGCCAGAGTAATCCAGATGAGGAACACCTACAGTGGCTGGCAGAAGACAAGACACTAGCAACAGTTTAATGGTAACGAAAATGTCTAGTGAGCAGTCATTAGTGGAGTCCTGTTTGTCAACTTGGCCGAGAGACCAGACCTTGTGGGACTTCACAGGAATTTTGAGCTTTACTCCAATAAACCAGAAAGCCATTGAAAAGGTTTGTATTAAGAATCACAATAGTTTGACTTTCCTCTTGTTTTTGAAAGTGTGTAGAGAAGTGAAGGGACACTCTTGACTGGTGATATAGGTAATTTGAGCAGACTGCCCCTGGTGGAATATTGGTGAGCAAAATACTTTTAGTGTAATGAAAAGATTCCCAGATGGCTTGAATGTGAAGTATAAAAAGACTAAATGTATTCTAGAATATATACTCAGAGTCAATTTTGTTCATATAATTGCAAAGATAAAGTTTACTTCCCTAAAATGAATAAAAATGTGGAAGAAGCTTGAGTTTTAAGGTGGAAATGAAAAGTTAAGTTTTATCCTTATAAATTCCAGTGCATTCTTGTGAAGAAGGTATGCTGGCTAGTTTTATGTGAGCTTGACACAAGCTAGAGTCACTGGAGAGAAAGGAGACTCACAATTGAAAAGGTATCTCCATAAGGTTGTGATGTAAAAATTCTTTAGAGTATATTCAATTATTGATTGATGGGGGATGGCCCATGAAATTGTGTGTGCAGCTAGCCCTGGGCTAGTGGTTCTGGATTCTATTTAAAAAGTAGACCAATCAAACTGCTAAACAGAACCAACTAAGTAAAATTCCCCTATACCTCTGCACTAGCTCCTGTCTAAGTTCCTGCCTATTGGGGGTTTTTGTCTTGCCTTCCATCAATGTACTGTGATTCAGGATATGCAAGTCAAGTAAGCTCTCCAAGTTGCTTTGGGTTATGTATTTTGTCAAAACAGTAGAAACACTAACTGAGATAGTTAGCAAATGACCACTCATTACACAAACCCAGAACACTTGCTGGACAAATCAACAAGAAAATTTTGCCATTTACCCACCAATAGTTTATATTTATTATTTTTCAGGTGAAGCAAAACTAATCAATTAAAGAAAATATTAACGAGAAATTGTCTAGTGAATTTCCATTGGTGGATAAAAGTGATGAAATTTAGCTGGGCAATAAAACTGAAAATTAGAGACTTTAAGAAGGCTCAAAGGAAGATACTGGGACTCTCAGCAAGTCAGCTGTGTGGGGATTCAGTCAGTAGGACAGTCTTGTAAAGATGGCTTATCACAAGAATCAGAAGCTGAGACAAGTGTTAATGGAAAGAAGAGACTGACACACAGAGAGAATGATTGTTGGAGTTATGTGCTGGAGTAAAGGAAAGTGGATAGGGTCAAGCTAAAGCTAAAGCAACTCATTCTCAATCACCAAAATGAGAGGAGGTGGAACAGCCAAATGGACATATTTGATGTGGACACCAGGTACGCTAAGAATTTCTTCCCTGTGATTATTTCTATTTTCTCAATTTCTTCTATTTTTAAAGAAGATGGTTGTGGATACAATGGAATTGGTGGCAGTGTTGGATTTTGATGAAAGAAAAGAAACTGTAAAAAATTTCTGGAGACTTATTGGATGAGGAAATTGCGAGAAGACTGCCAGCCCCTTTAGGGCTCACCTGAGGTTAGTGATCATGCTGTAAAATGAGTTTAGTCAACAAGGTGGATGGTTTTTCTGTAAGCAGAACTGATAGAAGATCCCAGAGTGTAGATGCTCCAAACAGTTTTATGCTCAACATAGATTATACAAGCTGTGGGGATGCTTCAGGGGAGTGAAAATTGTAAGTCACAGATTCCAGTTTTCACATGGAGAAGAGTGAGAATTCAGTAGATACTAGAAATCATATAGTAAGATCAATGTGCTGTCAGAGCTGGTGTGGAAAAGTGGAGAAGTTGAATGAGTACCGCGACATGTAGGACATGCAATGCTGGCCAAGTTCTGAGCAGACAGTCCTGGGGAAACCAACCAGTCTTATTTTAAGAAAATGATCAAGTATAAATGAGGACTAGAATACATATTTGAGGTAGAAGAAAATATTTTTGTTGTTATAGTTTAGCTCATTAAAAATAAGGAGAATATATTTTTGTACCTTTCAGATTATAAAATGTATCCACATAGGTGTAACCCATATATAAATGCATATATTAATGTATAGGCATACAACATAAATATATGCATGTATATACATACAAACATATATATATGTATTTATGTGTGTGTGTGTATATATATAGCCTTGAAGACATAATTTTAAACTATTTATTATATCTCAAGTATATAACTGCTATAAAGTCTAAGAATTTAGAAAATGTTTATATTTTTAATTTAGAGAAGAAAATGTTCAGTTCCTGGC
Organism: Arvicanthis niloticus; assembly: GCF_011762505.2. Taxonomy (NCBI): domain Eukaryota; kingdom Metazoa; phylum Chordata; class Mammalia; order Rodentia; family Muridae; genus Arvicanthis; species Arvicanthis niloticus. The sequence goes on from NC_047661.1 coordinate 58,101,515, forward strand.
AATATCATTTTTTTGTGAATATAAATAAACTAAAATGTACATAAAATGAGCTTTGTCAATCAAACTAAGCACTGTAAGTACACCCTTCCCAGCAGTAGGAATTAGAAGGCATGAACAAGTCTCTCAGTGCATAAGAACCATGGCCACTCTTCTAGTGCAGCTTTGCAACGTGGTACTGACTTCAATGGTTTTTATCAGAGGCTGAAACACAGAAATATGGCTTAAAGAGTCCAGGTGAGAGATGTTACACATGTTCCATATAAAATTTACAAGTTGCATATAAATTGGAGAAATGCAGGAGTCTGTTTCTGAAGAGTCAAATGAAATCCAGTTTTGGGGAGGACAATAGCACCCTGGCCACAGCTCATTAGGCAGAGCAAAAGACCAAAGCCTGGCAGCTTTCAGCTACCTATTCCAATAAAAGACTGCTAGGAAAGGTTTTTAAAATTGTAAATGCTTTTAATGAAAGTTCTGTGGGCAAGCTGTCAAAGCGTTCACCTGTCATTTTAGCGTGTTCCTCTTTAAAAAGTACAATAAAACCTGCTGCGGACACAGTGACCGGTACTTCTGCACAGAATAAGTTCTCTGCTGCCCTTAATGGACAATAATACCTTAATAGCACAAAGTGTCCTGCTGAATGGTGGCTGTTGCCCCACAGGGGACATTGTCACATTGCTGAAACAGTGCTGTTTAGTGACAATGTCTATTGTTACAGAATATATATATATATATATATATATATATATATATATATATATATATATATATGTATCTTCAACTTTTTGTGAGATTTTTATTGTATAAAGGTTTGGTGGGTACTACAAAAAAATTGCTTTTTATCCTCCAGGTGGAATAGAGATTTGCCAGATAATTTAACCATTTCCGTAATTCATTAAAATCCTGTAATAAAATTGAAGATTAAAGGAAGCATGTTGTTCAGAGAAACTATTTTTAAATGACACAATGTATGCCTATGCTATTATAATCAGTGTCTCCTACACATACATGTAAACTTATTTGTGTAAAGACAATGACAGAGTATTCAGGTTACTTGAAGCACATTAAGCACAGAGTCAGAAACAGTCATTCTTCTTTCCTATTCTTTTCAAAAGATTCCAAGTTATTGTATTTATGTGTAATTATATAGTGGATGTGTGAAATACCTAGGTATGTAAGCATTATGTGTTGTTCATTTATAAGGTAAACATGTAGCTAAATGCATGGCCTTTCTGTATGGATTAATAAACTTTAAATAGAAATACAGATACTGTTGTCTCCCTCTCTTTTCAAATAACAAGATAATGCAGCTAAAGTTTGGCTAGCACAATAAGGGTTAGAAATGTGTTAGTTATGTTGTCTTAGGAAAACAGCAAGTGCAATGTTTGCTTCAAAATAGTACATTAAATTTGCACATGTGTTTGGGACAATGTACGTAGATAGTTTTATTGGTGTTGGCATGTCAGATCCCCAGAATCTTAAGGTTTTAAAGAATTTTGTGGGCAAAGCCCATCCCAGAGAAGATAGAAAGGTTTGGTAGCGATCAGCAGAAGCCAAAGCATTAATGAGGCCAGGTCTGAAGGTTGCCCATCATTTACACTGGCATGGATTCTGGCTTCATGCCTATAAAGAGAAGCCAGCTTAGTTATCAACCAAATATCTATATATTTTTTAATTTAATTTTTTATTTTTTTAACACTCCAGATTTTATTCCTCTCCAAGTCCCCCCTTCTACTGTTCACATCCCATACCTCCTCCCCACTCCCATGTCTCCAGGAGGATGTCCCCACCCCGCACCCCACCAGACCTCTAAACTCCCTGGGCCCTCCAGTCTCTTGAGGGTTAGGTGCATCTTCTTGACTGAACCCAGGCCCAGCAGTCCTCTGCTGTATATGTGTTGAGCAGCCATCTCTTTTTATCTTTCTTTCCTAAGAGTCCTGTCATCTGTAGGCCTCACGAATGACATAAGCATAGTTAGGCTGAAGTACATTCAACTCACTGAGATTTTAAACAAGTTAACACAACTATGTTAATAAATGTTAAATATGTTTAATATACCAGCAAATATTGCATGACTAAGTGTTTAACTTCAGTAGTAAAGTCAGCAAATATCCATTTAATCTCAATAGTATACCCAGAAAAATTAACTGCATGACAATATAATCCCTACATCTGACATTTCCTAATGTGGTAGATACTTTATTATAACTCTTGGCATAGTGAGATTTCTAAGTACTGATTAAAATTACAAGTGTCTCCTCATGGTGTATACATTACATATGTTATAAAAAGCTCATGTGTATATTATAAAATGTCTAAATTTTGATGTTGACTAGATATGGGTTGTTTTTATTTTTGTTTTTTGAGATTGCTGAGATCGCTAACTTCCAAAATATTTAAAATTTAAATATTTAATATTTAAATTAAATATTAAAATATTTAAATTTATATTAATTTAATATTTAAATATTTAATATTTAAAATATTTAATATTTAAAACATAAAATATTATTTTGAATAAAAATATGTATTTTCCAAATAAGAATCAATTAAACCCAACTGTGTACCATGAGCAGAGTAGCCTGTTACCTTCTATCTGAATTCTGTTTCTTAGATCAAAATACCTGTGCCTACATACTTGGTGATGAAGTACATTCATCTCACTGAGACAATCAAGCAGCTGGTATCAGCATCTGTTTGGCTCTGGTGAGAGCCTAATGGCTTTATCTTAACATAATGGTAAACACATGGTGGGAACATGTAAAAGGGACAAATGGTGACAAGAGAAACATGAAAGGGACTCACTGTCCATATTTGGCTTTTCTTTTAAATTAACAGATCATTACCACAGGAACTCACTTGGGGCAGGTAAAAGTCCATTCACCTCATCTGGCTGAGATTCTCTGAGTTACTGAACTTTTTGAACTACCTTCCACAGGGACCAAACTCCCAACAATTTCTCTATGTCAACATCATTGCCCTGAGGGTCAAACTTTAAGCACAGAGAGCTTGGAGTATACACTTACTCCTGACCTGAATCATAAACAGGATGAGGTGGAGATAATCCTAGATTCTAGTCAAGAGTAAGGTGGCAAAAAACACCTTAAAGTCTTTCCATATATCTTCTTACTATGGATTTTATGTAAAATAGTTTGATATCTTTTGTGTAAATAAGAAAACTAGCTTTGATTTTAGGACTATTTTTAAAAACTCTCCCTGTGATTATTTTTGAAAACATTATTTCCAGAACAAATACTAATATGTTTATTTAAGTGTGTGCAGTTTCAAAGCATCCTATTTAGGAGTTCAAGCAAAAATATTGGAAGGAATGTGGAGCAAAAGTACACAAGAAAAACTCAGCAGCATTCAGAGAAAAAGTTTCCAACTACTCTCTCTTACCTTCTTGCAAAGACAAAAAGATACAGGCAACTTTTATTTTAGCATTCAGTTTGATTCACTGAAAGATTTAGATTTCTCACTTCTGTTCTCCATGGAAAGAGCATAAAAACAATCAAAGATAGGACAGGGACAGTCACAGGTAGTGGACAAAATGTTTTTGATTTGCACAGTACATCTCCTCACTGCCCCCTGCCACTCCTCCTTTCCTTCCCTCCTCCTCCCCTCCCCTCCCCCTTCCCTTACACCCCCTCCCTTCCCCCCTCTCTTTGTGTGTGTGTGTGTGTGTGTGTGTGTGTGTGTGTGTATGTGTGTGTGTGTTTCTATGTCTCTGGATACACTTTGCTTCAGAGACCTAGCAGCAATTAAATAAGTATCCTGGAACAAAAAGACAAGAATTCTTTCTCATCACCTTTATATCCAACACTAACCCAAGATAGAAACAAACAAAGAACAACAACAACAAAAGAACCATGGACTTCATCCATTGGGTGGCTTTCAGCTAAAAAAAATTAAATTAAATTAAATTAAAATTAAAATTAAAACAAAAACAGTTTAATAGACTCATCAGGAAGTAATTGCCCTCAGCAGTACTGAAAACTAAAGCGACAATAAAAATAGTTCTTTTAGGAAGCTGCACAAAGTGACAAACACTGAAACTTGTTATTTTACAACTATAAACATCTACCCTTTACATGAACAAATTATAATATAAATTATATCCAAATCAATATAAAAAATCTTAGCAATTTAAAAGTCTAAAGTCTCTTAACTATGAGATCCTATAAAACTCATAAAAAGTTACATAACTTTTAACATATAATGGCAAAGAGTAAACGTCTCTTTTTTTTTTTTTTACTGATTTTTTTAAATTCACTTCACATCTTGATAGCTGCCTCATTCCCAGTTCCCCCCTCTCAAAATTCTTCCCCCTACCCCAACCCCTTCTCTTCTGGGAGAGTGGAGATCTCCCCTAGGGTATCCCCACACCTTTACACACCAAGTCTTTGCAGGGCTAGTCACATCTTTTCCCAGGCCAGGCAAGGCAGCCCAGCTGAGGAACATATTCCACAGACAGGCAACAGCTTCAGGGATAGACACTAACAAGTTGTTGGTGGACACCCATGAAGACCATCTACTACATATGAAGGGGGAGCTTTAGCCCCTGTATGCCTTTTAGTTGGTGGTTCAATCACTGAGAGCTTCCAGAGTCCAGGTTACTTAACTTTGTTGGTCTTACTGTGGAGTTCCTAACTTTGGGCCCTCAATCCTTCCCCCGGCTCTTCTGTAAGAGTCCCTGAGCTCCATCCAATGTTTGTCTGTGGGTCTCTACATCTGTTTTAGTCAGCTGCTGAGTGGAACCTCTCAGAAGACAGTTACACTAGGCTGCTGTCTGTAAGCATAACAGAGTATCATTAATAGTGTCAGGGATTAGAACTTGCTGGTGGGATGGGTCTCAAGTCGGGCTGGTTATTAGCCCATTTCCTCAGTCTCTGCTAAATCTTTATCTCTGCTTCTTCTGTAGCCAGGACAAATTTTGTTGAAAGTTTTGTGCATTTATTACTGTCATGATTCATCCATTGAGGGTCCTGCATGGGTATATGAGGATAGCTTTTCAAATCCCATATCTCCACTGCTATAATTCTCAACTAAAGTCATCCCATAGACTCTGGAGTCTCCCTGACCTCTGGTTTCTGGCACTCCTTAGAGATGCCCCTCAACCCTCAAGCCCTCCAGCCACAGATCCCCATTCACTCTCTGACCCTCTCTTCTGCCACACCTGAATCTGAACCCTACCTTTCCTTTCTCCTCCTTAACCCACCTCCCACCCAGTTCCCTCCCTCTGTCAGTGCCTTATGATTATTTTGGTCTCCATTCTAAGTGAGATTAAAATATCCTTGCTTGGGCCTTCGTTCTTGTTTAGCATCTTTTAGTCTGTGGAATGCAGCCTGGGTATCCTGTACTACATGGCTAATATTCACTTAACATGAGTACATATCAAGCATGTCCTTAGAGGATCTGAATTACCCCACTAAAAGTGTTATTTCATTTTTCTTTTTAAAAAATTTTGTTATTATGATTGTTTTACTTATTCACTTTACATCCTGCTCACTGTCCCACGTTGGTGACCCACTCACATAGTCCTTCCCCCATACTTCCTCCCCTTCTCCTCTGAGCAGGTAGGGGACAGCTTGGTATCCCATAACCTGGGTACTTCAAGTCTTTGCAAGGCTAGGCAAATCTTCACCCTCTGAGGTCAAACAAGGCACCCAGCAGAAAGAATATATCCCACATACAGGCAACAGTTTTTGGGATAGCCCCTGATACAGTTTCTGAGGAGCCACATGAAGACCAAGATGCACATTTGCTACATATGTTTGCAGAGGCCTAGTAATAGCCCAGTATGTTCTTTGGTTGTTAGGTCAGTCTCTGAAAGCCCAAGGTTCCAGGTTAGTTGAGTTTGTTGGTCTTCTTATAAAGTTCCTATTCCCTTCAGGGCCTGTCATCCATGTTTTTCTATTCTTTTATAAACATTTACAAGCTTCATCAACTGTTTGACTGAGGGTGTCTGTATTTGTTTGAGTCACCTCCTGGGTGGAGAGTCTCAAGCAGACATCTAGGCTCCTGTCTGAAAGCATAACAGAGTATCATTAATAGTGTCAGGGATTGGTGCTTGCTCATGGAATGGGTCTCAATTTGGGCCGGTTATTGGTTGCCCATTCCTTCAGTCACTCCTCCATCCTCCCTGCCTGTAATTCTTGTAGAAAAGATAAATTTTGGGTCATATTTCTCTGGGTGGGTTGGTGTCCCTATGACTTCACTGGAGTTCCTGCATGGCTACAGAAGGTAGCCCCTTCAAGTTCTATATCTCCAACACTGTAAGTCACAGATAAGGTCACTCCCATTGATTTTTGGCTACCTCACTTATTCCAGGGCTCTGTTTCTTCCTGGAGATGCACCCCACCTCCCCTCCCCCTGTCAGTCAGTTGCAGATTTCCATTCATTCTCAGGGCCATCTCACCTGTGCTTTCCCATACCTGATCCTGAACCCCTATTCCCCTCACTATCCCTCTCCCTCCCAGTTTCCACCATCCATCTGCCTCTTATGACTATATTACTCCCCCTTCTCAGTGATATTCCAACACAATTCTTAATAGAACTTCAAAGAGCAATTCTCAACTTCATATGGAAAAACAAAAACCCAGAGTAACCAAAACAATTCTGAACACTAAAAGAACTTCGGAAGGAATCACCATCCATGACCTTAAGCTATACTCAGAGCAATGGTGATAAAACTGCTTGGTATTTGTTCAAAAACTGACAAATATAATAATGAAGGGAATCAATTTGAAGTCTCAGAAACAAACTGCCAAGCCTACGGACACTTGATTTTTGACAAAGAAGACAAAAACATACAATGCAACAAAGAAAGCATCTTCAATAAATGGTGTTCACCTAACCAGATGGCTACATGAAGAAAAATGTAAATAGATCAATATTTATTACCCTGCACAAAACTCAAATTTAAGTCGATCAAGGCCTTTAACATAAACCCAGATACAATAAATCTCATAGAAGAGTATTGGGAAATAGCCTTGAATGCATTGGTATGGAAGACCCAGATATACTGTTCTTGGGCATATACTAAATAGATATTCTACCATACCCTAAGGACACATGTTCTAGTATATGCATAACAGCTTTATGTGTAATAATAATAATAAAAAACTAGAAACAACTCAGATGTTCCTTGACCAAAGAATGGGTAAGGAAAATGTGGTTTATTCATACAATCTAACATTATACAGCTATTGAAAGGAGAACATGATTAATTTTGCTGGCAAATGAATGAAATTAGAAAATATCTGGCATCAATGAGAGAAGAGGCCCTTGGTCCTGTGAAGGTTCGATGTCCCAGTGTAGGGGAATCTCAGGATTTTGAGGTGGGAGTGGGTAGATGGGGAGCATCCTCATAGAAGCAGGAGAAGAGGGGATGGCATAGGGCATTTGAGGAGGGGAAACCAGGAAAGGAGATAACATTTGAAATGTAAATAAATAAAATATCCAATTAAAAATAAAGAAATGAAAAATATCATCCTAAATGAAGTAACCCAGACCCAAAAAGACATTCGTGGTATGTACTCACTAATATGTGGAAATTACTCCTAAAGCACAACATCACATGATATACCCTACACATCCAAAGAAATTTTTACAAAAAGAAGGCCCAAGCAAGGATGTCCAATCATACAGAAAAAGAGGAAAAAATAATCCTCTAGAGGAAGGGAGGAAAGTCAATGAGGGAGAGGGAACTTTGAGTAGAATGGGGGAATGGGAACGTGTGAGGAGAGACAAGACAGAGACTCTCAAGGTTGAGGGATACCTAGGTGTTCACACCCTCTAGTGTGTTAAAGGGAAAGAGGGATTGTGGAAGGCCTCACTGAGGAGGAGGAGGCAGTACTTTAGATGTAAATAAACAAATTTATTATTTAATGAAGAAAAGTCTTGGAGAGATCAGGTATTCAGACACATGCCTAAACATAATAAATGCAATATACCTCAAGGCAATAACCAAAGCTTAAAGCTATTCCAGTAAAATCAGACATGCCAGGTATTTTGAAGCGAAATGTCCCAATCTCTTCAAGTATCCAAAACAGTCCCAAAGGCCTATAAAACATTTTATCAGGTTTATGGTACTCAAAGTTCAATTTCTTGGCACCAATATCTGTGTTAGTTATTTTTTCTGGTGGTTTCATAAAACCCATGACCAAAAAAACTTAAGGAAGATAAGGTGTATTTTGACCCAAAGATCAAGATAATAGTCTATGTGATGGAGAATCTAAGCTTGAGCTGTACTTATCTCATTCACACTCATAATACAAAGAGCACATGATCCACTGCTGGTTATTTTCCTCTTTCACTTATACAGGCTAGAGTTCTTGCCAGAGAATGACACCAACAGTGGGCATGTATTGCCTCTTCACCTGTCTCCCACATGACTGTGATTCTAGGTACTACCAACTTGATAATTAATACTAATCACAACCTGACATGAAACAATATCTAAATGAAGTTAAGAGATCAATGATACAAAAGTACAAAAGGAAGAGGCAAAACTAGTATAAACTAAGTATTCTGAGAAACAATTATAGAAAACTATGCAAGATGAATAAAAATAGATGCAGAAGAGACAGATCTAAACCATACCCAGACTTCACCTGACTTTCTGTAATAATGAAGAGACAACACATCGAACACATCTGTGTTCAAACACACAGAGCAGACTAGATTTTTAGAACTCTAGCCTTATCCTCTATAGAAGACAAACATAAAGTTCTGATAGAAATGCATGACTTAACATATAGAAAAATAACAGCAGGAAATTGTTAGTCAAAAGAAAGATTACATAGTAAAACTTATGTCAGAGAGAATCAATATTAAAATAAGAGACAGAAAGATATGGATGAAGGTGAGGAGGAACTGAGATAACTGGAGAGAGAGGAAACAATTAGCATATATTGTATAAGAAAAGAATCTGTTTAAAATAAAAGATTAAAGGGTAACAAAATTATATAGTAATATTAGTGATAGATTATTTTTGAATAAAGGAAATTTTATCTGAATATATGTAGAGTAACAAAACTCTATATTTTATGTACTAACATAGTGAGCTTGAGACTTATATCTCCAAATGAGATATACACACTTTGTTATATATACATATATATATATATATATATATATATATATATATATATATGTTACAGAGGACGAGTTTAAGTGTAAAGTTTATTAAAGTACAATGAAGAAACATCAGGTGTTATCATCAGTCTACTACTGAAAAATTAGAGAGTAGATATTCTGCAACACATATAAAATATTGGGATAATTATCATGGATACAGACATAATGCAAACCTTTCAGGATTACTGGCATGAACACGTTTTCTTGACCAGAATGTAACACATTTGAAATCAGGTGTTTAATGATAAATAATGGCACTAAATAGAGGATGCTAAAATCGCAGTTGTAAAACAGGTGAAATGACAAAGTAAAGCTTTAATGAATCATTTATAAACACTTAAAAATAAATTTCAAGGCATTAGCTGCAGGTAAATTTATTACTTTAAATGTTCATTTTAGAACAGATGCCTCCAAGTTAATGATTTTTTTTCTAATTTATAATAACAAATAAAATGAAAATAAAGATATCCAACAAAATCTGGAGCATGATAGGCATAGGAACAAAGTTGAGAAAAATGAAGAGTCATAAAATAAAAGTCATCTGTAAAGCTAAAGCTTTATTCTAAAAAAAAAAAAAAAAAAAAGCTAATAAAATTGATAGGCTATCAACAATGACCAAAAACAAGCATTAGGATGAAAAGTAAATGTTGCTGACAAAAAGTGAAATAGAAGGTACGAGAAATTCTGAATCTCTAAACAATAACACACAATAAACATTTATGATATAGCCAAAATACATACATTTTAAGATAAAAAGAATTTACTAAAAGCCAAACTTTAATAATTGCATTTCGAAATCTAAATATTGGTGTCACTAAATGAGTTAAGTTACTAGTTTGTATTTACTTACCAAAACATCAAGAATAAATTATGCTTCAAAGTTCTCCAATTTTATATAGAATTATAATTATGCATGATCAATTGGGCATGTGAGAGATACCGTGCAATGGGAGAATGTCTTAATCTACTTAATTTTTCATGCACACATGGAGATAAGTGTTGGTTTAACGTGATGACTACCTTAGATGCCAGATCATGATGAGATTGTGTTCAACAGAAGACCCATTAGAACCTGCTGTAAACATGGAGAATTCATAATCATAGCCTTGAACTTCAGGGGTCAACTCTTTCATCTTTGAGTATGATAGAACACTAATGCAGTGCCATTCCTTCCACCTTAGTCTCAGCCCCAACTCCACATTAGCTGGACCACATTCCTTTCTCCAGAATCTGCAGCCTATGACTTCATTTACTCTGTTATTCTTTCTTTCCTGATTTCCAGTGTCAGAACTGCATTGTAATACTAAAAATTTCTGGGTGTCCTATATCTTCATTTTGTTTCACCCATATTTATATTAGTTTAGCATGATATTTGTACCATTTTAGCACAAGAAAATAGTGACAGTTTCATAGGAACTGTTCACTAATCCTAGTACTGGTAAGGAGACTTGTACCCTAACTCCATGTGATATGGAAAATCCTTGCCATAATTTAGTGGCCAAGTTCAAACTGTACTGCTAATGCCATGCAAACATGATTAGTTGAATGGACTCTCAGATCAAGCATTAGAAAGAAATGAACAATTTCTCCAAATATAGTACTGGTTACAAGTTTATAGAGATGTGCTGACAATCCACACTGGGATAAAGAAAGGTTGAAAGGTTAGTACTAACAAATGGTATGTGTAAGATCACAAAGATGACATTAGGAGACTATTGAAGAAAACTGGAAACCTAATATGCAATATTGCACTTCTGTAAGTTCAGCTCCAAGCATTTGGACTCTTCAGGTCCTCCTACATTCCTCAAATTTGCAAGAATGGTTTTATACTCATTTCTTGACACTATCTATCTTTTGTACCTTTATCCTTTTACTCCTTTATACTACTTATCCCATCTAGTATTGTCTTCTGGATACTAAATGAAATGAGAGATTAATTCCAGAATAACTTAGTTTTGAACAGAGAAAATCACAAAAAATAACCTGCTGCAACCGCAAACACAAAAACTAGCCTGGCATTGACTACATGAATAATTAATCATTGAGACCATAATTTAAGGCTATGTAAATAAATATTCATATATTTTTAGGACAGCTATGATATGGATACTTTAGGAGTCCAAAGGCCCAATGGATGAAGGCTTTATCATCAACTTATAGTGGGGGAAACTTTAAAAGTCAGAGCTCAGTGATAGGATTCTATATTAATGTGATGGGTGTCACTGGAAGGGGACATTGTAAGTTATACAGATTCCCTCTCTTTATTTTCAATATCTGTGAAGTGAACAGACTACCTTGACACTGTGTCCTGTCATGATCGATCTTGGCACTGTAGCCTGAAATGCAATAAGGGAGAATGAACATGGGCTCTAAATCTATCAGGTAAAGTATCCTTTCCTGCACTAAAATTGATGTAAGTTCACTAACAGGAATTTTAATGGTCATGAAATTTAAGGACTTCCAAATGATGAAGCACACTTAGCTCTAGAGAGGCCCAAAATACCCAAGAGAAGTATGGTAGCTTTCTCATATTGTTCTAACAGATGGTAAAGGAGGAATGAGAAATCCCAAGGATGTGTTTGGTCTGAGATGAATATATATTATAAAACTAGACAAACCAAAAGATTACTTATCACAGAGTACCAGATGACTACTACCAGATGACTACCACCAAAGAAGAATATGAATACATACATGAATACATGTAAAAATGCACAGCAGTGGATGTCCTTATGTACTTGCTAATAAGTGAATATTGGCCAAAAGTAGAAAATACCTAAGACATAACCCACAGAAATTAAGGTCTTTAACAAACAGAAAGGTGAAATGAAGATGCTCCAATCCAATTTAATAGAGAAAGAAAATAATCATGAGAATCAGAAGGAGGGAGGAATTTGGGCAAGAAAGGAAAAGGGGAGGGGAAAAGGAAAACAGGATCAGATAAGGGGTTGAGAGGGGGCAAGAAAGAAGCCCAGAGGGCCAACAGAATGAATGGAAATATGCAGCCTCAGAAAATGGGAGGTACAGAGACACTCTAGAAAGTATTAGACCAGGAAGGTGACTTCTAGGACTCAATTGTAGTAACCTTAGATGACATATTCACCAGAGGGAAGAGGGAAATTATAGAATCCACCTCCAGTAGATATAAACAGGGCCTCAAGAGGAGGGATACAGTTACCAACTCAGTCAAAAGTTCTGACCCAGAAGCGTTTCTGCATAAAAGAACTACTGGGACAAAAAAAATAAAGAAGAGACTGAGGAAAAGGTGGTCCAGTGACCAGTACAACTGGGGATTCACCTCATGAGGAGACATCAAGTCCTGACACTATTACTGATGCTATGATGTGCTTACAAACAGGAGCCTAGCCTGGCTGTCTTCTGAGAAACACAATCAGCAGCTGACTGAGACAGATGCAGATACTTACATCCAACCATTAGACTGAAATCAGGGACCCCTATGATTGAATTAGGGGAAAAATGGAAGAAGCAAAAAAGGAGAGGGACCCCATAGAAGGGCCAGCAGTCTCAACTCACCTGGACCCCTAGGAGCTCCAGACAATGAGCCATCAACCAGGATATATGAGCTGGTACAAGGCCCCTTACACATATATAGCAGAGGACTACCTGATCTGGCCTCAGTGGGAAAAGATGCACCTAATCTTTGAGAGACTTGAGGCCCAAGACATTGGGCAGGCATGGTGGTATGGAAGCATCATGTGAGAGACAGGGGTCAAGGAACAGTAGGGTGAGTAATTATGTGTATGTGGGGGGGGAGGCAACAGCTGGATTAATGAAAAAAATAAGTCAGTATTGACCATCACAGAACTGGTCAAAGATTTTTCCCATTTAATGGAAATAGGATAATGGTGTTAAATAAGTAATAACTAGGAATGATGAGTGTATTATGTTCAGCCTATGGCCAATTACATTCCAAAGAACTAAAGAGCAAAACAGCAAACTAGCTTTGGGAGTTAGAGAATGTCAGTATGGCATCTGTACCATGAGGGCAGAATTATTATGAGAAAGACTGGCCTGAAGCCACCAGGGCTACCTTTCTCCTGCTTTCCCCAGTTATAGCTAAGAAAATGAAAACAAAACTCATTTTGTCTTGGTAGAAAAGATGTTTTAATGTTAATAGTATGAATTACATAAATGAAATAGTCCCATCCTATTTCAGTTTAATCAATTTAATTCCTTAATTTTGTCTGAAATGAGATTTAAGAGATCTTTAAGAATAAGTAGAGATTGCATCAAGCCAGACCACTGTGTTTATATGCTTGGATTGCCAAGTAGATTAAAAATGCCTCAGGTACTTTACATGTTGGTCATTTGTCTAATGTGAATATTCTACTATGTTCATAAGTATAGTGGATGAGGCCATCCAAATTCATATGAAAATGTGATAATAAATATAGTGTCATCCCCCACAGGTGCTAGGAACTCTTTCCTCTGTACAACAGAGTTCCCAAAAAGGTGCTTCACACGGCCAGTAGTAGAATATCACACTACTATAGTCTAATGATGGCATCACGCTGATTGCACAGGAAGAGTAATGTGTGCTTAGCGTGCCAAGATTCTAGTAGTGAGGTTTTCAGAAATTGGAAGGTAAGTCCTGCAGAGTTTTGGGAGCCTGACACTAAGTAAAAATTTTAAGGCCTGGTGATTTGAAAATTTTAAGGATATTTTCTTCAAACAAAAAGAAATATTGCTGCATATTACTTCTTATTTTTCACAGAGAATGAAGATTCTGATAAGATTTTCCTGTTTCTGGAAAGAATATATTCCACCCATGGGGACCAGGTTCAGATCTTATGATGAGAGACATGAAGGCTGCTAGATTTCATGGAAGCTGAACAAAAAAGTGCTTTCTATAGCAGGCCTATGTAATGAGGCTGCCAGCTTCAAAGTGTGGGCCATACAGATACGTTTGACTCTACTATTGCAGTTCTTAGTGTTAAGTTAGCATGAAGTTTGGCATTTATGGCAAGTTTGAATGGAAGAATCTTGCAATATGCCATAGAAGTATGAAACTCAGTCCTACTTTGGATAGTGAAGGGTTAGATGTCTTTTGAGAAACATTTCTACCATGGTACTTAGATCAATGAGACAGAGCACTTGATCACAGAATACCACATGGCTGTGTTTCCTAACAAGTTACTGAAGCTGAAGAATAGTAAATGAGATTGGAATGGCAGGCAATAAAGGCAGACAGGCAGATAGCAATAGATACGACAGAACATTGCACAGCAGGCTAAAGAGCTTCAAATGCAATGATAAGAGTGGGAACTGACAAATCTAAGAGACAATTCTCAAAGAATATTTTGGCTGCTGTGAGAAGTATGGGTCAGTGCAAAGAGAACAAAGATAAAACAGGGAGTAAATCAGTAGAAAGATAATGAAGAATTAGAGTGGTAACCATGGTGATTGTAAAATTATTCCCTCTGTGTTTGTTTCTATATTAAAAAATGGTAATAGTGGGTGATAGTTGAATAGAGATTGATTTGAGTCATGATTTCTCAGAACTTAATATTTATGTGAGTCTCTTGATGATTCAGTTAACATAAAGTATCCAGAATCTGTCTGAACCTGGTAATATGGTTTTTCATTTTTATCAAGTTCTAAGGTGTTTATATCTATAGTCATACTCAGACAAAGTCAAAAAGTAGAAAATGATTCTAGGGTTTGGGTTGTGATGAAGGAATGCTGATTTCACTAGAGGTATTCAGGGACAATGAGGAGCTATTTGCTTTAATAACTTTAATGGTGACCCTAAATATCCATGCTGAGGCAATGCAGAAGAGTGTGCCATTCTCAAGGCAGAGAATAAAGCATAATGAGAGAACCTACTTGAGGACCATTTGGTACCATTCAACCACTAATGAGGCCAAGTGTTGGACACAGTTAACACTGTAAAGCACAAAGTGAACTCATGATCAGGTTCAGAGACAATCTGAAATGTGTGTGTTGCTTTGGTTTTCCCACTTCTGATGATGGACTTGAACACAATATCACAGCCTTCTCAGGATACAAACAGACCTACCAGAAATTTAGTGTTCATTTAGAGCAAAGATGAAAAAACAGATGAATCAACTGTTTATAAATTATTTAAACAATGGCAGCTGTGTGTTTAATTAACATTATCCTGTTTGCTACCTCATTCTCTATGAAACAACTTTGTGAAAATGTTCTAAAACAAACAAATAACAAGGTTCTGTGGAAGTTTCTGCAATGTACATAACCTTCTAAAGTAAAGTTTACTTACATTTCAATGACTACTTAAACTAAAATAATTTTGAAATATATAACTTTGTTTCTTAAGTTGAACAATTAGAGCAATATATATATATATATATATATCTTTGAGAATATTATGGAATAAAATTTGACAATAGTCTTCCTCTCTCCTCAATTTTCCTAGATTTAACCCTTCATCCATATCTACCTATCTTTGTACCCATTTTTTCAACTATCAATTCCAATTTATTCTTATCATATATCATGGATTTCTGGCCTTCTGTTGTAGTGTAGACAGCCTACTAGTACCAATGTTCATAAAGAAAATGGACTCTCTGTTTTCCATTAGCTATCAATTATCGATAGCCTTAGTTAGGGATTGGACTTCATATCTACCTCTCTTCTGAATTGTGAGATCTGGCCTGGCTTGACCTTTCATGAGGTTTGTCTCATAACCACTGTGAGATCGTAAATGCAGCTTTCCTGTTGTTTTATAGGGGCACTATTTTCTTGTACTTATTTACCATCCATAATTTTTCCAGACACCCCCTTTTTACAATGATTGTCTCAAACTAAAGACAGAAAAGGCTAAAGTTCATATGTACTCAGATTTCTCACATTTCTGAGTTATAGAGCAGAATATGGTGATATTTTCTCTATCTTAATGAAATGAATAATTTTACAATGAATGAATGCTTCTTTTAAAAGATCATGCAGTTATCTTTCTGATATATTTTCTTAAGTATGAGAATAATATTCTTTTATATATATAATCTGATATTTTTACAAAGTTTTAAATTATACTTTAATAAAATGTAAAATCATTTCTTTTTTATTGAAAATAAATTAGTTTATCATAAAATATATTCTGATTATGTTTTCCCATCCCTATATTCCTCCCAATTTCTCTGCATCTCTCCTACCCTCCGAATCCACTTCCTTTCTTCATCTCATTAGAAAAGTCATGCCTCTAATAAATAATAACCAAACATGAAAAAATAAAATGTAATAAAATAAAATAAAACCTTTTATGTCAAAATTGAATGCAGAAACACAACAGGAGGAAAAAAGTCCAAAAAGCAGGCAATAGACTCAGATACCCATTCATTCTTGTGTCAGGTACAAATGATCTGAAAGAGGAAGTAAAAAGAATGTTTGGGGTTGTATGTAATTTGGTAATAGACAAGAAGATGAATAGAGATGAAGGAAGGAAGATGGTAAAATAATAGTAAGGGCATATGAAAAAGTCATCAGGAATCACACTATCAATCAACTACACATCTAAAATCGTATATACATAACTATAGTATACATAGGTTGATATATATAGTGTTTTAGTTTAAATGAAAATCATATCTGAGCTAACAGTGCTTTCCCCAAAATCCAAATACCATCTACTAAAAAGAACCCAACACCATAACAAGGGAAATCCTCTTTTGAGTTGTTCCATTGTTCATTATATATGACTGATTTTACCCTTGGTTGATCCCATAGGTAGAAGGTAAGTCCCTATTGCTGAAAACACTATGTACCACAGACACAAGACCCAGAACCTTGATCTAGAAGTGTCCTGAAAGCCTACAAGCCTACTCCAAAAATCTAACTTCTCGGGCTAGAGAGATGGCTCAGCTGTTAAAGGCTAGGTTCACAAAAACAAACAAACAAAAAACCAAAACAACAACAACAAAAAAGTCTAACTTCCCATGGTTCAAAAAGTTGCCAAACAAGTTTCCAGAAAACAGAAGCAGTCAACACAGCTAGGATCCAATGGACCACAATAACTAGCAATGGTAACGCTGCACATGCAGTAGTGGTACACATATGTAAGAGGTAACCAGAAGCTCTTTAATTGGATGTAGATTCATTCAATAAGAGAGGAACTACTTATATCTGAAAACCTAACTAACAATGCAAGGCTAGTAACATCATGGGACTTAGAGGAGAACTTACAAACACCATTTTACTAAACCTACATATCACTAAATACACTCTAAATATTTTTCCTTATATATATATAGGTAAGTGTTTCACCACCACCCCCCACTCCAATCTAGGAAATTTCTTTTTGCAACAAAGACTATTCCAGAAAAACATAAGCAGCCTAAAAGCAGAGTTATAAATCCTATTACAATTGATGCTTCTTCAACATAATTCCTGAACCCACAGTTCAGGGATCATTCCAGAAGAGAAAGCAGAAAAAAAAAATTGAGTCAGTAAATTTGGGTGGGAAGCACTGGCTTCTCCTATTTTAAAAGGTTCATTCATGAATCATTAAAATGACATTGTAAACATAACAAGGATAACTCCAATAGAAATATTAATGTCGAATGTCAAAAGCTTATGACACCGCAAATCTACAAAGAGATTGAGAAGCAACAAAAGAATTTAATAAATACTGTATACCCTGTAAAAATATGCACAACTATTCACATGTAACATAATAGACATCTATCAGTTTGTATTTGTTTGTGTGTATATTGGTGTTTATGTGTGTAACATGAAATCAGAGCTGTATTCCTGTGTGTATGTGTGTAACATCAATTCAAGAAGGAGATAGAGAGAGAAAATCCATAAATTAATTAAACTACATATATTCTTGAAGTTTTAAAAGAGAATTATAGGTCAGTTTTAGAGATAGCAGCAAGTTTAATGTTTGGTTTTCAATACCCAGTGCTGATACGTGGATCTGAAATATACATATATATGTGAAAGATAACATGAATCTATTTCTCATATATATGGCATTTAAATGCTTATTACTTTTTCACTGATACATGCAATGATTTTATATATATATTCTATTCATATTTATATATAACATATATTATTATATAATATATAATATATTATATATAATATATAATATATTAAAATATATAACATATAAAGAGATTATATGATATATAAAAAATAAATTTATATATATAAAATATATTGCTAGTAATAAATCCTTATAATATATATATATATATATATATTGCATATATATACTATACATAGTAATTTATTTTAGAAAGAATATCCAAAAATAAAGAATATACATAATCTGAAAATAACATCAAATATTTGTCTAATATTTTGGATTTATAGTCAACAATATCTAGCATACATAGAAAAATTTTAACACTATAACTTTTACTGTCTTGAAAAGATTTTTATTTATATATTCATAAAAATTAACTCAATTTCATTGGTAATAATTTAATTACATGATTTACCTCCTAAGTATCTTTGATAGTCTGAGAGTTTATTCTATGATTTTTTTAATAGTAGAAAATGAAATAGTTCAATACATTTTGCTCTAATGGCTCTGTGTAGCAAAAAGCATGTTTTAAATTAAAACAAGTAGTTGGCTATTAAAATATAGAAAAGCAGATAAGGAGTACATTAAAATACAGAAGCTATACTTTTTTTAAGCCATGATGTGACATCCAACTACTTTTATCTTTTAAAAAGGGTGAAGTAAAATATATATATATATATAACAACGCTGAAGCCTGTCACTAGAGAAAGAAGCTATCTGAAACAAAGTCTACCTTTCAATGGAGAAGACATGAAAACAAGACATAAACTCTTCTATAGAAACATGCCATGAGACATTTGCAATAGGAACACAACAATGTACAACACAAGCAGTTAGAATTCACCCAAAGTTTTATAACCTGGATGTTTATATCCTCACATAATTTCTGTGAAAGAAGGGATGATGTCACAAGAATGAGATCACAATTCTCTAACCTCAAAAATGATATTAGTGACCTAGTAGAGGTTCACATAATTCTCTTGCTTTTTTACAGTATCTGAGAAGTTTCCAGAATAGGTAATATGTAAAACAGAATGTCCCAAATGCTTTTGTCTTCTTCTTCTGTACTTTTGGAGCAGTCAGTTGTTTCTATTATTTAGAAGTTTGCAAGTTATAATATTTTATGTTGGAAGTCCAAATGTAATCATCAAGATAACAAACTGATCAGAAGTTTGAAGACAATTTAATGTAATCCACCACACTTAGTGGAATAACTGTGGAAAAACACATGACTATAAAAATAGATACAAATAAAAGTTTGACAATGTTTCAACATTGGTTCATGAAAATAATCTCTCATTAACTTCATAGACTTAATACTACCAGTAAAATATTTCAGTATGTCAATAATTGTTAATAACTATAAAAGGTTACTATCCATGTCATGTTTACTTATATAAAATTATATGATTTCTTCTTATGACCAAGAACACAATAAGCCAGCCCCTATTTATGTTCAGTGCCTATTATAATGCCTTTCAAGTACAATATGAAAATTTAAAAAACAAATTTATAATGGTTGGAAGAAAGAAATTTGTCTAACCTTACATTTTTTCATCTACAATCATAAAGAAAAATTGTAAGTAATCAACACTAGCAAAACTCCAATTTATAGAAACTATTTTGACATTAGAAACTATTAAAAATTGAAAGGTTAAAAGTTAACACACTGCAATTTCTTTCATGTGTACCCACAAAGACCATATGGACTCAAAATTTAAAGCTAAGTGTCACTTTCATTGATACCAGAAAATTTAAAGATACTAATATGATTCAATAGATTAAATAAAATTTAAGTAAATGCAAACTATCTTATATAGAGAGGTCCCAGCACATATGTAGCAGATGTGCAGCTCAGTCGCCATGTGAATCCCCCACCAAGTGGAGCACAGGCTCTAGCCTGATTGTGGTATTGGTTCTCAACAGGGTAATCTTGTTTGGCCACAGTGGGATGGGATGTGCCTACTCTGACACAGACTTGATTCACTAGGGAGGAGAAATACTCAAGGAAGGTTTGCCCTCCCAGAGGAGAAAGGGAGGAGGGTTTTTGTGAGGGGGAATTGAGGGAAAGAATTTTGGATGTAAATAAATAAATAATCATAAATCATTACAAAG
This sequence comes from Arvicanthis niloticus, assembly GCF_011762505.2. NCBI lineage: Eukaryota > Metazoa > Chordata > Mammalia > Rodentia > Muridae > Arvicanthis > Arvicanthis niloticus. The sequence goes on from NC_047661.1 coordinate 58,121,805, forward strand.
AATACTTGAAGATTTAATATTGTTTTCAATATTAATCAACAATATTAATCAACAAAATTAATAATAATTTATTATTATTAATAATAAAATAATCAATATTAATCAACAAAATTAGTTCAATCTCAATCAAAATGCTGTCACATTATTCCATACCTATATACCAAATGCATAAAAGACCTAAGAAGAAGTACATAGAAGTAGAGCTCGGATCACAGCGAATGTGACTTTGAAATAACAATATTTCTTCATTTAAGATACCTGTGTGTTCATGAAGCAACAGGCAAGTAATCTGATATAATATAACAATTAATAAAGATGTAAACTCACACAGACAATAAATTTGATTTGACCTTCAAAAATGATAATTATAATAAGAAGTGATAGTCTTAAGAACAAGTTATTCTAGAAGAACAGAGCATATATTTGAAAAATATCAGGTATATGCATGTTACCTCTACATGAACTAAGCTGCCCAAATTCAGTTTTGTACATGTGATACAGAGCAGGTAAAATGTATCAAGATATGAAAACTTGATCTTGTTGAAATAGCTATAAACTTCTAATTTATATAACTTTTAGATAAAAAAAATCTACCTAATTTAGCAGAAGCTAGCATCTCCTTTAGAAAATATGTAGGGGTCATAGTAATAAGAGCATCTCCAAGAGCCCTTCTGAAAATCCCATCCATTGCACATCATCTCTTCATGATGCATGTGTACCAGTTCTGGTGAATTAGAACGAATCACAGCTGGTAGTTATCATCAAAACACAAATCCACATCTGCTGGAATATTGCCTGAAAGAATTCTTCACTAATTTATTTGATAAAATATCTTTTACCCATTACCCCTTTTCACAGACACATAAGATATTTTCAAAAACATCTGGACTCTCCGCTAAAAGGAGACATTTCTTATCTTGTAAGACATTATTTTTATTAGATTTTTACTATAGTTTTTAGATTACTATATAGTGAATCACAGAAATGTAACATATTAGTGTCAGGGATATGTTAATTATAAAACATTAGTTTTTAAAATATCTTGAATGCTCTGAGCTATTTCTATTGTCTCAGACTTTCCAAGTCACCAAAATAGAGAAAATTGCTTTCTGTTCCTGGTTCAGCAAATTCATTCCTGTCTCTCCCATTTGTTTTCCCAAAAGTCAGCATTTCATATACATCTGATGTTCAAAAGTAGTTGTGAAGAATTTCAGAGTGAGCATATAATATCAACTCTTTATAACTAAAAAAAAAAACTATTTTAAAGAATAGTTTTAAACTCTCTATATTGAAAAATGACTCACTTTTCATTTCTTCTTAAATGTAGCTGACTGACGCATTGTCAATGATTAAATTAATACTCATTTAAAAAGCACCAACATGAGGAGGATTTCCTGACTTCTTAGAATGTGTTACTCAATATTCATTGATTAGGTATGAGATGTTTCTATTTTAATTAAAATATATGATAATAGATGACTTAAATCTTTTGGCACTATACTGAACAATAAAAATAAAATAATTTCTTAATTCACCTTAGGAGTAATTTTAGCTCTTGAGTACATTGATAAAACAGTGCGCTTGTGTATAAAGTTACAACTTCTATTCTACCTGTGATCTCAAAGGTATCTCTACAAAGGCATGCACAGTGCTACAAAGCTTGCTTCACAGTTAGGCATCATTTTATCATTAGACATAAAATAGCTAAAATACTTACAAGACAGTCTGGACATAAAGTAGTCAGGATTAAAAATTAGTTCAGTGTTTAATATAATTCAATAGCTTCCCTTGATCATAATAGCTTTACAGGATTTCAAATAAAGCTATAGACACAAATAGCATTTTTTAAAAAAGAAGGAGAAAGAAGAGTAAAACTGCAAAGGAATCTTAGCTTTCTTCTGTCTGTTGGAGAAATCACTGACAAAAAAAAAAAAAAAAAAAAAAAGAACAGGGTATTCCCGTGGTGCAATGCCTACCCTGAACAATTGAATGATTCCAAGGTAAGCTGTAGTAAGACAGAGATCATTGTGAAGGCATATTTGTGGAGTAAGGCAACTTGCTTTTAGGTGGACAAATAAAAATGAGCACAGAGATGAAAGAAAGGAAAGTATAGAGAAGGGCAACCTATACAATACATATCTAGTGGCCTGCTTCCTCCAGGAAGGCCCCATGCTTACCATTTCTTAGACCTTTAAGAAGAGTGCCACCAGTTAGGAACCATGATTTTAATAATAAACATGTAGGAGACATTTCACATTCAAACCATAGCCATCATATTCAGCTCAAAATGCTCACATTCATGTCACAGTAAGTAATGAACTAACTAGAACTCCAAGAATCATTGTGTACCAACAGTTGTTTTACGGTTCAAACTCAGAGTCACCTCTGAAACCCAAATAAGCTCTTAAATCTGCATCATCATGAAAGTGAACAAAAGTTACATATTTCTAAGATATAAGAGCATAGAGATATTCCCATGCAAAATGAAGAAACATTGGCATGAAAAGGAGGACTGGAGTAAAGCAAGTTTGAAAGGGTGAAGATCATATCCCAAAATTCCACATCAGGCATCCAGGGAACATGGTGTGATGTGAACTTTCAAAGAAGCATACTGGTGTGTTAATACAATTTAGAGCCCATAGGGCCTTTAGCATACCTACAGCTTTCTTTCCTCAGCAATGTTCCATCTCTGATAACCTAGTTTATTAAGGTTGTGCTGTATCTTATATTTGACTTAAACTGCCATAATGCGAAAATCAATATGAGCATTCTGTTCTTCTGAGATCCCAATAGAATCACTCATTAAGCTCTGCTTCCAGTAGTTTAGGTAATGCTTATCCCACATACTCAAAAGTTCCCAACTTCTTCTCACAAAACATTTTCAAAGATTTCTGAACCATATGAAATCACATAGTCATAACACCTGACTCCTAGGACCAATTGTTTGTGTGTGTGTGTGTGTGTGTGTGTGTGTGTGTGTGTGTGTGTGTGTGTGTGTGTGTGTTATATTGCTTTAGATGGTGACGACTATCTAAGTCTAACAATTTAAAATATAAAATATTTACTTTAGTCCATAGGTTTAGAGGTTTCAGTTCATGGCCCATATGTGGTGGTGTTTCTTGACTGCTATGAGACAGCATCACAGTATTAAATAAAAAATAGCAACAACAAACAAAAACAAATAACAACAATAAGATAGAAGGTAGTACAGGAAAACATGAAATGACAATAGATAGTGTTTTCAGTGATTTATTAGATTCTGCTAAGTCCCGCTTTCCTAAAGTTTTCAGAGTATACCCAAGGAATACCAACACAAGGGAATTGATTATTAAACACTAAACCCTTGGTGGGGCACTTCACATCAGAACAATAGTCAACTTACTCTGATTTCTATGTTATCTGCTTTCTGTTTCCTCAACATACCTTTCACACTCATTTGTATTACATACTAGGTCCTCACAAATACAGAAAGTATTACATCAAGCTCAAGGTATGGGCAGGTTAGGATATTCCTAGTAATAAAATGTGGACTGCTGTCTCTATAGCATTCTAAATGTTATTCCAAGGATAGCCAAAGTACATATAAGCACAGACATATGAAAAAGCCTTGACTTTCAGCTCTGATTCTCAAAGTAAGATTGGAACATTACTGACATGAAAATCTCAGGAAAAAATTATTGACCTAGAGCTGATAGGGCAAGTATATGAAACTGTTCTGTCTTATCCTTATCTCTCTGAAAGCGTCTGCTGCTGTTAACCTAACACACACACACACACACACACACACACACACACACACATACACACACACACACAGACAAATAATAAGTGGTTAGCTAATGGATGATCATTGATTGTCCTTGGCCATCATTGCATAAATAGTGATCCACTGAACAGACTTGGCATGGTGGCAAGTGTGGATAATATGCTTGATTTTGACTGCATGATCTCTCATTCATCAAGGTTGATCTAGTTTCTGACAATACTAGTCTCACCAGGAGAGACTAATCCGAGTTCCTGTGTTGATGTTACCTTGGTTATTATTCAACAATTATTAGGTGAAGACTTCAGATTATACTCTTTCACTTTGTTAACTGCCAGAATTTTATATATAGTATAATTCCATCCATTTCAATTATAATTAAAAGCTAAAAACATAAGAACTTTGTGAACTATAATTATTAAGATTATAATGATAAATATAATTATAAATTTGAGATCATCTATCACCGTGGAATACTCTTAGCTAACATATTGACTTGATCCATGACAAAGGAAGAATAGACTAGACTCAAGGTTCTGTTGGTTCATATTAGCTCAAGTCAATCTTACTGAGCCTTGGTAAACACATTGTTTATGAGCCTATTCCAGCAGATGTTAAGCAGTTTTAGCTTGTTAATGGAGCAGGCTGATAGTGATAGGAAATTAGTGATCCCTGAAGTTCCTCTTAACCATAGTTGGTAGGGGCCAACGGACCAATATCCATAGTGCAAAACTGCTCATAAACCATACTTTATCAGAATCTTCCCTATAATTGTTACCACATCCAATATAAAATCTTGTCACTCAAATTGTCTGGTCTTATTTGCTTTGAGGTAAGTTTACTGAAGACAAACAGATACTCTTATTGGAATATAAAGACAACTAGCAACAATTTCACCAAAATTCTGGTTGTATTCATCTTCTATTTTTCTGCATTCTAATGAAAGCTCATGAGGTGTATTTTTTGATAATTGTTGTCAACCCTTAGTTAACTGTATTTCATGCTAGTCCTTTCAGCTGAGTTGTGTGTTTATATTTCAATAGCCATTAAAACCCTTATAATCATATTAATTTCTCTTTTGATGAACACTAATGTCTTAGACAATTGAAGAGTGAACTATAGAGGCTTGTATGAACTTTATATAAAAAAATAGGGGTATCTACTTGATCATGTAGTCCTAGTAGATGCACATGGCCTAGGTACTGCCTCAGCTATGATACCTTCTCTTGTACTAGGCACTACTGCAAATTTTATGGCATTGACATTTTCTTCTAAAATGTATTAGCTCATATACCATCATACATTTATCACCTATGAAGTTCAAAAAGTAACTGGTCTTACTTTTGTTTCACTTTCTTAAGCATAGAGACTGAACCACCCTCCTTTTTTTTCTCAATTTTATAGACACCATTTTAGAATGTCTCAACAGGACTCTAGTCTAAAAATTTTACATAACATACGGGTTTTTTTTGTTTGTTTGAGTTATACATCTCCTAACACTCATGTATGTTACCAGGTTATTTATATTGATCATCTGTTTGCCAGGTTTAATTAACCAGATATAGAACTGACAAGGTAAATCTGGTTGGTGTCCTAAGTTGATCTATGAATACTCATTGGCTGAAGGTATTCAGTAGTTCAGTACAGTTTTTGTTTTTTGCCTGAAAGCTAACATAAAGTATTAAAAATCAGCTTAAAATAGAAATTTTTTCTCCTGTTGTTGGTCCTTATGTGATAATGTATAAATTATTAACATGAATTTGTAAAGGATACATGAACTATGTGAAATTTGACAGGTTAAGAAAATACTTTAGAAAACCATATTAATTAGAATTATCATTAGTTACCCTTCTTAGTTATTCCTTAAGAAAAAGACCTTTCATTCTCTGAAAACCTACAGTGATTTTTCTGACTCATAAAATTGACATTAGGGCAAAGTGCATGAATCAAAGTACCCTTAAGCTGAGTACTTCCTTTGATATGCATGCTTTCCTTACTAAAGGCCACATGCCATACTTTTAAACTTCTGGAAAAGTCCAGTTGTTTTTCTCAACATATATTTCTTTCTTCTTCAATCCAAAAGTTGTGTGCCTCTGAACTTTATTGGTTCTCTGAATTGTAAAATACCATAATTCTCTATTTTAATGACTTCAAGATTTTTTTGTAAGATTTTTATCATATATCTAAAGGAATTTAAAAAATCATTCATTTATTTTCATCTTGGTGTTATGTCTTTTTAAATTAAATATATCTCCCCTACACTCAATCATTAGAACACTTGTTCCCCTGTTGAAAAAATTATGAGTAGAAACAGCCTTGCTAAAGGATGAATATCTCTGCAGTAGGCTCCAATATTTTAAACTTATACTCCATTTGAAGTTCACTCTTTTCCTCATGCTTGTAGTTAATGATGTGTTCTCTTAGCTACCTGATAGTGCCAGCATGTCTGATAATTGTTGCCATGCATCCCCATTATATCTAGAACCACAAGCCCAAATTAACTCTTTCATATTTTATCACAGCAACCAAGAAGTAACTAATACATATGCTAAATTGGACTTTATCAAAAACATGGAGTTCAAGTTGCTATTTAATATTTTATTTCATGTTTTTATTGGCATGAACCATGATTATGTATGCATAGAGTATTATGAAGCTCAGCCTGCTACATGAGATCATAACTATGATCATTCTACTTGTGTCAAAGTACTCACTGATAGTTTCAAATACAATATGCTTCAAGATGCAAAGAGAACATAAAAATTCACTTAGGTATTTATAGGAGAAAATGGTGCAAGCAATTACAGACTTAAAGTTAACAAAAGACTCTATATTGTAACCCTAAATTCAATATCTTTGTTGATACTAAAGAATGTCATAAAGTCCACCAGCCATTGGTATGTTCTTTGATTATACCACCAATAAATCCATAATGCCTAGAATTAAGTAATAGACTTCTAGTACCGCCATTTACGAATCCCAAATGCAGAAAACTCTGCAGCCCACTCAGTTCTATATCGTTACAACTTATAAATAAAACATGAGCACACACACAGAGACACATACACAGACACACACACACACATAAACACACACACTTTCTATAATGAGTACAAATTCAGCTAACAGCATGCTCAGAACTTTGTCTTCCTACTTTGTGTGTAGAAAGGACATCCAGATTTTTTCTCAGTGAATTCCAAGCACATAAGTATATAAATGTATAGAAGCACTTTGTTGTAAATTTTGTCATCTTGTTTTTAAATTTATGTCTAATTATATAATACATTTTGAGAATTACTTCTGAAGTATTGTGAAAATGTGTGGGAGTGTGGGGGTAGGTGGGGGCACATCCACATAGAAGCAGGAAGGGGGGATGGGATAGGAGGTTCCTGGGTGGTGGGGGAAATGGGGTAAGGGGATAAAATCTGAAATGTAAATATTATATCCAACAAAAAATAAGTGAAAATATTTCTTAGAAACTTTTTAGTTTCTAAGAAATATTGTTTTTAGTATAAGAAGACTAATTCTCTAAATACTGCTTTTTAAAAATGATCATTTGCTTTCTTAGTTGTATTATTTTTTCAAAGTATCAAAAGCATAAAGAAGTTGCTGGCAATAAAATTTCAAACATACACAAAGTAAAGAAAGAAGGCTGGGGTATAGTTCAGGAACAGAATACCTTTCTAAAGTAAGTGAAGCTCTGGTATCTGTTTTTAGAATATGTGTGTGTGTGTGTGTGTGTGTGTGTGTGTGTGTGTGTGTGTGCCTGTTTGCAAATATGTATATGAGAGAAAGACAGAGAGAGATACAGAGAGGCAGAGACAGAGAGATAGAAGAGAGATTTTGGAAAACTTGTGCTATACTCAGCACTACTCTAATATATCACAATAACCATCTAACAAATCAACGTTAGCTCATTCTCTCTCCAAAGTAAACTTATGAACAAAAAAGGTAAGCACAACATCACAGACCACAGCAATAAGTTTTAGAACTCTGGGTATCAGAGTCAGCTGTTACGTGCTTTCAGATAAGGTGTCTTTATATACACTGTGAAATGCCATGTCATATCTAACATAATGTTATTTGAGCATTAAGCCCTGTGTTGCTGAAATATTATTCTTTCCTCTGCCTATAACCATATGTAGAAAGACCTGAACATTTTTAATGATATGGAGTCCTATTAATGTATTTTGTTTTTCATTTTCCTTCAAAGATTCAATGATCTGATCAAAATCTTTTCCCTATATTTAGAGTAAATCAATTTTGCATTGTCTAAATAAAATTCCTCCTCACTTTCTTTCACACAAAGAAACACTTTACCAAAAATATGAGGATGTTTACCTAGCATTTAAACACATAAAACATTTGGCATTTATTTGTTTTATAGTGAGGTCCATTGAAAGAAGATTATTGGTTTAATATAGAAAGAGTATATAAAGAATTTACGTATTTGCAATGACTTCATACAAAGGTTGTTAAAATTTGTTATATATAAACTTATGCAAATGTATTGATTTGATTCTCATGACTAAAATAGCTATTTCTTACCATCAGAAAACTTTTAAGAAATTTTCTTCAAATGCAATGAAAGACCAAACATCAAAGAAGGAAGATTAATATAGCAGACAGAGTGGAACTATTTTACATAGCACTGTCAGAACACAGTTCAGGAATGAAGTAGTGGAAGAATTCTGAGTGCAGGAGTCTATTCCACATAAACAAGACAGGACTCTAGTGATCTCTATTTCTTAGTAAACATGGAATTGTTTTTGGAACAACTTCCAGCTGTAGCAGATATGAGTGTGTTTACTTCAGATTATTCATTAATGCTTGCTGTCGTTATTCAATTAAATGTTTAAACTACCATTTATATGCATCTGAAGAAAGCTATGTTTTTTGTTTGTTTGTTTGTTTGTTTTTATTGAGTGGCTTGTCCCTCTTACTGTATCCAGCTTGAACTTTACTAAGAGAACTTTACTAAGATTACCTTTCTTAATTCTCAAATTATACATGTCTGAAGATCTGAATAAAGTTGGCTATTGCATGAGACTTTAGTCCACTTCATTTATCAGCTTTTTTCTCAGAGGTCCCATCAGCTCTAGACTAGTAACATAGAATGATGCAAAGAATAGACTTTCTCAGTTAGGAAGCAACTAATAAACTTATTTAGATATTGGATTACAATTACCATCATGGGTTATGCATGAGGAGGTGAGAAAATAGCCAAGCAGCTAGTACACCAGGGTGTAGATGTTACAAACCTCTTCTTTACACACCAAGGTTAGCCAAGTACCCCCAACCCCCTCTCTCTCTCTCTCTCTCTCTCTCTCTCTCTCTCTCTCTCTCTCTCTCTCTCTCTCTCTTTCTCTCTCTCTCTGGTTCTTTTTGGTAAGTACGTTTCAGTGAATGCAAATAGGAAAAGAACATACACAGAAGCAGAGTCAGCACAAGTTTGCATTTGAATTTATAAGCCCCAAGAAGAAAATGACACATAAGTTTGTTTTCTCTACATGTAAATTTTCTTTCTGAAATTAGAGTATAAGAATTTATACAAAATTACATTTAAAAAATTCTCGAGGTCTAATTTACATCCTGAAGTTGAAAGGACAGATGAGTTATTTCATGTATTATGAGACAATTGTTCCTTCTTACAAGTAATTGAAGCATCTAATTTAATTCAGAATTAGAGATGACCTCTGAGACTGGAAACTTAAGGATTATGACACTGCTGCTGAATTAGAGGTTGAGGGCTTGTATTTCTTCTGTGAAGTGTAACATTTAGCACTTCCCCATATTTGAAGCTGACTTCTACTAATTGCTTTAACTCTCTTGAACTGTAGCACTAATCAAATTGCACTGGACTTAGGTTCCATAATCAGAGATTTCATAGTTAAAGCTAAGATTTTGAAGTAGTCTTTATTATTGAGATATAGAAAGAAGCAGAAATAGACTAGAACCATTCAGTCATGTGATCCTAACCTTCAACAATTCTGTATATCATGATCCATGTCAAAAATGGTATATTCACCACTACCCCTCAAGAATTTATTTCACTGACAGAGAAGATGCTGGTATTTTACTCCTTTCAACTAATAAAGAGACATGGCACATCTGAATGATTTTCATATGTACTATTAAATATATAGAAAAATTTAAAATTATCCTCTCATATCTCCCAAAAAGCAGAATTCATTAATTTTGTTGTTGGACATAGATAATATATAATAAGTACACACAGAATGATTAATAACACCCTTAATAGTTATATAACTATATGATATATTTTTACATATATGTGTGTATATATATATATATGTTTAACACATAACTATATATATACCCTCTCAAATATCCTAGAAATATACCTTAGAATATATACCACTGAATAAAAATGTCCCAAATAATGAGCCATTGTGTTTATATCCTGATTAGAATACTAGTCTACAGTAAAAACTGAGGTGGCCAAATTATTATAGCATATTGTACTGTCTAACCAAAAATCTATTATGGAATTTATTTTAGGTTTTACAAGTTAATATTCTGTTTCACAAAATATACTTTTTCCTCACCCTACTTGCTAGAATCTAAATTCAGCTCTTCCATATTTCCAATGTTTTAAACTTCACTTTCCCAGGACATTATTCATTCAATTATAAATACTTTATTTACATTTGCTTAATGTCACTAAATTTATAAACAAGTAATACAACTGAATAGAATATTATTTCCTTTTTCTGTAACTGCAAAGTAAACTGTGATAATTGTGGCATGATTGTGTCAATATTCCTATTTCAGAAGCTGATAAAATTTCATTTAAAAACATACAGCAGACTGGGCAGTGGTGGCCCATGACTTTAATTCTAACTCTCAAGGAGTAGAGGCAGTCAGATCTACCTGAGTTTTAGGCTAGCTAGTCTGATCTACAGATTTTAGTCAGCCAAAAAAAAAACACAAAAAAACAAAAACAAAAAAACTTAGAAAAATGTTGCAAATCTAACTAAATAACTAATTAAATAAGTAAATAAATAAATATAATTTTAAAAATTAAACATCTAGTTCATTTCTCAGTAATGCCTACCATGAAATAGACACTTATTTTTGTGTTTCTAGAATGAAAAAGTTTATATCAATCACATTGTTAGGGAGAATTTAAAATGTTTAATGGAAAAATGTCAAGGCATTTTTCTAATAAATATGTAATACATATATAGGACACTAATACATAATGTGATTATTTCAGAAATGTTAATATTATGAAACAAGCAAAATCCACATAATAAATAACTTTTTAAAATTTTTTTCTCACTAAAAGCATCAATCTAATTCTAATATTGATTTTTAGAGACATGCTTTAAATCAGTAAACATACTAGTTTCCTTCTGTTCTTGTCAAGTATTGATTTATAAATGTATTTATTAATGTGCAACTATCTATACAAATTTGACTATGGCAAAGAAGATGAAATCAATACTGGCCAATAATGCCCCCAAATAGCCTTAAATAACTTAGCTAGGTACTTAATATTTAAAATGCATCAGAACAGATAGTGAATTTTAGATAATTTCTTTTTCCTTTTTTAAAATTTTCTATAAATAACTATATTAATTTTTAATTGGATATTTTAATTATTTACAATACAGATGTGATACCCTTTCCCCATTTCCCCTTCCTAGAACCCCCATCACATCCTCCCTCCTATTTTATGCTTTTATACTATTTTGATTACATGCATGTATTAAAGCCAGTTCTGTATTAAGGGTCTAGAAATACAATAGATGCAAATAGTCAAGGAATAAGCAATACAATACACACAAATATTCAAAGAAAAAGCAAGGCATTACACCCAATTACATGAACACTCCCGTGATCACTGTTTCTAGGGGCTTATCAGGATGACCAAAGTATCTGAGCCTATTTCCCTGTCCTAGCCCAAGGTCATTTTCATGTCTGAAGACTACTTCCATGTTCTAGCCTAAAATTTTGATTCTTTTCTGAAATTACTTCCTTGTTCTAGCCTAAGATTTAGATTCCTACCTGAAATTGTTACTTCTTTGTTGTAGCCTAATGGCAGATCCCTGCCTGAAGCCTACTTCATTGTCCTTGGCCAATGTCATATTCCCACCAAGCAGCCCATTTCCTTGTCCTTGGCCAATGTCAGATTCTTTCCAAGCATCCCCAAAGGCTCTTGGCCTCTCTCCTTTTATTATATCATTAACAAAACTGAGGCTGGCTTAGGTCATTCTGACAAGAATGCCTTCCTTACCCATCATAGAATATACATTATCAAAAGCAATGCACTTATGTCTTAGGTTGCTGAGACTGTGCAGAATATTAGCCATCCTTGGCTTGCCAGACTGTTAATTTAATAACTCTGTCTGGGGGTCCATTTTCAGGTTTAAGCCCTGTACTTGGCTGCCAACATGTTGATATTGTTGAAGAAAAGCTTTAACACAATGGGCAGGAATAAAAGTATTCACAGGACAAAAAGTTTCAAAAAATGTTCAATATATGCCATTTTTGAAACTTGCCCAAAATAGAAATACTGAGGTCAGGCCATGGGAAATTTTATCTGAAGTATCTATTCCATCAGTGCTCAGCAGAGCAGCAGTCTTGAGATTCATAGCCTCCCTATGTATCATTAAATCAACCAGGGGGTGTTAGAATTATGCCAAATACACTGCACATGTCATTAAACTTCTTCCTAATTATAATGACTACCACTGTAAGTTGTAGAACTAACATGAATCCAATGTTATTTGGCATGACATTCAAGAGGGCTCCTTACCTGTATATTCTGAACCTCCTTCCAGTAATTTGAATAGGATAAAGAACATCAATTAGTTCTTCCAAATGCCATTCTAAATCCTCTGGTATATTCAACACAGTTGTAACATTTTTTGCTAAATGATTAACAAAAGTATCTGTCTTAACTTCTTGTGTCACAGCAATTGCAGAAGCAGTGGTGCTAGCAGTTAATGTAATTAAAGCTGTTATACCAGCAATAATTAAGCCCACTACCCTCTTGCTTCTACTTAAAGCCTAACTCCATTTCTTCCAGTACTTGCAAGCTATTTTAGAATACCAAGGTTTTATGGTACTCAGGGCACTAAAACAAAAGCTGATTGATAGACCTCCATAACTGTCATGCCATATTTCAAAACAAAATTAGAAAGTGTGCAATGAATCCAACTTACATTAAATACTGTAGAAGAAACAAAAGTATTTTTAACTTGACAATTAAAAGAGCCTTAGCATATGTGCTAACACCTGTTTGAAATCCAGATCCTGCCCCAACTTTACTTCTTGCTAATGTAATATAGAGAACTGCAGCTAATTTCCATATGTGTCTCTGAAAATGCCTAGAACAAGACTTCCAAATGAAGACTGTTATTTCCAGTATTGGATTGATTTCTAGACCAGTACATGATTGAGTCCAAATAACTGGTCACATTTTATAAAAACACAAGAGTCATTATAACTTCTTTTTTTGATTCTCTGTTCCACAATGTCTAAGAACTTGATGCAAAGCAGCTTGTCCCATCAGGGCTATAGGTAAGCAATGGTGGATCGGTAACTTATGTCCAATACAGCTAGCTTCCCAGTCACCACTGTCAGGGCACTCAGCAACCTGAGTCAGCATCATTCTTTTTCCTGGCATCAGCATGTCTTACCCATTGCTCTCATAGCCACCATGCTCCTTTAGCATCCCGAAAACACAAATATGCCCTCTTCCCCATATTTAATTCTTGATATGGATTATTCCTTATGCCAGTAAGTGGACCTTCCCCTCTCACCTGTGCATAAGTATGCCTAGATATAGAGTGCCATAGACACTCAGCAGAAATTTCCTTGGCATCCAATTTAAAAAAAAAAACTTTAAAATAAAAAGAATACAGTTTAAATAAATTTGTGGTATACAGGAGTATATATAGCTCTTTATTTTATGAAGACATTGTTTCAAAGTTGCATGGGCCCATTCCACAGTCTTTTGTCCTTGACAATTATAAGGAATCCCTGTAATAATGGTAATAATGTTAAATTGCTGCTGAAGAGTCTCAAATGTTTAACTGGCATAACCAGTTTCATTATTTGTTTATTTGTTTGTTTCTCTCTTTTTCTTTTTTTATTATTGGCACTTTCTTTATTTACATTTCAGATGTTATCTCCTTTTCCCATTCCCCAGCTCCCAGAAACCACTTAACCCATCCTCCCTTTTCCTATTTATATGAGGGTGTGCCACCACCCACACATCCAACCCACTACTACCTCACCTCTTTTGAATTTCCCCTCACTGGGGCATCCAGCCTTTAAGGGATCCAGGCCCTCTTGTCCCACTGATGTCCAACAAGTCCATCCTCCTCTACAAATACAGCTAGAGACATGGGTTTCTCCATGTGTGTTCCCAGGCTAGCTGCTTACACCCAGAAAGCTCTGGTTGGTTGGTATTGTTGCTCTTGCCATGGGGCCACAAGCCCCTTCAACTCCTTCAGTCTTCTCTCTAATTCCTCCACTGGGAACCCTGTGGTCACTTTGACGGTTATCTGTGAGCATCCACCTCTGTATATGTGAGACTCTGGCAGTATCTCTCAGGAGACAGGTATATAAGCCTCCTGTCAGCATGTACTTCCAGACATTCACAACAGTGTTTCATATGGTGATTGTATCTGGGTGGGATGGTCCTTCTTCTAAGAAGGACCAAAGCATCTACACTTTGGTCTTTCTTTTTCTTGGGCTTCATGTGGTCTGTGAGTTATTTCTTGGGTATCGTGAGATTTTGGGCTAATATCCACTAATCAATGAGTGCATGCCATGTGTGTTCTTTTGTGATTGGATTACCTCATTTAGGATGATATTTTCTAGTTCCACCCATTTGCCTAAGAATTTCATGAATTCATTGTTTTTAATAGCTGAGTAATACTCCATTGTGTAAATGTACCATATTTTCTGTATCCATTTCTCTGTTGAAGGACATCTGGATTCTTTCTATCTTCTAGATACTATAAATAAGTCTGCTATCAACATAGTGGAGCATGTGTTCTTGTTATATGTTGGAGCATTTCTTGGGTTATGCCCAGGAGTGATATCGCTGGATCCACGGGTAATATTATGTCCAATTTTCTGAGGAACTGCCAGACTGATTTCCAGAGTGGTTGTACATGCTTACAATTCCACCAACAATGGAGGAGTGTTCCTCTTTTTCCACATCCTCACTAGGATCTGCTATCTTTTGGGTTTTAATTTTACAAATTTTGACTGGTATGAGGTGGAATCTCAGGGTTGTTTTGATGTGCATTTCCCTGATGACTAAAGTTGTTGAACATTTCTTTAGGTGCTTCATGGCCATTCGATATTCCTCAGCTGAAAATTCTTTTTTCAGCTTTGTACCCCATTTTTAATAGGGTTATTTGATTGTCTGGAGTCTAATATCTTGGGTTCTTTGTAAAATTTGGATATTAGCCTTCTATCAGATATAGAATTGGTAAAGATCTTTTCCCAAGCTCTGGGTGGTTGTTTTGTCCTATTGACAGTGTTCCTTGCCTTAAAGAAACCTTGCAATTTTATGAGGTCTCATTTGTTAATTCTTGATCTTAAAGCATAAGCCATTGGTGTTCTGTTCAGGAAAGTTTTCCCTGTGCCCATGTGTTCTCTTCCCCAATTTCTCTTCTATTAGTTTCAGTGTGTTTTGTTTGATATGGAGGTCCTAGATCCACTTGGACTTGAGTTTTGTACATGGAGATAAGAATAGATTTATCTGCATTTTCCTACATGCTGACCTCCAGTTCAACCAGCACTACTTGTTAAAAATGCTGTCTTTTTTCTACTGTATGGTTTTAGCTCCTTTGTTAAAAAAATAAGTGACTATAAGTATGTGGGCTCATTTCTGGGCCTTCTATTATTCTACTCCATTGATACTCTTGCCTATTTCTGTACTATTACCATGCAGTTCTTATCAGTACTGTTCTGTAGTACCTCTTGGTGTCAGAGATGGTGATTCTCCCAGATGTTCTTGTATTGTTGAGAATAGTTTTTGCTATCTTGGGATTTGTTGTTATTCCAAATGAATTTTCAAATTGTTCTATATGTGAATAATTGAGTTGGAATTTTGATGGGGACTGCATTAAATCTATAGATTCCTCTTGGCAAGTTGGCCATTTTTACTATATTAATCCTGCCAATCCATGAGCATAGGAGATCTTTCCATCTTCTGAGATCTTCTTTCATTTCTTTCTTTAGGGACTTGAAGTTCCTCTCATACAGATCTGTCCCTTGCTTGGTTAGATTCACACCGAGGTGTTTTATATCATTTGTGACTATTGTGAAGGGTGTCATTTCCCTAATTTTTTTCTCAGCCAGCTTATCCTTTAAGTAGAGGAAGGCTACTAAGTTGTTTGACTTAATTTTATATCCAGCCACTTTGCTTAAGTTTTTTTATTGGGGTAAGGAGTTCTCTAGTGGAAGTTTTGGGGTCACTTAAGTATACTATCATATCATCTTCAAATAGTGATATTTTGACTTCTTCCTTTCCTATTTGTATCTGCTTGACTTTCTTTTGTTGTCTAAGTGCTTTGGCTAGGACTTTCAGTACTATATTATAATAGGTAGGGTGAGAGTGGGCAGCCTTGTCTAGTCCTTGATCTTAGTGGGATTGCTTCAAGTTTCTCTCCATTTAGTTTGATGTTGGCTACTGCTTTGCTGTATATTGCTTTTAAGATGTTTAGGTATGGTTCTTGGATTCCTGTTTTTTTTTTCTCTTTGAGTTTGTTTATATAGTGGATTACATTGATGGATTTTCATATATTGAACCATCTTGCATTCCTGGGGTAAATCCTACTTGATCATGGTGGATTATTGTTTTGATGTGTTCTTGAATTTGGTTTGTGAAAATTTTATTGAGTATTTTTGTATTGATATTCATAAGGGAGATTGGTCTGAATTTCTCCTTTGTTGGGTCTATGTGTGGTTTAGGTATAAGTGTAATTGTGGCTTTATAAAATGAATTGAATGGTATTCCTCCTGTTTCTATTTTGTGGAATAGTTTGTAGAGAATTGGTATTAGGTCTTCTTAGAAAGTCTGATAGAATTCTGCACTAAAACCATCTGGTCATGAGATTTTTTTTTGTAGGGAGACTTTTAATGACTATTGCTATTTCTTTAGGGGTTATGGGACTGTTTAGATGGTTTATCTGCCCCTGATTTAACTTCAGTGTCTGGTATCTGTCTAGAAAATTGTCCATTTCATCCAGATTTTCCAGAATTGTTGATTATAGACTTTTGTAGTAGGACCTGATGATTTTTTGAATTTTATCAGTTTCTGTTGTTATGTCTCCCTTTTCTGTTCTGATTTTATTAATTTTGATACAGTTTCTGTGCCCTGTAGTTAGTCTGGTGAAGGGTTTATCTATCTTGTTGATTTTCTCAAAGAAACAGCTCTTAGCTTTGTTGATTCTTCATATAGTTCTTTTTCTTTCTACTTGGTTGATTTCAGCCCTGAGTTTGATTATTTCCTGCTGTCTACTCCTCTTGGGTGCATTTGCTTCTTTTTATTCTAGAGCTTTCAGGTGTGCTGTCAAGCTGCTAGTGTGTGCTCTTTCCAGTATCATTTTGTAGGCACTTTGAGCTATGGGTTTTCCTCTTACCACTGCTTTCATTGTGTCTCACAAGTTTTGGTATATTGTATCCTCATTTTCATTAAATTCTTAAATGTCTTTAATTTTTTTCTTTATTTCATGCCTGACCAAGTTATCATTAAGTAGAGCATTGTGACGTTTCTACATGTATGTGGGCTTTCCATTGATTTTATCATTATTGAAGACCAGCCTTAGTCCATGGTGATCTGATAGGATGCAGATTATTTCAATCTTCTTGTATCTGTTGAGGCTTGTTTTGTGACCAATTATATGTCAATTTTGGAGAAGGTACCATGAGGTGCTGATAAGAAGGTATATTCTTTTGTTTTTGGATGAAATGTTCTATAAGTATCTGCTAAATCCATTTGGTTTATAACTTCTCTTAGGTTTACTGTGTCTCTGTTTAGTTTCTGTTCCATGATCTGTCCATTGATGAGAGTGAGGTGTTGAAGTCTCTCACTATTATTGTGTGAGGTGCAATGTGCGCTTTGAGGTTTAGTAAAGTTACTTTTATGAATGTGGGTGCCCGTTCATTTGGTGCATAGATGTTCATAATTGAGATTTCATCTTGGTTGATTTGTCATTTGATGATTTTGAAGTATCCATTCTTATCTTTCTTGATAACTTCTGTTTGAAAGTCAACATTATTTGATATAAGAATGGCTACTCCAGCTTGTTTCTTGGGACCATTTGATTGGAAAAATGTTTTCCAGCCTTTTATTCTGAGGTAGTGTCTATCTTTGTCACTGAAGTGCATTTCCTGTATGCAGCAAAATGTTGAGTCCTGTTTATGTATCCAGTCCTTAGTCTATGTCTTTTTATTGGGTTGTGTCTTACCTACACTCTTGGGCTAGTTATATCTCTTTGGAGTCCAGCCACCTCTGGGTTTTGGGGAGTTGGGTACAGAGCTGAAGCCTTAGGGCTGCTTCAGGCACAGGAGCAGACAAGAAGGGTCCTGTGTCACTGGCCTTGAGGGAGTTCATAGGTCGCAGCAGGTCCCAAATTACTCCCAGTTTTGGGGATGGGGGTTCGGCTTACTCACCTACATTTCTGGACTTGTTAGAACTCCTGGGATTTCAGCCTCCTCTGGGTTTTAGGAGGTTGGGTACAGAGTTGAACTATCTTCTTTTTTAAAAAAATGTTTATTGTTATTAGTGACTTGTGCTATTGTTTCTTAGTCTCAAAATATCTCCTAGAGTCTCAAGGCCCTGATATAAATGTTCCAGCATTTCCATATGACCTATCACATACTGCTTTGTGCTTTGCATCATGTGTATAATAATGAATCAAATGCTATATATAAGTTCTTCCTGTAGTTATAATACACATTATCTTTGGTACAGTGATAAAAGTCTGTCAAGGTTTAGTAGAGATTCTCTCTCTCCCTCCCTCCCTCTCCTCCTCCTCCTCCTCCTCCTCCTCCTCCTCCTCCTCCTTCTTCCTCTCTCTCTCTCTCTCTCTCTCTCTCTCTCTCTCTCTCTCTCTCTCTCTCACACACACACACACACACACATACACACACACACTTTTTTATCTCTCTTGGCAGGGAGCATTGACTTCATTATTTCAGAATGTTTAGCCATATTATACACTTAAAATAAAGGTCAATTTTTAAATCTTTGACCAGCATCTTGGAAAACTTTTCTATGCTGTCTCTGTTTACAGGTATGACTCAGTTTTGTAGAAGCTATGAAAATATCCTGACACCATTTAAATTAAATTCAGCTTAAAGGATAAACTCCAGATTTCAAGGTTGAAATTATAAGCAGGGTTTTCAATAAAATTACATTCCAATAGGTGATATTAACATAAAAGTTACAAAATCAGTGCTGAGTCCATATTGCCTTCCTTAATGTTAAAAACATACAACACTATTTGTTTTTGGCACATTATGTAACATTAGCACCTTTCTTTTCCTTTCTTTTTCTTTTTTTTTAATTAGATATTTTATTTACAATTCAGATGGCATCCCCTATCCCCATTCCCCCCCCACCCCCCTTAGGAAACCCCTATGCCATGCCCCCTTTTCCTTTTTGCATTCATACATTTTTTTTAAAAAATGTTAATCATAAGCTTTATAAGTTTGGAATTGTTCAATCAGAGGTGTAACCCACTAACCGACCTAGATATAACAACTATCTTTGACTGGTGGAGATACATGAATATCTGCCTCCCTGTCTCCCCCCTCTTTCTCTCTTTCATCACCTAGCTTCTTCTCTATTTCTTCTTCTCCTCTTCTTACTCCTTTTCTTCCTCTCAGAACTCCTCCTACCCTAGCTCCTCCTACACATCACCCTTCCTGTTAAAATGAAACTTTTCTCTCAAAATACAATTAGAGCATAATTATGCCAATTTGTACCAGTGAGGTACAAGATAGTCCTAATACCCAGTCCATCATTTTGTTGACTAACCAGCACCTCTGTCATCTATCCTAACTAAAACATTTAGTTCTGAACCTGGCTTTAGGATGAATGTCAGCTGACGACAATCCACTCAAATCTTTTCTCTTAAGGTCAATAGCTATATGTTTTCAACCCCATCAGAAATCCAGAATGACTGAGTTAACTATAATTGTGGGAAGCACAAATCGTAGTTTCTAAAACTTAGCCAATTTATAGAGACCTCTGACCACCTGGACACTCGCTCTACTTCAAAATGTTGGAGCATCTGTTCTTCTGCCTTCTGGCCCAGGATCTTCTGACAGACCTTAGTGCTGCAGAATTATTAAGGGCTGATTACTCTGTCTAGGCAGATATAATCAGTCGACTATTCTGCAAGTGTGTCCTTTTCTGGACAGTAATTTGTCTGTAGAAGGAAAGTGGCAATTCTTGCCTATTGGCTGTCTCACCACAACTGGAATAACTCCAAGGATGCTCAATTTCTTCTTAGAATTCAATATAGGAGGCTGTCCGGAGCAGACAGGTCTCTAATGAAAATGAACATTAATACTGAAATGTTTGTCATGTCAATTCTAAGGATTTCTGATGTTTTGAAAACCAACTATCCATGTAAGGTAATCTGGACTGTTACCTGTTAACTCCACTCAGCTATTTCTAAATAAAACATAGAGAACACCCTTATAATAAACTCCAAGTCATGAATTTGCTATAGTCCCTTAACTCACAGGCTGACCATCTCAAATCAGTTTAAAAAAAGTTAAAGAATGACTGGGTCTAAGCTTTGTATTCCTAAATGTGTTATACTGCTACAATGCCTATGAGAGTAACAATATTCGTCTCACTCTTATATCAATAAGAAGCTCATGCCAATGAAAACCTTAAAATTTGTAAACAAAGCAAATTGGTGCCATTTAAGAATTTATATCTTCATCTTGATATTAATTATACAGATTTTTACTAATAGGTTATGGCTATGCAATAAACCCTAGCTAATCCTCTCTGTTCCGACAAAACCACTACTTTACCCTAGAGAGACAGCCCAACATTTACCACCTTAGTTCCCAAGCCCAGGGAATAGGGGTGCTGACTCTTCATTAGCTTCTTCAAGCTGATTATGGGCGTTGAGATATTAGAAGAGGAGTGGGGGGGGGAGCAAGTTGACAATCCTCTGATGCTGTGTCTTCGCTGCCTCCAGATGGAATTCCCGGACCTCAGTGGTTTGAGCAGGTCTGCCCAGCTTGCTTGTTGAGTAGATACACCAAGGCTGATCATTCTGCAATATACAATTCTCAAAACAAATTTTAGTATCAAGATAGTTTTTTTTTTAAAGAGGGCTGACATTTTATTAAGAATGTTGGTTCTACCCGCTTTTCTATTTTTTCCCTTTTATTGGATATAATATTTACATTTCAAATTTTATCCCCTTACCATATTTCCCCCACCACCCAGGAACCCCTTATCCCATCCCCCCTCCTCCTGCTTCTATGAAGGTGTTTATCCACCTACCCCCAGCCCCCCTCCCCACCCTCAGTTTCCCCCCCCCTCAGTGCTCAGCCTTCAGAGTACCATTGACCTTGTCTCCCACCTATGCCCAACAAAGCCATCCTCCCCTACATAAACTGCTGGAGTCATGTGTCTCTCTATATGTGCTTCTAGGCTGGTGGTTTAGACCCTGGGGAGCTCTGGCTGGTTGGTATTATTGCTCTCCTCATGGGGACACCAGCCCTTAAGGTTCCTTCAATTTACTCTCTAACTCCTCCATTGGGAACCTTTGATCAGATTAATGGATAGCTGTGGGTATCTGTCTCTGGGTATGTCCGACTCTGGGAGACCTCTAAGGAGACAGCCTTATCAGGCTGCTGTCAGCTTTCCCAACCTAACATCCCTATCAGCATCTATTTTTGGTGACTGCCCATGGAATGAATACCCAGATGGAATGGTCTCCCTACAACCCCCCCTTCAGATTCTGTCCCACACTTTGTCTCCATATTTGCTCCCTTGGGTATTTAGTTACTCCTTCTAAGAAAGACATAGGCATCCTCACTTGTTCTTTCTTTTTCATAAGCTTCATGTCGTCTGGTAGTTGAATCTTTGTTGTTTCAACTTTTTGGGCTAATCTCCGCTTATCAGTGAGTAAATACCATGTGTGTTCTTTTGTGATTGGGTTACCTCACTCAGGATGATATTTTCTAGTTCCATCCATTTACCTAAGAATTTCTCGAATTCATTATTTTTAATAGCTGAGTAATATTCCATTGTGTAAATTTACCACATTTTTTGTATCCATTCCTCGGTTGAAGGGCATCTGGGTTCTTTCCAGCTTCTGGCTATTATAAATAAGGCTGCTATGAACATAGTGGAGCATATGTCTTTGTTATTTGTTGGGGCATTTTCTGGGTATATGCCCAGAAGTGGTATAGCTGGGTCCTCAGGTAGTGCTATGTCCAATTTTCTGAGGAACCGCCAGACTGACTTCCAAAGTGGTTGTACCAGCTTGCAACCCCACCAACAATGCAGGAGTGTTCCTCTTTCTTCACATCCTCGCCAGCATCTACTATCACCTGAGTTTTGATCTTAGCCATTCTGACTGGTGTGAGGTGGTATCTCAGTGTTGTTTTGATTTACATTTCCCTGATAACTAAGGATTTTGAGCATTTCTTAAGGTGCTTCTCGGCCATTTGAGGTTCCTCAGTTGAGAATTCTTTGTTTAGCTCTGTACCCCATTTTTAATGGGGTTATTTTGTTGTTTGGCGTCTAATTTCTTGAGTTCTTTGTAAATATTCGATATTAGCCCCCTATCGGATGTAGGATTGGTAATGATCTTTTCCCAATCTGTTGGTTGCCGTTTTGTCTTGTTGATAGTGTCCTTTGCCTTACAGAAGTTTTGCAATTTGATGAGGTCCCATTTGTTGATTCTTGATCTTAAAGCATAAGCCATTGGTGTTCTGTTCAGGAACTTTTCCCCTGTGCCTAAGTATTCGAGGGTCTTCACCAACTTCTCTTCTAATAGTTTCAGTGTATCTGGCTTTATGTGAAGGTCCTTTATCCACTTGGAGTTGAGCTTTGTGCAAGGGGATACGAATGGGTTAATTTGCATTCTTCTTCATGTTGACCTCCAGTTGAGCCAGCACCACTTGTTGAAAATGCTGTCCTTTTTCCACTGGATGGATTTAGCTCCCTTGTCAAAGATCAACTGACCATAGGTGTTCGGGTTCATTTCTGGGTCTTCAATTCTATTCCATTGATCTTCATGCCTGTCTCTGTACCAATACCATTCAGTTTTTATCACTACTGCTCTGTAGTGCAGTTTGAGGTCCAGAATGGTGATTCCCCCAGAGGTTCTTTTATTGTTGAGAATAGTTCTCGCAATCCTATGTTTTTTGTTATTCCAAATGAATTTGTGAATTGCTCTTTCTATCTCTATGAAGAATTGATTTGGTATTTTGATGAGTATTGCATTGAATCTGTAGATTGCTTTTGGCAGGATAGCCATTTTTACTAAATTAATCCTGCCAATCCAGGAGCATGGGAGATTTTTCCATCTTCTGAGATCTTCTTCAATTTCTTTCTTCAGAGACTTGAAGTTCTTGTCATACAGATCTTTCACTTGCTTTGTTAGATTCACTCCAAGATAATTTATTTTATTCGTGGCTATTGTGAAGGGTGTCATTTCCCTGATTCCTTTCTCTGCCTGTTTATCCTTTGAATAGAGGAAGGCTACTGATTTGTTTGAGTTGGTTTTATATCCAGCCACATTGCTAAAGTTGTTTATCAGGTTTAGGAGTTCTCTGGTGGAAGTTTTAGGTTCACTTAAGTATACTATCATATCATCTGCAAATAGTGAAATTTTGACTTCTTCCTTTCCTATCTGTATCCCTTTGACTTCCTTTTGTTGTCTAATTGCTCTAGCTAAGACTTCCAGTACTATATTGAATAGGTAAGGTGAGAGTGGGCAGCCTTGCCTAGTCCCTGATCTTAGTGGGATTGCTTCAAGTTTCTCTCCATTTAGTTTGATGTTGGCTATTGGCTTGCTGTATATTGCTTTTACTATGTTTAGATATGGGCCTTGAATTCCTGATCTTTCCAAGACTTTTAACATGAAGGGATGTTGAATTTTGTCAAATGCTTTCTCAGTGTCTAGTGAGATGACCATGTGGTTTTTCTCTTTGAGTTTATTTATGTAGTGGATTACATTGATGGATTTCCGAATATTGAACCATCCCTGCATTCCTGGGATAAAGCCTACTTGATCTTGATGGATAATTGTTTTGATGTGTTGTTGCATTCGGTTTGCGATAATTTTATTGAGTATTTTTCCATCAATATTCATAAGAGAGATTGGTCTGTAGTTCTCTTTCTTTGTTGGGTCTTTCTCTGGTTTAGGTATGAGTGTAATGGTAGCTTCATAGAATGAATTGGGTAGTGTTCCTTCTGTTTCTATTCTATGGAATAGCTTGAAGAGGATTGGTATTAGGTCTTCCTTGAAGGTCTGAAAGAATTCTGCACTGAAACAATCTGGCCCAGGACATTTTTTGGTGGGAAGATTTTTAATGACTGTGTCTATTTCTTTAGGCGTTATGGGACTGTTTAGATGGTTTATCTGCTCCTAGTTTAACTTTGGTACCTGGTATCTATCTAGAAAATTGTCCATTTCCTCCAGATTTTCTAATTTTGTTGAGTATAGGCCTTTGTAGTAGGATCTGATAATTTTTTTAATTTTCTCTGTTTCTGTTGTTATGTCTCCCTTTTCAGTTCTGATTTTATTAATTTGAATGCTGTCTCTGCGCCCTTTGGTTAGTCTGGCTAAGGGTTTGTCTATCTTGTTGATTTTCTCAAAGAACCAGCTCCTGGTTTTGTTGATATTTTGTATAGTTCTTTTTGTTTCGACTTGGTTGATTTCAGCCCTGAGTTTATTTCCTGCCATCTACTCCTCTTGGGTATACTAGCTTCTTTTTGTTCTAATGCTTTCAGGTTTGCTGTCAAGTTGTTAATGTATGCTCTTTCCACTTTCTTTTTGTGAGCACTTAGAGCTATGATTTTTTTCCTCTTAGTACTGGTTTCAATGAGTCCCACATGTTTTGATATGATGTGTCCTCATTTTCTTTTAAGTCTAAAAAGTCTTTAATTTCTTTCTTAATTTCTTCCTTGACCAAGTTATCATTGAGTAGAGCATTGTTCAGTTGCCAAGTGTATGTGGGCTTTCTGTTGTTTTTGTCCATGTCAAAGACAAGTCTTAATCCATGGTGGTCTGATAAGGTACTAGGGATTATTTCAATCTTTTTGTACCTGTTGAGGCCTGTTTTGTGACCAATTATATGGTCTATTTTGGAGAAGGTACCATGAGGTGCTGAGAAGAAGGTATATTCTTTTGTTTTAGGATGAAATGTTCTATAGATGTCAGTTAAGTCCAATTGGTTCATAACTTCTGTTAGTTTCATTGTGTCTCGATTTTGTTTCTGTTTCCATGATCTGTCCGTAGCTGAGAGTGGGGTGTTGAAATCTCCCACTATTATTGTGTAGGGTGCAATGTATGCTTTAGGTTTTAGTAAAGTGTCTTTTATGTATGTGCGTGCCCTTACATTTGGGGAATAGATGTTGAGAATTGCAAGTTCCTCTTGGTACATTTTTCCTTTCATGGATATGAAGTGTCCTTATTTATCTTTTTTGATTACTTCTGGTTGAAAACTGATTTTATTTGATATTAGAATCGCTACTCCAGCTTGTTTCTTGGGACCATTTGCTTAGAAGATTGTTTTCCAACCTTTTACTCTGAGGTAGTGTCTGTCCTTTTCACAGAGGTGCGTTTCCTGAATGCAGCAAAATGTTGGGTCCTGTTTACATATCCAGTCTGATAGTCTATGTCTTTTTACTGGAGAATTGAGTCCATTGATATTAAGAGATATGAAGGAAAAATGAGTGTTGTTTCCTGTTATTTTTGTTATTGGCAGTGTAGATATGTTTGTGTAGCTACCTTCTTTTATGGTTTTTAGAAGATTACTTTCCTGCTTTTTCTAGGTTGTAGTTTCCCTCCTTGTGATGGAGTTTTCCACCAATTATTCTTTGAAGTGCTGGGTTTGTGTTGAGATACTGTGTAAATTTGGATTTGTCATGGAATATTTTGGTTTCTCCATAAATAACGATTGACAGTTTTGCAGGGTATAGTAGTCTGGGCTGACATTTATTTATGTTCTTTTAGGGTCTGTATGATATCGGTCCAGGATCTTCTGGCTTTTATGGTCTCTGGTGAGAAGTCTGGTGTAATTCTTATAGGTCTGCCTTTATATGTTACTTTGCCTTTTTTCCTTACTGCTTTTAGTATTTTTTCTTTGTTTTGTACATTTGATGTTTTGACTATTATGTGGTGGGAAGTATTTCTTTTCTGGTCTAAACTATTTGGAGTTCTATAGGCTTCTTGTATATTTATGGACATCTCTTTCTTTAGGTTAGGGAAGTTTTCCTCTATAATTTTGTTGAGGATATTTACTGGTCCTTTAAGTTGGCAGTCTTCCCCCTCATCTATACCTATTATCCTTAGGTTTGGCCTTCTCATTGTGTCTTGGATTTCTTGTATATTTTGGGATAGTAGCTTTTTGTATTTTGCATTTTCTTTGACAGTTGTGTCAATGTTTTCCATGGTATCTTCTGCACATGAGATTCTCTCTTCTATCTCTTGTATTCTGTTGGTAATACTTGTGTCTATGACTCCTGATCGTTTTTTTAAGTTTTCTATCTCCAGGGTATTCTCCGTTTGTGATTTCTTTATTGTTTCTACTTCCATTTTTAGATCCTGCATGGTTTTGTTTAATTCCTTCTCCCGTTTGGTTGCATTTTCTTGCAATTCCTTAAGGGATTTTTGTGTTTCCTCTCTAAGGGTTTCTATCTGTTCTTTGAGAGTGTTATTTATGTCTTTCTTAAAGTCCTCTATCATCATCATGAGAAGTGATTTTAAATCTGAATCCTGATTTTCTGGTGTGATGGGGTGTTCAGGGCTTGCTATGATGGGGAACTCAGTTCTGATGATGCCATGTAACTTTGGATTCTGTTGCTTACGTTCTTGTGCCTGCCTTTTGCCATCTGGTTAATTCTAGTGCTACCTGTACTTCTGTCTCTGATTGAAGCCTGTCTTTCCAGTTGTCTCGCTTTTGTTTGGTCTTCTAGGAGTCCAGATGTCTCTGTGATTTTTTCCAGCTGCCCTGATTACAGTGGTATCTCTAGGATGCCTCAGGATATGGTGCCCCCAAGGTAGCAGTCCAGCTAGATGTCTGCTGTTCTGGGTGCAGTGTCTCCTCTTGGATATCTCAGGATATGTTGTCTGACACTCTGAGTTCAGTTGTTCCTCTGTGGCTCTGGGTTGAGTGGACCTTCCAGTATGTCTCAGGCGGAATCCGGGGTCCACACCACTGCAGACCTGGTAGAGGTCTGGTCCGGGCTTCAGACCTGGGAGATGGGCAGAAGGGGGGTGCTAGCTGGCAGGGGTGCGCGGAGGGGGGTTATCTGCTGGATTCTGAGCACTCAGGGCACCCAGCTATGAGCTCAGGGTAGTATGTGGGTTTTCCTACCTAAAGCTGGTTGTGGGATCTGTGTATCTCCCAGAATGTGTCTGGCGGAATCCGGGGTGCACTCACCTGCAGGCCTCAGACCGGAAGAGGGTTGAGCGGCAGAAAGGGGGTGCTAGCGCTGGCTATGGGTTCTATGGATCCCCCAGAATGTGTCTGGCAGAATCCGGGGTGCACTCACCCGCAGGCCTCAGACCGGAAGAGGGTCGAGCAGCGGAAGGGGGGTGCTAGCGCTGGCTATGGGTTCTATGGATCCCCCAGAATGTGTCTGGTGGAATCCGGGGTGCACTCACCCACAGGCCTCAGACTGGAGGAGGGGCAAGCAGCGGAAGGGGAGTCCTAGTGCTGGCTATGGGTTCTATGGATCCCCTAGAATGTGTGTCTGGCGGAATCCGGGGTGCGCTCACCCACAGGCCTCAGACCAGAAGAGGACATTAGCACCTTTTATTAGTTTCAGTTAGCAGTTACTTTATCTCTTCACATTTTATCTAATATTCATTTCTGTTTCAGAAGCCAATCAAGTTTACACTATATTTAGCTATTGTAATTACTAGGTTTTCTATTTTACAGGAGTTTCTCAGATACCTATTGGTTTTGATGATCATTGTTAGATTATTTTCTGGATAGACATCAATAAATGTTTGTTCATGCCACGGAAAGACATCAATAGCAGTGTAAAGAAACAATTCCACTCAAATCTAGCTTCGTGAACCAGTGAGTTTACTGATGTATGAGCGAAGGGTCCCTGACAAGAGCATGGTGACACAGAGGCAGATATCACTTAAAAGCTAATTCCTCTGCACAACTTTCAGTCTCTTTGTCAGTGGGACTGTATTTTTTTCTCCTGAGTGCTTGTTACTGCTCAGATAATGTTACAAGGCAAGTTGACATTTTAAGTAGTAGCTTCTTGTGTTTTAAATATCTCCTAAGGACTATAAATTTGCTCTCTCCCATAAGAGCAGGGTGCTATGACATAAAGGAAATACATAGCGATGACCTTCATCATGTGTTTGCCAGCCATTTTGCAGATGAACCCTCTGTTTAATTTTGTCTGCTTTCTCATGGGTAGATTTTCATGCACTTTGTAGTTATGAACAAAGATCACTATGGCAAATAGGTATTTTTATCTCTTATCAAGGGTTCATGCCACAATTAGGATGTATAATTGTTCACACTGATACTGGTGACCCAAGTGAGGGAGTGTTCTTCCTGACAGAGGGAGTTCTCATTTCTCTTTGCTTTGAAGTTACATTTTTCCTCCTTTTCTATTTGGAAATTTTGGCCACACTTTCAGACTGTTGTGCCTCTTTGAGAGTGAAGCATTCACAGGTTGTTTGGATTCTTACATATTTTTGTAGATCACTGTTTACATATTTATTCTATTATGTATAGAATCATGAGTAATTAATATGCTTTTAAGCTTTGGGTTATAGTTCAATTCTCTTCATTTTGTTTCACTTTTATCTTTCACCAACTCAAGCTCTGTTACCTGAATCCTTTGATGCATAAATACAGTTTTCCCTTTGTTTTTAGCACTAATTTAGGCTCAACATGAACATCTTAACATCCAGTCCATACATGGAGCAACTTTTCCCCTTAACTGGTTTCTTTCCATGAATGTCAGTTTCAGAGACTATTAGCTATTCAAGGTTCTCAAGAAGAACAGAACCTATAGATAAATATATATTACAAATAATATGCATGACAAAGAACATACTGTTATGCATGCAAGAAAACTGGAGAATCCAGAAGCTGCCCAGTCTTAGAGGCTTAGAAATCCTAATACGTTGCTGAAGGATTGGAAGGTGCTTGGAAAGTGGCTGATCTTCAGATCATACTTTAAAGCAAAACAAATATCCAACCTTGGTTGTAAGGAAAGAATGGCATTAGGTGCTGTGGATGGCACAATAGTCGAAGCTTGTAACCACAGGGATGAAACCAGAAAAGAAAAGGCAGCATATACTTTCTGTTAGAACTTTTTATCTAGGATAATGATAATGATCTAAGAAGCTACCCTTCTGGAAGACCAGTTTCCCTATTTAGTCCTTTTTTCCAGGAAGTACACTCACAGACAGATGTGCAAAGGGTCCTTTCTTTCTTTCTTTCTTTCTTTCTTTCTTTCTTTCATTCTTTCTTTCTTTTTTTTAATCGAAGTCCAATCAGGTTAACAACCAAAATTAACTCTTACTCAATCCAAGAGCACAAATGACTTTACCTTTCCCCTGCTATTAAAAACACTTAAACTGATATGAATGAATAACTGACAATATAAAACATCATAGATAAACTAATTCTTTTCTCCCTGTTGAAATGACTCACCAGTATCTAGGAGCATAAGACACTGTCCCAAAATACAGGCAAAACAGAAACTGATTTATAGGCTTTGCTGATTCAAAGAATTTGGTGGGTTTTTTTTTTCTTCTCTATGTCAGCATGTTCCAGAAGATTTCATTTCTAACTGCTTAAAAAAAAAATAACGGTGTGCAAAAGTGCATTGCATTTGATAATGCATATTCCATGACAAGTAAGGAAGGCATTCTTGGCAGAACAACCCAAGACAAGATCAGTCTTGTTTGTGAAATAAAAAAAAAGGGGAGAGACAGAGAGCTTTTGGGGCTGCTTGGCAAGAATCTGACATGGGTCAAAGACAAGGAAATGGGCTGCTAGGCAGGAATATGACATTGGCCAAGGACGAGGAAGTGGCTCACGCAAGAATCTAAATCTTAAGCTAGAACAAAGAAGTAATTTCAGGCAGTAATCTAAATATTAGGCTAGAACAAAGAAGTAATAACAGGCAGAAATCTAAATCTTAGGCTAGAACAAGAAAGTAGGCTTCAGACATGAAAATGACTTTGGGCTAGGACACGGATATTGGCTCAGATATTTTGGTCATCCTGATAAGCCCTTAGAAACAGTGATCACGAGAGTGTAGAGAGTGTTGGAACTTTGTTTATTGCTTTGCTTGTTTAGAATAAAGTTTGTGTTAACATAAAAAAAATTAATAACTCTGAAATTGTAATTTATTGAGTCCACACAGGTATTTTTGTTTTAACAATTGGAAATTCCTTATTCCTTCAATCTTCAAAGAGAAAATTAAGTGTGGCATTAAGTATGGTAGGAAGAGGAAGGTTTGGCCTCAGTTTGATTCTTTTGTAGTTCTTTCCTCGATTCCCATCTCCTCTCAGATATCTGGGGGACATGTCTGCCCACTCTCACCAGAACTCCCTGCAACTCATTGGTAGCTGAGCTTTAAGGATCCCATTGTACTACAATGTTTTCCCAAGTAAAGATTTGGCCCTGACTCCACAGCAAGTTCTTGTTTTTTGACATTGGTCATGAGTTGGTTTTGTTCAGAACATGAATATTTCAGATCATTGTGGCTACCATCATTCCCTCCAGAATTTGTTGCAAGAAGGAATAAAATCTGGGTTAAATTAACTGTTGACTTATTTTGAATATGAAAAGGGTGCTAACCTAATTAGGTGGGAAGTTTGTTGGCTGCTTTTTCTAGAAATAATGTGATTATAGGTCATTAGAATTCTCCTAAATTTATATGTTCTTCTGCCAGCCTGTGTTGATGTAACTTGCCCAAAGCTCTAGTTTTTTTCTTTCTTGTCTCCATGCATTATCTGAATGCTGACCTAGTATATCCAGAGGTCAAAAGTAAAAATCTCTTTCAAGTTCTCAGGTGACATGGGGATGCAGGAGTGTAAAATTACAAATATCTATGCTTATATCTATATGCATAAATTCCTTACCTAGCTATTTAAGAAACTAGAATGTAATTTTTAATAAATTAAGAATGTAATCAAATCATTAACTAGTGAAATAAATATGCATGTATAACCCTAAACTAAACAACTTTATGACAGTATTTTTAAAATGATGTTCCTTTTTTATTTGGAAAATTAAATTTCCTCAATTAGCAAAGGAAATTTACCTTCACTCATTCTTATTAAATTAGGGATAAAATTATTTGGCCCAACATCTTTAGAGAAATCTTAGGCACTACCTCTCAAGAAACTGATAGTTTTCACATTACTGATAGTTTATACACTAGAGTTAATAATTCTTTTTAAGTAAGTTATTCTTATTAACCATCAATAAGACAGTAGAGATTAAGATTATTATAATTTGCAGGCATAAGTATCAGATATGTTAGAGTAAAATATCAACTTTGCTCCTTGGCATCTTCCACTCTAAAATAGAGGCTCTGACAATAGTTATACATCATAGTTCTAATGTAGTCAGCACCCAAAATGTTAATAATCAAATTTTGGTGACTATAGTAGAATTTATAAGAGTAAAATTCCTAAAATGAAAATACCAGTTCATATGAGAAAGTGCTATATACTTTCAGCGTTCTGAACATAAAATTTTTTTGTCCTTTCTTTTACATTTTCTTTTATTTTCAAACTTTCCTACTGTGCCCAAGTATTATTTTAGAAACATATATTTACAAATGACTGTGCAATTACATTTAAGTGCAAAAATGATGGAATAAGCCAACATAATATACCTTCCAGCTTTTAAAATTCTATTTCAGCAGCTTTTAGTAAAAGAAAATGACTCACATGTAAGAAAATACCCATCTTCTAATGTGGTTTTCCTTAATCTTATATGGTGAGTTTTTCTTAAAAATATGGGCTAACTTTGCTCTTTATTATATTCTGACTTTGGTTTAGTGTTATACCATCTCTAATGGCTGACTCTTTTTTCACTACTCTTCTCTCCAACAATGTGGTTTTCTTAATTTGTATGGCCAATATTAACTTAACCTTTAAGACACCACAACACCCAGATGTGTGGAGTGATTAAAAAAGGATTCCCTTATTGGGAGCATTCGCACACCTTTCCAGGTATAAAGGGTCTACAGACTTATTTCCCAAGTGAGAAGGAAGGGTCGATGGAGCACCTGCCTCTCGCTTAAAGCAAGTACTAAAGGCACATATTATTTTCTTTGGTCCCAAGTCCATCTCAGATTTTATGCATTCACCAAGCATACTGACATGCAGGATGGCTTACAAAACAAGGAGTGTCAGGTTGATCTGTCATTTCACCTCACTTCCTCACAGACACAGGTTTAAACCCAAGTATATTTTTCATTTGATAATTCATGAAACAGTTATTTGTCTATGTTAACCTTCTTTGCAACTTCCAAAATCTTCTTTTTATTTTGATCATATTTTAAATTTGTGCTCTAAATTTAAACTATTTTAAACCCTAAAACAAATTTTCAAAATGAAAAAATAATTAACAACAATAACACTGTTATGCGTTGGGAAGTAGTTAAGTTTTCCAAGTGCTTTATTTCCAATCTTAATCTTTACAAGGCCCTGCACAAATTCCCAAAATCTAAGATTCTTGCCTAATTGGAGACAATATTGCCTATTTTATTTTTGATAGAGTGCCAATTATTACCTTTGGATTAGGATGTAATAGAATAATATAATTATATTCATATTGGTTTACCAAGCTCCAGTGTAGGTGGACCATATTATGTATTTAATGGTTTTGTCTTGTGTTTTGTAATGACTTTGATGTGACTCCTTAATGCTTTGTGTAATGAAAAGTTTCAGTTGTTAATACAGTCTAGAGTCATTACAGGGAATTCTAATTGAGAGATTTCTCAAATAAAAATTGCCTTTGAGAAATTTTCTTTTTTTTTTTACTTTAATTCAATATTTTATTTATTTACATTTCAGGGGTTATCCCCTTTCTCTATTCCCTCCCTGTTAATCCCCTATGCCATCCCTCCTTTTTCTTTTTTGATTCTGTACTGTTTAAATTACATGCAAGTATTAAGGTCAGTTCTATCAATACAATAGTTGCAAATAGTCAAGAAACAAACAAAACAATAAACAGAGATAGTCAAAGAACACACATGACAATAAACAGAGTCTCGTGATCACTCCTGTGATCGCTCTTTCTAAGGGTGTATCAGGATGACCAAAATATCTAAGCCTACTTCCCTGTTCTAGCCCAAAGTCACTTTATGCCTGAAGCCTACTTCTTTGTTCTAGCATAAGATTTATTTAGATTCCTGCCTGAAATTTTTTCTTTGTTCTAGCCTAGAGGATTCCTTATGATCCTCAAGGACAAGGTATTGTGGAAGGGGTTCGTGGAACTTTAAAATGATATCTTCATAAAATAAAAAAAAGGGAGGTATATACTTAAACA
This sequence comes from Arvicanthis niloticus, assembly GCF_011762505.2. Taxonomy (NCBI): domain Eukaryota; kingdom Metazoa; phylum Chordata; class Mammalia; order Rodentia; family Muridae; genus Arvicanthis; species Arvicanthis niloticus. The sequence continues at coordinate 58,155,331 of NC_047661.1, forward strand.
CCACAAATTTATTTTTATTTTATATTTAAAATTTTTTTTGGATGCCAAAGAACTTTCTGCTGAGAGATTTTCTTGATGGATTGATCCAGGTGAGTGAGAATTGATATGGTTAGGCCCAGGCCTAACCTATGGATAACACCATTCCTACAACCATGTTCTGGTGTGTTGATATACAGCCTTTGGAAGGTCACTGGGCTAGAGTTAATAGACTATGAACCTTATGAGAGTTTACCAACCTTGTGGTGATACATAAGATGTACTCCACCCTATAAAGATATCTGGATCTTTCTAACAGCTAATTAAATATTTTCTAAGGATAAAGAGAGATGTATTCTTATATAACAAATAGAGTCATGACATAACACCAATTTCAATCCCCCTTAATTTCATATTTGTGAGTTTTGGAGCCCTGAAGCTTACATTTCTTTTTACCATCTAAGCACTTGATATCCAGTCTTTCTTCATATGTCAGACAGGATAAAGAAACTACCATAACAAGAAACACAATAGCTTTCTTACTATTTGCTCAAAATTGGTTAAGATATCTCAGATCATTAGGCTTCATAAGACATATTTGTGAGCTTTGTGGAAACTGACACCAGGCACAAAAAAGAATTAATTCTCTATGTGATATAGTATTTCTGATCAAATTTTATTAATAGTGTTTAATATTGTATTTAATTCACTGGTATCCTGAATGTCAAATACCAATAACAGAGAATGTAATTGTATTTTCTTGACAAAACAGTGAATCACAGTAACATTTCTTTGATTCTTACACAAATTCAATAATATTCATACTTTGGGGATTAGATATCTACCTCTAATTCCAAACCAGACAATATACTCGGGAACTATACCATGCATGGTATGTACTCACTGATAAGTGGATATTAGCCAAAAAGAACAATATACACATGATACAATTTACAGAACATATGAAGCTTAACAAGATGGAAGGTCAAAGTGTTGATGTTTCAATCCCACTTAAAAGGAAGGACAAAGCAATTACAAGAAGCAGAGGGAGCGAGGAACATGGTTGGGAGGGGGGAAGTGGACACAGGATCAGGTATGGAAAGATACCTGAGAGAAGCCCAGATGGCCAGGAGAATGAATGGAAATATGCAGCTGCAGGGGTGCGAGGAGGGAGAAACCTCTAGAAAATTCCATAGACTTGAGATCTAAAAGGTCCCCTGAACTCAATGTGAATGACCTTAATTGAAATGGTCAACATGGGGAGATGGAACCTGAAGAGAACACCTCCAGTAGATACACACGGCCCCCAGTTGAAGGATGGAGTCACCTGCCCATCTTCTAAATTTTTTGACTCATAATTGTTTCTATGTAAAGGCAATTCAAGGACAAAAATGGAGCAGAGACAGAAGGAAAAACCATCCAGTGACTAGCCCAACTTGGGATCCATTCTATGCATAGGCACTAAAAGCTGATACTATTATTGATGCCATGTATGATGCAAAAATACCCTTAGTTACCAAAGCATATCAACACATACCCATATTCTTTCCACAGATTTATGGTAAAATATTAACATACATAAATAGTTAAAATCCAGAATGTCCTTTCTCGAATTTTTCACACTTCCACTTAGAGATCAATATTGCCCGACTAAAAGAAGTCATAATATTTATTTGATTGGTGTTGATTTAACTTGGGTAGTTAATTCCTTTTTAAAAATTACATGCCTTTTCAAGTAAGATAATAATTTGTTAGTTATGTATAAAGAGTCATCTTCATTTATGTTAACTGTGTGTTATGTTACCTGCTAATTGCTCCTGATCTGGATGAGAAAAAAAAATTGAGCAAATTGAAGGAATAGGTGATATAAACCATAAAATTTGAATCATGAAGCTTTTCTATGCATGTCCCATCAGGTATATAGGTAAACAAAGGTGGTTTTGGAAAATTGGATTCTTGTTAGTTCTAAAATTTACAGCTGTAGTCATTATAATTAGGAAAAAAGTTAAAGACACTTGCAGTGTATTTGACATAATTGTAACACCTCTCTGGGTGTTTTAACTTTGCATAGTGAGCTTATGAATTTAAAGAATGCTGCTCTGTTAAGTGTTGATGTGGCAGATACTGTTGGCAAAATTACCCATGGCCTGAGGTCAGTATTTCTATTTTGGTTAAGCTTCAAGAATGGCATATATAGCTTGATCACACTAGCCCTTCTTGTCCTGGGAATACTTTTATTTCTGCTCATCGTGATAAAGCTTGTCTTTTAACAATATCAACATGTTGGCAGCCAAAGTACATGGCTTGAACCTGAAAATGAACCCCCAGATAGAGTTATTAAGTTAACAGGCTAGCCAGCCAAGGAAGGGTAAGATTCTGCACAGAACCATACCAACGTAAGACAGAAATGCATTGCTTTTGGTAATGCGTATTTCATGATGGGTAAGGAAGGCATTCTGGGCAGAATGACAGAAGACAGGCTTAGTCTTGTTAATGAATGAAAAAGGGGGAGAGGCAGAGAGCTTTGGGGGCTGTTTGGCAAGAATTTGACATGGGCCAAAGACAAGAAAAATGGGCTGCTTGGCAGGAATATGACATTGGCCAAGAACAAGGAAGTGGGTTTCAGGCAGGAATCTAAATCTTAGGTTAGAACAAAGAAGTAATTTGAGGCAGGAGTCTAAATTTTAGGCTACAACAAGGAAGTAGGCTTCAGACATGAAAATAACTTTGGGCTAGAACATGGAAGTTGGCTCAGATATTTTGGTCATCCCAATAAGCCCTTAGAAAGAGTGACCATAGGAGTATTCATGAAATTTTATTTATTGTCTTGCTTGTTCCTTGACTATTTGTATCTATCGCATTTCTAGTTACTCAGCCTAGAACTGACCTTAATAATTGTGTGTAATTAAAATGCTATAAAAGTAATAAAAAGGAAGGGGTACAGAATAGGAGGTTTCTAGGGAGGGGAAATGGGGAAAGGAGATGGGCATCTGAAATATAAATAAATAAAATATCCAATAAAAAAATAAAAGAATAGAAAGGTAAACATTAAAATAGATTATTTTTTAAATCCTATGTTGAAATGTAATTGCTAATGGCAACTCTAATGATACTGAACTTTGAATGGTATTGAGATTGTGAAGGCATTTTTCTCATGAATGAAACATTATATTTATATCAGTGTGGATTATGGTGAATGTAGGTTCCTACCAAGGTGTGGAGCAGTGTGCTGTGAGAGGCAGCAGGGTACCTGGTTGAGCACAGGCCTCAAACCCTGGACCCTATTGTGTTCAGCTCTGCTCCCCTGCCATGGTTCATTTCATTTAGCTTCAGCCCTCCACAGCTTCTCCCACAGAGAGGTCTATGGCCATCAGTCACGAGGAACATTGCCTCAGGTTCTCCCACAGGTAGATGAGATATCTCCAAGCTCTCAGACCAAGCCAATAGGTGTTATCTGCTGCCAGACCCTGACCCACCCTAAAACTGTATAAAGAGTCCTAATCAGGAGAAGTAGAGGTGTGTGAAAATCATCCCAGTGTCTGAGAGCTTCTGTTGCAAGAGCTATAACACTTGGGAAGAGATCTGCTCTCTGGAAGTGTTTTCAGGACCCTCGCCTCTTTGCTAGATAGCTGGCTTCTTACTGGCCCAGCCCAGGACAGCTCAGTGTGGAGAGACACATGTAGCACCTGGGAGTGGCTGGGCAGTGACAGCAGAGACATGAGCAGAGGCAGCAGCAGAAACAACTCCCTCTCCCTGCTCACACTCTGTTCCCTTGGCCCGGACCCCTGCACCAGGCCAGGCCACCAGAGATTGTAGTAGGACCCCCCCCCCCCGCCCCCGGAACAGGGACCCACACCAAGGGAATGGAAGTAGTTTCTTGCAGGAGGGTTGAATTTATCTTGTCTTGGTATCTTTATTATGACTAGTGTGTTGATACATTATACTCATTTGCTCAGTATCATAAGTTACAAATTAAATATATATGCTCAGAAGCTTTTAGAACCTCAGTGTTTGCTTGTTGATCTGTGTAGAGTGGGCTGTGACAATGTCAAAATCAAGAAAAAGCCATTCAGTTTGTGTTCATATACTTATGAAATACTAAGTCCATAGTAATACAATATTCCTAGAGAGATGAAGGCTCACTGCACAGCCAAGGACTTGATAAACATCATAGCACTGATGTTGCTATTTGAGTTGTGAAGAAAGCAGATAAATACTGAAAGATGATAATGGATTGCCATAAACCCAGCCTGGTTGTAACACTTATTTTACTTGCTGTATCAACTATGGTTTTCTTGTGTGAGAAATTACATCATCCCCTTTTATCTGATGCACCTGATGATTTGGAAAACAGATTTATATCCACATATTAGTAAAAACTACTAAAAATTGTGTTTACATGGCTAATAGTCCTATTAGAACCTATTTTGCTATATCCACAGGCATACCAACTTTTCAGCTCTCGGTCAACTCTGACTCTGAGGTTTTGATTACATGCATCTTCAACAAAACATAACACTGATCTATTGCACCAATGACATTATTTTTATAGCACTTATTCAGCCAGAAGCTGTATGTTCTCTACACTTCCTTATAACATAATTTTATTTTAGAAGATAGGCAATAAATTGGATTAAATTAAGGGCTTTTAATCACACTGAAAAATCAATGGATATATTGATACAGTGCATTCCAGAATCTATCTCCCTTTTAAGATAAAGGATGAATCATTACATCTGCCTCTTCCTACAACCAGAGAAGAATCCCAGTTGCTATTGGACCCGCTAGGATTCCAGAGGCTAAATATTCCTCATTTGGCTATGTTACTTAACAAACTAGTTGACTTCCTTGAAAAGATGCTATTGTTGGAAATACTCAGAACCACAAAAGATACAGGGTGATATGTAATCTGATCTGTCACATAGTCAATATGATGTAACTAAACACTTAACGGTGTTTAGTGTTTGAAGTGCTATTTCCAGAAAGGATGCCATTTGAGACATTTGGCAGGATATTACCCCACCTACCATCACTTTCAAAGCAACTCTTAACCTGCTTCAGGTTCTAAGTGTATAATAAATCTTAAACAACCATCTAATGATTATCATGCAACCTCTGCAGCAAACCACTAACTAGATATTATTCAGACCACTATAGAGCAAATGTACACAAAAGCACACCTTACCACCTAGCTGTGGTGTGTCTAGAAACTGGCCTGAATAATCTTTGAAAGAACAAGCAAATTTATAAAGCAGTTCTCTGCAATTCTCTAAATTCTCATTGATCTCTCTCTCTCTCTCTCTCTCTCTCTCTCTCTCTCTCTTTCTCTGTGTGTGTGTGTGTGTGTGTCTCCCTCCCTCCCTCTATCCATCCCTCCCTAAATATATCATGCAAAGGAGCACCCCCTATTGGAAATTTAAAAAAAAAATACTTAAAGTCATATTTGATTTACTAGTGAGTTACTGGTCCTCTGAGCATGTACAGTGATCAGATGTAGTACGACAGTACCAGAAGGACAGTGCTGATGGGAAACCTAGAAGATATTATCTCCTAGCATACATTATTTCAGTCAGGACATCTAGCACTGAACTTTAAAAGGGAATTGGTCAGATCAGCAATTACATGCAATCCACGACCTGAAATCAACAACTTAGTTTGATAGTACGAGTTTGAAGGGATGCAATTAGAAAGTTAGTTACAAGAAATTTGGAAGTGAATGTTTGACTAGACCTATGATGAATGAAATATGGACATATTTTTGTCCTGTGTGAATGGTATTCTTTGAGTGAGATAGAAATTTAAAACACTGAGGGTATAGTATGATCTATTCCATGGGTATCACACAGTTATTCTTGCCCTCAACTAAAGGACTCAGAATGTCATCACCACACGCTACCCACCAAAAGCTACCCACGCTTTGTAAGGGAAGTAGTTGACAACAAGGATTCCAAGCTTCGTTTACTTATTTCTCCAGTTGCTTAATTGGCAACCTGCTTTTCTTAGGCTATGATGGAAATCCAGAAATTCTATGCATTTAATAAATGAAAAAAACTTGGATGTGAGACAGTAAATAGGAATGAGTAAATAAAATCATCTAGGGAAACTGTCAAAGAAAAGAAAGTAACAAAGAAAATGAAGGTTATTTCATTTTTTTTTTTGTTGAGGTCATAATTCCAAACCAAAGAAACCCTACAGGAAAAGGGGTGAAGAGATAATTGTTAACCACTTGCAATATGATAAAAATGTAGAATTAGAGTGGTAATCACATGAAGAGTAAATGTTGATTGTAACATTGGCCACATTAGATCCAAACCTGAGAACAAAAAGGCCTAAAAATACAATGAAGAGGAAAAAAATACAATGAAGAGGATACAATGAAGATGCTGTAAAGTAGAAAAACATAAATTTCCTAATACAGAACATTTCTCAAATGAAGAAACACCTGCAGTCCTACTAAACACATTTAATGTAGACATTCAACTGAATCTGAACATCACTACATATCATTAGCTCACCAGAGGGAAGTGTGTGTCTCTCCAAAGGCCAGCTCCAAGATGACTTGTGTGGAAATAAAAGAAGCAGAGACAGCAGCTTCAAGAAGATAAGAAAATGACATTAAAGAGAAAGAAGGAATATAAAACTTCTATGAAAGCCAAAATCAGAAATCTGGAAGATTCTGAAGAGAAATGCACTAATTATCAAGTATAGATGCTGCATAAATTGAGAATGCCCGAAAGTTTCCTAAAATACTTAAGGGAGCTTGAAATTGCTTGGAAGTGCTAGTACTCATACTGGTGTTCATGGAATGAGAGGTCAAATGTCTAATTGAGCATTATTGGATACAGTATCAAGAAATGTGAGCAAGAAAACAAACTACACTGCAATAGGTTGGGACAGGAGACAGTCCAAGAGTGACAAGGCACTGGCAACAAAAATACTTGAAGATGGCTTGTTGAGTTGACTTGATTGATGCCAGATGAGAAATCAAAGAAATAGTAGCAGAATCTGTTATTAAGAAAGAAATGGTAAAACCAGAGCACACACTGGCTGTTAGTATTCTGTCTAAACTCCACCTCCCCAGTTACCTGGCAACCGCCAGGTAGGCTGATCCACTATAAAAGGGGCTGCTTGCACCCCTCCTCTCTCTCTTACTCTCTTATTCTCTTACTCTCTCTCTACCCTCTTGCCTCTCTGTCCCCTCCCCCACCTTCTTCTCTCTCCATGTGGTCATGGCCGGCCTCTACTCCTCTTTTCTCTTATCTCTTCCACCTTCCTCTCCCCACCTTTCCCCTGAATAAATCTCCTCCCCTTTGGAACCGCGTGGTCTGGAGTGGTCTGTTCGGAGCTGCAGTCGGACTTTTTCTTAAAAGAACTAATACTGACCTCCCTTAAAAGGTGGCCAAAGTAAAAACATAAAACTTAGTCCAACTAGGAAGAAATCTGAGTCTAAACAATAGCAAGCTCTCTCCCCAAAAGGACAGTTCTGCAAAGGCAATCAAGAAGAGAGCAAATGCAACTCAAAGGGCCCTAGACATCCAGGTTCACATCGTCAAAGAGAAGCATTGTGACAACAGGCCTGGGAGTCTCGCTGACAACAAAATAAAAAGGCTGATCTGAGTGGATATATACAAACCCACGTTTCTCAAAATCATAACTAGACAGCAAGATGACCAGGAGTTTGCCAACAACTGCTAGACAGGCTCTATACCTGGCATAAGAGTTCTCCTGGAAAGAAAAAAAGAAGAAAGAAAAGAAGCATGCAATAACAATACAAATTACTATAATTACATAAAAACAGCCCAAGAGAATGATAAGAACATAGAGAGATTAATTCAATATAATATAAATAAAATATTTTCATGTGCATATCCAAAAACACAGTATAAAATTAAGCATGTTGAATATCTTCCAAGGTGAGCAATTGAGAGTGGAATAGCATACTACAAGGTTTCTGATGGAGGAGATGGGAAAACTGGGTGTGTGTTTTAATTAAATATTGGAAGAGAAGTAATTCAGAAAAGGGAGGTAAAGAGGTAAAATAAAAGTAAAGGTGTCTGAAAAAGTTACATGAAACAGTTATCTACCTGAAGTTGCATATTATATATATATATATATATTTAATTATATATATATATATATATATATATACATTTAAATTTTATATGTATGTTTACACCATATATATTAAATGTAAAATTTAATAAAATTTAAATGTATTTAAATTTTATATGTATGTTTACACCATATATATATACATTTTATTCCCATTTTTCCCATGTAGACTAATAGTTTCTGTTAGAACTAAAAACCCCAGCATCAGGCATGTGAACTTTTTTTGAATATAGGAGATTTCTGATGTCTTTGGTTGATTCTCAGAAAATGAAGTTGTTTTCTTACTTCTAAAGACACCCCATTTTTTGACTCATTTGCCAATGGATCTGAGGTGGTTATAACATGAAAGCTCCTCCATGAGGACTAGTCTACTTGTACAGTAAAGTGCCATGCAGGCTTCCAAGGGAAGAAATCAATCAATAGATCTACCCACCCGTGATGCATATAATGTAAAACAATGGCCAGCATGGCAAGATACCTCTAAGGATGTTACAGGACCACACATGTTTCAACATCTTTCTAGTTGTATTTAAGGCCCAGTCAATGAGAAAAAAATCATTCCCAGTACTGGGACTATGTAAGGCTAATAGTCTGGGAGGATTATTCAGAACTTCCATATTACTAACACACCATACTTCATAACTTCATTCTAAACATGTATCCTTATATACACAGATAAGTTTAGATCTCACCAATCATTAATTAAAGATCTCTCTACAATGGAGGAAAACCATTAAAGACAATCAGAACTGATCAAATGCAGAGCATAAGAGACTCTGTAGTCTCCACAAGTTTATATATCTTCAACAAAATTTCTACTTAAGGCTCAAGAATCATATCAGAAGAGGCATAGACACTGAGAGGCAAAATATCAGAACATTAGGTGTGATATTTCATCTCTTAGAAATATTAGAGAAGCTACAATCATGAAGTCTCATCTACATGGCTGCCAAAATAGACCTGAAATAGACACCAGTGGACATGCCAACATGGAAGAGAAAAATCTCATGAGACCTAAACCATAGACAAAGAACTACAGGAATCTAAGAATACTGATAATGGGGGTCTTACAAGGGAAAGAGCCCCTATTGTTTATCTGCTACCAAACAATCTACTCTCTAATTAAAAACATAAATATAATATTATATTAATTAAGTGGATTTTATTTATATATTTCAGAATAAAACACATACACAGGAGAGAGAGACAAAAAAACAGACAGAGATAAAAACAGAGAGAGAGAGTAAAGAGGAATGTTTGGAAAAGGTTAGAGGGATGAAATGAGAAAATGATGTAAACATGATTTAATTTAAAAAATATAGAAAGAAGGATTTTTCAAAAATATGAAGTAATATTTGATTCTCACTATGTCATCATTGCTCATGTAAATTTAAGCAACATATAAAAGTGTGCATTTACCTGGACAAGAAATGTTCCAAACCAGAACAGTTACTCATCTTTCCATACAAACCTCAAATTACTAAACTTGTTCCAATAAAACTATATGCTCCTGAAGGCATTTGCCATTCACATCAACATCTTAGTTCTTAAATTTTTTTCCTTCATGGCTATTCTAATTACTTAAACATATGTTTAATTTGACAGTATATAATAAACTATACATTAATTGATAAACCACTCTTCTTTATCCTGTTTATGGTGGATTCAGATAAAGAAATATAGAAATATATTATTAAAATATAGTAATTGATTCAATGACTTTAAATAAGAGTATGAATATCCATGACCATAGTATGTATGTAGGTAGGTAGATTATTACACAGGTTACAAGGATAGATAAATAGATAGATAGATAGATAGATAGATAGATAGATAGATAGATAGATAGATAGATAGTATAGATAGATAGAGATATTGCACAGGTTGCAAGTATCCATGTGTAGAGAAATAATTACCTAAGAGCAAATATTTATGTAAAACTATTACTTGTGAAACATACAACTTGATCTTTTCTACTTTTTGAAGTTTAATATTATTCTGTACCTTATCTGAGCTAATGTAGTATATTGTATTCACATTGATATCCCCCACATTTAAATAAGAAAATCAACTAACTACATAACTTGTAGACCTTGGAATACATGGTGAACAATATTTTTAAGTTGACTGGATGGAGAAATCTATATTATTGATTACTGGTGAGGTTCCTCTCTGAATCTGTGAAGGCATTCACAGAGAGGATAGGCTGAAGAGATAACATCTGCCCTGTATATAGGTGGCAGCATACCATAGGCTGGGCCCTTTGGGAGAATAAAAGAAGAGAACAGGAACATTGCTTCCATTCTCCTTCTTCTGCTTTCTGGAGTGCTGTACAGTCGCCCCTGCACTACATGGACTGACTCTGAAATTGTGAGACAACATACCTCCTTTTTAATCCTTGTTGCTTCTTTCAAGCATTTTGGTCATCCTGGCAGTAAGTAACTGATAACATCTAAAGTTTGAAGAGCCTTAAGTATGAAGATAGCATTATGTTTCACCATATGTTCCTCATCTCCACCAGTTCCACCAATGCTTGTCAAAACTAAACCACTTTTGTAAGACAATTAAAATATACATTTATTATGCCTTTCAAAGTATATTTCACCATCACTATCATATATTTAGCTTTCTGAAACCAAATGAGGCCATAGCTTTTAAAGTTATCCACGTAATCACAGAAATGTGTGAAGAGATACACACAGTTAACACACTCCATAAACATATGCCAGAGTTTCTGAGATGTATATGATATAAAATACATGATGGAATAAATAGAAAATGAATACACTTCATGAAAATGTATCCTAATACAAACTTAGAAAATGCTTGAAATTGACATATACAAAGAAAATACACCCTTACTCTTGTATATTAAATGCATCAAACACATGCCCATATGTGTGAATATATTATACATGTATATACATATAATTGTAACTCTATGTTTATGCAAATGATTTCAATTTCTGAACTGATGTAGTACAACTGGACAGGAGATTCATAGGCTATATATGTTGTTTAAAGTGATGTAATTTTTAAAAATTAGTATGAATCGTGTTGTACTTTTTTCTGATTCCAAAGCTTTGGCAAATTAGTAGAGGTAAGATAATGACCATGAACAGCAAAGCCACAATCAGTGAAAAATATGAGCTCTGAATTCTGACATGGTTTTTCACTAAAGCACCAGGCCATACTGATGAACTACCTACTCTGTGTGGGAAAATACATATTTTAACTTATTAATGTTAGGTATAACAGTCAAAACATTTTAGTTTTCCATGTTTAATGTTTATTGCCACCAGAGAAACTCACTATGATACATATAAAATCAGAAAGTAGTTCTCTATTTTGGCTATTAGCTTTGATAACTGTACACAAGAATACTTTATACTGTTTTTTCTTCTTCAATAAAATTCTCTCAAAGTGCTGTAGGTGAAGTATGTGTACAGACAGACATAAGTCTCATTCTTTACAACTGGCAAATCCTTGTGTTTAAAAGTGTCAATATAAAAGAAATTGGCTTATTAAATATGTATTTCACTAAAATGGAACAGAGCTATAAAACTTGCTTAAAACTGCAAGCATAGGATGAAGCAGATTATTAGTATAGTCCATTCAGTTTAGTGAGAAATTCAAAAATACTGTGTTTTATTTGGGAGCTCACATATCTTAATAATATTGAATAAGAAGTACTCAAGCTATTCACAGCACTTTTGAGTGGACATTATTTATCTGCATAGAGCCTATGAATAAACCAAATACCTCTGGTACAAATGACATATACTGCAAATCAGTGCAAAGCAAAGTAAATATAGCTTTGCAGAGGTTGTGTCTACACATACGTCTGAAGAACTATCAGATTCATGTGGACTGAGGATTTAATTCTTTTGTTAGGCATATTATGTGAGGGATAGGAGCAGATTTTTACTTGAATTATCAAGTAATAATCAACTATTGAATTATCAATGATATATATTTATAAACTTTTGTAAAAAATAAACTTGATACATTTCAGTCTTGCAATATGCTAATTTCAAGTGTTGGAAAATAATTTCATTTCTTTCTATTTCTGATAAATTTCTCAACAACAAAGAGCACCCATTACATATAAAAATAAAAGTAACAGATCTTAAGTAAAATATCTAAAGTCCCCGTACCTGCCTCTCGACAGCAAACCTGTTTGTTTGTTTGTTTGTTTGTTTGTTTTTTGACAGCGAATCTTCTCAGACAGAAAAGATTCATGGAACTGAAATTCTTGCCATTATGTGGGAATAGTAATGTGATTCTTATTTTTTTCCTGCACATCTCATAGCACTGCTTATATGTAGTCATGATAGTATTCTACCTAACAAGAAAAGATTAGCCAGAAATTACCTCTGCAAACACAGATGACTGCAAGTGTTTGCTCTGCCTACAAATTAAAGTTGGTAAGAGTGTCAAGTCAATGTTGCATCAATCCACAAGTTCTAGAATTCTGTATTAGATGCATAAAAATTAGTGACATCAGCCCAAAATATCTATAAGCAATATTTGTATTTCTCAAATACATAGCATTCAAATTAAACACTTTCTTTAAAGGGAAATAAACCTAGAATGTTGACAGCCATTACTGCCTGCTCTTTAAAACTTTCAAATTCCCCAATTTCAATGTAAGAGAAAGATAATCAGTATAAACTTCACTGAGAAGGTAAAATTTAGAAAAACTTCAGAAATTTAAGAAAATGGACTGTGAACACCTGTAGAATATATTAAAGACACACCTTAAAGGGCCATATCCCCCAAGGTGATTGGAGTGCTTTACAGAGACAGAGGGAGTGAATAAAAGATACCAAGACTGACATGCTATGCAGCAAGGAATAAGGCATCACTTATGTAAGTTTTCAAGGCATAAATTCTTAATGTTAAAGAAATGATTGGTTTAATTCATTGTTCTGAGAGACTGATAAGTTCGAACTGAAAAAATAATATAGTCTACCGCTGAACACTTTCTTTTTTGTTTTCCTCTGAGTAGAAAATACCCAAGCCCATAAGCCAAGAGATCAGTAATGAAGATACTCAGAATCCAGGCCATAAATGAGTGTGGATTGGGCAAATATGGTTACACTGCTGGAATATATGGTCAAAATATTATTTTTAATTAAACAATATGTAACTCATGCTCTGACTCCAGATATAAAGAGAATCAACATTCTATTTCTTATAGATTCATTCTCTGGTCAAAATTACTCTAACAATATAATCTTAAATGGTCCTAAGGTTATAAAGTAACTAAAGTAGGTACACATAATAAAGTCTAGTAAGAACAAAGAGTCCATGGGTATTTGAACCAAGAACCTTACTATTTCTTTCCATCCTTATGAATTATGCTTGGGAGAATGTCCTTTCCAACCAGTAAGGCAAAAATGGTATTTACACCCGGTCTTGCCATTCCAACTGGTGATGCCAGCTAGAAAATTTTTTTCCTTGAAAGAGGAAAGTGTAATTTTTTCCCTTCCCTTTTCAATATCTGTGGATGGCACGCGTTAGGATGACAATTATAAAGTGGTAAAAGGTATGATTCCATTGCTTAGTCTACATTTATATTATAGATGCTGCACTAGTTACATTCCTTGCGCTATGACATAATTGAAATTGTGTTCCTCCAAGAAGCAATGATTCTTTTCTAAAGTGCAGTGGTTCTTCAGATTGATTTATATCTTGAAAACCAAGGTCACCATTTAAAAACTTGTTTAAAGCATGTTTATGTAAAATTTCAACCCCCCCACTCTGTATTTGTCCTATTCAAAATATGACATGAAGGCACCATTGAGTTCTATAATGATTTTCACGTGGCTTTAATACATCAAGGAAAAGAATTAGAAAAAAATATATTTGTAAATGCTTCTATTGACAATGTCTTTATAGGTATGTTGTACACTGATACCATGATTGTTTATATAAAACATTTACTACACTAGATAAAATTTTCCTTAGGATAATAAACTCAAATGAGTATCATTGTACTTAATATTGAAATAGTGATTATCTCCCTAAGCTCAAGAACAAGGAAGGGGTATTTTTTTTTTTACTTCATATGCATGTAAGGAAATAGTAAACATCCCAGCAGTGCTTTTAAGCCAGAGAAGCTAAGAGCTTCCTTTGAAAAGAAGAAATAAAAGTATATCTTTTTAAATATGTCATAATCCTGTTTTGCTATTTGAATTAGTTTATTAATTATAGTATATTAATATTATATATTAATTATATTATATGTTAATTATATATTAACAATATATATTAACATTATATATTAATGTATAGTTAATAAGAATGCCCATCACTTTACCAGTTTACATCAGAGTAATATTAAACATCCATTAATTTAACATTTTGTCATGTCCATACATCATTGATAGCTATTATTTGGCACACAGTTCAGTTGATTGCTGAAGTATATTTCTCTAAGCTAAATGATCACATCTCATCTTATGCACCCTATAGTTGTGTCCATGGCCTCTGGTAAACCATCCTACTGCTCTATATTGCGTCTAATTCGATGTTTTGTGACTTTACATGTTGGTATAAGCAATCAAAATTTATTATCAGCGTCTTGTTAATTTCATTAAGAATGATACCTCAAGTCCATTGATTCTGTCACAAATGACAGAGTTCCCTTCTCTTTAAGGGTGTAAACTACATTTTTTTTGTAGATACCATTTTATGTCCTGTAAGTATTCATAAAGAATATCTAATAATTAGTAAGAAAAACTGATTACAGCTAATAGAAGTGATTAGTTAGTTAGCTCTAAGATGCATATGGAAGAAGCAAATTTCATTTTCTTTCATTCATATGAAGAAGCCAAATATAAAATTAAGAAAGTATTTAGCAATCATAGTAAAAAAAAAAATCACTAGGAATGGACCTGACAAAATACAAATAGTTATGCTCTAAAATTTAAAAAATAGTATTGAAAGAGACTAGAGAGTATATAAACAAAATTTCAGAAGTTCATGCTCATAAGTTTGAAGATTTAATGTTGATAAGTTGGCAATAATCTTAACACGAGTTGGCAATTTGATAGAACGAAGAACAAACTTGGAATAATATGTTTCAACTTCAAGACAGAGCTGAAACAAACAAACAAACAAAAACAAACAAAAATGAAAGAAGTAATTAGATATGTAGCACTGCCAACAAGAAGACATGTAGATCAATGGCCTGAAATTAAGTGTATAAAATAAACCCACTGGGTCATGGTCAAATGGTATTTTCAAATTAGTTTAAAGTATTTGTATAAATCAGTGAGTTTCACTGCAGACATTTCCAGAAGTGCAAATGTGTCATTCATTATTCATTTACACCCATTTTTAATACCCTCTAATCTTTGCCCACTCAGCAATGTTTTCAAAACGAGCCAAGTCAAGTGTTATGCTAAAGACTTTGAACTGAGACTTTTAAGACTGTTATTCAACTTTATATTTACCTTCTTTCCTTTACTGTTGGGTTTGTCTTTAGGAAAGAGTACTTTTCCCATTTACAGGCCTCCACTAAGCATACCTTAGGTGCAGCTCCAATTTGAAAGGCACTATCTGATCTCTGTGCACTGTCTTGAGGGCAGACAAAGAAAAGGCCAGAATCCTGGGGTCAGTCAATACCACACATGAAAATGAATGGGTTTGGCATGTCTTGATTTTGTCTCCCATGTGAATCAATGGCTGCAGCTGCTAGAATAATGGAGGTATTTGGGGCATGAACACCATGGCCTTTGTACAACAAAACTGTGAAATCCACTGGTTTGGGTGTACTGCCCCAACAAGCCTTGCTGAATGGATTCATCCCAACTATAGACCCTGGGATTCCCTACAGTGGGACAGGGTGTAGAGAGGCCAGCCAGAAGCATCTATTATTGTGGTGAGTGCTTTACCAGAGTGTCTAAAAAAGAGATTTGGAAGCTCCTAGCTTTGTGATCTAAATCATGCACTTGCTCCTGCCATCCCAGATACTGTGGGCACAAAGGATTAACTACAGCAGGCTCCTCTGGGTTGATCCTAGTGGGTCTGGCAGGGATAGCCCCACTACTGGTTATGATTTTTCAGGATTTGTTCACCTGAAGACTGTCACATGAGCAGAGTGCAGATACTCTGATGCTAACCCTTGCTGATATTTTTGGAGACATTAAGAGAGTCACTTATCAACTAGGCTGGCACAGATGTGCTGTGCACCTGCCTAATGTTTGTATGGGTGTTGCTCTTGAGAAAGACCTATCTGTGTGATGAGAGATAGCTGTAGTGGGGGACCGGGCGTAGGTCTTCAAGTTTACACTTAGCTGAATCATTCATGCATCTTGTGTGTCTGTACACAGCCCACCTGATATGTGTGTGTGTGTAGAACCTGCTGTTTGTATGGAGTAGGTGCCAATCCAGTCCACTGGCTGCTTGTCCTGCATGTCTTATATATTACACTTTGTGTCAATAAATAAATGTTGTCCTTCTACAGAGTCAAAAAATGTTAACTAGTCTTCTTTACCAACACTACTTTATTCTCTGACACATAATGATACAAGGCTTTATTCACAAAAAGCAGGACAGTAAGCATGGAGCCTTGTCTGCAAACTTAATGAATAAGACCTAATGCTGGATAGTTCTAAAACCATTATCTCTAGGCTAATGACCACACATGGAGCCTCTAGAGCAGTAAGATGCTGAGATTGGGTCCTGTCTACATGATCTTTCTATCTAGCATTATCTTTAGTTGGTTATGATGTATCAGTCATAGAAATTTTAAGATGATACAAATGAACAAACTTAAATTATATTCCTTAATTATATACTTACAGAACACAGTAATGTTTTGAATATATTGTATTATATATCAAGAACAGACAATAAAATATTAATATTATTAGGAACCAAAATTTGAAGACTAAGTGACACCAATATACAAACATTAGAATAAACCTGATATTACTAAAAATAATTTGAGATATGTTTTGGTTTTTGAAAACATAGCTATTAAATATTTGTGTCTTCTAAAAGTAAGCAATTCTATTATCTATATTTCTAATGAAGTCAAAGTCACTAAAAAGAGTTAACTGGTCCTGAAAATATGGCTATTTCTAAATCTTTACCGCCAAAATCCTTCCCTGGGCAACATTTTAAACTAGAGAGGAAGGAAAATAAGGCCACTCTATGGCTCTCTGAGACAGATGAGAGAATGCTCCAACAGCAGCTATCAGGAAGGTGGGTTTATGAGTAAACTAATACATGCTATGACTAGAACCATGTCAAATCCTTGAAGATCCATATTTCCAATACAAAAACATACTAGAAATATCAAGTCAACATTCAAGCCAATCTTTGATATCACGAGCATCTAGGCTATGGTTATTGATGTAAGGACTGGCTGTCTCCTCAGGTCTAACAGCAATGCAGGAAATACAAGACATTGTATTTCCCCCAGTAAGTCATCCCATTGCTGATGATGAAGAGGATGGTAATAACTTGTATCCCAATATGGCATGATGAATACTAGGAGTTTCATTCTTAGTAAAGGAGATTAGAGATGGGGGACATGAGAAATACTGGCTTGTGAACGGTCTTTAGCATTTACATGATGTTAATGAAGACTAAATATAGAGACACTAGTGTTGCCTTTGCAGTTTTGAAGTAATAAAAAAAAGCTAAGATAATGTAATTATCAATTCAAGGAGCCCTGTGAAAACTGTCCTACATAGAAGCATTTATAGAGATTATCTGCTGTGAAGAAATTCAGGACCAGACGTTCATGACAAGTATAAGAAAATTACCATGGAGAAAGAATACAAAATTGGCAGATCTTACAATGAGAGCACAAGAGGGGAAATATAAAAAAATAGAAACTTGAAATGAGACCACTTAGACTAATTTTAAGGGCATTGAAGAATTACTTTCATGAAAGCAGACTACTATAACTGATAATTTATTTTTTATTTAATTAAATCAAAATTATATCATGCTCTGCTCTCTCCTTTTCCACCATGTATCCTATATCCCCACACTCTCTTTTAAATTCATGGGTTTTCATTCATTATTATTATATGTATAAACACGTAAGCATATTGCCCTATCCCTCAGTTCCTTAAGATAATCCTTGGGGGTAGAAGGTTAGAAGGCACAAAATCAATGACACAAACTCAAGGGGTCAGAATATAAGCAGAAGCAGACTTTTTTATTGACAGACTACAGTGTGTCTTTATACTGTCCATCCATACCCCATTGATTCATGACTGTTTGCCCCTTGTTTCTAGCACCATCTGATTGGCTGGCCAGGTCATGTGTTCTGTCCTCACTTGTCTCCAAGTGCCAGGTTGTAAATGCAGATGCAGCTATTTTGCATGCATGCATGGGTCATTATGGGCCACCAGTCAGGTTATTCTGATTCATTCCTCCTACATATGCATTCATAAATATAGTCTTAAAAACTGATGATTTGCTTAGTGTGTGTGTGTGTGTGTGTGTGTGTGTGTGTGTATGTGTGTGTGTGTGTGTATTAGGGCTGACCACTTGGTACTGGATAAGCATTTAACCATTTAGGGGGCACATCCCTGAAGAAAACTAATTATCTTTCTATCAGCAGTTTTTAACTGCTATAGCTCTTCATCCAGGGGTGTGAGCTTATGCAATTTCACCTATCCACATTAGCATGTTAACTGGTATTGTCATTGTCTTGTTTAAGATGCCATATTGTTTTCATTTTTATGAGTACAGTTTCCCTTTATATCTACAGAAGATGCAATCTTTTATTAGACTTTTTGGTTCTCTAGCTTGTCTTTGTAGCCTTAGTTATGGTGATTGTTTTGCAGCTGTATCAAATGGTGCTGAGCATCCCATTATGGTCAGTTGTTCTATAAATTTTGACTAGGTGTGCATTTTTGCAATAGTCTCCTTCTGTTGCAAGAAGAAATTTCTGTGATGAGTAGTGAGAGCTGCACTTACTTGTAGGTATAAAGGTAATTATTTGGAATACAGTTAGGATTTTTACTGGTTCAATAAGGGGTAGTACTAGATTCTTTTCTAGGATGTAGAACCTCATTAGGCATTGGTAGTTGACGAGATTTGCATAGGTTTCACCCAACATGTTGCTTCATATGACAATGTTCATAATGGATCTGCCTTAATTAAACTACATATCCCCTAGGCTGGAATTTGGTCAAAGACTCATCTTATAAAAAGAAATACAACAGTTATAGTTAAATAAAAAATATTTTTACAAAATATGACAACAAAAACTCTGAATGTTTTGACAATATAAACTTTGAGGGATTAAAATATCTATATAGACAAAGTTTTTTAGAAAGATGTATTCCAGTAATTGGACATAAAATAAAAAAAAATGGTTGGAGGCTACTCTGTTTTAGTAAGTCCTACTCGTGACTTACTAAGGTGACTACCACACATTGTACTCATGCAACTTTCTGTTGGAAGGATGTCTTAAAACCTTGTAAGGATAATGCCTGAAAGTAAATGAAGTAAGATATCAAATTTGTTTTCACAAAATTTTCAGGCTGAGGTTTGTAAACTCAACCTGTCAGCTGGGAATGATAGAAATTATTGGAAGCCACGAAGTTTCACCAACTCCATATGTCCTTAATAGTGCCAAGAGAATAATTGCTTATTTATCTAAAGCAAAAAGAAAACCACCAAATGTTAGAGCCCTTTTGACAATAGACACTCTGCTTATCTTTATTTAAAGGCCAGAGGACAAATTAAAATGCCCTGAGCCTGGCTTTGAGGTAACAGTGGAATGAAAAAAAAATGATATTATTTGTTGCTAGTTGTCCAAAACAATCTGTCTATAAATAGCTAAACAAAAAGATACTTAGAAATATTATAATCCTTGGTTCATATATACACATGAAAATACAACAAAGTATCTTTAAGAATGAAAGACAAAATGGGAAAATACTTGATGTGAGCAATCAATCTGCTGTCTTCCTGAAAACTGTGTCTCTGGTCATCCATCTCTGTAGGTCTCTAGCATAAATTTAAGTACAAAATATTATAAGATAAGCCTATATGTATAGCCCTTCTATATAGTTAATTCTGAAAAATACATTTTGTAATAAAAAATCTATTTGATATCTAGATGAAGATATGTGGTCTGAGATATTCCTAGATAATTTTTGTCTTCATAATCATGTTTCAATTTAAAGGCCGTAATGTTGAATATTGGATGAAAATGTGTTGAAATATAATTTAATCCCTGCTACATTGTCATGCAGAAGACAAAACCTCAGAGCAATTTCAAAACATAGCAACTTCTATTGAAACTGGATTTTGGAACATTATCCAATGGTAGAGGAAGTGTAAAAGAAAGGTTAAAAAATAGCTGTGTTCTATACTTTCCTGGAAGTATTTTCTCAGATTCCTGTTAGAATTTGAAACCCGGGATCAAATGTCCAGTTTTATGTTTAAAGAGGCATATCCTTTCTCACTGATAGGGAAAAGAAAAAAGATAGCAAGCATGTGTTATTCCAGTATAGCTGTAGAATATACAAGAAAAAGACATTGACTCCTTCCACCATTATCAGGTAATAGCAGGTAACTGAAAATTTGTAGTTACCTGTCCCCCTAATAAAGTACTAAACACCAGTAATTAGAATTTTTTTGATTTTCAAAAACATCATCCACCATGAATAAGTAAGCTTCATCTACAAGATGGAGGTATGGTTCAAGATGTGAAACTCAATCACTGTAATCTACAGTGTAAACAAACTGAAAGAAAAAACAAACATGATCATCTTATTAGATATTGAAAAAGCCTTTGAAAAAAATCCAACATCTACTCATGATAAATGTTCTGGAAAGAGTAGGGATAAAAGAGACATACATAAATGTAATAAAGACAATTTACAGCATGCCTAAAGTAAACATTAAATTAAATGGAAAAAAACTTAAAGCAATCTTTTATAATAAGGAAAAAGACAAGGCTCCAGTCTTTCTCTATATACTCAATATTGTAATTGAAGTATAGTAATAGAAGCAATAAGACAACTGAAGAAGATAAAAAAGAAGTTGGAAAGTAAGAAGTCAAAGTATTGTTATTTGCAGATGGTATGATAGAATAATTAAGCAACTCTGAAATTCTACCAGGAAACTCTTAGAGCTGATAAACACCTTTAGTGAAATGACTGGATACAAGATTAACTCAAAGAAATCAGTAGCCCTCCTATACACAAATGACAAAATGTGAGAAAGAAATCAGGGAAACAACACTCTTCATAATAGCCACAAATAACATAAAATATACAATGATAACTCTAAGTAAGTGAAAAACTCTTACTACAAAATATTCAAGTTTCTGAGGAAAGAAACTGAAGACAACAGAAGATGGAAAGATCTCCCATGTTCATGAATCAACATGATCTACATAGTATATAAATGGATATCCTACTCAAAGTAATCTACAGTTTTACTGCAATCCCCAACAAAATTCCAACAAAATTTTTACAGACCTTGAAAGGATAATACACAACATCATAAAATTAAAAAGTCATAAAAAATCTTCTACAGTAAATGTACTTCCAGAGGCATCACCATTCCCAATTTTAAGCTATACTACAGAGTCTTATTAATAAAACTCTCATGTTATTAGCATAAAACAGACAGGTTGATTAGTTGAATCAAATTGAAAACCCTGACACAAATCAACACAGCCATAGATGCCTGAGTTTTTTTCATGAAAGATGCCAGAAACAGGCTCGAGAGATAGCTCAGCAACCTCACTGACCTGCTCTTCCTGCACTTCAGTTCCCAGAAATCACATAGTGGCTGCTCACAACCATCTGAAATAGAATCTGATGCCCTCTTCTTGTATGTCTGAAGAGAGCAATGGTGTGCATATATACATAAAATAAATAAATCTTTAAAAAAGAGAGATGTCAGAAACACACAATGGAAAAAAGAAAACAACTTTTCAAAATGCTGTTTATTTATCTGTATGTCAATATGTGGAAGAATGCAAATAGATACATACCTATTACCTTGCACAAAATTCAAGTTCAAGGGGATCAAAGACCTCAACATAAGACCAGATACACTAATCATGATAGAAGAGAACATCGGGCCATGTTCCTTAAATCTATCGTCTCAGGAGACACCTGCCTGAGCAAAACACTGATAGCTCAAGCACTAATAATGGGACAATGTCAATAAATGGGACATCATGAAGCTGAAATGCTTCTGTAAGTCAAAGAATACCGTCAATAGGACAAAATACTACTCTACATAATGAGAAAAGATTTGTACCAAGTTCACACCTGATAGAGGGGTAATATCCAGAATATATACAGAATTTAAGAAACTGGGCATTGGCAATCCAAATAATCCAATTAAAACAGGGTATGGATCTAAGCAAAGAATTCACAGTAAAGAAAACTCAAATGACTGAGAAATACTTAAAGAAATTCTAAACATCCTTAGCCATTATGAAATCTCAAATCAAAATGACAGAGATTCCATCTTACATCACTCAGAAAGCTAAGATCATAAACAAAAGTGACAGCTCATGCTGTTGAAGATGTGGAGCAGGGGGGACTCTGCTGGTGTGAGTGAAAATTTGTACAGCCACTTTAGAGATCATTATGGCAATTCCTTGGAAAATTGGGAATATATTTACCTAAAGACCTGGTTATACCACTCCTGCTCCATCCTACAAGGACATTTCCTCAGTTATCCTTATATCTGCTTTATTAATAATAGCCAGAAACTTGAAACAAATTTGAAATCCCTCAACAGAAAATTGATTAAAAATGTGGTATAAAACACAGTTGTAAAAATCAGTGTCATCATGGAAATTGCAGGCAAATGGATGGAACTAGACAAACAATCATCCTAAGTGAGATAACCCATACCCAGACACACAGACTTTATATGTACACAGCTATAAGTAGACATTAGCTGTGAAATGAAGGATAAACATGTTACAACCTACAAAACCAGAGAGACTAAGAAACAAAAAGAGCTCAAGGAAGTGCACATGGATTCCCTTTTGAAGGGGAAATGAAATAGACTTTGCAGGTGGACTGAGGGCAGATTATAGTGGGAACAGGAGGGTTAAGGGAGGAAGAGACAGATTTGAGAGAGACAAATACGCATTTGACTTGTGATTCAGAAACCCGGTGCTATGGAAACTTCCTGTAATCTATAAAAGTTACCCTAGATAAGACTCCTATTAATAGGAAATAAGGAGCCTGATGTAGCCATTCTATAATCAAGCAAGGTTCCAAGCAATGGGGCTGAGACATCAACAGAACCACAAAATCTTCAAACTACAATATGTCCTGCCTGGCAGTTGTGCTGGAGTAATAGTGGTACAGAACTTGCAGGGTTGACCAACGAATGACTGTTCCTAGTTGAGACTCATGCTAAGAGTCTGACACTCTGTGGATAACCAGCAACTAGAGGCTGATAATATCCAAATACAACTATCAAAAAAGTCAGGGAAATGATTTCTAATACGATTCTGAAAGGATTCCTAATGACATTCTTTTAGACTCATAGTTCATTTCCTAGCCCAATTGTCATCAGAGAGACATCATCCAGCAACTAATGGAAGCAGATGCAGAAACCCATTGTCAAACACTAGGCAAATCCAGTAAAACCACATAAAAAAAAGTATAAGGAAGGATTCTAAGATTCAGGGAGATAGAGGACAGAATGACAATGCAAAATTAACTAAGAAAGTCTCAAAGAGGCTCACAAAGGCTAAAGCTACAATCACAGACTCTGTATGAATCTGAACTAGGTACTCTGCATATTCGTTATGGTTGCATAGCTTGGTGTTTTTATGGGTAGGAACGGTGGGAGTGGAGGGATCTCTGACTCTTTTGCCTGGACTTTGGATCCTTTCACTCCTAGTGGTCACCTCATCCAGCCTTGATATGAGGATTTGTGAATAGTCATATTGAAATTTTTTATGCCATGTTGAACTGATACCCCTGGGAGGACTGTGTTTTTTTTTTTTTGAAGGGGGTGAGGATGGAGGTAGAATGGATCTGAAGAAGAGGGGACGTGAGGAGGGCACCAGGAAGAATAAAAGTATGGGAAATTACTGTTGGTATGTAATGCATCTAAAAAAATTAAAAATTCAAATTACAAAAAAATGACATGGTGTTTATGTTTTGTTTATATGCATATATTTTTAGGAATTGTCTTAATCAATAACACAATAAAATCCTAATAAATTTACATAAATTCTCAGCACAAGTAGTCAGACAATATTTATTATATGTTTATATGTATGTAGTGTATGGCTAAGAAAGGTCATGATTACCTACAATGATCCATAGATTTTCACATGGGAATCCATTTTTCTATTCAATCCTAACAGAACTTTACTTCCCTTTCTAGTTCAGTCCAACTTCATGAATAAAAAGATGTATTAACATGTACTCATTTCAACTACCTTCTCAATAGACAAGATGCTATCATAAAATGTGTGCTCAATATGAATTCACAGAATAGTCTAGAAATATAATGAGGTAGTCATAGACTCAGAAAAATTATTTGGCATTGATATAGGAGTAGATATTTTAAAATTATGATCTATAATTACAAAATGAGATATTGTTTATACATATTAGTAGCTCTTGATTAAAATACAAAACAGAAACTAGAGATTTGTTGATAGTTGCAAATAATGAATAGAAGTTGCTGGATTTGGATAAAGTACTATTGCAAATATATTGACTATAACATATTACTGTAGTGGGATATTTTCCCCAGAAGTTGGGAGGACCTAAGGTGGGAGGAGTAAGGAGAGGAAGAGGAGAAGAAGAAAAGAAAGAGGAGGAGTGAGGTGAGAGCAGAGATGTAGGAGGAGGAAGAGCCATGCAGGTATGGAGAGCAATCCTGGTTAACAACTTATATTTAGGTTAGCTAATTGGAAACACCTCTAATTGTATGGGCATATTGTTTGTTATTGAGCATTACCAAACATATAAAGCCTTTGATTAATATTTAAGCATTAGAGTCACATTTCCTACTGGGCCACGTGGATGGTGGGATGGTCTGGGCACAGCCCAGGCTTGCGGAAACAGCTTGGAAGATTGGTAGAGCCATCTCCCAAAATGCTGGCCTCTCATGGGTGGCAGGACCAGTGTCTCTGACCTCCTGAGTGGATGGCCTGAGCTGAGCATAGGAAATATGCTGCCACCACTCCTGGCTGTTGGGGGCCGACTTTTAGCAGAAAGCGGCTATCGGCTTTGCAGCCATCTTGAGCCATATACCCTGACATGAGACTTGAATTACAATAGCCTACAACAGCTGAGGACACTCCGATAATCTTGGTTTAGATACCTTGAGATTAAAGGTGCGTGAGATTAAAGGTGTGTGACTTAGAAGTATAGAGATCAGAGTTAGAGACAAGACCTAATGGCATGATTAAAGGTGTAACTTAGAGGCGTGACTTAGAAGTAAGACATATAAAATGCAGAGGCAGACAGTAGGATTCAGACATTAGGGAGACACAGCAGAGAGAAGACATTAGGGAGACAAGAGAGAGATTCATACACATCAGACATTAGGTAGAATCTGCCCTCACCCTCGCTCTTGCTGAAACCGGACCTGCAAACCGGAGCAGCAGCTTGGGCCGGGATACAGTGGCCGCCAAAACGTGGGTCAGCCCGGGCCTCAACATTTTGCCTGGGCTGCAACATTTATTTTGGCCGCCCCAACTTGGGGCTAGTGCAGTCCCCAACACCTGGCCACAGGCCTAGGCTAGTTGAGAAAATGGCAGCTAATTAAGAAGAGCCAGATTGAATGCAGCCGATTTAAAATATCTCCTGCAACATATTACACCATAATTTAATGCTGTGTATTCTATTTTATAAGCTGGAAGTGTAACAGATTTTCACCATTCTGCCTATTTGGACTAAAAATAGCCTTTAGTTAACTCAATCACACATTTAAATTAGTTTGTATAGGAAGTATCCAAAATTTATCATTCTGAGAGTGTCTCTATTATAATCATATGGAATTTCTAGTACATAATAAGTGAAGAGAACAAGCATTCACAAGTGATAAAAACTGTGAAAGAGGATCACAACTCTTCTAAAAGCCAGAATTTCAATACAGTGCAAGAAGAAACATGTGTCTGTTTGATTTGCTGTGCTTAATTTAGGATTAAACTGGAGGCTCTGGTTCTAACTGTCCACTCCTAGTTAGTGGTGTATCACATGTGAATAACCTTTGGGGTTGTGACCAGTTCTCCCAAATAGTAAAGAAGTATTTTAACCTCTCCACTACTTTTAGAAGTATGTGAACACACCCAGAGAAACAGATAAAAAACAAGCAATATACTAAGATCAGCAATTAATAAAAAAATGTTTAATTGAGCCAAGCATAGTGTTGAATCCTGGTAATGCTACCAATAGAAGCTAGTAGGAACCTTGATTAGAAGATGGCCGGAGCTATATAGACTGAATTATTATAAACAGCTTAGGTATGAAAATATACTTTAAGAAGTTGGGGAAAGTACAATTATATTGTTGCATGTGGTGAACTGAATGAACATGCTCTTGTACATTAGAATATGCTCTTCACTTAATCAAACTGTTTAGGAAGTGGTTTTAGATATTGTCTTGTTGAAGGTGTCTAACTAGAGGTGAGCTTTGAGTTTTCAGAAAGCCCACACCATCATCAGTTAGCTAACTTTGCCTAAATCTTGTAGATAGTGATATGATCTCTCAGCTACTACTCTATTACCATATTTGCTTGGCTGCTGCCATGCTCCCCTCCATGATGATGATGGTCTCTAACCCATTGAAACGGTAAACCCCAATAAACTTTTAACTATAGGAAACACAATTATATTACCTCTGTCCTACCCTCTTCAAACAGTCCTCATACTCTGCTCACTATTTCTCAAATTTATGGCTTCCTTGTCTTTACTTTTTAATATGGCATTTATCATTTATTAAAACCTAATGATGCCATTTAATGTCAATGATTTCATGGATGGATACTTGGAATTTGATAACCAAATCAGGGTCTTATTTACAGGGAAACAACATTTCTCTGTCTAGGCAGCTGTTACATACCTGTAGGTCTTTGTCTAACAGTGGCACCTCATAAGATCATAAGATTTCCTCCTTCTGTGGTAGCATTTCTACTAGTATTGTCATTGCTTGAGTCTTTTTTGATCAGGCACCCATTGAGATATCATGGATATAGCTTCTTTGGCATTTGTAGAAGACAAAGCCTCACAACAAATTTCTGGTCCTTGAGCTCCTACACTCTTTCTACCCCTATCTTCTGAGCCTCAGGTGAGGAATTGTATTTGTGATGTATCTGCTGTGTCTAGGTATCTAATAACCTTTTCTTCTTTTCTTCTTCTTTTTTTTGACAAGTTGTAGTGCTTTGTGATAGTCTCCATCTACTGCAAAGAGAAGTAAGTGTCTTTCATGAAGGATGAAAAACATACTCATTCAGAGAAATAAGGCTATGTATTTAGGATCCTAGCACTACATTTGTAAATGTCTACATACCAAACTCTAGTGTACTCAACTTCAAAAAATCTGAAATACTGGAATTAAAGATACAAATTCACACCAAACCAGTAATAGAGAATGACATTAATACACCATTTTTCCAGTAGGCATATCATCTTTACAAAACAATCAGACATCAAAAAATGATATTGTACATCAAATGGACAAAATATATGTACTGGATAGTACATACACACACAATAAACATGGAGATTGTGCAACTCATGGAACAATTACTATATCAAAGATAAAATACTAATACAAAAATAAACACCTAGAACTTAATGAAAATATAACCCAACAAAAATTTCTGATATTTTCACAAGTATTTTTATCAGCATTTTAAAAAAAATTCATACACACATAGGTAATTTCAGTAAACATTTAGATAGATGACTTTATATTAATATGTATATATATATATCATAAAACACTGTGAAATAAACTGGAACTTACCAAACATGGCTGGGATATACAGAGATAGATAGATAGATAGATAGATAGATAGATAGATAGATAGATAGGGGATCAATGTGAGATAGATTATAAATACATATAAAAAAACAGTTCCAGAATACACAATGTATCACATGGAACTTGAAATCTCTAACAAATAGTAAAGGCAAGATACAGAATTGAATTCCTTTGCAGAACAAAGCAGAAATTGAAAACTTTGACAAATCATCAAGCAAATGCTGGTATCATGCAATTCTATTTTAAACGACAACAAAACACCCCTTTACACTACTATGTAAGTGTTCCACTTTTGTAATTAATCACAAAAGCAAAAGAATTAAAGTGTTTATTTTTCTACTGCAAATAGTCTTTGAATTTATTGTTCTACCATTAATTTTTTTATTGATATACTAAATTATCTCTGGCATTTTAGAGGTGGAGTAGGCTTATTTTTCACATTTCTCATTTAATAAACATAATAGCAAGGATTATTGGGACAAGGTTATGTTGTTTTATAATAAAGTCTTATAAAATATCTGAATTATGAGAGATTAGAAACATTCTACCACTACATATGAAAATTCTGGTAATTAGTACTGGGAAAATGTTTTATAATTTTGTAAAACAATAGGATTTAAAAATTCCAAGATTAACATTTGTATGATATTTTAATGTGTTTACTTGGGTTGTATAAAACAGGATAGTGTATTTCATTTCACTCTATAATTTATTCTTCCAAAGTACTAATAATAAAATCAACAAAATATTTTCAACTATATGAGAGATACTATAACAAATCAAAATAGTTTTATCTTGATAATTTATTATTGAAATCTACCATGTTGTATGTTTTCAATTTCTTGAGACAACCCACCATATTACATAAAAGAAAATCATACAAATTAAAATTCAAGACAGTTAAAAAAAAAACTCTGCAGAGCTCTGCAAAACTGTCATTATTTAAACAGCTTAGAGAAAACTGTGCTAGAAAAAATAAAATAGCCCAAAGCACATAAAAAAGAATTAAGTTGGTGCAGAGCATCTCATCAGAATTCAGAGGCAGAAAGGCCACTAAACAAGTCAGATTAATACAGAGAAATGGGTTGTTTCCCCAGCATCATTTTGTAATCAGGTAATGTATCATATTATCCAATCATTCTTGACAGGAGAACTGCTTTATCCTACCTTGACTAAGAGGAACAGCATAAATTGTATCACCTGAAATTATAGCTTCTAAAATTGAATTATATTATTTTACATCAGCCATGTCAGGGCTTTTACAAATTGTTAATCTCCTGGTAAACATTTTCACATCTAAAACACAATTATTATTTATAAGCAAAGTGAATGTGTTAGAAAAATGTAACAGATAGTTATTATGCATAAATTGCCTGCTGTCCCTCAGGACTAGAAAACGAGACACCACATTGCTTAAGGGCATCCTAAAAGGAATATTGATAAGCAAATAGAATAACTGAACATTTGGTAAATTGCTATTTCAATGAATTATATCCTTCTTCAATTCAGAAGGTAGTGCCCTTTAGGAAAGATAGAAACTGGGAAATGAAAATCAATGTATTTTCCACACAAACTTCAAAAGCATTGAGCTTTGATGCTGAGAGTTCACATGTAGAGATGAGAGAATACTCATATTTTTGGTTGTGAGCCTAGCCTTTAATGGCTGAGCCATCTCTCCTGTTTTCTTCATGTAGAGAAAATTATAAAGTTCCATGTAAGCATAAGCATTGCCAAATGCAGCCCTTAATACTTTGTGATTAAATATAAGTTGGCAAACAATAACTGTCTCCTCAAAGCAGTTTCTGAGACCTAGAAATGTGCAAAAACTATGTGATAAAGTTTCAAAAGTGATTGCACATGCTGCTGCAAACAGAAGCAAAGCACCCTTGTGTGGGGAAAAGGAAAAAATGTATTTAAAACATCTCATTACTAGTTTAAGTGGAGCATGATAGTGATCCTCTATAATTTCAGCATACAGGAAGCTGAGGCAGGCAAATCTCAAGTGCTAAAATTGTCTGGATTAAAAAGCAAAATAAAACTATTTCAAATTTTCTGAGGAATTGCCAGATTGTTTTTCAAAATGATTTTTTCAGTTTGCAATCCCACCAGCAATGGAAGAGTGTTCTGCTGTCTCCATATCCTTTCCAGCATCTGCTGTCCCATGAGGTTTTGATCTTAGCCATTCTGATTGGTGTGAAGTGAAATCTCAGGGTCGTTTTGATTTGCATTTCCCTGATGACTAAGGATGTTGAACATTTCTTTAAGTGCTTCTCAGCCAGTTGAAATTCCTCAGTTGAGAATTCTTTGTTTAGCTCTGTACTCCATTTTTAAATAGGGCTATTTAGTTCTCTGAAGACTAACTTCTTGAGTTCTTTGTATATTTTTGATATTAGCCCTCTATTGGATGTAGAGTTGCTAAAGATCTTTGCCCAATCTGTAGGTTACCATTTTCACCTATTGACAGTGTCCTTTGGCTTACAGAATTTTTTCAGTTTTATGAGATCCTATTTGTCAATGGTTGATCTTAGATCCCTGAGCCATCAGTACAGATGCAGATACTTACAGCCAACCATCAGACTCATCCCAGAGACCTCAACAGAAGAGTTAAGGGAAGGACTGAAGGAGTTGAAAGGGGATTGCAACCCCATAGAGAAGGACAACAATATCAACTAACCAGACCACCCATGTAGTGAGCTCCCAGGAACTAAACAACCAACCAAAGAGTTGTTGGATGGGTCTATGGCTCCAGTTACATCTACAGCAGAGGATTGGATGTGGGAGGGGAGGCCTTGGTCTTGTGAATGCTTGTTGACCCATTGTAGGGGGATGCTATAGTTGTGTGGCATGAGTGGTTAGGTGGGTGGGTGGGGGATAACTCTCTTAGAGGCACAAGGGAGGGAGGATGGGATGGGGGCTTGCAGAGGAGAGACCAGGAATGGGAAAATTTGAAATGTAAATAAATAAAATAACCAATAAATCATAAAAAGTTAAAAAATAAAAATAAAAAATGTAAAAGGAAGCAATTGTTACAGAATTCATAAACTGAATGTGTACTGTTCTTCTTTCTCCATTATGTATACATGCTGCTAAGTAGTTACTTATTTATAAAATAGTTTATTTTATAGCTTATGCATTTTCAAGTTAATTTTAAAGGTTTCTCATTACCTACATTTTCTTCACTGCAAAATCTAAACTATTCCAACATTCTTTTAGTTTTATGTTATCATTCTAGATGAACAAGTCATTCTAAATATAAAAAATAACTAATACATATATTTAGAATGAACTACAATAAAGTTGAACACTTTCCTCATCATATAAAAGTTTAATACATTAATGTAGTCAGTCAACTACAACAACAAAAAGGTAAAAAAAGATAGTGTCGTTTCTTTTCAACCACATAACTCAATGATAATTTCAGAAAATGAGAACTGATACTTTTGAAGACTTTGCAAGAGTGCATTTTCTATCAGTTTCTTACTTTCTGTCCCAAGCATGAAATGTTTTACTTGAGCACCCATTTCAGTGAATGACCTTCCTTTTAATCCCATCATATCTTGCAATCCAAACAACAACCCACTCTCCTCACCCACAGTAGATCAGGTGCCAACCCAGTTCTTTCACAGCTCTGATTTTCCATTTGCATTTTTATCATCTGCTTACTTCCAGCTTCTATGAAGCCTGTGTAATTTGTGTGATGAGTGGCTACTCTGTTAACTCTAGCCTCCTGTCATAATGCAGTTATGGGACACAGAGCAAGAATAGAAGAATTACTGCTTTTGAAATCATGGTCGATAGGTTTCTGGCTGGTCTTATAATCAAAGGAATTTGGCAGAGTGCTCATAGTGGCAGTGAGCCAATTTGTGACAAATAAAAAAAGTGATTTTTGCCAAAGTTGGGGGCTTTGTACCACATGGCAATCCCCTGTCTTGGCTGGAGTACAGTAAATGTGCATTATTTATCCTTTACTTCTCAAGTCAAATTATTAGGCCTGCCATATAGCTGACACTTTCATATTTTCTAATATTGAAGAACATTTGAAAATTAAAATGTCATTACATGATAATAAAATACCTTTCTTTGAGGTCCAAACATTTTTATTTTTCCCTTTCTTGACTTTTCCCAATTGGAAGAAACTCATGCTTTATCCACTTTTGGAATTGCCCCTAATATTTTTAAAAGATTAGTTTTTGTCATAAAATAGAACAGGGCTTCCAGTAATATTTCATTTCTGGGTATAAAATATAAAAATATGAAATATAGAATCCAATTTGAAAAGTTCTCAAGATAAGCAATGTGTTGTAAACATATTATTTCTTCAAGGATATTCTATAACCCTGGGGATGGTAAAACTATTTTATTTTCTATTTGTTTAGAAAGGGCCAGAAGGCTCTTTATGTACTACTAGGTTTATTAATAAAAGTGAAAAAGCAATAAACTCACCTGTATGGTGATCAGTGAAGCTAGAGATAATGAACGACTCCATTATATACCAACACATTTTAAGAATGTCATGGCTTTCTGTGATAGTTTTAATAATAACTGCATCTGATAAGTTTCTGGGTTGTTTTTCTTTTAATTTTTTTCCTTTGGGTATTATTTTGAGCTATGCAAGAATATCTATTTTTTGTAGTGTGAACATTATCCAACACATAAAATCCCTTATAAATTAATAAAATGCTGGTACACCATGGCTATACATAATAATGCTAATCTAAGGCTATCAGTTTGCTGACTGTGCTAATGCATATATCTGTCCTCACACATCTTTATCCACAGTACAATGGCCATTACAATCCTCCCTCCAATGTAAGTTATTCATTTTAATGGAAGGTCTATGAGAAAGATGAACAAGCTATTTTCAGCACTTCTATTGTGGCAGTGCTACAAAACTGAGGCAATTGGAAAGAAAGGAATTTTGAAAATCGTTTGAATTATACACTCTACAGCTGGGCTTACATGCAGATGACAGACCATCAAGAAAATTATTGTTTAAACAACCTGTCACTAAGACTCGGTATATTTCCCACAAGTAAATAGAACTCTATTGTTTTTTAAAAACAAAACTGACAGTTATTGATATTTAATAGGAAAATAATAATTATTTTCATTTTAAATTTAAGATTAATGTAAGTCTACACTTTGTCTACTTTTAAGGTAAAGATGTTCAATTAAGATTCAAACAATGTGATAATTTAATGTATTTTTTAAAACACAATAAAAATAAGATAAATGTAAGGAAATACTGTCCAGAATATCTAAATTGTTCAATTTCTTATTGAATTAGTTATTTTTTCCACAAAAAGCGAAGGAAATATAATGGCTAAATTTGACGGGCAACTAAGATCATTTTACTAAGTAAAATTGATAAGGTAAAGTTAAGTTTTGAGATATTTGATTCTTATAAAATTTAAACATATTTCAATAGAAGAAAAAGCATTTAGAGCTATGACACATACATAGGAGCTAGAAGGGCAGAAATAAGCAGAAGTATGAGCACCGTTATGTAGTAGCTGATTCCTTAATGAAAGGGTGCGTGAAATATGAAATAAAACTGATTTGGAAAAATGTATGAAGCTAATTATGACAAAATAGCTCTAAAATGCTTTAGGATAATTATTTTAGTGTTAGAAAATAAAAGGTGAAGGCTGAGGAAAAAGTGCATGCAGTGCAGGTGTGAGGCCTTGGGGGTTGAGTCCCCAGAACCTTCACAAAAGATGTCATGGTGTTCAGGGATTCTGCAATCCAGCACAACAACAATGAAAAGGGAGACAGGGACAAGAGAATCCTCCAACCTCACAGGTCAAGTAGTCTGGTATTTAAGGGGCAAGAAACCCTTCCTCAAACACAGTGAAAGGGGAATAGTGACACCTGAGGTTGTACACTCACCTGGGACCTGGCACACTTGTTGTTATATACCCACACAGTATATACACACACAGCACTCACACAAAGTATAGACATACATTCATGCATACACACACAAACACACACAGTATACATACACACAAGACACACACAGTATATATATATATATATATATATATATATATATATATACATACTTACACACATGCAAACAAAACAAACAAAAAATAAATAAAAGTTACTACATCTGAAATTACATATTAAAAGAAAAGAAGCATTTTTGGAAACAGAAATCATTAAAAATAAAACATCTTTCCATACACAAGTCTCTTCCCAGAGAATTATGTACTGAGTGGATCATTAAAAACAAGATAAGCGCTCGCCCCTCCTCCAGTCTGAGGCCTGCGGGTAAGTGCACCCAGGAGCCCCCCAGACACATTCTGGGGGATCCATAGAACCCATAGCCAGCGCTAGCACGCCCCGTCCACTGCTCGCCCCTCCTGCAGTCTGAGGCCTGCGGGTAAGTGCACCCAGGAGCCCCCCAGACACATTCTGGGGGATCCATAGAACACATAGCCAGCGCTAGCACGCCCTGTCCACCGCTCGCCCCTCCTGCAGTCTGAGGCCTGCGGGTAAGTGCACCCAGGAGCCCCCCAGACACATTCTGGGGGATCCATAGAACACATAGCCAGCGCTAGCACGCCACTTCTACTGCTCGCCCCTCTTGCAGTCTGAGGCCTGCGGATAATTGCACCCAGGAGTCACCCAAACACATTCTGGGGGATCCATAGAACCCATAGCCAGCACTAGCACGCTCCTTCTGCTGCTCGCCCCCCCTCCGGTCTGAAGCCTGCAGGGTCTGAGTCCCAGACCAGACCTCTACCAGGTCTGCAGTTGTGTGGACCCCGGATTCCACCTGAGACATACTGGAAGGTCCGCTAAACCCAGAGCCACAGAGGAACAACTGAACTCAGAGTGTCAGACAACATACCCTGAGATATCCAAGAGGAGACACTGCACCCAGAACAGCAGACATCTAGCTGGACTGCTACCTTGGAGGCACCATATCCTGAGGCATCCTAGAGATACCACTGTAATCAGGGCAGCTGGAAAAAAACCACAAAGACATCTGGACTCCTAGAAGACCAAACACCAGGGAGACAACTGGAAAGACAGGCTTCAATCAGAGACAGAAGTACAGGTAGCACTAGAATTAACCAGATGGCAAAAGGCAGGCGCAAGAACGTAAGCAACAGAAACCAAAGTTACATGGCATCATCAGAACCCAGTTCCCCCATCATAGCAAGCCCTGAACACCCCCATCACACCAGAAAAGCAGGATTCAGAATTAAAATCACTTCTCATGACGATGATAGAGGACTTTAAGAAAGACATAAATAACACTCTCAAAGAACAGATAGAAACCCTTAGAGAGGAAACACAAAAATCCCTTAAGGAATTGCAAGAAAATGCAACCAAACAGGAGAAGGAATTAAACAAAACCATGCAGGATCTAAAAATGGAAGTAGAAACAATAAAGAAATCACAAAGGGAGAACACCCTGGAGATAGAAAACTTAAAAAAACGATCAGGAGTCATAGATACAAGTATTACCAACAGAATACAAGAGATGGAAGAGAGAATCTCATGTGCAGAAGATACCATGGAAAACATAGACACAACTGTCAAAGAAAATGCAAAATACAAAAAGATACTAACCCAAAATATACAAGAAATCCAAGACACAATGAGAAGGCCAAACCTAAGGATAATAGGAATAGATGAGGGGGAAGACTCCCAACTTGAAGGACCAGTAAATATTCTCAACAAAATTATAGAGGAAAACTTCCCTAACCTAAAGAAAGAGATGTCCATAAATATACAAGAAGCCTACAGAACTCCAAATAGTTTAGACCAGAAAAGAAATACTTCCCGCCACATAATAGTCAAAACATCAAATGTACAAAACAAAGAAAAAATACTAAAAGCAGTAAGGGAAAAAGGCAAAGTAACATATAAAGGCAGACCTATAAGAATTACACCAGACTTCTCACCAGAGACCATAAAAGCCAGAAGATCCTGGACTGATATCATACAGACCCTAAAAGAACATAAATGTCAGCCCAGACTACTATACCCAGAAAAACTCTCAATCATTATTGATGGAGAAACCTAAATATTCCATGACAAATCCAAATTTACACAGTATCTCAACACAAACCCAGCACTTCAAAGGATAATTGGTGGAAAACTCCATCACAAGGAGGGAAACTACAACCTGGAAAAAGCAGGAAAGTAATCTTCCAAAAACTGTAAAAGAAGATACCTACACAAACATATCCCCACTGCCAATAACAAATATAACAGGAAACAACACTCATTTTTCCTTAATATCTCTTAATATCAATGGACTCAATTCTCCAGTAAAAAGACATAGACTATCAGACTGGATACGTAAACAGGACCCAACATTTTGCTGCATTCAGGAAACTCACCTCTGTGGAAAGGACAGACACTACCTCAGAGTAAAAGGTTGGAAAACAATCTACCAAGCAAATGGTCCCAAGAAACAAGCTGGAGTAGCGATTCTAATATCAAATAAAATCAGTTTTCAACCAGAAGTAATCAAAAAAGATAAAGAAGGACACTTCATATTCATGAAAGGAAAAATGTACCAAGAGGAACTTGCAATTCTCAACATCTATGCCCCAAATGTAAGGGCACCCACATACATAAAAGACACTTTACTAAAACTTAAAGCATACATTGCACCCTACACAATAATAGTGGGAGATTTCAACACCCCACTCTCAGCTATGGACAGGTCATGGAAACAGAAACTAAATCGAGACACAATGAAACTAACAGAAGTTATGAACCAATTGGACTTAACTGACATCTATAGAACATTTCACCCTAAAACAAAAGAATACACCTTCTTCTCAGCACCTCATGGTACCTTCTCGAAAATAGACCATATAATTGGTCACAAAACAGGCCTCAACAGATACAAAAAGATTGAAATAATCCCCAGCACCTTATCAGACCACCATGGATTAAGACTTGTCTTTGACATGGACAAAAACATCAGAAAACCGACATACACTTGGCAACTGAAAAATGCTCTACTCAATGACAACTTGGTCAAGGAAGAAATTAAGAAAGAAATTAAAGACTTTTTAGATTTAAATGAAAATGAGGACACATCATATCAAAACATGTGGAACTCATTGAAAGCAGTACTAAGAGGAAAAATCATAGCTCTAAGTGCTCACAAAAAGAAAGTGGAAAGAGCATACATCAACAACTTGACAGCAAACCTGAAAGCATTAGAACAAAAAGAAGCTAGTATACCCAAGAGGAGTAGACGGCAGGAAATAATCAAACTCAGGGCTGAAATCAACCAAGTCGAAACAAAAAGAACTATACAAAATATCAACAAAACCAGGAGCTGGTTCTTTGAGAAAATCAACAAGATAGACAAACCCTTAGCCAGACTAACCAAAGGGCGCAGAGACAGCATTCAAATTAATAAAATCAGAACTGAAAAGGGAGACATAACAACAGAAACAGAGGAAATTAAAAAAATTATCAGATCCTACTACAAAGGCCTATACTCAACAAAATTGGAAAATCTGGAGGAAATGGACAATTTTCTAGATAGATACCAGGTACCAAAGTTAAACGAGGAGCAGATAAACCACCTAAATAGTCCCATAACGCCTAAAGAAATAGACACAGTCATTAAAAATATTCCCACCAAAAAATGTCCGGGGCCAGATGGTTTCAGTGCAGAATTCTTTCAGACCTTCAAGGAAGACCTAATACCAATCCTCTTCAAGTTATTCCATCGAATAGAAACAGAAGGAACACTACCCAATTCATTCTATGAAGCTACCATTACACTCATACCTAAACCAGAGAAAGACCCAACAAAGAAAGAGAACTACAGACCAATCTCTCTTATGAATATTGATGCAAAAATACTCAATAAAATTCTCGCAAACGGAATCCAACAACACATCAAAACAATTATCCATCAAGATCAAGTAGGCTTTATCCCAGGAACGCAGGGATGGTTCAATATTCGGAAATCCATCAATGTAATCCACTACATAAATAAACTCAGAGAGAAAAACCACATGGTCATATCACTAGATGCTGAGAAAGCATTTGACAAAATTCAACATCCCTTCATGTTAAAAGTCTTGGAAAGATCAGGAATACAAGGCCCATATCTAAACATAGTAAAAGCAATATACAGCAAGCCAGTAGCCAACATCAAAGTAAATGGAGAGAAACTTGAAGCAATCCCACTAAGATCAGGGACTAGGCAAGGCTGCCCACTCTCACCTTACCTATTCAATATAGTACTGGAAGTCTTAGCTAGAGCAATTACACAACAAAAGGAAGTCAAAGGGATACAGATAGGAAAGGAAGAAGTCAAAATTTCACTATTTGCAGATGATATGATAGTATACTTAAGTGAACCTAAAACTTCCACCAGAGAACTCCTAAACCTGATAAACAACTTTAGCAATGTGGCTGGATATAAAATCAACTCAAACAAATCAGTAGCCTTTCTCTACTCAAAGGATAAACAGGCAGAGAAAGAAATCAGGGAAATGACACCCTTCACAATAGCCACGAATAAAATAAATTATCTTGGAGTGAATCTAACAAAGCAAGTGAAAGATCTGTATGACAAGAACTTCAAGTCTCTCAAGAAAGAAATTGAAGAACATCTCAGAAGATGGAAAGATCTCCCATGCTCCTGGATAGGGAGGATTAATTTAGTAAAAATGGCTATCCTGCCAAAAGCAATCTACAGATTCAATGCAATACCCATCAAAATTCCAAATCAATTCTTCATAGAGATAGAAAGAGCAATTTACAAATTCATTTGGAAGAACAAAAAACCTAGGATAGCGAGAACTATTCTCAACAATAAAAGAACCTCTGGGGGAATCACCATTCCGGACCTCAAAATGTACTACAGAGCAGTAGTGATAAAAACTGCTTGGTATTGGTACAGAGACAGAAAGGACGATCAATGGAACAGAATTGAAGACCCAGAAATGAACCCGCATACCTATGGTCACTTGATATTTTACAAGGGAGCTAAATTCATCCAGTGGAAAAAGGACAGCATTTTCAACAAGTGGTGCTGGCTCAACTGGAGGTCAACATGTAGAAGAATGCAAATTAATCCATTCTTATCTCCTTGCACAAAGCTCAACTCCAAGTGGATAAAGGACCTCCACATAAAGCCAGGTACACTGAAAATATTAGAAGAGAAGTTGGGGAAGACCCTCGAATACCTAGGCACAGGGTAAAGTTCCTGAACAGAACACCAATGGCTTATGCTCTAAGATCAAGAATCGACAAATGGGACCTCATCAAATTGCAAAGCTTCTGTAAGGCAAAGGACACTGTCAACAAGACAAAACGGCAACCAACAGATTGGGAAAAGATCATTACCAACCCTACATCT
Organism: Arvicanthis niloticus; assembly: GCF_011762505.2. NCBI lineage: Eukaryota > Metazoa > Chordata > Mammalia > Rodentia > Muridae > Arvicanthis > Arvicanthis niloticus. The sequence goes on from NC_047661.1 coordinate 58,194,763, forward strand.
GATAGGGGGCTAATATCTAATATTTACAAAGAACTCAAGAAATTAGACGCCAAACAACAAAATAACCCCATTAAAAAATGGGGTACAGAGCTAAACAAAGAATTCTCAACTGAGGAAACTCAAATGGCCGAGAAGCACCTTAAGAAATGCTCAACATCCTTAGTCATCAGGGAAATGCAAATCAAAACAACACTGAGATACCACCTCACACCAGTCAGAATGGCTAAGATCAAAAACTCAGGTGATAGTAGATGCTGGCGAGGATGTGAAGAAAGAGGAACACTCCTGCATTGTTGGTGGGGTTGCAAGCTGGTACAACCACTTTGGAAGTCAGTCTGGCGGTTCCTCAGAAAATTGGACGTAGCACTACCTGAGGACCCAGCTATACCACTTCTGGGTATATACCCAGAAAATGCCTCAACAAATAACAAAGACATATGCTCCACTATGTTCATACCAGCCCTATTTATAATAGCCAGAAGCTGGAAAGAACCCAGATGCCCTTCAACAGAGGAATGGATACAAAAAATGTGGTACATTTACACAATGGAATATTACTCAGCTATTAAAAATAATGAATTCGAGAAATTCTTAGGTAAATGGATGGATCTAGAAAATATCATCCTGAGTGAGGTAACCCAATCACAAAAGAACACACATGGTATTTACTCACTGATAAGCGGAGATTAGCCCAAAAGTTTGAAACAACAAAGATTCAACTACCAGAAGACACGAAGCTCATGAAGAAGAAAGAACAAGTGAGGATGCCTAGGTCTTTCTTAGAAGGAGTAACTAAATAACCAAGGGAGCAAATATGGAGACACAGTGTGGGTCAGAATCATAAGGGGGGGTTGTAGGGAGACCATTGTGTCTGGGTATTCATTCCATAGGCAGTCACCAAAAATAGACGCTGATAGGGATGTCAGGATGGGAAAGCTGACAGCAGCCTGATAAGGCTGTCTCCTTAGAGGTCTCTCAGAGTCAGACATACCCAGAGACAGATACCCACAGCTATCCATTAATCTGATCAAAGTTCCCAATGGAGGAGTTAGAGAGTAAATTGAGGGAACCGTGAACCATACGGGCTGGTGGCCCTGTGAGGAGAGCAAGAATACCAACCAGCCAGAGCTCCCCAGGGTCTAAACCACCAGCCCAGGTGCACATAGGGAGAGACACATGACTCCAGCTGTATATGTAGGGGAGGATGGCCCTGTTGGGCATAGGTGGGAGACAAGATCATTGGTACCCTGAAGGCTGAGCACTGAGGGGGGGGGAATCTGAGGGTGGGGAGGGAGGCTGGGGGTAGGTGGGTAACACCTTCATAGAGGCAGGCGGTGGGGGGATGGGATAAGGGGTTCCTGGGTGGTGGGGGAAATATGGTAAGGGGATAAAATTTGAAATGTAAATATTATATCCAATAAAAGAGGGGAAAAATAGAAAAGCGGTTAGAACCAACATTCTTAATAAAATGTCAGCCCTCTTTAAAAAAAAAAAAAAACTATCTTGATACTAAAATTTGTTTTGAGAATTGTATATTGCAGAATGATCAGCCTTGGTGTATCTACTCAACAAGCAAGCTGGGCAGACCTGCTCAAACCTCTGAGGTCCGTGAATTCCATCTGGAGGCAGCGAAGACACAGCATCAGAGGATTGTCAACTTGCTTTCCCCCCCCACTCCTCTTCTAATATCTCAACGCCCATAATCAGCTTGAAGAAGCTAATGATGAGTCAGCGCCCCTATTCCCTGGGCATGGGGACTAAGGTGGTAAATGTTGGGCTGTCTCCCTAGGGAAAAGTAGTGGTTTTGTCGGAATAGAGAGGATTAGCTAGGGTTTATTGCATAGCCATAACCTATTAGTAGAAATCTGTATAATTAATATCAAGATGAAGATATAAATTCTTAAATGGCACCAATTTACTTTGTTTACAAATTTTAAGGTTTTCATTGGCATGAGCTTCTTAGTGATATAAGAGTGAGATGAATATTGTTACTCTCATAGGCATTGTACCAGTATAACACACTTAGGAATACAAAGCTTAGACCCAGTCCTTCTTTAACTTTTTTAACTGATTTGAGATGGTCAGCCTGTGAGTTAAGGGACTATAGCAAATTCATGACTTGGAGTTTATTATAAGGGTGTTCTCTATGTTTTATTTAGAAATAGCTGAGTGGAGTTAACAGGCAACAGTCCAGATTACCTTACATGGATAGCTGGTTTTAAAAACATCAGAAATCCTTAGAATTGACATGACAAACATTTCAGTATTAATGTTCATTTTCATTAGAGACCTGTCTGCTCCGGACAGCTTCCTATGTTAAATTCTAAGAAGAAATTGAGCATCCTTGGAGTTACTCCAGTTGTGGTGAGACAGCCACTAGGCAAGAATTGCCACTTTCCTTCTACAGACAAATTACTGTCCAGAAAAGGACACACTTGCAGAATAGTCGACTGATTATATCTGCCTAGACAGAGTAATCAGCCCTTAATAATTCTGCAGCACTAAGGTCTGTCAGATGATCCTGGGCCAGAAGGCAGAAGAACAGATGCTCCAACGTTTTGAAGTAGAGCGAGTGTCCAGGTGTTCAGAGGTCTCTATAAATTGGCTAAGTTTTAGAAGCTATGCTTTGTGCTTCCCACAATTATAGTCAACTCAGTCATTCTGGATTTCTGATGGGGTTGAAAACTTATAGCTATTTACTTTGAGAGAAAAGATCTCAGTGTATGGTCATCAGCTGACATTCATCCTAAAGCCAAGGAAAAAGCCTGGTTCAGAACTAAGTGTTTTAGTTAGGATAGATGACAGAGGTGCTGGTTAGTCAACAAAAGGATGGACTGGGTATTAGGACTATCTTGTACCTCACTGGTACAAATAGGCATAATTATGCTCTAATTGTATTTTGAGAGAAAAATTTCCTTTTAACAGGAAGGGTGATGTGTAGGAGGAGCTAAGGTGGGAGGAGTACTGAGAGGAAGAAAAGGAGTAAGAAGAGGAGAAGAAGAAGGAGAGGAGAAGCTAGGTGATGAAAGAGAGATAGAGGGGGGAGACAGGGAAGCAGATGTTCATGTATCTCCACCAGTCAAAGATAGTTGATATATCTAGGTTGGGTAGTGGGTTACACCTCTGATTGAACAATACCAAACTTATAAAGCCTATGATTAACATTTCTTAAAAAAATGTATAAATGCAAAATGAAAAGGGGGCATGGGATAGGGGTTTTCTAAGGGGGGGGGAATGGGGAAACAGGATGGTATCTGAAGTGTAAATGAAAGATCTAATAAATTAAAAAAAAAAAAAAAAAAAAACAAGATAAAACTCCAATGAAAGGTACAAACTTGCACAATTAGCCTTAAAGCAAACAGGTGCCAGTTAAAAGATCAAGTAGTTTGTTTGTTTTGTTTTGTCTTGTTTTGTTATCACGGGCAATGTTAGAAATACATTTTTAATAAAATTTCTTATATAAATCACAGAAATAGAGTTCTAATTTTAAAAAAAATAATAGTGATATTGTCAATGAACAGAGGTAGCTTTAGTTTGCAAAACTTGAAGGAACAATTATCACTCAGTTTTGAGATATTCAATTGGATACTTTTCTTGAGTCATGTTTTCTTTGTGAATAAATGAAGTGCCCCTTATTTATCTTAAAATCTAATCATGCTAACACATAGTGATTTTCGATGAAGCACCAGTATATGGTTCTTATTTCTGAAAAATAGTTTATTCCAAGTTTTAAATAGTTCTCTGCCCTTCTTTGGGAGACATGGACACCATTTGCTAGTCTCATAATCATACCTGTCTAACCGTTTAAATCCTTACTCATTTCTCCAAAGAGTTTCCAAATGCCTTTTGAAATGTTGGGAAACCTCTGAAGTCTGGTTAATAACAACAGGTTCATTTCTTAGTTCTTAGTGTTAGATGGTGAACAAATGCAATACTGTGCTAAGTGAAAAGCACTTACCCATCTTAGCCAGCAATGCTGGTATCACAATGCTGCCGCCATAGATCAACAACTGTGACTGTGAGAACCTGCAGGACTTTCTCAGTCACCCAGTGCGAGATTAATGTCTTCACTGAGGCACTCCAGTCACATCCCTATAGTTGTGTAAATGCAGAGTCTAAACTAACCATTACACTCTCTACACCTTTAATCATGTATTTTTCAGTGCTCCAGATAACTGCAATATGATTTTAAAACCTACATTTGAAGAATAAATTAAAATGCATATTGTTTCATAACAGAAGAAAATGGAATTGAGTATTTATCAGCAGTGCCATTCTAAATTGTCAAAACTGAAGAAAAATTAAATATATTTCTGAATGAAAATTTGGTGAACCAATCTTCAATATTTCATTATATCTTTTGTCTTTTGAGGAGGCTAATGGCCGTAATTAATGCAAAACTAGCCATACTTCTTGGAGTTTAAACAAATACTTAGGAGGTATTCAATAATCAGCAGCTGAGAACAATCACACTGACATAGAGGCAACCTACGCTACACAGTGACTTCCAATCCAGCCTGAGCTACAGAGCAAAACCTTGCCTCAGGCAAAGAAACATACAGTTAATGCCATTTAAAAGCTGATAATTCCTTTCAGTAATATAAAAAAATACTTTATATTTAAAACTACACTTTTTGTCTTTGACTCTTTCAATGCAAATCACAAATACTTATAATTAAATTATATAAAAATAAATGATAATTACTTTGATTCTATTAATTGTGATCTAAAGTATAAAATCATAACATTGTTTCCTGATGGATTAAAAGTTAGTAGTTAAGTATTTTTAATTCTTATAATATAAAGAACCAATGTTTTTACTCTTGCTGGGTGGGACTTAAGGCCAATTAGAGAACTGTTAGTTAATGCCTAGATATAACTGCCACCACTATAACCATTCTCATGCAGGTCATTGCTGTAGTCCATAGGTTTCATGACCAGGTACCACTGATGGTTATTTCTCAACCTCAGTAATTTGCATGGCACATTTGGTAATGCAAAAATTAATCCTCAGGGAGGGGGTGCTTCAGGTCAGTTCCAGATCAGGAGTTTCTGGATCCTGAATCTGAAGCTCATCATGTCTTCAACAACAAGGAATTTACCTTCCACCTATGAAGTATCACCAAGAGTAATAGCAAATAGACTGTTTTGATGGAGTCCCTAAGACAATGCTGACAACTCAAAGAGAACATCAAATGTCTGCCAGGGAGTGGGGATAGGGGAAGGCAGGTTGTTAAATGATGTTTGGCCCTTGAAGTGGACATTGTCAAATGAGAGACTTTTATTTAAATTATATATAAATTTTCTGGCTTATGTGAATTGTAGGCATTTTAGGTCATTACTAATAAGATTCTTTATGACCTTTTCAGAATCCTTTCTACTGTTTTTTTTTTTTTTTTCCCTCTCTTCTCTGTATTTCTCTTCCTCTTCCTCAGTAATTAGAATCCAGATCACATTCCCCTTATCCCCTTCAGATTACTTCTGCCACCTTATTCCTTTTTCTATTGCTCCATCACACCCACCCCACACTGGTCCCTTTTTTGCTTTCCTGGATTTTAAAATTACTCTAGTATATGTACTAACATCTGAAGATTTGGAGCTGTGAGCCTTCCATGAGAAATCACTCAATGTTTATCTTTCTTAGTCTGGGGTGCCTGACTCAATATGATGTTTTCTAATTCTATCCATTTATCTGCAAAGTGCTTAACTTTATTTTTTTCTTCACAGCTGAATGGCATTCCATAGTGTATATGTACTACAGTTTCATTTTCTATTCATCAATTGGTGGACTGTTAGGTTCTTTCCATTTCTTATATTTTGTGAATAGTGCAGCAATGAATATGGCTGAATGTTGTGTAGTGTGTTTATGCCTTTGGACATGTGCCAAGAGTGCTATATCTGGAACATATGGTAGACTTATTTGAACTTTGTGAGAATTCTCCATGCTACATTTTCAGAGTGGCTGGACTCGGTTCCAATCTCCACCAACAGTGAATGACAGTTCCCTTTCCTCAATTCATTTAAAATATTTGTTGTTGGTTTTGCTGATCTTTGACATTTATACTGACATTAGATGGGGTCTCAAAGTTGTTTTGAATTTCATTCTTCTAATTGCTAGGAATGAGGAGCACTTTTAAATATTTCATAACTATTTTTCCTGAAAACGCATTCAACTCCCTAGGAGTTTTAAAGACATATATCTTGGGGGCAAACTAACACCGACTACTTTATTAAACCAGTACATCTGATCCATAATTATATTCTAAGTAGTTGTTATACTCACAGATAATTGTAATTTTACCTCACATAAAGCAAACTTTTTTTTCAAAAGATGGATACTATTGTGGAAAATGGCAACCAATCAATATGAAGATTTGTGGAGATCAGTGGTACAGTATGTTTTCACAGTACAATCCTGCACTTAAGGCTTGGAGATTATTGGAGAGAGAGAAAGAGAGAGAGAGAGAGAGAGAGAGAGAGAGAGAGAGAGAGAGAGAGATTACAAAGAAGAGGGGCTTTGTGGTGGGATTTTGTCTCCTAGGAATGTCAGAAACTTTATAAATTATAAAGTTTCACCAACACAACTGTCTAAACGTGAGCTGAACAAGACAATAATAACAGACATGCTAATGTGGGAGAAATATTCTGAGAAGGCCTCAACCCTATTCACAACACTCTACAAGAAACTAAAGAACCCTGAGAATGGGAGAAGTCACTTCCCACAGAAGACAGTGAGTACACAAATAGCTTATACAGTTCCAAGTTTTCAGTCCTGAAAGCATGCATATAAATGATGTCATATAGACTGAGCAGGTCCATTAAATTTTGCATTAAAATTTATATATTTAAATACAAAACAAGGAAAGAGATGGTAGACAATGATGTAATTATATGATACTCTCAAAATAAAAAAATAATTTAAAATATATGAGGAGCTCATTAGTTTTATGAAAATTATTTTTTGGAACATTTGCTCTATATTTTTAGTAGCCTTAAATATATCCATTTAACTATATACTTTTAAATACTCTCTTTCAAATAATTAAAAGGTACTCACAGAAACTATACTTTAATTGAGAATACATTGTCTGTGTAGCAATATAGTAAAACTGATCCACTTCACATCTTTTTCATCTTGCAGTTGCACAATAATCACATTTCATAGAACTCTGGTAATTGTTTGAATGCTCTGAAGTTTTAAACATTTAATGCAATTAAGCTTAGATAAATAGGTCACTGGTCAGTTACTGAAAAATTTCTTTTAACAAAACAAGAAAAAAAGTACTCAATTATTCTCTTACAACTTTATGAGAAAGTTTGTCTAAGGAAATAATTTACAAAATCAATGCACTCGTTAATTTTTCTTACCAAGAATATACCTTAATGCTATTTGTAATTTGTAATACAATAGATTTCACTCTTTTCTGAAGACTAGAAAATGTTTAAGTCACATATTTGTGTATTGAGGATGGTGAAGATATGTGTCTTAGGGAAATTCTATTTCACAAAATTCTTATGACTCTAATGTGGAGGATGATTTTAATTTAGATTAGTAAAATTTAGAAATGAATGGTGATGAGGGAACATGTCAAAAAGTGGGATTCCTTCTTGTTCTTTATATTTTGCTAAAAATGTTAGTTTCCTATAGTATGTTTGGTACAGATTAATGTGGAGATAACGGTAATATAGTGGGAACAGGATGTATACATTAATATATTAAATCAGCAATTTTCTAGAAACATAATATAAAATAAAACTATTCTTTTTCCCCTCAGTTATTTAGTGATTGAGAAGTACATATGTCAATTTCTCTTAAAGCATACAATATTGTAAGACTGATTTCAAAGATAGTAAACAGAAAATATCATTATGTATAATTAGTTATTGCCCATAGTATCTTTTATGCTTGGTGTTCCATATCAGATTAAGATAAACAAAACTGACTGTTACAGTCAGACATTTGAGATGTTTAGTTAACAATTTATTATTACCTATATTACTGGAATTCCTTATAATATTTAAAGACAAGATATTATAAAACAGATATTATAAAACTTTAAAATAATGCCTTAATAACTCTCTGAGTATGGGGGAAGCAGCTACTGGTGCTTCTGCCCTGGTTTTAAAAGAACTATGGAAAATTGGCTTTTAAAACAAAAGAGGGGAAACTTTATCCCCAGAAGTCTCCCAGAAATACTCTCCATCATGCCTTGTTCATTTTACATTTTCTAAATCTAAAAGCTCATGACAAAGCTGCTGCTGATTGACTTTGGCATGCTGAGACCAATAAAAACTATGCTGCAACTATGTTGAAGGACCCTTTTACCCTTAAATGGAATGGCCCGCACCCAGTTCTCATATGGGGCCGAGGATTGATATGCCTATTTGATGCCAAAAAAGGCACAGCTAAATGGCTGCCAAAAAGATTAATAAAATAAATAGATACCCCCACAAAGCCAGGCCCAATTATAAATAAGATGAATGACAATTGACATCAGGGAAGAGAAATCTCCCTGAGAATTCCCTTCTTTCTCCTTTCCAGGTAAAAATGAATCACCTGTGGTGTTTGCTGTTGGAAGTTCTAATCCTAATGCTGGCCTCTGGACTTATACTACTCAGACCTTCAATGGGCCATTGACAAGGACATCAAACAGCTAGAGATTGACATCACTCATCTGAAGAAATCCCTCATTTCACTGTCTGAATTGATTTCCAAAAATTACAAAGGACTTTATTGGACTTGATTTACTCTTTTACAATAGAAAAGACTGTGTACATCTCTAGACTGTGTACAGCCCTTAAAGAAGAATGTTGCTTTTACATAGACAAGACAGGGATACTTAAAGAAAACATGAAAAATGTCAGAGAAGGTTTTGAGAAAAGACAGAGAGTGAGAGAGAAAGATGAGAGCTGTTACAAGAGTTGGTTTTCAACCCCTTCATGATTGTCAACCCTATTTCCTTCCATTTTGGGACCAATAATTGGGTTACTATTGCTTATTTCTTTTGGTCCCTGGGCCTTAAATAGGCTGACTAACTTTGTGAAACAACAGATAGATAATTTTGACAGCAAATCCTATTCAGGTACATTATTGTAAGTTAGCCATGAAAGATCACGAGACTCAAGATGAGGTTGTTACTCTATCCAGGGTGTTCCCAAAACCCATCTCCATCCAATCTAAAAGAGGGGACTTCTGCCCCTAGACCAAACAGAGAGGCGCCATCCAGAAACCCCTCTGACTGGTGATTTAAATTATTGCTTAAGCTGCGAGACTAAGCACTGCAACGGAATATAAATAAAAATTTTAAATGTCCTTCTGGGTTCCCTGAGGGACAAACCTGACTACATAGGGGTTGATGTCAAAAGTATCCCCTCTCCAGGAAAAAGACATGGGGACCTGTATAGCCCTTATGCCTCACTGAACAACGATAGGAGGACCGGAGCCATTACAAGGTCCCTTTTAATTATGGAGGTCAGGACTCTATCCTCGCCTTTGCAAGATTGGAATTGCCACCATCCTTCTATACTTGGAGAAGAAAGGAGATGTCAGGGGCAGCCTTGCTTATACACTGAAGGCCTAAAATCAGCCACAGTGTGGTCTCCCGGGTGAGATCTGCACTGAAAGATACACACAGAAAAACAGACAAAAAGTTAATGTCGAAAAATTGAGACTCTCAGATAGCCAATGACAGTGGAATTTCAGATTAAAGCTGGAACTGAGCTGTTGGTTTAAGATTTAAAAGATTGAGAAAAGGGTATCTCCAAAGAAAATTTCAGACTGACTATTAAAGTTGTGAACATCATGGACATTTGTAAAGGTGGTGATACTGGGCCTGTACAAGCAATCATCCCAAATATCACAGTGTGAAGTACACATCCCTGTGCTGCCTAGCATAGAAGTGTACAACTGCTTTTCATCACACTTCACTCATATTTTGTTATCTTAGGAAGCAAATTAGAAATGCTACTTTGGACTTAATTTATTGTGCCTTACATTTTATAAAAGATATTTTCTACTATTCAGATCACAAATAATACCCTTTAGCTTTATAGAGAATCAATTACAACTAGGTCAGCAACTACAGAGCTTTCAAAATGCCACATTAATATCTCTGACATTTCTGCTGATGAAAGTTTATTTTATTTTATTTTTTCACACTAAACAGAGGAGACTGCATTCTGGAGATCAAAATCATGAGTGTTTTTATAAGAAAATTTACATACCATACAAGTGACATTGGATACTGGAATCTAAACTTTCTGCACTATCAAATCCTAATTTATATTGGAGTCCTTTCCATGTAAGAGGAAATGCACATATTATTCAAGTTAAAAAGTCTTTCATCCTTTCTACAATAAAACCAGTGTTTCCTCTCGGTTGATGGCTAAAAGGAATAAATGGGTTATGATTTCTATATAATCTGGCAATTTTTTCTTTTAAGCTTTTTCTAACTAGATATGTAAAATGTTTCAAATTTTACTCAATTTAGTATATATTTGACTAAGAAATACAATTCTGTGTACACATAGGTCACTTGGTTTGTTATTTTTTTCATAAACATGTTGATTTAGGCAATTACTCTCTTCATGTTACACTCATGAAGAGGGAAAGTGAACAATACTATAAACCTAAGCAGTACAAACAGGGTTTTAATTTGAGTTACTCTTATTTACTTTCTATCACCTATTAAATGTTCCAGTTTCTAAGAGTGTGGTCAAAGTAAAATAATAAAATGTTGAGGTAACACAATATATCTAGTGAATCTACAAAAAAAAGGACTTGGTGAACATACAACAAGAAACATAATTAATAAGTTAAACAAAAATGTATATATATCTTTAAAAGAAAGATATAGAGAAATTTTAATTCAGCAACACAGCTGTTCTGGCAATGGATGACATCCAAAGAGGTTCTCTGTCTATATGATCTGGTGAAAATGCAGACATACTCTGCATTACAATATGATCTGGCTGGAATACAGATACACCCTTAGATTATACCTTGAATCCCTAACAGTGAAGGTAAAGTTAGTTTGGAGAATGCAGCATCCATGATTGAAAGTGACATCTAATTGAGGGGCAGACAAAATGATGAATCAAAAGAAAGATTTGACAGAATGAGTCAGATAGAGGATATGACAAACTATCATGAGAACAGACAGAGAAGAGAGGCAATTTAAGAGAGCAGCACACACAGAGCACACACACACACATGAGAGAGAGAGAGAGAGACAGAGACAGAGACAGAAACAAAGAGACACAGAGAAAGAGAGAGTTGAATTAGTTTAGTCAATGTAGATCATGAAATGCAGTTGAGTTCATTTGTGAGTTCATTCAGTTTGTACAGTTTTTGCCACAGAGGTCAGCTGAGGCAATTGAAACAAGATAATAAGAAGTAACCAGAAAATTAAAACAAATTGCCAGAATTACTTTGAGGCCAAGAAAAGCAAGTCAATGAAAAGTCAAAAGAAGCCAGTTTGAATCAGTCAGCTTGGAGAGGAGTTCGAGCCAAACAGTTGAATTTTCAGAAATTTCAGAATTTTTAGAACTCTTCTAGAGTTCTGAAAAAAATAGGAAAGGTGAGCATATTTAGCAGTATGCCTCAGAGATGACAAATACACCTGATGAATGAAAGGATTTTTCATATTATGCATCACTTTCTTTTGTATTCTATCTAAATCACACCCAAGGTTTAGAATGCCAAAATTATAACCATTACATATAATCCAAACCACCTTAATAGATATCAGTTTAAAATGTTCAAGACTCATATCAACTAAGAATAATTGAAAGGTAACAATTAGGAATATTTGATATGCCAAAGAAGGTGTTAGAAAAAATATTATTGTCAAAGGCCTAAATCATCTTTTAAAATTACTTTTCAAGTACTGAGGATTTTTTTCATAGACATCGCCAACATCAGCTAAAAGAATTCAGGCAAAAACTCAGAGAAGGAATAGCTATAAAATGCTCTTCAAGATATTCATGGCTAAGCTATTGTCCAAATACATCTGAATGTGAATTTTATATGATGCAAATTTTATTTAAGATAATAGTATTACAAGACAAATATTTTAAAGTTTTCTTTCTCTGTTCAATAATATCTGTTTTTATCATGGTGTTAGACTTTCTTTTACCCCATTTTCAATGAGGATATTATTGTGTATTGCAAAAGAATAAAGGCAAAAGAAGACAAATTTCATAAATATACTTTGGCCAGTTTGTCAAACATGTTAAATTATCACAAAATAACTTCATAAACCTTAAAATGCTTGAATATTTTTTTACTTATTTAAAAGTATATTTTAAATATACTTTTTTGGCATATTTTTGGTCATATTCACACCACATCTCTCAAGTTTTCCTAAGATCTTAGCTTTGTATCTTCATTTCTTTAAACTTTTCTAGCTCAAATTGTGGTAACAAAAATGTTCCAAGAGAGTTAGAGAGAAGACTTAAAGTACACAATAATAAAAAATAAAAATGAAAAACAAACAAACAAAAATAATGGAACTGGCCATGGCAATTGAACATTTAAGAATCTTTAGCAGCAATTTAACATTACCCATATTACGGGAATTCCTTATAATTGTCAAGGACAAGAGAATGTGGATCTGGCCTGTGGAACTTTAAAACAATATCTTCATGAAATAAAAAAGGGAGATATACCACTGTACACCACAAATTTATTTAAATTGTATTTTTTTTATTTTAAAGTGTTTTAAAAATAAAATTTGGATGCCAAAGAACTTTCTGCTGAGTGTGTATGGTGCTCTACAACTAGACATACTTATGCATAGGTGAAAGAGAAGGATCCACTTACTGGCATAAAGTATGGTCCTGATCAGGAATTAAGCATGGGAAAGAGGGCATGCTTGTTTTATTTCTGCAGGATGCTGAAGAAGCATGGTGGCCCCCTGAGCAATGTGTGACATGTGCTAATGCTAGGGCATAGAATGATGCTGACCTGTGATCTTCCTGAGTGCCCTGACAATGATGACTGGTAAGCTGTATTGGACATAAGTTCCTGACCCACAATACCTATACCTCTCATAGGACAAGCTGCCTTGCATCAAGTTCTTAGACCATGTGAAACAGAGAATCAAAAAGAAAAGTTATAATGACTCTTGTATTGTTATTAAATGTGACCAGTTATTCAGACTCAATCATGGACTGGTCTAGAAATCAATCCAATATTAAAAATAACAGTCTTCATTTGGAAGTCTGGTTCTGGATATTTTCAGAGACATATATGGAAATTAGCTGCAGTTCTTTATGATGTTATGTTAGCAAGAGATAAAGTTGGGGCATGATCTAGATTTCAAACATGTGTTAGCACATGTGTTAAGCCTTATTTAATTGTAAATTTAAAATACTTTTGTTTCTTCTACAGTATTTAATGTAAGTTGCATTGATTGTACACCTTCTAATTGTGTTTGTGTTTTGAAATCAGGCATGTCAGTTATAACGGTCTATCAACCAGCTTTTGTTTTAGTGCCCTGAGTATCAGAGAACTTTAGTATTCTAAAAATAGCTTGCAAGTTCTAGAAGAAATGAGTCAGGCTTTAAGCAGAAGCAAGAAATTAGTGGGCTTGATTATTGCTGGTATAACAGCTTTAATTACATTAACTGCTAGCACCACTGCTTATGCAATTGCTGTGACACAAGAAGTTAATACAGCTACTTTTGTTAATCATTTAGCAAAAGATGTTACTAATGTGTTGAATATACCAGAGGATTTAGATAGGCATTGGGAAGAACAGATTGATGCTCTTTATCCTATTCAAATTACTGGAAGGAGGTTCAGGATTTAAGGATAAGGAGCCATCTTGAGTGTCATGATAAATACAATTAAATCATGTTAGTTCTACAATTTACAGTGGTAGTCATTATAATTAAGAAGTTTAATGACATGTGCAGTGTATTTGGCATAATTCTAACACCTCTCAGGATGTTTTAATGATACATAGGGAGCTTATGAATTTCAAGACTGCTGTTCTGCTGAACGTTGATGAGGTAGATACTGCAGATAAAATTACCCATGGCCTGAGGTCAGTATTTCTATTTTGGTTAAGCTTCAAAAATATCATGTATAGCTTGATCATGCTAGCCTTTTTTGTCCGGTGAACACTTTTATTCCTGCCCATTCTATCAAAGCCAAAGTGTATTTGCTACAGTGCAGTCCCCATTATGGTAAACTGTACCCTCACGTCTGAGACAAAATAAATGTTTCTCTTTAAGGCCTTTTAGTTCTTTTGTCATATCAGTGAGAAAAATGGAAAAGTTCCTGAACATAACACCAATGACTTATGCTCTAAGATCAAGAATTGACAAATTAGACCTCTTAAAATTGCAAAGCTTCTGTAAAGCAATGGACACTGTCAATAGGACAAACCAGCAACCAACAGATTGGGAAAAGATCTTTACCAATCTTACATCCGATAGAGGGCTAATATCCAATATATACAAAGAACTCAAGAAATTAGACTCCAGACAACCAAATCACCCTATGAAAAAATGAGGTACGGAGCTAAACAAAGAATTCTCAACTGAGGAAACTCAAACATATGAGAAGCACTTAAAGAAATGTTCAACATCCTTATTCATCAAGGAAATGCAAATCAAAACAACCCTGAGATTTCACCTCACACCAGTCAGAATGGCTAAGATCAAAACCTCAGGTGATAGCAAATGCTGGCAAAGATGTGGAGAACGGAGAAACACTCCTTCATTGTTGGTAGGGTTGCAAGCTGATACAACCACTCTGGAAAACAGTCTGGCTGTTCCTCAGAAAATTGGGCATAGTATCTCCTGAGGACCCAGCTATGTCACTCCTGGGCTTATACCTAGAAGATGCTCCAACATATAACAAGAACACCTGCTCCATTATGTTCATAGAAAACTTATTTATAATAGCCAGAAGCTGGAAAGGACCCAGATGTCCTTCAACAGAGGAATAATACAGAAAATATGGTACATTTACACAATGAAGTATTACTCACCTATTAAAAACAACGAATTCATGAAGTTCTTAGTCAAATGGATGGAATGAGAAAAGTAACTAATACAGCACCCACAACTTAAATCTGGACCACATAAGAAAAAGAACCAAATGCATTCTAAGAAACTACTATGTGGGGTTTATAAATCAGCTAATATCTCACATCAACAAAATGAAAGACAGAAACCTCATGGACATATCAACAGAGGCAGAAAATGAATCTGAATATCTTTACATTCATTCATGATTAAAAAAATAAACAAAATATGCAAGAGGGAATTATCTCAACACAAAAATGTCAAATATAAAAAGATCAGTGTTAATATCATACTTAAAAGTGTAAACTTGAAAGCCTTTCCTCTATATGTTTGTCCAAAGACATTTAACATTTCTCATCAAAATAAAAGTGTAGATTCTAAAAGAGTGATCTTAGAAAAAGGATGGGAAGGCATTAATATCTCTTTTTTTTTTTGCAGGTGACATGATTTAATATATGGAAAACTCTGATAATTCTTTCTAAACTATTAAAACAAAAATATAATAAAATACTAAGAACCCAACTCTCCATTTCCCCAGGCATTCTTAATCACCTTTTTTTTCCTGTGTATTCTCTGACACAAAGAGGTTTCCCAATGGTCATTCATTCTAAAAACTAATTCAAAGTTCACTTATGTACCAGACTATTACTTAAACTGTCAAGATATGCATGCTTATTTAGCAGAAGCACTTTAAAGTGGGAGAAGTAAGGGCAAGAAGAGTTTAAACAAGAATGTAATGGAAATAGATGGAAATCGACTTAAAGGAATTTGGGGAGGCAGGGTCTTTGAAAGTGTTTACACCTTGAATTTGAGTAACCTAGAGGGAGGCTTACTCTAAAGATTTATTCTCTTTTATTTTCAGCAGCCTGTAATTGGCTACAGCTTTTTATCTATGATAGAGCCTTATAAGCCACTATTTATTTTGGCATACAATTTGGTGCTGTTATTGTCATGGTACTGTTGAGACAACAATATTGTTAATACTTATGGCCATGGCTTCCTTTTCATACATAGCATTGATCATCTCTGACATACATTCATATGATCAGAACTAAATAGACTCAGCAGGTTCTCTCTCTCTTTCTCTCTCTCTTTGCTCTCTCTGCTCCCCCTCTCTTTCTGTGTGTGTGTGTGTGTGTGTGTGAGAGAGAGAGAGAGAGAGACAGAGAGAGAGAGAGAGAGAGAGAGAGAGAGAGAGGAGAGAGAAGAAACTACAGAATCAATCATGAACTTGAAAGAATGGAGAGCACAAGAAAAATCAGACTAGAAGAGTAGGTGATGATATAAATATAATACTCATTATAGAATTCTCAAAATTTACACTACATTTAAACTTAAAGAAGAGAAGAAAGTATACACAATGTTTCCACATACCTTGGATGTATAATCATCCAAGGCCAGAATTCAAGGTAGAAATATTAGGGGCAAAAATCGAGGCGGAAACCATAGAGAAATGCTGGTTTATCACTTGTTTTTCATGAAAGCAATGCCATTAGATATATCCTCCCATTACAAAAAGTAATCAAATAGTCATCAAGCCAATTTAAATCAAATTTCCAAAGAGATGTCACAAGTTCAAATAGTGATGATCAAAAGACAGAATAAAAGAAGTGCCACAAAGAATACAAACAAAGAAGGGAACTCTTACATGTCATTCATCTGTGGGTGGTATTACCACCATTATAAAGAAGGGTATGGGAATACTTTTCAAAGTTGAAACTAGATCTGTCTAAATATATATAACTGTGCCAACTTTGAGTATATCTACAAATGAAATGAGATCAGCATGTAAAAATATATCTGTATGTGCATGTTTGTTGTTATAAAACTCACTGCAAGAAAAGGATTCACTTTATACATCGAATTGATGAATGCATAAACCATGTTCTGTATTGTAAAAAATTTAATGTTATATAGTTGTGAAAAGTAGTGAATCAAGATCCTCAGCTTAAGACCTAATACCACAAATTTGATAGAGAAGAATTTAGAGAATATGCATCAACTAATAGGTACAGGGATGTGGTTTCTGAATTGAGTTCTTATAGCAAATGGTGAGAAGTTGCTTAAAGACCAGCAAGTATACTGTGAGTGCTGAACAAAATCCATTGAAGTGCTGAAGGGATTTTTCAAAGAGAAATGAACATTGAAATGAAAGGAGACTACTGTAGACTTGTTATAGTAATCATAACCAAAAAGAGAAAAGACAGAACTGTTTGTGGGGCTATAGACAGTTGGCCTGCTACTGCACACTATAGTACATTCTGTATCATGAAACAAGCTAGACATTTCACTTACACATAAAACCTAAAATTGTGAGTCTCAACAACTTGAGAATATAGTGATGTTCCAGAGGCTGAGCAGGAGGCTTCAATGGGAGACAGGGGAGGCTAGTTCATGGGTACAACACTACAATTAAACTGCTAAATAGGAGTGATATATTCTGAATATCTACTACACAGTAAAGAAGCTATAAATTATGGTAATATTACAAACTATAAAATAGCAATGGGAAGATATTTAATGCTCTTATAATGCTGGAATGATGATTTCCAAAGAGGGTATATTGACAGTAAAATATATATTAAGTATTAAATATTTTGCTATCTTATTATATATTATATAGAAATTATATTGTGTGTGTATGTGTGTGTGTGTGTGTGTGTGTGTGTGAGAGAGAGAGAGAGAGAGAGAGAGAGAGAGAGAGAGAGAGAGAATGTTTGACACATCCAAAACAGAGAAAATAAAATAATGTACCAGCTTGATTCGAGGCCATCAGTAGAGGATGAAAGACAAACATACTACTCTCCTGTCCATTAAATCTTGCTGGAGAACAAATTTCATATCAAACAAATTCAGAAACTAAAGCCTTAAAATATCTTTTGGAAGACATTACTGGGTTCGTATAAGATCATATATATATATATATATATATATATATATATATATATATATATATATGTGTGTGTGTGTGTGTGTGTGTGTGTGTGTGTGTGTGTGTGTGTGTGTGTGTGTGTATGTGTGTACTTTAGAGTAAGGGTTTTCATAACTCCTCATGAAATATCTGCCTATGTCCTAATTAGAACAATCAAATTAATAAAACAGTTCATGTAAAACAATTTCTTCACTGACATATGAAAAAAATGACTGAAAAAATGTCTATTGATGAATGTCAAGACAAAAAGAGGTTTAAATTATCAACAGAATGAACAGATCTTTCTCTTAAAATAGTCATTACCACTCAAAATTTCTGTAGCTGTCCATCGCCACATGCTAATCTGACAGTGTTCAAGCCATGTGTTGTACAAAACTAGTTTTGTTGGAAAAATCATTTGGGGCAGGCACCTGAATCACATTAGCAATTATAAACCATGTACTACACATTTCCTTCACTTGCTGTGGTATTTTCTCTCTGAGAAATGTCTCTTGTCTCCTCCTGTGGGAACCATATAATATAAAAGAATCTCACTGGCAATGTGTATCAAGAATTGCTTCTTGATTGCAGTGTCATGCATCACAGGTTTGCTGTTTAGAGGCTTTGTGACTCCCTTCAAAGCACTGGCTTTTGAAGATCTCTATACCAGCTCCTCAAAATGGGAAGTCCTGAAAGCTGGCATTTGAATTGTAAAAGGAGATGAGCCCCACATTATAAGAATCAGCAAATGGAAGTCCAGCCACTTTACTCTTTCATGGCATTTCTAGGACTTTTCTAGTCATCTACAAATAAAGCGTGTGCTCTGTAATTTCAAAGATTAATCGTTCTGCAAAATGTGGTGCAACAACAAGATAAAAATTAAATAAAGACTGATACCAAAAGGACCTGCTGCTGTATTCTGTGTTATAAAGAACAATAACAGCAGGGAAAGACTGAGTATTGGCCTTGCTTTCTTTTCAACTATCATGGGACAGAAACCACTCTCAATATACCAAATACAAATCAAACATGTAATGCCATCCAGCTCCTCAAGTTATGTGCCAGACTCACTGTGTTGAATATATTAAAGTCTCTGCACACATACACTGCAGAAATAGACTTAAGAGTATTTGAGGTACTTGACTGTTTGCATGTCGACATCAATATGAAAAAAAGAATAAATTTCATACTATTATCATATACTTACAAACCTTACTTTATTTGTTTTTTATTTAGTTTTTCT
Organism: Arvicanthis niloticus; assembly: GCF_011762505.2. Lineage (NCBI taxonomy): Eukaryota > Metazoa > Chordata > Mammalia > Rodentia > Muridae > Arvicanthis > Arvicanthis niloticus. Next base: position 58,213,956 of record NC_047661.1, read on the forward strand.
CTCAAGGTAAATAGCCAGGATTGGCTATGAGACTATAAGTCTTCAACCCCATCATAAATCCAGAATGACTGAATTATCTGAAATTATGGGAAGCACAAAGCATAGCTTCTAAAACTTAGCCAATTTATAGAGACCGCTGAACACCTGGACACTTCCCTATACTACAAAACGTTGGAGCATCCGATCTTCAGCCTTCTCGCCCAGGATCATTTGACAGACCTTAATGCTGCAGAATTATTAAGGGCTGATTACTCTGTCTAGGCAGATATAATCAGTCGACTATTCTTCAAGTGTGTCCTTTTCTGGACAGTAATTTGTCTGTAGATGGAAAGAGGCAATTCTTGCCTAGTGGCTGTCTCAGCACAACTGGAGTAACTCCAAAGATGCTCAATTTCTTCTTAGAATCCAATACAGGAAGCTGTCAGGAGCAGACAGGTCTCTATGGTGCTGGATAGTAAATATAGTTCTGTATGCATGCTCACCCAACAGTAAGCCACACCACCATCCATACTTTGTTCTAAAATAAGTATCATGAAATTTCAACAGCACTTCTTACCTTTAACTGTCAACATTTGGGCTTTATTGTGGCATATTCCTATTCCAGTTTTTGATTTCTATTTTATCTACATAATCTTCTAATGGGACAATATGTTTCCAAATGATGGAGCTATCCTATACCCACCTTTAAATTATCTGTGATGTACCAACTATATGGAAATGACAGTCTGTTGTGGTTTGAATAATAATGACCCCATAGGCTAATATATGTAAATCTTTGATTCTCAGCTAGTGAAATGTTTAAGAAGGATTAGGAGTTTTGTCTTTGTTGGAAGAAGTTTGCCACTGATGTGTATCAGTGAATTTTATGGCAAAGACAAGATGAAATTTTCAACAAGATGAACAGATCTTTCTCCTAAAATAGTTATCAGTCAAAGTTGCAGTAACTGTCCGTTGCCACATACTAATCTAACAATGCTCAAACCATGTTTTACAAAACTAGTTTAATTTGGCCATTCATTGGAAGCAGCGCCTGAGTCACGACAGCAATTATAAACTATGTACTACATAGTTCCTTCACTTGCTACAGCAGTTTTTAGGTGAGACTTTGGGCTTTTGCAAGCCCATACCAGGCACCACCTCTAGCTCTCTCTACCTCCATCTTGCATGTCAGATGTAAGCTCTCAGCTACTACTCCAATACCATGTCTGCCCAACTGGTGCCATGCTTCCCTCCAAAATAATCATATACTTACCCTCTGAAAATGTAAATTAAATGCTTACTTTTATAAGTTATCTCACTCATGGTATCTCACATAGCAGTATGTGAGAAAAAATGAAAAAATCAAATTATTCATGGTGTCACAGAACTAGAGTAGTAACTAAGATAAAGTCTATATAAGAAAGATGAATTAAACAATGAAGAAATTGTTTGTCTCAGTAACTGTTTGTCTGATATGATAGCTGATGTCAAGGAAGCATTAAACAAATCAAGTGGTTTCCATATTTAGGTTACAGTTGTTTATCATTTGTCATTTAATTACATTTATGAATGTTCATTTTGTGTTTGATTCAAATCATTATTTTGAATTTTCTGTCCATTTCATTCTATTCTAAATAATCATACATAGTGCCCTTCACAATAAAATTTAAAATAAGTAAGCCAATGTGAAAAAACAAAACAAAATAAAACAAAATCTAAAGAAAATAGTATCTGTCATCAAAAAGTGCTTATGAAGGTGCAATGCTATACTTCTGTTTTCAGTTGTGGTACAAAGGGGAAATAACTATTATTTGTGAAACAGCTTCCTCCTTTGCCCAGTGACCTTTTGATGTAAATTCAAGAATTCAGGAAACTTGTCTTTAAATTTTAAATTGAAAGCATTTATTCTAGGTCATTGACTCGCCTATTCAGAATGTATGTCACCATGGCTCAAAATGGATAAAACCTTTAATGGACTATGATTAGGAAAGTATGTCATACCCATAAAACAGTATTTGCCCAACAAAACTGAATATCAATAGATATGTAACATGAATAAACATGCAAAACAGACTGAGTGATGCCAGACACCTTGGTCTCCAACTCAAGCTCAAGTTATACGTATCATTCAGAAGATGTAAATGCAAATACAGAAAACTGATCATCACCATAGGATGGGGAGAAGAGATAAAGACTCAGTGTCTCATGGGTCTGGGGTTTCTGTTGAGAAGTGATAGTAAGGTTGAAATGAGGCCGAGTTGACATTTGCCCAGCATAAGCAATACATAAGTACCACTTTTTACATTTCAAAGCAATTAATTTTCTATTGTATAGATTTATCCTTAGTGTTTAACAGGCAATGTTCAAAATTCTAGAGCCCAAACAAAATGATTTTAGACAATCACTACTAAACATTATTATATAGAAATTCAAGTTGTATATAATAATCAGCATTTAGAATGCTCTATCAAAGTTAAATTGTGAAATAGCATTTAACTCTATTATAGCACATACCAGTTTGGGGTACTTAAATTTTCATGTTTCTCTGTAAGAGAAAGACAATTCTTTAAATATAATATTTTAATAGTTTACTCTGAAGTTATTCATGAATAGTTTTTTCTAGTTTTATTGAAAATATAGATTTTCATATAATATATTGGGATTATTGTTCTTCCACCCAAATTCAGACTCTTTTTTTCCCTCTCACCAATTAAAAAGCAATAGGGCATCTAAACTTAATAATAAAATGAAATGTGATAAAATAAATAGAAACCAACTAACTAAAGTCAATGTGAACAAACAGAACGGGGGAAAGGCCAAAGGAAAAAAGCATTGTTATGCAATAGAACATTATTCAGCTGTCAAAAATGTGAATGAAATTAACAAGTAAATGGATGAAACAAAAAAATAATCATTACCAGTGAGGTAACCCAGACTCCTAAAGACAAGTGGGGTATATAGTCCTCTTATATGTTGATGTGTGCTCTTAAGTTCCCAATAAACAGGACACAATCTGCATAACCACAACAGTTAAGTATAGAATAAGGGGCAAAGGGGCAAATATGGATCTCTTTCAGAACGGGAAATAGAATGCGTCATTCCATAGATAGTTTTAATTGTTACCTAGTAACTTTCTAACTCTGCTGCTCTATGTGATGCATGTGTCAGAAACAGTTTCAAAGTGAGCTGAAAGAGGTCATAGCCACACTGATTGATTAAAGTAGCAGCACACAGAAGTAAAACCTGCTTCCAAATGAGAGACCAGCTAAATCCATATAGCAAAAGCAGGTTGGCAAATTCCTTTTAGGAAATTAATTTTACCCTTTTATTTCTAGAACTTGGAGAGTAAAATAATGTGCTGATATGCTGATTTGCATCAAGTGAAGCATTAAATTTCATGATTTACTTGTTTGTGGATGCATGAGGAATCAGATGCAATATCCCTACCCAGAAATGATATTTGCAGCACATTTAAATATTCTTATCCACTAAGCCAAAGAGAAAACTGAAGATTAAGCTGGGTACTTTATTACTATAAATCTTGCCTCCCAGGTTATGGCCTTCTTTCTTTCACTTGAAATGCAGCTTCCAAATGTATCATTGATTTCTTACAGCACATCAATTCATCTGCATGTGAACCAATGGCAAATGGAATTCTAAAATTCAAAACTTAAATTTAGTTCTCTTGGTTTAGTTGTTAGAATCCTATTACCTATTCTTTCCTTCCAAACACATTACCCAAGCATTAGAGCTCATGATGCTTCAAAAAAGTTTATGCCAAAGTGTGTTTGTCTTCATTTTGGAATACTATTGCTTTAGGCATCATTAAATAGTCATTATTGATGGAATCCAATTGCTTTTCTAGCAAGGTTTCCCACTGATTCACAGTTTGCACGATTCCATCTAAAGTTTCTGAAATAAACAAAATTGGAGTATTAATAATAGAGAGTTCATTTTGTTGGAAACAATTATGTCTTGTGTCTGCTATGATTAGTTGTCTCGCTACAACTCATGTGACTAGAGATGCAGTCCCCAGCATTGCAATATTGAGATGTACATATATTTTACATATAATTTAACTGGAGAGACCAGATAGGAGGCTGGAGGAATTGGGACATGTTTCTAAAAGGTAATCGTTATGTAGCTTTAGTTCTTCTGTGAAGAGTGTTCTGTAGTGTTAATGATTTAGAATGGAACTGCTGACATTTTCTGGCCTCAGATGATACATCCCATATGATGACCTTGCACTATTCTACTTGTAGTTTGCCTCTGCAGACCTATGAACTAAATTGCCCTTATAGGCCTATGCCAGTCATCATCATTGTCGTGACGACCTTGCTGATCCAGGACTATTGAGTCTACAAAGTATGCGGCTCTAATATGTATCTTATCCTCAAAGAAGTAAGCATAATCAAGCAAAATGGTTCTTTCATCTTCTGGTTAATGAGTTTTATGTTACTTTAATTTCTTGTGATTTTTATTCACTACATAGCCATTGATTAGTCTAGCATAATGACAATAAAATCTACTGTAATAATTTTTTATCTAAGAACTTTCCAAGTACGAGAAATGAACAAAATCAGTAAAAGCTAATTTAAATGGCATATCATGTAGAGTATGCTGCATGAGAAGTCTAATAAAAGAGAAAAATTAATTTTAGATCAAATCCTGAGGAAGATAATGCTCAGAAATATTGTCAATAAAATCTTACAAATTACAAATGCTGAGGCAGCAGTCAGACTCAAAACACAAACTGTAGTAAAGGACAAGAAAAATAAGTAGAGTTGACAAAAGCCAAAGGGCAAATATGACAATACCAGACATCTTTATTTGTTAAATTTATTAAAGCTGTATTATAAAGAACTTGAGAAACAAAATCGAAGTCCACCAGACCAAATGTGAAAACTATATCTCAGTACATTTCTGTACAGTTAGAATAGCCATTCAAAAACTGTGGAACTCTACACTGGACTTTACACTTTCACAATCAAACATATTGTTATCAACTTATCCATTAACAAAGAATGAAAAATCTATGACACAAGTAAAACTAGAAACACAGATAATTTTATATCTTCTTCTCCTTACAAACACCTATCACATTTACTCAGTCTATCCTTATAAGCTAGCATTATTTACTAGTTCTGGTTTTTGTATCTATATTTTATAGTGTAGCCACAAGTACATTTGCTTACATATATTCATATATGCTTGCATGCATATATACATATTACATTCTAGAATCTGTATATGAGGAAAATACTCAGTTTTACTTCTTTCTGGATTGTATGACCTTTCTTATTATTATACATTCTAAGTCTTAATTTAGCCAACAAATTTTTTAAAAATTAAAATTTAGTTTATATTAAGTTTAAAAAATGTCTGATTTTCTCTGCCTTCCTTTCTCAAAGTAAATCTTCTAGCTTTATGTTTTTCAATGCCTACTTTTAATGACAGTTCTAAATGCTTTGACCTCCCTTCTAGCCCACTACCCACTAGAGGTAGTGGGAAAAAAAGGTTATTAAAAAATAAGGGAAGTGAACATGTTTAGAAATGCTTATTTGGAGCAAATTCCATCTGCATTGTCAGGAAATCAGCAGTTAAGTTTACAGGAGTCAGTAGTGGCAGCTCTATCCACTCTCAAACACTTCATGGATATATCAGCAGTCCAGTTCAGAAGTGTCAGGATAGCAGCAGTGATGGCATAACCTAACAGGCATAGCCAGGCTTCATATGAATCTTCACCAGTCACCAGCAGGACCATGACCAACGGTGACACCAGGAGAAGTTCTTAGCTGTGCCTCTCAGCAAAGTGGTGATCAGCGAAGATGGGAGGCCAACAAACATTGCACAGCTAGTTCTACTAGCAAGCCACACAGTCCACTGTATTCTATTTATACTTCCTCCAAACGTCATGTGTCCTCCATGTGTCTTGCTTTACTAGGAGTCTTTCCTCAACACATGACTCTGTTTTAACAAAACTCCACATGATTCTATATCAGCTGACATCACACTGCCAATCAGCCTGAGTCTGGGGAAGGGGCAATAAGCCACAACATACCATCAGGAGGTTTGTTTGTTTGTTTGTTTGTTTGTTTGTTTTTGGTATGTTTCTCTATGGAGGCCTCACAAATGGAACTCAACTATGAAATATAAGACAGACCAATACATATGGGTCTTTATAAAAGAACAATTCATCATGTGTCCTATCACATATTTGCTTTAGCAGAATATCCTTTCACCTGTGTCTGCTTCAGCAAAACATTCCTTCATGAATCTGCCTTAATGAAACATCCTTTCTTGTGTCCACTTCCAGAAAACACTCATTCCTTCAGATGTTTGCCCCAGCAAAACACCATCTGGTACAACTGGCTCTCCAAAGTACCCTTAAGTTTGCACTCCAAATCTGATAAACACTATAGCAATGTAAGTATGAGCCATCAGGAATAGGAAGGTACAGGGAGCTATAGTGGTTCCTTGTATTTCAGAAATTAAGGCCCTAATGAAGTTCATCCACTGCATCCAAGTAAATAGAAGATCCTTACAGTGCCAAAGTCACACAGCTATACACAGTCAATGAAATGACATGGGTAAAATAAGGATGACACTTCATGTAGAACTTTGTAGAATCAGAAAACATGCTTCCTGGAGAAGATTGTGATTATGAGGTATGATTGCCTTGTGACTGTTATTCCTTCAAATCTTAGGTTTCTATTGTTGTGCTAAAACACCATAACAATAAGAAATGTGTGGAGGAAAGGGTTTATTTCAAGTTATAGCTGTAATCCATAATGAAAGGAAGTCAGTGTAGGAAGTCATGGCAGGAACAGAAGCAAAACCATGGAAGAATTCCATCTCCTCAGCTTGCATTAATATAGCACCCAGGACCTTCTGCCTAGGAGTAGCACCACTCCCATTTGGCCAGGCATTCCCATATCAATAATTAATTGAGAAAATGTTCCACATGCTTGCCTACAGAGTGATGTCATAAAAGTATATTCACAATTGGAATTCCTGCCTCTTAGCTGACTGTAACTGGTACTAACCAACACACAGAGTGTGTCTCAGTTTATTATCTGTTTACCAGGTATAATTAATGGGTAGGCTTAATTAAAGCACTTTCATTCTCAAAATGCCATGGTTTGGATTTTAAATTATATAGTAATTCCAATTATATATAATTGAATACAATATAAAACAAACTGTTGAGTCTGAGATAAGAGGAGACATTTGTATACTATTGTGTTTGGTTAAATTGAGGTGCATAATGAGAGGATAGCATGGAATAGGGAATATAGACATGGATAAATAACACCAAATTCCTTTCAGAAATGTAATATGGAAACCTGCTGTTTAACTCTAGAAGGTTACACAACACACATACAGACAAACACACCAAAAAAAACATAAGCATCCAGACACAAACAAATATATAAGATAAAATAGAGTAACTTTATAGCTAACAAATTTATAAAAAGATTACTGCCAGGAATGAGTTATATTTTAGAGATTGATTGGCCACTGAGGTCCCATATACACCTCAAATATTACAGGCTATTGATAGAGCTACTTGTTACCTTCCAGAACTTGATACTAAGACCTTACTTCTGAACATATCAAATACTTGAATCATTAAAATTAAGATATGAAGCTTATTGTGACATGGATCTCTTTCACAGTGGTAGAAGGTGATATGCCTGCTATTGGAAGAGAAAAGGTATCACCAATCTTACTAATATGTGAATGATATAAGCTACAATAATTATTGTTGGACAATATATGGCTACTGGTATAATACTGGCAGAAATTTCTTCAGAGTAACCAGTTACTGTCTGTTTTTAGGTAAATACTCCTCTAAGAAAAGGAACCGATACCAAACACCATTGTTAGGTCAATGATCTGTAATTAGTTAGGGCAAAGACCCAAGTGAGTAACCTACAATTATTTTGGAAAACTGACATACCATAAAGCAACTCGTATGACTTATTGTTACAGTCTTAGATTGACATAGCATTGAACAATCATCAAAGAAGATTCCACTTACAATAAATGAAAATTAACACAGAGACTTCAAAATTGCCAATGTACAGATGATAATTGATTGTGGAATGCTTAACTCTAAGTCAAAGAACTAAATCACACAACCTCTTTCCATAGCTTAAGATTATTACAAATTAATGGAAGGCTGTAAGAGGCAAAAATGTGATGGGTGATTATAAAGAAACAGTATATCCCCAACACAGCAGAGCAGTTGCACATATAAATGCACTGCAGTTGTAAGAGCATGTATACAATGTGTGCAAGTCTAAGACAGGCTAATTCTCAGCATGGAGATGGGCATGGGCACGAAGTCCAAGTGGTAAGCAAGGAGCTATTGGTGAATGACAGTTTCTGGGAAAGGGAAAGATCCCATAAAAGTGTATCCTTGGTAAGTTGACTGTGCATTTATGGATGGAGTAACATCCAAGGATATATGGACAGCACAAATACATCTGACTGGTAAAAATTAAAATATAGCAAATTGGACATTTAAGGAACAGGATAAGCAAAAGCTGGTGGAAGGGGTGAATACAACCTTAACACATTACACAAGTATCTCAAAGTACTAACAAAATAAAAATTAAAAGTTTACTCTAAAATATTTTGAAAAAAGGGAGATGAGAAATCAAAAATGAACATTAGAAAGAAATGCACAGTTGCTTATATATCAGGAATACTTTACCAAAACCTATAGAAATAAACAATAATAAAGCAAACAAGAATAAGCTGATGTTTAAAAATGCTTTAAAAAAAGGCATTTAAAACCATCAGAACGTGAAATGTTTATAATAAATCAGGTATCAAAGAGAATAAAGACCAAGATAATTTCAATGGTGTTATGACTAAAATCTGCATAAAATAGAACTAAGGCATGGTGTTCTCTGTTTTTAAATGTACATGCACAAAGAATAACAGTCTGTATACAATAGAAATACACACATTTTGTTTACTGTGACTGTCTTTACATTATCCAAGTAATAAAATAAGTCTCCATGCTCATAAGCAGGAGGAGAGCAAAAATGTTTTTTATTAAAAAGAACAAAATTATACAATCTGAAAAAAATAGATGGGAGTAGACATCTTCATATTGAAAGCAAATCACCCTAAAGAAGTCAAACATCACCATTTTCTTAAATATGTGTTTAAACATAATACACACAAGTAGAAGAGGGTCTTTTCAGGAAGAAATTTTGAAAAGTACAAAGAGGATAACAGAGGTGATGGGGACCAAATGTAATTAAAGTATGTTTTGTACAACTTTGAAATATTTATCACCCCATCAGTCTGAACAATTAACACACAATATTTTAAATCAGATTAAACATTAAGGTCTCAGAAAGCTACAGAGCAGGTAATACTCAAAAAGATCTGGCAAACAGAAAAGGCACATTGGACAGTTGAATGCTCATGTAACAAAGGTTCAGGTTTAAATGTAGAAATATATTCATGACAGGTGAAGACTAATAACCTTAAACAGAAAATTTTATTTCAATTAAATAGATCTTGTGAGAGGAAAAAACTGTACTTTTAAAAATCAAAACAAAGTATTATGTATAAATTTATTGTCAGACAAACCTTATATTTCTCTAAATAGAGAATATGTATTAGAGTAAGCACAGTGAGCAGCAACATCTATGGTCTACCTTCTTGTTAAGCTTCATATAGTCTGTGAGTTGTATCATGGGTATTCTGAGCTTTGGGGATAATATCAACTTATCAGTGAATACATACCATATGTCCTTTTTGGTCTGGGTTACCTCACTCAGGATGATATTTTCTAGTTCCATCCATTTGCCTGAGAATTTCATGAAGTCATACTTTTTAATAGATGAGTAAATTGTGTAAATATACCATATTTTCTGTACTCATTCTTCGACTGAGGGACATCTAGGCTCTCTCCACTTTCTGGATACTATAAAAAGGCTACTATAAATACACTTGAGCACATGTTCTTGTTATATGTTGGAGCATATTTTGGGTATATGCCCAGTAGTGATATAACTGGGTCTTCAGGTAGAACTCTTTCCAATTTTCTGAGAAACCACCAGATTGATTTCAAAATTGATTGTACCAGCTTTCAATCACAAGAGCAATGGAGGCATATTCCTTTTTCTCTACATCCTCTCCAGCATCTACTGTCAACTGAATTTCTTATCTTAGCCATTCTGATTGGTGTGAAGTAGAATCTCAGGGTCATGTTGATTTGCATTTCCCTGATGACTAAGGATGTTGAACATTTCTTTAGGTGCTTCTCACCCATTTGAGATTCCTCAGTTGAAAATTATTTGTTAAGCACTGTACCACATTTTAATTGGATATTTTATTTGTTTACAGATGCCATCCCCAGAACCACCCTATCCCATTTCTCCCCCTCCTTTTTGCTTTTATACCATTTTAATTACATGCAAGTATTAAGGTCAGTTCTAAGTTGAGGAACTAGCAATACAATAGATGCAAATAGTCCAGGAACAAGTAAGACAATAAACACAAAGAGTCAAAGAACAAGCAAGGCAATAAATAAAGTCCAGTGATCATTCCTGTGATCACTGTTTCTAAAGGCTTATCAGGATGACCAAAATATCTGAGCCCACTTCCTTGTCCTAGCCCAAATTTATTTTCATGTCTGAAGTCTACTTCTTTGTTCTAGCCTAAGATTTAGATTCTTGCCTAGAATTATTTCTTTGTTCTAGCCTAATGTTAGATTCCTGCCTGAAGCCCATTGCCTTGTCCTTGGCCAATGTCATATGTTTGCCAAGCAGCCCATTTACTTGTCCTTAGCCAATGTCAGATTCCTGCCATGCAGCCCCAAAAGCTCTCCACATTTTCTCCTTTTTTATTTTATAAACAAGATGGAGCTTGTCTTAGGTCATTCTGGCAAGAATGCCTTTCCTATGTGTCATGGAAAAGCAATGCACTTCTGTCTTAGGTTGCTAAGGCTCTGTGTAGAATCTTACCTGTCTTTGGCTTGCTAGCCTGTTAACTTAATAACTCTGTTTGGAGGTCCATTTTCAGTTTCAAGTCATGTACTTTGGCTGCCAACATGTTGATGTTGCTAAAGACAAGCTTTAACAAGATGGGCAGGAATAAAAGTATTCCAAGGACAAATAGGGCTAGCCTGATCAAGCTATATATGCCATTCTTGAAGCTTGACCAAAATAGAAATACTGACCTCAAGCCATGGATAATTTTATCAGTAGTATCTATATCATCAAATCGAAAATTATATGGTTCTCTGAAGTCGAACTTCTTCAGTTCTTCATATATTTTGAATATTAGTCCTCTATTGACTGTAGGGGTTGGTAAAGTTCTTTTTCCAATTTGGGAAATGGTTGCTGTTTTGTCCTATTGTCAGTTTCCTTTGCCTTTCAGAAGCTTTTAAATTTTATAAAGTCTCATTTGTCAACTGTTGATCTTAGAGCCTTAGCCATTGGTGGTTTTTTTTTTTTTTTTTTTTTTTTCAGGAAAATTTCCCCTGTGCTGAAGTGTTTGATGCTCTTTTCTACTTTCTCTTCTGTTAGATTCAGCCTTTCTGGTTTTATGGTGAGGTCTTGATCCACTTGGATGTGAGCTTTGTATAAAAAAATGGATCAATTTTCATACTTCTACATGCAGACTACCAGTAGAACCAGCACCATTTGTTGAAAATGCTGTCTCTTTTCCACTGGTTGGTTTGGCTTTTTTGTCAAAGATCAAGTGACCATAAATGTGTGGTTTTATTTCTGTGTTTTCAATTCTATTCCATTGATCTGCCTGTCTGTCTCTGTACCAATACCATGCTGTTTTATCACTATTATTTATTAACACAAATCTTTCAATTGTTTAGTTAGAGTCACACCAAGATAATTTATATTATTTTTGACTAATTTTGAAGGGAGTTGTTTCCCTAATTTGTTTCTCAGCCTGTATATCCTTTGTGTAGATGAAGGCTACTGATTAAGTTAATTTTATATCCAGCCACTTTGCTGAAGTTGTTTATCTTCTGTAGGAATTCTCTAGCAGAATTTTTGTGGTCACTCTGTATACTCTCATATCATCTGTAAATATGAATATTTTGACTTCTTATTTGCCAATTTGTATCCCCTTGATCTCCCTTTGCTGTCTTATTGCTCTAGCTAAAACTTAGAGTATTATATTGAGTAAATAGAGGGGGGGGGAAGTCTTGTTTTGTCCCTGATTTTCAGTGGAATTGTTTCAAGTTACTCTCTACTTGATTTGATGTTGGCTATTGGTTTGCTGTACTTTGCTTTTATTATGCTTATGTATGTGCCTTGAATCCCTGATCTTTCTTTGAGTTTTAACATGAAGAGGTGCTCTATTGTGTCAGAGGATTGTTCAGCATCTAACAAAATGATCCTGTTTTTTTTTTCTTTAAGTTTGATTATATAGTGATTACATCAATGAATTTCCATATACTAAACCATCCCTGCATCCCTGGGATAAAGCCTACTTGATCATGATGAGTGTTATATCTTCCTTTTCATTTCTGATTTTTGTTACTTTCAATATCTTCTCTGTGCCCTTTAGTTAAATCTATCTTGTTGAAAGAAAAAACCCACCAGCTCCTAGTTTTGTTGATTCTTCATATATTTCTCTCTTTTTCTACTTGGATGATTTCAACTCTGAGTTTGATAATTTTCTGCTGTCTACTCTTATTGAGTGTATTTGCTTCTTTATGTTCTAGAGTTTGCACATGTGCTGTTAAACTGCTAGTGTAGGATTTCTCCAATTTCTTTATGAAGGCACTCAGAGCTATAAGTTTTCCTCTTAGCATAGCTTTCATTGGGTTCATAAGTTTGTGTATACATTGCCTTTATTTCCATTAAATTCTAGAAAGTCTTTAATTTCTTTCTTTATTTCTGCCTTGACCAAGTTATCACTGAGTAGAGAGTTGTTCAGCTTTCATGAGTATGTAGGCTTTTTGTTTTTGTTGTTGTTGTTATTGAAGACCAGCCTTAGTCTGTGATGATCTGATAGAATGCATGTGATTAATTCGATGATCTTGTGTATATTGAGCTTTGTTTTGTGTGAATAGGAGGTACCATGAGGTGCTGAGGAGAAGGTATACATTTTTTTAGCACGAAATGTTCTGTAGATACCTGTTAAATCCATTTCATTCATAACTTCTGTCAGTTTCAATGTGCCTCTGTTTAGTTTCTGTTTCCACGATCTGTCCATTGGTGAGACTGGGGTATCACATTCAGATTTGCTATGTTAGAAAGAAGTTCACTATTCAAAATCTCATCTGTAATGACCTTTGATAAAGACATACTGTGTCATAAGAAAAAATTTTTTCACTAGAATTTAATTACCATTAGAAATTTTAAGGTATGTACTAAATATTAGTCTTTCAGAGAGCTAGCAAGGTAATAGGTAGAATTTTTAGTACATTTCTATTTACTAAAAGTCTCTAAACAAGGAGAAAAGACTATCTGAATAACCAGGTTGTACGAAGAAGAAAAACAGACTCATAAAACAGAAGCATATGATACTCTTGAAAATAGAACTCAACCAACAACCCATCTGCCCTTTTTCCAGTATAAACTCAGAGCCCAACATAACTTAGTTATCAGATGAAGGGCAAGACAGATGTTTTAATAAGTATCAACACATACCCTATATACCTGAAACATTTGTTGCTGGGAAAATCTACAACCCACATTGGCCCCAAGCCCAGAGTAGAGTAATGGGCTTGGCATTCAGATGTCCTCAGATACAGTCAGCCATATCTAACTCACCTTTTACTGACTCAAAGGCAGCCAACTGGCTGTTTGAGACCACTGGTATAGCCAGGTTCTGGTGTGACTTTAGATACTGACATGTAGGTAACCCTCTCAATTACTCAATACTCTATTGCAATCCCATATAGCTCACAAAAAAAAAAAAAAAAAAAAAACAAAAAAAAAAAAAAACCTGATGAATGTTATTTATACCTCTGCAGCTGAGGAGCTCATCATGTTGAGAGCTTTTAGGCTACTCACCTGAAAAGAACTGCATCTCAATTGGCAGCAAAGGGCCTGGCAATATGGATTGCTGCAGAGCAGCTATAGTTAAAAACTGAAGTCCCACCTGGACCAAAGAGCTTACATAGCCTACTCAGCCATATCACACATCACCAAAAGAAAGCTCTTTGCTAATAAAACTAGCATAATATTTGTGGAAGATCTAATGGAGGTACAAGCAGCAATACATGGGCATGAGATATATGAGAGAACAATAAAACAATACGCCCCAAATACAGGGAAAATTGGGGAGTTATTCAAAACACAATTCAATATAATGTAAAGATTTCTTTATTTTATGTCCATCTGTGTTTTGCCTGTATGTATGTCTGTTTGAGGGTGAGAGATCCCCTGGAACTAGAATTACAGACAGTTGTGAGCTGTCATGTGGGTGCTGGGAATTGAACCCAGGCCCTCTAAAGGAGAATCTCGTGCTCTTAACCATGGAGTCATCTCTCCAGCCCTCAAAAATATAATTTAAGGAAACAATGTAATACAAGGAATATGTAAAGGAAACTCATGGATTCTCTCAAGAACTCAGAAAAATAAAGAATGACCACACATAATCTATAAAGAATAGCTCACATTCATTATGTTATTCAGGTCTTCTGAATTCCCATTACATGCCCCTTTTGTATTCAGCTTTACATACACTGTAATAACCAATTCTAAAGTTTAAGAACCACCTGGTCAGGTTGTCACAACAATTAAATCATTTTTTAAATTCTAGTTTTCTATGCTTATCAGCTTTTAGTTGATATTTCAACATGTCTCAAGACAAGAAACTTAAATATTGATTTATATTGGCCCATGTTGCAACAAGCAGAAATCCTTCACGTAGGGAGAGCACAGGAAAGAGTCATCCTAGTGTCATCATCGGAATAAAGCAGAGAACAATGCCTGCACAAAGGGCTCCCTTTCTCCCTGTAATTCCATACAGATTTGGCTCTATGGATTCGTATTCCCTGCATTATTAATCTTCTATGGAAATATCTTAACAGGTACACTAAAATGTGTCCTTCATTAGTGGCCTGGACTTTATTAATTTGTGGAAGGTGACAGCATTGAATGAATGTTAAATTTTTTTCTCCTGAAATCTGGATAGCAACCATATCAAGTCACATATATGTCATGAGACATCTATTACACAGTTCTCAACAGTAACCTGATAGTCCAAGAGAAACGAAAGTAAAAATCTGATAATTCTCCAAGAAAGAAAAAGCATGCAAGAAATTCATAGCTGAGAAATACTCTTTCCAAGCCATAACCCAAGCCGTTTTTCCAGTGCTGATGGAATCTTGTAATAAAGTTCATTTAAAGTTCATTAGTAAAGCAGCTATTTAAATGGGAAAGATAAGAAAATAAAAGAAGAACTAATAAAAGCTGCTTTTAAAT
Organism: Arvicanthis niloticus; assembly: GCF_011762505.2. Taxonomy (NCBI): domain Eukaryota; kingdom Metazoa; phylum Chordata; class Mammalia; order Rodentia; family Muridae; genus Arvicanthis; species Arvicanthis niloticus. The sequence continues at coordinate 58,229,369 of NC_047661.1, forward strand.
GGGTTTTTTTTTTTTTTTTTGCAATTTTCTTTTTAGTCCAGCTACCTCCCAAATAATTGAGACTAAACTATTATATTTGTTTAATAAGTTTTAAGGACAAAACTTAGCAGTATTATTCTATTTTAATCCTCTAAATTAATCTGGCTACCTCCCAGTTAAAATCTCAGTGATACTTGCATCGCAGTACTTATCTGGTTCCTTGTGCTCCAGGTGTTTTTCTTATGGTGTCTCCTGAACTATCTTCTTGTAGCTGAATCCCCCATTCCTCTCTGTCTCCTCCCTTTCTTAGCTATGAGGAAGTCCAGTCCTATTCTTCCCCTGCTCAGTCATTGCCTGATCAGCTTCTTTACTGACCAATAATGAAATAAGTGGGAAGTAATATGCTCAACACTGGGACATGAGTTTCTAAGAATAGCAATTACAACCAGATATGGTGGCACAGAAATCAGAATTTGGTCATCTTTACACAGAGTTCAATAACATTGTGCCTAGAAAGAACAACATAGAAAGTCACAAAACAACAAAGATAAATAAATGGAATAGAAGAGATGAAAAACATATAATACAGCCAAAAAATTAAAAAGAAAGAAAAAAATTTATTAACCTTGAATAAAACCAGAATAAAATTCAGAATTAAAAGATATGAAACACCTGAACGGATTTTTAAAAAATTAGATACAACTATTTGCTGCCTACAAGACACTAACTTTACCTATAAGATATATTTAGATATGTTCAAATAGACAACAGATGCCATGATAATAGGAAACTGGGTGAAAAGGTGCCATAACACTCCAATAAAATGGACAATAAGTCATAAGCTTTATAAAGCAAAATACTACTAAATAAGAATAAGATAATTAAAAGAGAAATGAGTATAATGCTTAATAAAAATTAAAATATCCAATGATGCAAAGCAAAAAATACTAGATTTTGCAGCAAGGATAGCCTTTAATCTAAAAATAGTTGAAAAATATGCTCTACTTTTGTGAATAAACCAGAAACAATCATGAAATGAATGTCAGAGTTATGCTCTAGTAAACAAAACAAATGAACTTGTGATGTTTACAAAGCATTTCACACAATAGTTGCAGATTTTACAGTCTTTTCAGAGCATGGAATGTACTCCAGGATAGACCATGTGATTTAGAACATAAAAAATAAGTTTAAAGACATGAAAACAAGGTTTTTGTCTAAGATAACAGTTAAATAAGTTAGAAATAAATCCAAGAAACTTGGCAATTGTGTCCTGCATATAAATCAGTGGTCAATAAGAAAATGAAAAAAGGAGAAAAATCTATTAAAGCAAATAACATTAAAAAAAACTGTGTGACACAGGAGGAACAGTGTTAAGATTTTAGTCTGTTCATATGTCTTTAAGTTTAGAGTGAAAGCAATCATCAGTATGATTTGACATATTGTTTCTGAAACTAGACAATGTGGCATCTGTCTTTTTTTTGTTTTCTCGAAACTAAACTAAACAGAGTCTCAGATCCATTCTAAGAATACCTTTCCTCTTGCAGTTCTCTCAGTAGCTCTAAAAACCTTATATTATTTTCAATAGCTACTCTTCAAGTGCCCAACTTTCATCTTTGCAGATTAACTTTATTTCATCTGTAGATCCATAAGTCAACTATTGTGTCAAAGATGCTAATATAATAATTATGTTATTATATTAGCATCTGCCAGCTTACAGAAAATTGGTGAGGCAAACTAAATAATATATGTCAGTTTCAAAAATAAAAAGAAACCTGGTTGCTTTTAATAAGGCAAAGGAAAAACAGTTTTGGTAGTTGGATGACAATAAAGGTAAATTGACTGCAAAGTAAAGAAATATCAGATTTGTCAAAAATGATGAAATGTACGAAACTATCAAAGCAAGGGGAATATCTTAACTAATAGAAGACAGAACAAAGATCAGAGGTGATATAAACTAAATACTTTCTAAAAGCATTAAAAATTAGCAATGAAAGTGGGTATGGGCCCACAGGGTTTCACTGAGACTCAACCATCAATTAGAGCACTTGCATAAGATAGAACTAGGCTCCCTACACACACACACACACACACACACACACACACACACACACACACACACACGATGTGCAGTTTGATATTCATGTGGGAACCCTAACAGCAGAATTAGGAGCTGTAACTGACTTGGTTGCCTTCGTTTGGTCCCTTTGTCCTAACTGAGCTGTCCTTTTTTAATTATTATTATTTTTATTTTTTATTGGATATTTTATTTACATTTCACATGCCATCCCCTTTCCTCAATTCCCCTCCCTAGAAAACCCCTATCCCATGCCCCCTTTTCCTTTTTGCTTTTATACAATTTTTTAAAAAATGTTAATCAAAGACTTTATAAGTTTGGTAATGCTCAATCAGAAGTGTAACCCAATACCCAACCTAGATATATCAACTATCTTTGACTGGTGGAAACATGTGAACATCTGCCTCTATGTCCCCCCTCTCTTTCTTTCTCTTTCTCTCTCTTATCACTTATCTTCTCCTCTCCTCTTCTCCTCCTCTCCTTACTCCTTCTCTTCCTCTCACCTTAGCTCCTCCTACATATCACCCTTCCTGTTAAAATAAAACTTTTCTCTCAAAAATACAATTAGAGCGTAATTATACCAATTTGTACTAGTGAGGTACAAGATAGTTCTAACACCCAGTCCATCATTTTGTTGACTAACCAGAACCTCTGTCAACTCTCCTAACTAAAAGACTTAGTTCTGAACCTGGCTTTTTTTCTTGGCTTTAAAATGAATGTCAGCTGAAAAACATCCACTCAAATCTTTTCTCTCAAAGTAAATAGCCAGGATTGGCTATGAGACTATATGTTTTCAACCCTGTCAGAAATCCAGAATGACTGAGTTAACTGAAATTATGGGAAGCACAAAGCATAGTTTCTAAAACTTAGCCAATTTATAGATACCACTGACCACCTGGACAGTCCCTATACTACAAAATGTTGGAGCATCTGATCTTCAGCATTCTGGCCCAGGATCATCTGACAGATCTTAGTGATACAGAATTATTAAGGGCTGATTACTCTGTCTAGGCAGATATAATCAGTCAATTGACGCAGCGTCAGAGGCTTATCAATTTACTCTTCTTCCCACCCCTCTTCTAATATCTCAACACCCGTAATCAGCTTGAAGAAGTTAATGAAGAGTCAGTGCCCATATGCCCTGGGCTTGGGGACTAAGGTGGTTAATATTGGGCTGTCTTTCTAGGGAAAAGTAGTGGTTCTGTTGGAACAGGGAGGATTAGCTAGGATTTATTTCATAGCCATAACCTAGTGGTATACAATTAACAATCTGTGTAATTGTTATCAAAATGAAGTTACAATTTCTTTCTTTTTTTTTTTTTTTCTGGATGCAATCAGCAGAGGTTTATTAGGGAAGAAGCCTGGCAGCCAGCGGTCTCACCACGCACTCCCGCAGGAGTGGGGTTCGACCCCAACATCCAGTCCATGGATGTTTTAAAGAGAAAAACCACAAACCAGGGGAGTGGGGCAGGGGTGAGGGGTTGCCAAGGATACATAACATAAGAGTAGCGAAACATTCCAGAGAAACCCACCCTGAATGGTTAGTGTCATGTGGAAATCACCCTGCATTCTTCTCAAAAATGTGGTTTTTATCATGTCATTGTGTCCTATCCTGCCATTACCAACTATTTCAGATTAACTATCTTCCGGCTATAGCCCCACCTAGGTGGCAGCATCTTTATCTGTAGTCAGGAATGTGTCTTCCTGCCTTGGGCCTCTCCCACCCATAGGTGGGCCTGAAATCTTATATTCAGTTCCTCATTCTGGAATCTGCACTTTTCTGCTCAGGTCTAAGGCGAAAAATCTACACATATTTCTTAAAATGGCCTTTATAATTTTCCACCCTACACCCCAACTTTTTCCAATTTAGTTATGTTTTTAATCATAAAAAATCAATTATTAATAAGTCTATTCTCACCCCACTTTTTCCGATTTGGATCTTTAGAAAAGTTTAAACTCCACTGTCATCATAATTATCATTTTCTTGACCTAAAGCTCTATATTGGTGGCGCAACACAAAAAGCTGAACAGCATTTATCCTTTCTCTAACAAAAGTTATTAATCTATTTAAAATGTAAAATCACAAGAGGTCCAGCAAGGGAGGATTGAACCAACTCTCGAATCAACGTTGCTGTGCCTCTCATCTTGTCTCTGGTCTAACCTTTCTCTGAATTTACTCTCTAGTCACTCCTGAGAAATAGGAGAGAGTAACATTTTTCTCTTAGAGCAGCACACAGACTTCTTCCTTTAAGAAACAGCAAGTCTAGTAACAACTTAACTTTGTTACTGACTGTTCTATGGCTCTCAAGTCTACATCAGTGGCAGCTCTCAGCTGATGAAAATAATGAGGTGTCTGTATCAATGTAGCCACACCTGTCTCTATACCTGTGGCCACTCCTAGTCACAATGTAACAGCTAAAGTCAAGGAAAATAGGCTCTCTGCAGAAGCGTCTAGGGTGTATCTCAAACTCAGTTCAAGAGTACCTGCGGGAACTTGCTGGACAAGTACACAATAATCTTGGACTGCAAGCTCATCATTTATCAATCTTAGGAACTAAGTATCTGTTAGCAGGGCTTCTTGGGCTCTATTCTATTGACTAGGAGTTTCAAAACATTTCCTTTTCTTTGAAACACACTTTCAAAGTTGTCCTCTGACTTTTACATATTTTGTGGCACATAGAAGTGGGAAAAAAGAAAGTATTTCCCCTTACATGAAGATCAAGTAAAAATCTTTGCTTTCAAAACAGTGAAATTCAACAAATATTGGATAATGTAGAAAAATTAAAGAACAATAGGACAGAGAAGACATTGCAAAGAAGACGTCAAATAATCATTATTACTAAACATCATGATCTTCTATGTAGGAAGGCTTAAAGAATCTCTAGAACACACACACACAAACACATACACACTTGCAAACACACACACATACACAAATATACAAAAAGTACTCAAAGTAATTTTAAAATTCTATAAATTTTCAAAATAAAAGTCAATAAAAGTTAGTTGCCTTTAATTCTTCCCCCAACTCTTCCATAAGACTCCCTGAGCTCCATCCACTGTTTGACTGTGGGCCTCTGCATTTGTTTCAGTGGGGCACCTTGTCTGGCCTCTGTGGGAGAGGATGCACCTAGTCCTTCAGAGAAGTGATGTATGTACCAGGTATGAGAATAGCTGGGAGGGGACCTCCACCCTATCAGGGGATAAGGCGGGGGAGGGAAATAGGAGGAAAGACTGGAGGAGGTAGGGGAGGAGGAAGGGCAGTGATCATGATGTAAAGTGAATAAATAAATAAAGTTTAAAAATTATTTGTTTTAAGAAAAAATTAGTTGCTTTTTTACATAATATAAAAGATCTAAGAAAAAATAAAAATAAATTAAGCCATCCCACATATAATACCTACAAAAGTTAAAAAGCTACAAAAGCATCTGAAAAATTACATGATTTCTGAATGAAACCTGTAAAATGTTGACCCAAATCCAAGAGAACACAAATTTTAAAAAATGGTAAAATAACTGATCCTCATGAAAGAGAAGAATTAATAAACATCTCAAAAATTTCAATCTGTTTCCTTGAGGTAGGCTGAAGAATACACTTATCTGTGGATATGTGGACAAATATTTAGAATGTAGTTAGGAATTGAGTTTGTTTCGTTAAGTGATGGTTATTGGTTCTCCTACAATATCCATGACTTTACTTGTTCTAAGTAGGTTGCTGTTAACATTAACATGCCTGATATCCTTCTTATTGAGATGGTTGTAAAAAATAGTCTACCACAGGTGTAAAAGTAACTTTTATCTGCCAGATGTAATTTTTTTCTCAGAGACTTATTACTGAATAAGCTCACCATTTCTAGTTCTTCCTGGACTTTGGCTGTCTGGTTAAACTCACCTGTTCTGGATCAAAACTTCTCTCTAAGCTGGCTGATTCAAACTGACTTCTCTCTACTTCTCACTGAATAGCTCTGCTTGAAAAGACTGCTTTTGAATCCACAAATTGAACTACATTGACTGCATAAACTGAAAGGAACTAAACTCAGCTACATTCAACCGAACTGCACTGAACTGAATTCAGCTGAACTCCACTACATTGTCTGAACTCAACTGAACTGTATGCACTGAACTGACCTCCACCCCTGAGTTACTCTTCACTGCTTCCAAGTGCCCTCCTTTCCTGTCTGTGCATGTTAGTGTTAGTGGGGATTAAAGGTGTGTGCTAAGGACATGTCTAGATTTCAAACAGAGGGATTAAAGGTGTGGCATTCCAGATGGATCAGATGGACATAGAAATTGTTTGGATTTGATCCCTTGGCAGAGCAGCCATGTTGCTGGATTAAAATACCTCTATATGTAAGGAAGGACAAACCAAGTAGTTATTCAATCATAAATGGTTATCCATTAATAAATACAAACAAGTAACATTAGATAAACATGGTAGAATTTATTTAGGTGTATATATATATATATATATATATATATATATATATCTGCATTTAACAACAATTAATTTAAAAAGAGTTCTTGAATTTAAAGAGAGTGAGCAGGGTTTTGAGGAAGAAAAGGGAAATGAGAAATTTGGTAATTATATTGTAGTCTCAAAATAAAGTTATAAATATGTTCATACTACCCCCTAAAAGCCATTCATGGTGACACACTAAATATACTACCCTCCCAGAAAAAAAACTCACTAAAACTCAAACTAATACATTATTTCCCAATATGAAAGATAAGTAATAAATACCCTTAACATTTGTAGAGAATCTGAGATATCCAAAATAAATCTAGGTAAGTAACTGATACTAGTAATCTCAGCTCTTCAAAGAAGGACACAGGAGCACAAAGGTCAGCCTTAGCTACATGAGACTTGTATTACAATAGCCTACAACAGCTGAGCACACTCTGATAACATCTTGTTTTAGATACCCAGGACTTTCCTTGGGTTTGTGAGATTAAAGGTGTGTGAGATTAAAGGTACATGAGATTAAAGGTGTGTGACTTAAGAGTGTGACTTAGAGATCAGATTTAGAGACAAGACCTAAGGGTATGAGTAAAGGTGTGACTTAGAGGCATGGCTTAGAAGTGAGACATATAAAGGCGAGAGGCAGACAGAAGACAGATTAGAGAAGGAGACACTGGAGAGAATGAGAGACACTTTAGAGAGAACAAGACACATTAGGAACTAGGAGGAGTACAACTAGGAACTAGGGACTAGGAACTCAGGACTTGGGACTTGGACTAGGAAGAGAGACTGAAGAATAAACGGGATTGAATCACACTCTGTCTGGTCTCCATTCTTCGAGTCCATCCTCACTTCTCTCTCTTGCTGAACCCAACCCACAGACCAGAGGAGCAGCTTGGACCAGGATACAGTGGCTGCCCAAACGTGGGGCAGCCAGGGCCTCAACATTTTGCTCGGGCCTCGATGTGTGTGTGTGTGTGTGTGTGTGTGTGTGTGTGTGTGTGTGTGTGTGTGTGTATGTGTGTGCGCGCTTTTAGATTTGTTTTTATTGAATTCCTATGTGTACATGTGTGTATGTGTGTGTGTATGTGTATGCATGTCTGAGCCTTTATGCATTTCTTGTGGGTTTTTTTTTTTTTTGATCTTTTCTCATTTGTTGTGGTGGTGGTTGGTCCAGGGAATGGCACTATTAGGAGGTGTGGCCTTGTTGGAGTGGGTGTGGTCTTTTTGGAGGAAATGTGTCACTGTGGTCATTGGCAATGAGACCCTTCTCCTAACCACATTGTAACCAGTCTTCTCCTGTTTTCCTTTAGAACAAGCTGACAAATTTTCAGCTCTTCCATCACCATGCCTGCCTGGATACTGCCATGCTTCCAACCATAGTGATAATTGACTGAGCCTCAAGAACCAGTAAGCTAGCCTCAATTAAATGTTGTGCTTTATAATAGTTGCTTTGGCCATGGTATCTTTTCACAGCAACAAAACCTTAAGTGTTTTGCCCTATTTCTATTTGTTTGTTTTTTTATCTCTTATAATTCCATAGATGCCTATTTGTATTCTTAAGAGAAACAGAAAGGATACAGATGAAAGGGGTGGTGTACAGAAACTGTGAAGAGTAAACATGGAGAAACTATAATCAAAATATATTGTATAAAAGAAACTATTTTCAATAAAAGAAAAATGTTTTCAATAAATGCTTCTGGGAATATTAGTATCTAAATACAGAAGAAAAATATCCCTATCTTTTAATGTATTTCAAGATCAATTCAAGTGATGTAAATGTAAGACTCAAAACTTTGACAGTATTAAGTTTGATAAAGTACAACAGGATGTTTCTGGCAAAAATCATTTTGACATGCTCCTGAGATCATAAGGAACAAAATCACAAATGCCCACCCATAAAATCGACAGCTCCTAAACACTAATGAAGCAATTGGTGGGAGTCAGCATCTAGGATAAGATTAGGCGTTTGAAAACAGTTTATCTGACCAGAAGTGATCTACAAGCTATAATAAATTTAGGAAAGTCAGCAGTAAATGGTGATATGATTTGAATTATAATAATTTTAGTAAACATTTCTCAAGGATATATATATATATATATATATATATATATATATATATGCAAAAGGTATATGAAATATATCCAAAATAATTCATCTTCAGTAAATGCAAATCAAAATCTGAAGTTGCCTGGAAGGATGGAAGGATGTGGCAGAAGTAAGTAAGTGAGGTTAGTGAGGATGTAAATTAGTGCAGTTATTATGGAAAATAGTATGGAGCTTCCTCCAGAAATAAAAATTACTATGCTTATCAATTCCACTGCTGGGTACATAATAAATCCAGAAGAAATGAAATGTATATCAAAGCAACATCTACATCTGTCTATTGCAGTAACAACTCTCTCTCTCTCTCTCTCTCTCTCTCTCTCTCTCTCTCTCTCTCTCTCTGTGTGTGTGTGTGTGTGTGTGTGTGTGTGTGTGGTTGTGTAATATTGAGGCATTAAAAGTAAGATCTTGCCATTTGCAACACTGAGAGATTAAATAATAAGCAGTACATGTTCTCACAAATGTGGAAGCTACAATGCTAATTAAGAATGACATTTGATTGAATAATCTGAGAAAGATTGGGAGACTGAAGTGAAGCTAGTATATAATACATCTGAATGTGAAGAATAATATCTGGTGTAATATGACATAATATGGTAACACACTTTTCAACAATGTATTGAACTTCTTGGAATTGCTAGTAGAGAGGGTGTAGAATTCCCCAACACACAAAAAAATGACAAACATTTGAGATTATAGATATATTATTAACCCTAATCTGATCATGACACATTCTGTAGTTTATTAAACTGTTACACTGAACCAAAGTTATTTGTCTGATTCATTTGAGTTATTTAAAACTATAAGCATTTTTTAAATGAGTTGTTCATTTCAGAATATAAAGAGTGTAGTCATAAAGATGTTAGAGTGTAATTCACCACAACTGGGGACTTCTGGTGGAAGGGTAGGTGAAGAAGGACTAAAATCTCTTTAAGGGGCTGGCTACTGGGAGTTTGACTATGCTCCAGTGAGTATGGACAACACAAATTGAACCTGTGTTTCCCTCCTCCTTCACCTCCTCCTCTACCTCTTCCTCCTCCTCCTCTTCTTCTTCTATTTCTTTTTCATTTTTTCCTTCATCATGAGGTCACAAACATAAAAGGTAAATGTGGGAGGAGTAAGATATGAGTGTAATCCAGATGCATGATATAAACTTCCCAAATAATCAATAAAAATATTATGATGGAAAAAAGAAGTGGAAAAGTGTATATATTGTAAAGGGTCAAAAAAGCTTGATATTATTGCTTTGATCATAACACTTAAATGTACTATAACCAATGTTTATCTTCTAAATAGATAAGTTCTATAAATAGGATGAAATAATTTTTATCAAAATAACACGTGGTTCCATGATGGTGAAGCATTCTACAGTATTCACTGTATTTGAGATAAAGGATATTTGAAAGATTGTGTATATCACTACATGGTTTAGAAGAAAATGGCTTGTCATATACCCATAGAATCATAGTGTGTCATAAAGGGTATGGGAAAGGGACAGAAATATTTATACAAACTAGTGGGTTCTAGAAGCACTCACATTTTAGATAGTGCAATCTCCCAGTGGTAGACAAGGTGGAAGGTGAAGTCTTCAGAACAGTATATGTTAGGGCAATTTCCAATTGCTAATGATGTTCTATTCTTTTAAGCTTTACTCATATGGCATTCTACAGGAAAAAGTTACAATCTTAAACATAGAAGAATAAGTAGAAAGCAGATTTTTTATGTAAAATATAAAAGCATTCTCATGAGGTGGAGAGTCTACTTCAAAACATTTTAATAAAAACTACTGGGTCAAATACCTCTTCTGTTTAAGGTTCGGAAAGGAGACAAGCAGGAACCTTAAATGCTTAAAAACTTAGACCATGACATGGACATTAAATTTATATCTGGGTGTAAGGAAAGAAAGAAAGAAAGAAAGAAAGAAAGAAAGAAAGAAAGAGAGAGAGAGAGAGAGAGAGAGAGAGAAGGAAGAAAGGAAGGAAGGAAGGAAGGAAGGAAGGAAGGAAGGAAGGAAGGGAAGGGAAGGGAAGGGAAGGGAAGGGAAGGGAAGGGAAGGGAAGGGAAGGGAAGGGAAGGGAAGGGAAGGGAAGGGAAGGGAAGGGAAGGGAAGGGAAGGGAAGGGAAGGGAAGGGAAGGGAAGGGAAGGGAAGGGAAGGGAAGGGAAGGGAAGGGAAGGGAGAGGAGAAAGAAAGAAAGAAAGAAAGAAAGAAAGAAAGAAAGAAAGAAAGAAAGAGAAGGAGGAGGTAAAGAAGGAAGAAAAAAGTGAGTGAAGGAAGGAAGGAAGGAAGAGAGCTAGAGAGAATCAAAGAGAAAAGAGAGGCATATAAAATCTTTAGAGTGAAGAGATTATGGTGACAGGTAATTAAACTCTTAATGACTCAACCATTATGGGCCCCTTGAAACCTGTCAATGGTTTACATTAAGTGTACAAGGGATCAAGAGAGCTCAAGAGATGGTGACCATGTTAAATCAAAAACATTGTGAGTAGGAGAAACTCGTTCCAAGGATGCAAGTTGAAAGTGTAGGTGCTAGAGCAGAAGTTCTGATCCTTTGCAAAAGCAGCAATCACTCTAAACTCCTTAATCTGTCTCTCCAGCTCCAAGTCCAAAGGTTTCATCATTAAAACTGTGTTGTGCAAAAATATGAATAATTACAACTGTCTTTTCATATTGAGTTATAAAAATCTAAAGAATTCAAGTGTCTTCAGAGGCCAGATGAGGAGCCTCGAATGCCTTTGAGTTGGGTTACAAGCAGTTTTGACATGCCTGATACAGGAAACCAAACACAGGTCCTGTGGAAGACCAACAATCACTCTTACCTGCTCAGCCCTGTTCAGAATTGTTTCAGAAAATATTTTGTTTTGTCACTCATGGACTCTTTTAAAGATAACATGTCTTTACACAAATTATTACTTTTGCTTATTCCTTGCTTAGAGAATGGTTTGTCTGCCTGCTTTGAGACAGGTTCTGACTGTGTGGTCTATACTGACCTAAACTCACATTCCTGCCTGAGCCTCACAGGTGCACCATGTCTTCCTTAATTACTATACTTTTTGTTTCACCAAATGACGTTCACATGCATTTCCTGTCTTCTAACTTGAGATGAGAGTGTCTCCAAATGTATCGATCTAATAAACACCAAATACTCCTAAATATGTTAATTGACTTAGATTAATAAATTTTCCTTATGTGTGCCTGTGGACATTATTTTCAACTACAAAGTAATACCTGAAACAAAATAAAATGCAAATATCTAGGTAATTTCTTGCTATAACCTTTTCCCTGCTATTTAAATGCTGAGGTGATATTTACATTTGTATGCAAATAATTTGTATTGTCACAAAATTCTGCATTACCTTAAATATTTTTATTTCATTTTAATACCAAGTGAATTCATATGCCTATGTGTTTATAATTCCTGGACATACCTACTAGGATATCATTCCATAGGATGTGTCACCAAAGCATATTGTAAAATTGACATACAAATGTATAATGATCATAGAGACTGTGCATTTGATATAAATGTCAATGTAATCAAAGTTTATCAAAAAGAATGAGAGAGAAAATTACTTGTTAAAAAAGCAGTTAAAAAGAAAGCAGAAGTAATCTATTTGGGAACATTTACTATTAGGTATTTTAGAAAAGATACTTTCTATCATAAAGTACCTATCTTTGCTGGAACTGAAACCTGTGCATGTAAGATGTGCATTTTTTCCATATTAGTTCATGGACTGACATTTTTTAGTCAGCCATGCTACTTAATATTACTATATGAAAAATTAATAAATCACATTTATGAACCTCCATAGCCAGAAGAGATAATACTCACATCCTGCTGACAATGTCAGGGAAGTTATTCATATATTAGCTTTCTGATGTGTTAGGAATAAAGAGTTCTTGTTTTTCATGTCAATCATTCACTATGCTTGTAACAGAGGCATTCTGGAACCCAGCTGTAGGATTTCTGTGGCAGGAGATGGCTTGTTTTGTGGTTTAATAACAAAGCAAACCTAATGGTTGAATGACACCCTGTGTAAATGTAATTCTCAGTGAGAATCTGGGATTGTAAAAGTGTTATCTTCCTGGTGTTCTCCTGTTAGAGTTTTCTATAAAATAACGGATCTCCATTGTATTGTTACTGAAATATTTTAGAAGATTTTCCCCAGCTGCAGAGACTTTGTTTGCTTTTTACATGTCATATTTTTAATCTTATAATAGTAAGTGTATACCCAGAGACCTGCAGAATACCACCCAAACAAAAACAAAATAGTATCATAACCTATGATTAGTAATTTCTTCACCGTATACCTTATTGTCATTTCCTAGAGGCAACTAGATTTTATGTAAATAGTATCTAATATATAGAATAGTATCTAAAATTCCAAACTTCAAATATCATTTTATCAACTATAAGCTATTATTTTTAACTTTGTATTGAGATTCTGAATTTCATTTCATGCACCCCAATCCCACTCAGCTCCCATACCCTTCCTATCTGCTTTCTACCCCTTTTAACCTCCTGCCCCACCAGATAAAATAAAATGAGATAGAATTTAAAAAAAAAAAACAAAACTCTGTTGTAGAAGCTGTAGGGTGTCTCACAATATACCCCACAAAACATAGTGTTGTCCATACACTTTACTTGCAAATATTCATTACAATGAGTCATTGGTCTGTTATATACTGGATCCTTGTGAGGAATCCTCTCAGGTATTCTGTTGTTGCCCTGTAATGGAGAGCCTGCAGCTTTAGATATGAAAGATCGATCATTTCACATCCTCCAGCAGATTATTGGTGGGGTAGATATTGGGATAGATCGACTCTAAGCCCTAGATCTGTGCCTGGGGGATAGCTGAGTTCATCAGCCCACCAACTCTGCTGCACCTTTACCACCAGTGCTCACCCAAATCCACAAACAACAAGAAACAGATCTGCTCTTATGCTCTCATTTTCCAAGGGCTGGCTCTTTCAGCCTGCCATAGGCAGCAAGGTGTGTGGGTGACAACTCTCCTTGACCAAGCCACACCATTGCATACTAGGTTTGGGGCCAGCTTTCCCTCACTTATGCCTTAGGAGTTGACTCACTAGCTAGCTCCCCTCCAATCAGGGTTAGCTCTAATACATTGTCCAGGCAAGGGAGTAGGACCAGCTCAGCACAGTGACTTAGGTGGCAGTACAGACCAGAGATATCTTCATGGCCTTTGGTGATAACACAGGTCTGGAACATAAACACAGACAATGACTGCCATAAATCATAGATGCAGGGAGCCCAGATGTCCCCATAGCCTCAGGTGACAGTGCAGGACACTCAGATCAGCATTCCCTGCCCCACCCCCACACACAGCAATACAGTCCTCAGATAACCACATAATCTCTAGTGGCAGCCCAGATTATGGGCAGCCACTTGGCTTTTTTGGTAACTTGGGTCACAGCCATCGACATAGATCCCAGCTGCAGCAGAACTAAGGACCCAGACATGGGCAGTTAGTGACAGCCTGGAACAGAATCTCACCATGGCCTCTCCAAATCTGCCTGTTCTTCACTGCCATCGAGTCTTCAATTCCACCTTCCTCCACAGTATATGAACCCCTCTGCTTTGCTTTCTCTTCCATCTCCATACTCCCTCTTTCCCATCTCTCCATCAAACATAAATCCATCATGCTGGAGACCAGGGCAGGTGCTTGGGTGTTTTTCTTCAGTCCAGCCTATGTCTGAGTGGCCAGGTGGGTGCTCTGGTGTTTTTCCTATAAGTTTTATTTTTGATAACTAGAACCATTCATAGCACCTACAGCAGTGGAAATGTGTAAAATATCATTCTAAAATTTATAAATACACATATAATTGGCATACTAGAAGATGAAATAATGTAAAATCAATTAACCAGAAAATAAAAATTTATGAATATTTGCTTTTAGAACCATGTTAATTTTTCATAGTTAACATAGTAAAACAAGTAAGCATGCCAGTGGGTCATCTTCATATTCAGCTGGGTCTTAACATCTTGTTATTAGTAATATTTGAAAAGAAAATGCCAATTTAGGAATGTAAACTTGAACATAGTAGATATTTTGGTGAGAATGGAATGAGAATCCCCAGAAGATAAGAGCAATGGAAGAAAAAAGTAAGGCACAGAAACTATGGGAGAAACTCTGAAAGTAGCTGGGAGCAAAAGCACAGCAAGAGAGTGAAGTCAAGAAGACAGATGACAGACTCCTCCTAGTTTAGAAGTACATAGATGAGAAGGTTTACTCCTGCTAACTTACTAAGAACCACTAAACTATCATGCTACGATAAATCCACCTAAGAATTGTATATAATGATTCTTAGGTAAATAAATTAAAACTATATAAAGTCTTTCTAAAGGAGAGGTTGAGTCACATGGCAATTAAAGCTGGGGACAAGATATCAAACAAAATGATATGAAAAATGCTTTTAGAAATGGTAAAACTAGGGAACCTTAATAAAGAAATGGGTTGTATCTGAATTTTATATCTATATGAGGGGTCATTGGCAGAGAGAGTTTTTCAGAGCATGCAAAGGCAAGTTTAGAACATCTATCTAGGCATCTCATAGGATTGACATGTGATATCACACCTGTGATATAACCATGTGATCTCAAAAGCTCCAGAGTCCTGAATTCCCATTGTTTATAGTCCCATCTTTTATTAATTTCCCAAATGAAGACCAAACTTTCTTTCAAAGAGTTTGGCAGTTGTAAGTTCTAACCTTGTGGCTCATTCTTTCCTTTAAGTATTATCTAACTTTTAAATAAAAATGGTCAGTGTCTGAGTAAAGCTGAAATTACCACCTAGTTGAACTTCTAGTGCAAATGAAATTATACCCCTTTTAGTAGTGAAAAAATTTGAAAGCAAAGATAAGGATCTTCTTAAATTCTGGGTGCCTAAAAAATTAGGACATTAATTATAACCTATTCCAAAGCTACTCAGCATTGATTTATCTAGTCAATTCTATTGACTGTATTCTTAAACTGACTCTTATACTGACTAATATAAAAAATGAAATCAGGGAAACAGATAATCAGGTAAACTTTAAACATTACAAACAAATATATTTCCAAAGGTAAATCATAAAAAATTTTTGTTGTAATCATGATATATTCTTAAATTCACTGGAAGAGATCAGAGATAGATTTCAGAAGTGATTTGGGAGAAAAGACCACAGTGAAGTCTTGGAAGTGAAACTGAAGATGAAAATGAACATGGGATTTTTTTTTAACTCAACTACAACTCAAGATAAAAGAAAAATTTTACATTTGGTCAATATGAAACATCAGTAATCAGATGTCTGCTCCTATATGAACCATGCAAAGACTGGACAAAATATTTGCTTCATAAATACAATATACACATAATATACTCCACAATGAGTATCAAGGCATTGTTTATGAGGAAGGGATGGGCCATGAGTTTAAGACAGGAAATGATATGAGTTTTGTGATAACCTTTGCTCACTAACAGAGTTTCCAAGTAGCCAGAGTCACATTATAAGTTCACCCTGCCTAAGAAGATGTAAAATGTTAACCAAAAATGGTACCAAAATATTAAACAATTGCAACATTTGTAAAACGTGATATAAATATGGCATAAACTGTGGATGGTAAAGTGGAATTGTATATTACTTATGCAACAAGATTAGTGATGTTTCTATTAACTCAGTTGCAGCAAGAATTGAATAGAGGGAAAGTAGTCAGGCACAAAATGTTAAAATTAAAATTAGTGAACTGGTTACACAGCAAGGTCTCTTCAAAATACAAATTGAAGAAAAATAGCATTAAGCATAAGGTTTGTAAAATTGCATTGTTAAAATTTTACAAATAAACTTCAAGATGGAAGAAAGCCTGTCAGAAAAATTATGTCTGCTTTGTAAGGATAACACTTTCTTCATAAGGAAGACTTCAGTATCTGAAATTGTGCAATAAATATTTGTGCAATATATAATAACAATATATGATAACAATTATACAATAATAAATAAGCAATGACAATAGCTTTGATAGGCATGAAGAAACATTGGCATAAATAAAAAATATGAACCTATAATCTCTCTGTAAATTTTAATGCCCTCATGTCTGTAAACACTATTATTGACTGGCTAGGCAGTTGACAAAGAAAACTAATAAAGGCAGATAACAGAGTATATATTCCTGGATGCACATGGCCATAAGCCATATTTTGTAGCATTCAATACATGCCATATTTGTACCATTAAAATCATATGGGAGAGACTTACACTAAACTACCAGACAGCCACATAAAATTAAGTAAGTAATTAAAAATAGTAAGTAAAGACCACATAAAGGATAAATAACTGTACTCAACACAATGGTCAATAAACAAGAAGAATGCAAATGCATGAAACAATTATGATTGTTAAACTTTACTCTAGTACATGACCATAATAGGAATGAAAACAGGCAGAAAAGAGGGAGAATAGAAAGAAAAAGAAAAATGAGAAGAAAGAAAGTAAAGGAAAAAGAGGAGAGTGAAGAAGAGGAGAGTAAGAAAAAAATGTGAGGGAAAATGAGGGAGTGGAGGGGGTGGAAGAGAAGGAGAGACCTGTACAATAAAGATAACCTGGAGAAAATTCATTTATATTATCTAGTAACCAAAATAATACAAATATCTATTTTAAGAAAAAGAAGGTAATCCATTCCTGGTTGTAAAGTAATTTAATACAAACTCAGCAATAAAATATTTTTATTTACGTTTATTTGATTATTTATTTATTCATGTTTAACATGAATGCATCTTAAATTTATATTAAATGAAAGAAAGAGGGAAATACATGAAGATCTGAAATAAGCAAAACAATAGTACACCAGAAAACAACTTAGTGCTCCCCTCTTGTGACTTTCAACTTAACTGGAGACTGGGCTGTGCTACATATACACTTTGGGTTTCCCTTAGGTTCGAATAGTCATTAATATACAGCATCAAAGCTAGTGAAGAATAAAAATGGTGCTAGCATTTTCTAAAATATGCCAGCCACAGAAGAAAATTAACTTTGGACAAATTCCTTATAACCTCCTTTATCCCTTTCATATCTGCTGAAAATACAGTCCAATGCAAAGTAAGACTCAATTCTAGCAGAAAATTCAGTTTCAACAGTGTGATAAAAATGTTATTAAACATATTATAGAGTTTAGCTTTAAGTTAGTTATAAATTATATAAATAAGGGGATATGCATGTATTATGTTTTTCACATTTTTTCTTAATCTTACACAGGTATATGGAGAAGAAAATTAGAACTGTCATTAAGCATACCATACACCTTTTTCTTCACCCTCTCTCCATAAAAGTGAAAATGGATGTCAAATATGCTTAATACCTCTTAGCAAAAATCAAAACATGTGTATAAATACTAGTAATATGATCAAAACAGTATTTCAACACATTGATCAACTCTGATGAGAATGTGAATTTATCATATATTAAGAGATGTTGTGCTTCTCAAGTATTGTCATATCTAAAGATTATAAACAAGGAGTCAAAACATCCTTTTAGTGATACAAACCTAAAATCAGAATTGTAGTTGTCTGGTTTTACTGGCTAGATTATTTTGCCTATATGAAACTAACCCCTAGGAGAAATAACATTGTTTTTTATTCTTCTCTTTCCAATTTGAAGTTTCACAGAACATACTAACTTCTGAATATACCTCTGACACTTATAACATCTGCAATGTGCATCAGAAGCCAGTTTCTACTTAACAATTAGTATCCTGCATTCACATGTTATGAGTGGATAGCACTCTTAAGAGATAATTGTAGAACAGAGAATATGACATTTGTAGACAATCAGTAGAATTTTTTCATTAGTTCTGTGGTAGATTGAATGAAAATGGCCTCTATAGGCTCATATATTTGAATGTTTGGTTCCAGTTGGCAAAGGTCCTATTCAGGAAGGTGTGGCCTTATTGGCAGACATGTATGACTAGGGATGGTCTTTAAAGTTTCATAAGCCACACCATTTTCAGCTGTCTTCCTTTTTGCTCATAGTTATTGTTTCAACAAGTTAGTTCTCAGCTACTGCTTCGGTACCATGCCTACCTGCCTGCTGCCATGCTCCCAGAAATTATGATTTTGAATTTACCATCTAAAACTGTGAACCCAATGAGTTCTTCTATGAGGTCTCTTGGTCATGATGTCCTACAGCATCAATAAAAAGGTAACTAAACAATTCTTGATAATTTTGTATTACATATATAACATATTTGATCATGTTTACCTACTACCCACACCCTAAGTCTTCTGAGATTCACTCATAAACATGTCTGTGATGATGGGAGAATAAGCCATCACAGGAAGGGATAGGATATGAGTTAATTATGGAAATCTGTTTTATAAGCTTATCTAGTCACTTATATTACTGTCCATATATATACATACATATGTAATGTGTGTGTGTGTGTGTGTGTGTGTGTGTGTTCAATTGAAGTTACTCTACACATTGAATAATGCTCTTCTCTGAAGCCATAGTTTGCCCAATATAAAAGGGAGTACCAGGCATGGGATATCTCCAATGTAGTGTTGGTCAGGGATGTCCTAGGGACCACCAAAACAATACAGGATATTTTCATCACTCTTATTTGCTCACCAGAAATTGACAGAATAAATTGATGACTATACCATGTACTTTGGTCACAGGCCACAGAGATATCAAATTCAGTGTGAGCAGAATGATTCCTCTTTGATGGCTAGTTTTCAGAGCACAGGGAGATATTATATATTCTGTATTCTGCTGTGACAAAAGTAATTGACAGTCTTACCTTGTCATTAATCCCATGAGCTACAACCAAGATATGCCATGGTTGCAATAGTGGCATGATTGCCATGGACGAATCCAATTTTATATGGTTGTGTTTAAGATCTGTTCCATGGGAAGAAATGCATGTCTGATAGGATAAATCAGGCCAAGGAGTCATAGCTGGGAAGCTCAAAAGCCCCATTTATGAATATATTACTGTTATTTTGCTAAATGTAAAATTTCCTGCTAAAGACATATATCTTTACATATAAATTAATGTAACTCTGTCCTCATCAGAGACCTTTCCTTGTGTGGTGCACATAACAACAGAAACTATCAACAGTTGGAACTGAAGTGAGTGTGTTGTGCTCATCCACAAAAGTGAGTGTAAGCCAATGCAAAGACACTGTTGTTGCCAAACATACTAATACAGATAAAAGAAACAGAATACTATTTAATACTATCATAGGAGAATAACTATACTGACCTCTGTAATTGTCCTTCTCATTTCACCGGAATATGTAGTGGGCAACCTAGTTCTAGGACATGGGTTCAGGGCTGATCATCTTAATGGACTTACTTCCTGGAGCTACCTCTCTTCTTTATACCTTGTATTCTGCTGTCCAATTGGTCCCAAATTTATAACGGCACAGAGTGTAAGAGCTGTGTGTGTGAGCATTGTGTCTTCTGTATGGAGCCCAAAGAATATTATGTACTAGCAGTACACGCAATCAGACATTTCTCACAGAAATGGAACCAGAACAGAGAACTCCTACTAGGACAAGATTGTGTAGTTGGAGAATCAGCAAAAAGTACTCACTAATGTTCCGTGCGCCTCCCGAGTCCCCTTCGCCCCGAAAAAGACACGGAGGCAGTGATCGGGTAATACTACAGCGAGGCTTTACTCTTGTATAAGCAGAAGCAGAAAAGACGGAAAGACAGGAAGAGGCACTGCTTAAATACACCCTAGAGTGACGTATTCACTTCTGATTGGCTGTCCCTGTGATACAAGAACTAGGGAGCTAACAGATGTCATTCAGCCTAGGAAAGCTGAAAGCCTGCACTATAGCTATGATATTTGCTGTCTGCTATGACCACAGGAAAGCTGTTGGACAGACCTCCTAAGAGCACTGAATTGCTCACCCCCACTTATAAGCATCTAAGAAGGAGGATATAAAGTCACAGAAAGTCTTCTTACATCTTATCATTTAATGTTAATTCTATTTGGTTTGAGAATTACTTGGAAATCTTTATTTCTTTGAAGACTTTAAAATTATATTTATTAAAAAGTTACATTTATTTATTGTTTTGTGTGGCTGTTTGTGTCTATATAATTTTGTATATGTATGGGTGTGTGCATGTGGACCCCAGAGGACAACTTTTGAATGTTGGCTCTCCCTGTCCACTTAAGTTCTGAAGTTAGAATAGAATTCAAATCATCTATCTTGGTGGCAAGTACCTTTACTTGCTGATGAATCTTGCCAGCTTTAGTTCTGTCTTTTAAATTGTAATATCTGTCTTATGCTTTTCTACCAATTGTTTTGGTAATAAACAACTTGTTTTGATTGCACAGACTCACAGGTGGAGGAAATCTGCCTGGGATAAAAATCATTCCTTGATTTACATGAGAATTTGCACATTAGGCATTTGAGTAGGCTTTGAATAAATTAAGCCATCTGAGGTTTGGAGATAGAATGATTATACTTATGTGTCCTGTCAGAAGCAAATGAGGTTTGAGGAGCCAGAGGCAAAGTTTACAATTTAAAGGCTCCACTGCAGAACACATATTAAATAAAATTGCTATTGTCACACTGAGGGTCATTTACTAAGAGTAGAATGCAGGTCCTTGCTCATGCAGAATCAACTATTATGCCACTGAGCTACCTTCCTAATATAAAATGTAGGACATCCTAAAGGTGTTTATCTGAGGTGTCTGCCATTAGGAATAGATTGATGCCATCCCTGCAGGAGTAAATAAGTGACCTGTGGAATGGGTTCTGGTCTCCTCTACCTCTCACATGCTCTTGCTTGCTCTTCTACTATGCTTCTGATGAATAAAGCTCATGAATTTCCCATGGTTTTCAACAGTGACCTACTGACTTTACTGTTACTAACCTACGCAGCTTTTGGTCTTCTGTTACAGCAACAGAAAATGGTCTAAGACAGACATACACTAACAACTTGGGTCGTCTCAAAGTGGTCTTGGTTGTTTTTTTTTTTTTTTTTTTTTTTTTCCAGAGAAAGATGTGCATTCAGAGTTGATTTCTATATTATGAGCTCCCTGTTCAAGATCAAGAAAGTGACTTCCCAATGTGGTTTCCTCTCTGAGAAGTAGGTTGATCAATAGCATGTCACATATAGGTTATTTTTCTACTAGATTAAAATGTGATATATGTACCACTTTTTTCATATAAGCAATCTTTCCTCAAATACTAAAAATTTTCTGTCACATTGTTTTTCAAACTAGTACAAAAAAAGCAAACACTTCCTCCCAAATTACTTTGCAAACTTAATAGGAAGTAAACACTAATCTTCATTACATGGCAGAAGTTATTTAAACTCCTTACCTCTCAGAATAACAATGATTTGAATTTGACTTTAATGTAGAAAACAACTACAGTGCGTTTTTCATTTGGAATGAATGTAGCTTAAATGAGGTTTAATTTTAGAAAATAGTTATCAGGTACCTTCTGTTGAGAACTCCTGCTGTTTGGATGTGATTTTATTTCAGAAAATCTGCAGTTACAAATTCCATTTTCCTCAGAATGCAGTCATGTGAGTGAGGTATTTTGAGCAGAATACTTGCTGTTACCTTCCACTCACAGCCATGCCTTCTGAATGTGTTTTCAATTAGAAAAATCTCAATAGTTCATTTTAAAATCTAAATCCTGATTCAATTTTTAACCTTTGAATTATACAGCCATTTTGAGCCCAGTCCCCACTGTTCTTGATGCTGGAAGTCACCCAAATGGGGCAAATCCTTTTTAAGAAAAGAATTTTTAAAAGTAAGAAAATCTATGTTTTAAAAATGCAGTGCCAAAAGAACAGATGGTGTACTCAATAGACAGGGTAATGCTTCTCTGGAAATCTAACCACAATATCCAGCGAACACCATAAACAAATCCATCTGTAAGTACTTGTAGCTGTATTGGAAAAAAGAAATGAAGCAAGTAAAGAAAATGTGTATTGCAGTCACTCAGAATGCAGAGATGGGGTCTCAAGGAGCTACCAAGTGAAAGAAAGAATGAAGGGTAATAATGAGATGTCACCTGAGTAGCATCCTCTAACCAGGACAATCGAAAAAGCACAAGGATTTACAACAGAAAATCCATGCCACTTTCAATTTGTTGTAATTCCTTCTTCATCTAGTTCAAATAAGCCCCATTTCAGAAAAATCTCTAGTAATCATCATATTGACACTTCATCTAGACTGCGTGCTAATGAGCCAACATTTCCTTGCAATAATTTTTACCCAAGAGCTCACACAGTTACAGCCCATCAAAGAAAAAGTGCCAGGCACACTTTCAATCAGAGAACATTTTTCTCCTACACAAAACTCAGTTCTCAAGTACAGTGGTTATTTGTTCCTAAATATTCTTTTCCCTACTCCATTTCTATTGCCTACATGACTTGTAATGAAACACAGCAGAAATAAAAATGTCTCCTTCACTAAAATTTTGTATCTTTCTTCACCTTTTTCCTGAATGTGGTTATTTAATTATAGTGACACCTTCAAGAAACAAACCACTAATAACAGCCATGTATATTTCTAACTTAAACAAATTATAATATCGTGTGTGTGTGTGTGTGTGTGTGTGTGTGTGTGTGTGTGTGTATAAATTCTCTAGTCCATATGGAGAAAATGTGGTAAAACTGGTGAGACCAACAAGTATTTCTAACAGGGAAACTGCCTAGAGGAATCTATGAAAGCCAATTTCCTTTCAACTGGACTGTCACATCTACATTTTCCTGTTGTCTTCTTATTGTTGTTGTTCAGATTTCATTAGAAAATTAATGTCATTTTTAAGGTATTGATAATTTCTTCAGTGCTCAAAAGATAACTGCATACTATCAGTTATAACTAAATCATCCTTTAAAAATGAAGATCACCACCTTATTGTTTAAATGATAGATATCCACACAAGGAGAAAGTCAGGAATGTCTACATCATCTGCAATTGCCTAGGAATCTCAGTCTTAGGCTAGAATAAAGAAGTAGGCTTCAGGCATGAAAATGACTTTGGGCTAGGGCAGGGAAGTAGGCTCAGATATTTTGGTCATCCTGTAAAGCCTTTAGAAACAATGATCATGGGAGTGATCACTGGACTTTGTCTATTGCCTTGCTTGTTTTTTGACTATTTGTATTTATTGTCTTGTTTGTTCCTGGACTATTTGCATCTATTGCATTGCTAGTTCCTCAAACTAAAACTGACCTTAATACTTGCATGTAATTAAAATGGTATAAAAGCAGATTGGGAAACAAGTAAAATAAAAATTAAAAATAAATAAATAATACTTATATATATACAAAAAAATCCTAT
Source organism: Arvicanthis niloticus (assembly GCF_011762505.2). Lineage (NCBI taxonomy): Eukaryota > Metazoa > Chordata > Mammalia > Rodentia > Muridae > Arvicanthis > Arvicanthis niloticus. The sequence continues at coordinate 58,253,296 of NC_047661.1, forward strand.
CACACACAGACACACAAACTCACAGATACATACACTCCTAGTAACATGCACACTTACACATAGATTCAATGTCAAGCACTCACATACATATAGAGAAGGAGAGGGAGGGGGGAGGGGGAGGGGAGGGGGAGGGGGAGGGGGAGGGGGAGGGGAGGGGGAGGGGGAGGGGGAGGGGGAGGGGGAGGGAGAAAAATTGCCATTTCCTAACACAATATTTTGAAACAAAAGAAATCAGTACTTTTCTGTCTCTAGATGTTTTTGGTTCTCTTTCCATTTCTCTGGGTAATAAAATTTCAATCACAGCTATTTTTGGCATTTTGAAAGAGAGATAATTGATTTGTTTTTTGTCTTCTGTTTCACTGAGTTCAGACTACATAAAATGGAATGGAGAAGAAAAATAATCATGCAAGGATTATACTATATTTTAGAGAATGTGAATTTTACATGTACATATGTGTGTGCTATGTGTGTATAATACATGTGTGAATATATCCATGCATATATATATGCATACATGTATACATACGTAAGTGTGCATATGTATCTGAGTTTGAGTACATGTGTGTGTATTTTTCTCTCTTGCTATAAACTATATCAGTAAAGACTCTTGTCAAAGCATTTACTATTGAACTTTTCTTTATCCAGGTCTGGGTGACTTAAGGAAGAATGATAGTAGACCTGTCATTTTCAAGAAATGGTCCCAAACAAGCACAACCACAAATCCTTAAAAAAGGTCATGGATAATGCAAAAGCCAATAGAAATAGGAGATTATGTTAGGCAGACTTTTTGTCCCTGTGACAAAATGCCTGACAGGGATGATTTAAAGGAGGAAAGACTTATCTCTTATTTTTTTTCTCATGTTTTCACAAGTTCTAGTTCATTGCAGTTAAAGAACATGGTAGAGCATAGTAGCTAACATTATAGTAAAAAAAAGATAGAGAAGAAGGAGGATGGAAAGACATATTTGTAATACTTTGTTCTTTCAGGTCCAATCCCTCTTATCTATGCTGTGCTTCAGCCCATTGCATAGTACAAGTCAAGTTCAAAAAGTTTTCACTCCTTTATTCTGGAAACACTCTCAGAGACACAGCCAGAACTATACTACATGACTCCCCTAATAGCTTCTCAGTTCAGTAGACAACCAAGATTAACCCTTCAAAGACAAAGAGATAAAAACAAATATTAATGGTAGATTCCTCTAAATATTTATTTTTGTTCTTTTTCATGTTCACTATCTAGGTGATAATAAGAGAATATACCAACTATTTTTAATAATTAATAATTTAACAACTATTCTCATGCTTATGCCTATTATTAAGTATTTTGCCATGAATTTTGACTATATTACTTCTTCTATGAAGGCAATGCTGAATGTCTCATATTTTTACAGACTGAGAAGAATTTCTATATTGCTGCTTCTACCTCATTTTTGCCCTTCACTTATTTTGAATGGGTATGTGACTTTCTACCTCATAATGTTATCTTTATTACAATCATATTGCAATCTCAATATTCCATTATCTTGATGGAATTAATTCAACTTAGCCGAAGTGTTTGAAACTATTCGTGCCTTGATCTCAATATGAATTATTTATTCATCTTTAGAAAACCATTATAATGTCTACCTTAAACTTTTAATCTTACATTTCAATTTTCTTTGCTGTTCTGCTTTATTCACTCAGTCCATAAACACCAGTATAAACCATATCCAGCTTCTAAAGCCAGCAAGATCCTATTCGTCCTTCTCCAGAGACTTCCTGACCCTAACTTCCATGTATCCTTCTGATCTGCCAGATCTAGCCTGGATCAGACATTCAGGGCTCCTGCCTAGTCTAGGTACTATTGCCTGCACTACAATCAACATCTAGGATTCTGAAAAGACAAGCTCAGCCTGTGCTCAATGACAGGATCTTCTCATACCCATATGAGCTCGCTATCCAACCAGACCTACTTGCACAATCCAGGTTCGGAAAAGAACATACACACTACACACAGGCCTAGTGTCTTTTGTCCACCTGAATTCATTCCACATAAGTCATTTCCAACCTCTGGGCTCAACCTGCCTTCATTAACGTTCTTTTATCTTTTTCAATCTATTCTGTCCATACCAGACAGAATGAATTAACAAAAGAATTTCACATATACAGACCTTGCTACAAAAATACTAACAATTTGAAAGACCAAACCAGTACATTCTCTGAGAAAACTACCAGTCCTGTAGACATGTTTGCCCAGGAGAATTATCTAGATGGATTTGAGGACACAGAGTTTCAAGAACAATCATCAACTTCATCAAAGAATTTTAAAAGTCAAATAAGACAAAAAACAGCTCAGTAAAATTAAGGAAAAAGAACAAAGAGAACAAATGCCTGAGTAACATCCAAGAAAACACAAGACTGATAGAAGTGATACAAACAATCCAAGACATGAAAATGGAACTCAATAAACAGATAAACACATAAGGCTGGTGGAAATTATGAAGTGATCATTTTGGATAAACATGAAAAATGGAAATAATGTCTCTGAATAGTGAGGAAGAGGATTATAAACACAAACATAAATGTAAGGACATCTGAAGGTTCCAATGAATCATACTATTAACTAACTACTTAAAATACATGTAATTTGCCTATGATATATACAAGTTATATCTATCTCTACCTCTAACTTCATATCTATGTATTTTCAAAAGAAAATTTCCCATCTTAGTTGACAATGCCCTCTCTAGGAGTCCATCTAACAAAATCCCAACACTAAGCATTAGAAGCCTTCTTTTGAGTTGCTGGTCCAGCTTATGCAAGAAATACCTAAAATAATACAGGCCATAGTTTTACCCTTGTTTGACCCCAAAGGTAAAAAGTAAATTCCTATTGCTAAAGATACCATGAAGTTCAGAAACAGGGCCCAGAGCCTTGAGCTAGAACTGACATGAAAACCTCCTCCCTGGATATTAGATTTTATGATACCAGAAGGCACCAACCTTCCAAAGAAGGGAAACAACCAAAAGACCTATGTGTATATGTTACCTACAAACTAAGGCCATGAACAGTATAGCATGATATAACTCAAGGTTCAGCATTGGCATTCTTCTTGGCAGTAACCAACTGCTCTCTAATTGAATTAAAATCAATCTTAAAAGAGGGAAATCATGCCTACTCCTAGAAATCTAGCTGAATACACAGGGATAGTGAAGTCTTGGATATGAGAAGAAACTACAAACAAACCTGGCTAAAGCAGCATGCTACCTAACTATACTGTAGATATTTATTCTTATACTCACAGAAAGGTCTCTTCACAATTAATGATAATGGTTACAAGAGACCACAATCAATCAAGGGTATAGTTGTGGGGTCACTCCAAAAACAATATATCTACAATACAACTCCAACACCTGAGGCTCAGAGATCATTGAAGAAAAGTTGGTGAAAACATCATACAAGCCTTAACAACAGGATGTTTATTGCAAGATTGAATCTCCTAGGAATATCTGAAGCTAACCCACAAACTCCTAGCAGCATGATTTGTGTAATCATAAGCTGAAACATGACAACAGCAATACATATGCTAATAGCAACAGGAGGAAGTTCATGAGGCCTCACCCCTACACAAAAATGTACAAGCAACTAACTAAAGCTGAGAGCAGGAGAAGGTGTTCCCCAGGAAAAAAGCACACCAATTAGTTATCTAATACCTAACAGTGATCCCTGAAACTGTACCTATGAGCAACATTATACAAATTGAATAAGTTGAAGAGCATGTCTGTGACCAACACATTTATAACAATAATTAATGAAAGAAAGAGGCCATGAATTGTTAAAAGGGCAAGGAGAGTAGATGAGTGTGTATTGAAGGAGAAAAGGGAAAAGGAAGTGGATGGAATTATACTAAAAACTCAAAAAAATTAAATAATTTGAAAATAATTAAAAATTAAATTATAAAATAACAGAATGTTCTGAAGTAGACTGATACTAGTTGTCTCATTCACTTCTACCCAAACTCCAGGAATGTATTCACTTTATAACTTATAAATGACATATATTTACTTAAAAATAATTTATTTCTTCATTCTATATGACATCCCTGAAATTCAGCTCCATGTATCCAACAGCTTTGTTACAACTCTACTTGAATGTAACGCAAGAAGTCAGAATCCACATGGATGGCATAGAGATCATATGATTGGATGATGGGCAAACATCAGAACTTTACCCTGTACTATATAGCTAATAAGAAAGTGGCACCTAATGAGAAACTGTATTTTGTAGTAACCCCACCTCACTATTCCTCAGTGAACCTGGTTCCTGTGTTTGTGTCAGAGTATATGTGGACATTCTGAGCTGGAAGAAGGAACACTGGGTGCTTCGATGCTCAGAAGCTGGCAGAAGCACTGGGCTCATCCTAAAGCCAGAAGATGATCATTATCACAACTCCTATTAAATACCCATGGGAGACATATAGAACTACCCAATTTTAATAGTTTTGTAGAATTATACATCACAGATAATGAGTATTTACTGTTCTGTTATGAAAGCTTCACTAACACTAATAGTAATATCCTAGCTATTAACCTATAGTAGAAGTAAATTCTTAAGAAGTAGGATAATTCTCATCAATTCACAGCCACTTTACCAGAGCTTCATAGGTTCCCTGGGAACTTCTCTCTTTTACCCATATTTTAATGTCCAAATTACCTACAACGTAAATTGAAGAAAACCTCAAAATGAGTTTATGTTCTCAATATCTTAACACATCTCTGATCTATTCATTATCCTATTTTGAGTGTGTGTGAAATATATTTTTCTGTTCATCTTTTTAAATTTCACAGTGTTTCTATGTCATGGTTTTTTGTAAGTAGTTTAAATACTTCCTGCACCATTTCCAAGAATAACAGACACAGTTACAGAGATAAATCTGAGGAGGATTATTAGAAGGTAGCCTGCAGATAAACACAGGGTGATGACCTGCAAAGAGGTGTCATATAAAGCTTCAGCCAACCACCTAGAGAGTTCACTCTGAAACTGACCATGGTTATGATCAGCATTTCCAAGTTTGAACAGGAAGTCTGAGCCTTCATACACTGCACCATAACTGCAGCCTCCCACTGGAATGAGTCTCAGCTTATGGCAAAGAAATACACTTACCACAAGAAAAGGAGATTACTAAAAACAAGCATTCACAGATCATCCGCGTTGTGGTCTTTAGTCCTGAAGGGGATGTAGAAAGTACATATTAATGCCCAATCATCAAGTATATCACATCATAGTTTGCAAAAACTATTGCCTTCTTTTCCAATTTGAGGTCAAGTTTGCATAAATTTTCCCATCACATAATCATCATTCTATCTTCCTACATACATACAATTTTCCACAATGGCAGCATCAGTTGTTTTGGGTCAGCCTTGTAGCATTCTCTCTCTCTCTCTCTCTCTCTCTCTCTCTCTCTCTCTCTCTCTCTCTCTCTCTCTGTGTGTGTGTATGAATTTTACAGCTGATTTTCTGGACATTTGCATTTGTGCTTGCTCATGTTTATCCTTTATTTCAAGTAGATCTTGGAACATTATTTTTAATCTTAGTATTACATAATTTTTCCCCTCATATAATTCCAGTATCTGTCTATGTACAAAACAATTAGCAAATGTTTAAAATTGTGGGACATATGGTGTTTGTCAAAATATCTTACAATTACATTCTAATGCCATAGAATATTCCAACCTGTGTAAGTAGCACAATAGGCAATTTATGTATGAATGAATGATTGTGTTTGGCTCTCTTCCCTGAATACTTTGTTTACAATGATAGTTGGCTGTCTTAGACTTTGCTGACCTCAACTTTAGTCAGCTCTTACCTCAAACATGTACGCACTGTGAAAAACAAAGCAGGTGGTCTGTAAGTGATCATGGCTTGGTTTCTAATTTGTTGAATTAAGATTTTGCAATGTTGGGACACATTCAGCAGCAACCATAGTCTGAGTCTGAACTTGCTCATTGCTTTGGTTAACCATATGTGATATGATACTGTTTACTCATGATGGATGGTGGTAGCAAGCTGAAACCATCAGTCAACATGGTGGACACAAATGGGGACAACTCTTGATTCACAATACAATGTGGCAAACTACTATTTTTATATTAGGTAGATGAAATGCATATTCACATTATAACATTTTTCATTTATATGGGGTTTGTGGGGACTTAACTCCATCTCAGATTTGCAAAGTAAGAGGCCAGTGGGGTAAGAAGATTAATATGGATGTATCTCGCTCCAGTGATTACTCTGGCACTAATGATCACAGCCTGGGTTACCTTAGGTACCTTGTGCTTTATATCCAAAATGTGGATCATAATAACATTGTATATACCATGTTATATTTATGATTAAATTATATATTACTTATACAAGTATTATAAAGATATTTGACATAAGAATAGGGTCCAGTAAACAAATACTTCCAATTCTCAGACTCATTTCCTGATTTTGCCCTTACCTCTGACCCTGAAGTTATAAAGCCCTATGAGGCCTCCCACTTCCTCTAATTGTCCAAACATGATGACAGAAGCAATTCTTTTATTCAGTGATAAATTGCCTAATACTTCATAAAGTCCTTACATGAAACATATTTTAGTAAATATTTTTAAGGGAATAAATTAAGCAAAAGAATTCTGTATTTTGAAGGTTTTATATGAAATTGGCAATGTTAATAGATCAATATTACACAATAGATCAAGGACAAAATTTGTGGCCCATTCACTTACCCAAACCACTGTCCTTATTTGAAAACATAATAGGTACTCAGTAAAGAATAGTTTAGAGAAAATATCAAGACTATAAGTCAAAAGTAGCTTCATTTTTCTTTGTCTTCAGATCAGGCATAGATGCATGAACACACATCCGAGTATGGGATTCAATAGGTAGTTGTAGTTGACATATGCCTCCTGCTTTACCCTGGCATCTTGATAAACAACAGTAGCAACACATCCAAACAAGTATAGTAGTGATGGTTTCCTAGAAAGACAGGTTGCTCTCTAGCCCTCCATTGTTCAAGATCATCTGTACAGAGCTTACAAAATGAGTTAAATTAAACTGAACACTCTTTCTACTTTATACCTCATTTATAACTCATGAGGCCTGTTACAAGTAAGTGAACTTTAAAGAATTTATTTAACAATCTTTGTTTTATTTAAGACCAAGAGAAAAAATTAGAATGATTCTTATTTACATGGTTCCTTGTTATTTCTATTCTAGAAAGTCATGTCTCTACTTTGTACGTGTCAAATCCCTGTCGAGTTTCAGCTCTTCTTTATCCTCTGGCAATGCAAGGACCATCACCTGAAGACACTCCATTTTCCTCTTCATATTGCATGCATTTGCAATGCCCTGGTCCTAACACCCCAACACTAGAGACTTTGTCATGTTTTTGCATGAATGGCTTGTCATCTGTTTAACACAATGTAGCAATAAAATCTGTTCATGAGTTTATTTTGTGTTACCTACCTGCCTGGAATGTAAGTTGCCCAGGGCAGCAAGGAGGATAACTGATGATGTGTCCCATGTGCTGCCAACACTATCTCACAGCCACTGGGTCTGAATAAGTACTTACTGTATAGCTTTCCATTAACACATTGCTGTTCTGTTCATTTTTCATTTCATTCATTGTTTTTGTTTTTGTACTATGTAAATGTATGTGTACTTATTTCCTTCCAAAATTCGACCATTAAGTAGAGAAATGTCATATCTCTTCTCTACATGCCCCAACACAAAACAATTAAGAGCAATATTGCAAAAGTATGAGAACCTCGGGAAATGTTGGAATGCTTGAGTTAATGGATAAATGAACAAAGAGCACTTCACAACACTGCAGTCTTCACAGTTGCAGCAACTCTACGTCCACGAATTTTGTTCTTGTTCTTTGTTTTTGTATTTAAATAGGATGGGAGTAAATTATCATTAACATGTTTTCTAATATTTTGTTTGAAGAAATAATAACCTCTAGCTGACAAAAGCTAACGTTTAGCTTCAAAGGCTTTAATAAATCTTTAGTGTACAAGTGAGAGTTTTCACACACCCTGAGGCATCAACATTGCTGGGCCACATTGAAGGTTTAAGAGAGAAAAATTATTACCAAAGAATGTGGTATTTTGAGCTGTTTGTTTCATTGTTTTTCGCCCCCACCTTCTCTCTTCTGTAAACTTCATAGGAGCACTGCACCTACAGCACTCTAGACCTCGTTCCCAGCTGCATTTCAGAATCATTATGTTCACCTCAATAAGGGTTTCACTGTTATTTTCTTCTTGTGATAGAGAGATCAAGAGGGAAGTGGAAATGTCATTGTGAGACTGCCGAGAAGGAAGATGTGAGACTCACTGATCTATGCAGAAGATGTTTTCAAGAAAATTATTCACATAGAGATGTTTAATTGTAAGAGGGAAAATTTTCTGCAGTCAGTAAATCTACCTTCTTATTCTGATTTAGATGATGATAGATATATATCATAGAGATATTCAAAAAAGATCTGATGACATAAAGATGTCTTCAGATTCACTAAATACTGTTAGTAATTCACATGCTATAAAAGAAGTCACTGATGATGACAGGGAGAAAACCTTCTCTAATGACAATGCTGAAGAATTGAAGATTTCATGTGCTGCTCCTCAGGAGGAAGGTCTTATAGACAGCAGTGCACAATGGAACAACTCCCACACATGTATGTTAACAAAGGGATCAAGTGGCATAGGATGACCAAAGCAGGTTGCAGCTCATTTTATTTCAGTATTCTCTTCTACCTCCCACTTAACCATAGCAGAAGAGAGTATTACATGACACTCCTCTTTTTATATTTTTCCATATTATTAGTTGCAAATAGTTTTTATTCATTATATTTATTATATGTTGTCTATTACATGTTCTTTGCTATTATAATAAATGTTATTAAATTAAACAAAAAAGAAAAATAAAAAACAAATGTACTATAATTGTTTTACTCTTACTCATAAACATATGAAAGCAAATATATTATATTTATTTAGTTAGGTCTATCCTGGAATATTTGTTGTCACATTGTATTAAACCATATAAATAAACAATTATTGTAGCTTTGGGAATCACAATAGTCTCAGACTACTGTATCCAAATACAGACATGAAACACTGACACAGCTGATAGTATTATAACTTTGAGCAGCACAGTAATCCTGATAGTCAATTCTGAGAGCTAGCAATCAATTTAAATTTATTTACAAAAGGTTAATATTTTCTCCACATAACTTCTGAGTATTTCAAATAATCCATTTTAAAACTGTAAAATCAAATAAAGTCTTAATAAATTAACAATATTTTATATATTAGGTAATAATTTCTGTAGAAAAATCAAATGGTTACACACACGGCTATAATAAGATTCAATAAAAATCACAAATACAAATATTTTGGTTTTGTGAAGAGCTAAAATTCAACATTCAAATTTACAATTTTCTTAAAACACTTCAGTCTTCCTTCCACATCCTGTGGTGAAAATGAAAGGTGTAAATGCATTGAAAATGTTATCAGCTACAAAAGGAAGGCTTAGCATACTTCAGATTTATGATTCAGAACTTTTAACATTTCTGCTCTAGTTCATTGGCTTCATTCAATCAAGAATATAAATTATGAAGCTTTGAGAAACAATACAGTAATTTAACGTCGGAAATAATCATGAATTCAAATAGTATTTCCAGACTTTGCCTCACAAAATGCAAAGCATAATGCAAAAAATTTCTTTCTGAGACAGGGTGACCTTCAATACACACACACACACACACACACACACACACACATATATATATATATATATATATGTGTGTGTGTGTATTGAATATATATGTATATATCCATTTTCTTCTTTTACATGCAGAATCAATAATGTATGTATGTAAACATATATATATATATATATATATTATATACATACATATATGTGATAAAGTTGAACATGAAGAAAAGAGAACAAGAAAAGCTAATTGTAAAGAGAAAAGGAAGCACTGACTTGCAGGCAATGAACACACATTATGAAAGAAGATAATAAATTGTTTTTCTAATTTTAAATATATCATTGATTTGTGATTTTTTATTATTGTGGTCTAAAAGTGTATAAAAATGTTTTTTTTTGTAACAAAAGCTTAAAATTTAATGTGATGCTTCAAAGTTTCCATTTTTAACTTAAATTCTAAGTGTATATAAGTATATTAATTTGTATAGGCTTTGGGTCTGATTAATTTAGATGTATAATAGCATTTTTGCAGGATTTTTATAATAAAGTTTATTCTAAACTTAAAATATTCTTTTCAAATTTTTGATTTCATTTTCTACCATTTTGTAGAAATAATGGCTTTAAAAACCTGGTAATTTAGGAATTATAATGCAGAAATTTACCTATGAAAATTTTATTGTTAGAAAATTGATATGTCAAATTGGATAGCTTAGAACTCAATAAATAGGTGAGATTATCTTCAGACTCATAGCAATTCTGTCTCTCAAGGGTAGGATCTAACATCCATGCCACCAAGCTCAGTATTTATCTATCTATTGGTTTTAAATATGAGATTATTAATACCATGTGGGGAGCCTACAGAAGGTGGCTATCATTCTTGCAGCCATCTTGAGCCATATACCTTAATAAGAGACTTGATTACATCAGACCTACAACAGCTGAGCACACTCTGATAATATCTTGGTTTAAATACCCAGGATTTTCCCTTGGGTGTGTAACACTTAAAGGTATGTGACTTAAGGGTGTGACTTGGAGATCAGATTTAGAGACAAGGCCTAATGGCATGACTTAAGGGCATGACTTAGAGGCATGGCATAGAAGTGAGACATATAAAAGGCAAGAGGCAGACATAAGAAAGCAACAGATTATTGGCACTCGGAAGTACAACTTGGAACTAGGAATTAGGTTAGTGAGTACAACTTAGAGTACAAATTGGAGTAGAAATTAGGCATTGAGGAAGAAGACACTTGGACTAGAGAACTCAGAAGAACTAGGTAGTAGGCATTAGGCACTTAGCACTTGGAACTTGGAACTTGGAGGCACTAGGAACTAGGAACTAGGGACTAGGAACTCAAGACTTGGGACTTGAAGAGAAGAAGAGAGACTGAAGAATAAACAGGATTGAATCACACTCTGTCTGATCTCCATTCTTCACATCTGTCCTCACTCTCTCTCTTGCTGAACCCCAACCCATGGACTGGAGCAGCTTGGGGCAGTGCGAGCTCTAACAGTTTAACTCCCAAGGCGTTGGCAGTGCGGGTCCAACATTGACAGAGCGGTCCTCAACATTTTGGCCCCCAAGCGTGGGGCAGCTCGGGCCACAACAATATCATATACATGTAAGCAGTTTTCATGATAGTTCTCAAAATGAAAATTAACATTTGAATTTTAACTAATTTATTTTGTTTCTATTAAATCATTGAATAATATTTTATTATTGAATTATTCTAAATACATGCTAAATATACTTATTAAAATCTATTTCTGTTCTAATTTTAATTATTAGCATATGCATGATGGAGTTTCTGTCAAATAAAATTTGAAGGAAGTCAGCAAGGCATGATCCATATTTTCACATATTTTCATGGTATCATGATTCAATGGATTCAAGTTATTTGAAAGCCATACAAAAATAGAGGGTAGCAATTTTCTTTAAATATCAAAGGAAAAGAAATAGGACTTTTCAGACTTTAGTATAGCTGGTTTGGAGTACTGTGGTTTGGAAGAGCTGTACAGACATGAATGGGAAAGTCTAACTGCAGAAGTTAAGCCATCAGGATATTCAGAAAACCTGGACAGCAGAGATTCCACTGCAGTCTTTATGAGTGCTTTGCTTAAATTGAGTATTGATGAGTTTGGTCCCATTGCTAAGTGGATAACAAAATCCTTGCTCAGAGCAATTAAAAGGACTTAAGAGGATGATAAATAATGATGTCTGTGAAAAAGGAAAGTGGAGCCTCACAGGGCTGCCAACTGACTGTACTCCACAGCAACAGCCTCCTTAGATTTGATTAGGTGGTTTTGCTGCAACAAGTCCCCAGGGGGTAGGCTGCCTCTCTGTTTTGTATTACCACTGGGGCTTTTAATCACTACTGATACTTTGCACTGCACCATTCCTAGAAACCTGCGTACATCACCACAGGAGCTCAACTTCTTAAGCCATTTATTAGATCTTACCTTAGTCTCTTCATGTCTCCTCTATTTGAATTGGTGAATGAGTTTAGGAGTATTTAGACAATTCTGACCTTCTGGGTAGCTTTTCCATGTTTCCTGCAGAGGCAGTAACAGTTACCAATTTCTAAAAATAAATGTGCCCTGTTTTCTCTATAGAGCCACAAGGATAAATTATGCTGTGAAACTAGGGCAGCAGTATCTCTTTCCCAGAGATTATGTCCTGGATGTTTCCATCTGCCCAGCAAAGGAATCCATGATGCATATTCCTCTTCACACTGTTTGTCCACATGGGCTGGCTTTACATCACCCACCTGTGTCTCCTCTACGATAACATGACAGTGTGATTCAGTTTGTCTTTTCAACTCCATGAGAACAGATTCTACACCTAGAAATTGAGTCAGGTGTATATAGTATATAGCACTGTGTAGCTCAGGTACAAATTCTGTAAGAAAAACTAATTCTTAGTACTGGTAATGCTATTGTAGAAAATGGTCTCCCTAAACCCCAGCAACATGACATACATACATTTCTGTCTGTCCTGAAGAACTGTATCTAGGTGGCTTGCCCAAGCCTTTCTTTACTTCATCTCATGGAGTTTTTAGTTTTAATTGATTCTTGCCCATTCTCTTGACAACAGCAGTACACAAAAGTTAGCTTGTATCCATACCCCCTACAGTGTTCAAAAGAATTACTACAAAGTATTTTGAGCAAATGAACACGAAGGCAACTTATAATGGAAGCTGTGTAGCATATAAGTCATTGAAAGCAGAGGTACTTTTGTAAGACCCCCCCGCAAGGGGACCCTCTGTAAGACCCCCCCGCAAGGGGACCCTCACCCAAGTCCTGACCTGCACTCCCCAAGGACACACGAGAGACCTTCTTGATGCAATTGCAGAGGAGGCTTAATGACGAGGCCCCTCGGGCTGGAACATATCTCACACAGGAGATAGAGGTTCCTCGCGCCCTGGACCCAGGGAACTTGGGATATTTATCGGTAGGGGTTGGGGAGAGCGGGAAAATTTGGCGCGGTTACATATGATTGGATATTTCAAACATCAGCAACTTGCAGAACTGGCAGAACTTGCAGAAACTCGGACCTCCCAGAAAGGGGGGGAGAGAAAAGTAAACACCAGATAGCCCATTACTCACTTGGGCTTGTTTGGACTTGTCTGGGCATGCCCTTGTATGCCTTTATTTTTTGTCACCCTGCCCCTGCAGGGGCTTAATATTTTTATTATGACTATATTTAACAAATTGTTGGTGGTCTTTGCTGACCATGAAATTTTGATATTGTTACAATGCTGCTTTCAAATTTTGTTCTCACACTTTCAAAGTGTTGGATCTAACCCAGGATGAAGGTAAGAAAACATTTTATAAATTTTTCATTGTTCTCTGGTTGTCCTAGCTAAAGATCAAGTAAAACTAGAAAGAAAAGTAAGAGAAAGAAGATGGAGGGGAAGAAAAAAAAAAAACAAGAATTGGGAGGAAAAGAAAGAGGAGGATGAGGAAGAGGAAAAAATGGAGAACAAAAAGAACAAGAAGGGGCTGGAGAGATGGCTCAGCGGTTAAGAGCACTGATTGCTCTTCCAGAGGTCCTGAGTTCAATTCCCAGCAACCACATGGTGGCTCACAACCATCTGCAATGGGGTCTGATGCCCTCTTCTGGTGTGTCTGAAGACAGCTATAGTGTGCTCACATAAATAAATAAATAAATAAATAAATAAATAAATAAATAAATAAAAATTTATAAAAGAAGAAGATAAATAAAGTTCCTTAAGAAACAAAGTGGAGTTGAGAAACCTGACTACTCAGTCATCACAAATATCTGGATTTATGAAAAGTCTTCATGTTGGCTAACTACTACAGATAATGATAGCCTTCACCAAATTAGAACTCAATGTCACCTGTTGGAGCATGATTGAGATATTACCTAGTGTTTCTTATCTGTATGAATATTAGGATATCCTCTTAGAAAAATGCATATTCTGAATTATTTCTAGATGCTGACTACTGAACAATTTTTTTGAAGATAGCCAATTCAAGATACAAATTCACTTCACACAGACCAGATGATATGATCTATACATGTAATTATCAAAAACCTTTTCAAGATATTTGTAAGCTAGTAGAGAAGAGAAACCTAGGAAATGCCCATAGTTAAAGAATATATCAAAATATGTGTACTCTAAAGCTATTAAAATAGAATTTATCTAGAGACTGCAACATACCAGACAACTTTTAAAGTATTTTCTGCAAATAAATTGTTTTAATTAGAGTTACTATTGTTGTGGTGAAACACCATAACTAAAGCAACTTGTAGAGAAAAGTGTTTATCACTCACACTTCCATATAACAGTTCATATTTGAAAACAAGACAGGAACCTGGAGGCAGTAGCAGATACAGAGTCTGTGAAAGAGTTCTGCTCCCTGGCTTCATCAGCCTATATTTTCATAGAAAACAGGACCACTGGCCAGGGTAATACCACCTATATGGAGCTGGGGCCTCCCCATCAGTCACTATTTAAGACAAAACTCTAGAGTCTTGACTACAGCTCGAGTTTTGAGAAGAACCTAGGTATTAAGACCTAGCTGTGTGATTTAAATCACTAGGGGCAAAGACAAAGATTTCAAAATTAATATACTCCACCAAGTGAACATGTTGCAATGTGAGCCATTGTACCCTTAGACTAAGGCTCACATTGTGCCATCTCAATGAAGGACTGACCCCTATAAACTGTGAACCAAAATAAACACACAGTTGCCTCTATCAGGCATTTGTTACAGTGATGAGAAAAATAACTAATCAGGTTGCCCATGTTACTACAGCTACTGTGAGCCAAGGTGACAGTCTGACACTTGAATCTTAAAAATAGTACAAGATGTGCATTCAGTGTATGATGTGCAAACCCTGAAAGTGCAGAAGAGACATATGTGAAGATGTATCAGGAAACGTGACATTTTAGCAGAATTTAAAAGATGTTCAGCAAGATGTTCTACAGTCCTTTCTAAAACATATAATAAGTAAAGTTAATGCATCTTAACTCACTATTGGTTTCCAGTAATAATCATAATAGTAATAATAATACATACATACATAATTTTCTTTATACAAGAACTCCTTTTTCTTTCCTGAAGTCAGAAGTCAGAAATTGACATGAAGAAGATCACTTGAGAATATAGAACCTAACTTAATCTCACATTAAAGTTTGCATTAAATTAAGTTTGTAAATAGCTGTTTGTAACAGATGGGGAAAATTATCTTTGAACCTTTCCATATGGATCAGATTAAAGTATACAATAACCTGACACCTTCATGTCACACTGAGTCACATGATAAATCTTGACCCAGGGCTGAAAAAGGAATAAGTAGTCACTTCCTCTGATGTCCTTGGTATGAACTTTCTTAGAATTCTGATGTTTGGGGAATGTCACTTCAAGCCTTTCATACTTTTATACTTTACCATGTATCCTAATAACAATTAGTCTGGAGCATTTCTGAGGCAGGACAGCATAGGATAGAGTGTCAGTAGATGCCAGGTCAGACTGACTTGTGGAGCCTGATAGGGGCTAAAGATGACTTGTGACCGGAATGAGAAGACAGAAGTAGTTCTAACCACAGAAGTGACTCATTGTGGCTCCCATTTGCACAGTAATGCCTTTGGCTACTTCATAGGGGAACAGCTCCATAGAATCAATGGTAAACCCAGTAATATGCTGAAAGACCAGAAACAAACAATCTGGTAGCAGAAGACAGGGTCAAGCACCAGGCTTGTGGCACAGACAGAGAGAATCAAGGATAGTTGTTAAAGCACAGGAAGAAGATTTCATCATGAGGCAAGGCAAAAGGTGGGACATGAAAGACCCTCTATGTTTTCCATAACTAGTAAGTAGCCTAAAGCTGGAGTTGAGTCCATAGAGTTGAAGGAACTCATGTAGGTTTAAAGTATCAAAGGAGAAATCAGAATACTTTTACAATGAGACTATCTAAACATCACAACTGACATCTCTACATAAATCAAACAAAACTATACAATTTAAGATTATTTTAACAGACTTCTCAGGATACAGGAGGTTTACTCATTCATAAAATGTAACATTATTTTGCATAACAGCTCCAACAATTTTCGCACTTTTAAAATGGAAAAAGGTGATGAGTAGTAGCTTCCAGATTCACTGACTTTTCAAAGCATCTGTCTCCTATCACAGGTGTGCTGAAAATGTTGGAGGTGTGATGCATAACTCCCTTGTGCTACTGAGGAGAACAGAAGCTTTACCCCCAAAATGATGGATGAGGCCAAGATTTCGTTCTGGTCCTAGATTATTTAGTTCTTTGGATTTGTGCAGTGTCAGCTAAGAAGAAAATTCTGTTTTTTACAAACAGCTCTCTAATGATAACAAATGGTCAAGTTCAACTTGGCAGAAGCCCTGTCTCTTGATGTTCTTCCTGGGGATTGATGACACCAGCTTTGTGTGCCTACAGACAGAGAACCACCATAAGAAGATGAGTCAGACAAACAGGGATGTCATATCCCAAGTAAGTTTCTCTTCATTTAGGTCCTCTACACAGGTGGTGACATTTCTCATTACATTTTAGCTGATAGGACCACCCTAATTTTTAAGGAAATCAGAATGAATATTACCAGAGACTTCAGAAGTCAAAGACTCAGGTGACCTCTGAACTAGTTTGCCTTCTACTTATCCTTTAATGCTGCATAAATAATAAATAAAGTGTATCACAGAGGTCTGTGCAGGTGCTGTGTAAACAAAAGATCGCAACAGCACAGCAGAGCTCCTGTCTGAAAGCTAATAAATCAAGAGCATTCTTTGTACTAAAACTGCAAGAACAGCGGGGCTAGCAGGGTTTCTCAGTCACAGTGAATTAAATCAGAAAAAGAACAATCATGCCCCCTTTTACTCTGATTAAATCTAATAGAAGCAGAAATACACATGTTTAAGACTCTTTTAGCAAATAGACCCCAAAAGATAGATGTATCTACCTTGTTTGCCTTGAATCATAGATCACGCTGGCAGACATTAGACTTCTCTTATTGTTAGAAGTTATGAAATGTAAAACATACTTCCTAAATTCAGCAGTAAAGAAGGTGAACTATTTCTCTACCAAACACATAGAGAATTAGACCTTGTTTTATTGATGTATTCATTTAGTAAACCCATGATACCTCATTAAGTAAAAGAGCTATACAAAACTGCAACACTTTGCAGACTATTATGTCAGACTCATTAGGGATTAAGTAACAGTATTGTGAAGCAATTCAGCAGGATTGCTGAAAGATAATCAGGTGAGGGCTGTGCATGATGCTCACAAACAGGGCATTTCTGTAAATGAGCTTCACTTAGAGTCTTATTCCCACTCTTCCCTGGAAATGAGAAAGTTGTCACTGAGCAATCTTTCTGAGAATAAGATTTTGAAAAGTAGTATAACTGTGAATCAAAATATAGAACTATACAATCTCTAAATAAAGTCTTTTGCAAAATGTAAGTAAATGAGTATATTACTTTAAAGCTCTATAATTAATGTAATCCTATTAATGTAGAAACTATAGAATCTATTCTAGCAGATGTGCATGTGCTTAGCATGAATAAGGCCCTGTGTTTGATTCCCAGAGTAAAATGTGTGTCTATGGAGATAAAGAAGTATGCTGTATCTTTTAAAAGCACATTGTAGGTATTTATTGTATTTTAATGCTGTTATATCTAGAATCTGTGTAGAACTAAGACACAATCTCTGAGACTCAATTCCCAGTTGTGGTTGTTTGCCCCTTCAGAAATTACAGAATCCTCTGATCTAGTTACTTCATCTATAATACAAAGTTTGATAAGAGTCAGACATCTTTCCCATTTTCTACAGTTGTTAAAAGAATTCCTCAGTGGATTCTGTTAAAATACTTATAACAAGGCCAGTGTACTACAAGGATCAAATAAAAGCAATTTTTTTATGCTCAGTTTTTATCTTCTGTGTGCCCTGGGCTCCTGTACACATCTGCCAAACTGATTCTTTTAACACTATTATCTTTTATTCTCATTTAACTGGTGTTTAATAATTTTATGTATTTATGACACAAAGTATGCTCACTTAATATAAATTTATAATACTTAGTGATTATATCAGGGAACTTGTCATTTTTCTTCTAAATAAACATTTATTATTATTTTTTTGATTGGGAAACTAAATTTCTCTTAGGTGTTTTGTTTGTTTGTTTGTTTTTGTTTTTTTGTTTTTGTTTTTGTTTTTTGTTTGTTATTTTGTACAAAAGAGTTTCTAACAAATGAATCCATCTATGGTGCTATAGAGGCTTAAAGCTCAGGTTTCCTAAGTAACTGCATGGCTGTCTCTGAACCTCTCTTTTCCTACCGTTTTTCCTCTGGTGGGACCACAATATATTCTAATTACAGGTTTTCCTCCCTCTACTTCTAGTTTCTCCACACCTTAAATTCATGCCATAGTGACATGATTTTTGTCTCTAGTCTCTGCTGCTCTTATGCATGGTGCATGTTTTTTCTGTTCCTGGCTTAGTTCACTATATCTAAGATCTGCCCACGATGCCATAAATGATAAGGTTTCCTTTTGAGGCTGATTAATCATTAATTGGATCCATGTGCTACCTTTATTTTATCCATTCATTCACCAGTGACTGCCACAGTTTGTACTATGCTTTGATGATTAAAAATAGTAATAAAAGGTTATGGGTATGCAAATATTTCCTTGACATAATTTTTCTCATAATTTTAATATTTATTTGATATTATTTTTTGTTTTGTTTTGTTTTTCTATTTTTCTTTGGATAATCCATATGGTATTCAATATGGATTATCTCCAATAGCAAAGTTAATGATTGTTTTTCATGTCCTTGACAGTGTTGGTTATGTTTAGCATTTTTGTTTGTTTTTTTGTTTTGCTTTGTTTTTGTATTTGTTTGTTATTGGATATTTTATTTACATTTCAGATGTTATCCCATTTCTCCACTTACCCCTACCCAGAAACCCCCAACCCATCCCTCCTCCTCTTGCTTCTATGAGGATATGTCCCCACTCACCCACCCACCCACTCCCACCTCCTCACCCTCAAATTTCCCAACACTAGGGCATCCAGCCTTCACAGGACCAAGGACCTCCTTTCCCACCTATGCCCAAAAAGGCCATCCTCCTTACATATACAGCTGAAGCCATGAGTCCCTCCCTATGTGCTCCCAGCTGGTGGGTGGTTTAAAACCTGGGAGCTCTGGTTGGTTGGTAATTTTGCTCTCCCCATGAGGCCTCTAACCCCTTCAACTCCTTCAGTCTTCTCTCTAACTCCTTCATTGGGAACTCTTTGATCAATTAAATGGTTAGCTGTGAGCATCCACCTCTGTGTATGTCAGGCTCTGGCAGACCTCTAAGGAGACAGCTATATCAAGCTCCTGTCCGAATGAACTTCCTGGCATCCACATGAGCATCTGCTTTTGGTGACTGCACATGCGATGGATACCCAAGTGGAGCAGTCTCCAGACAGCCTCTCCTTCAGTTTCTGTCCCACACTTTGTCTCCATAGTTGCTCCCATGAGTATTTTGTTACTCCTTTTAAGAAGGACCAAAACACTCACACTTTGGTGTTCCTTCTTCATGAGCTTCATGTGGTCTGAGTTGTATATTGGGTATTGTGAGCTTTGGGGCTAATATCCACTTATCAGTGAGTACATACAGTGTTTATTCTTTTGTGATTGGGTTACCTCAGTCAGGATGATACTGTCTAGTTCCATCTATTTGCTTAAGAATTTCATGATTCGTTGTTTTTAATAGCTGAGTAATGCTCCATTGTGTAAATGTACCACAATTTCTGTATCCATTTCTCTGTTGAAGAACATCTGGGTTCTTTCAAGCTTCTTGCTATGACAAATAAGGCTGCTATGAACATAGTGGAGCATATGTCCTCATTATATGTTGGAGCATCTTCTGGGTATAAGCCCAGGAGTGGTATAGCTGGGTCTTCAGGGAATGTTATGTCCAATTTTCTGAGGAACCGCCAGACTGTTTTCCAAAGTGGTTGTATCAGCTTGCAATCTCACCAACAATGGAGGAGTGTTCCTTTTTCTCTACATCCTTGCCAGCCTCTTGCCAGCCTCTTGCCAACACCCGAGTTTTTGATCTTAGCCATTTTGACTGGGGTGAGGTGGAATCTCAGTGTTGGTTTGATTTGAAATTCCAAGATGACTACGGATGTTGAACATTTCTTTAGGTGCTTCTCAGCCATTCAAGTTTCCTCAGTTGAGAATTCTTTGTTTAGCTCTGTACCCCATTTTTTTCATAGGGTTATTTGGTTGTCTGAAGTCTAATTTCTTGAGTTCTTTGTATATATTGGATATTAGCCCTCTATTGGATGTAGAATTGGTAAAGATCTATTCCCAATCTGTTGGTTGCTGTTTTGTCTTATTGACAGTGTCCTTTGCTTTATAGAAGCTTTGGAATTTTATGAGGGCCTATTTGTCAATTCTTGATCTTAGAGCACAAGCCATTGGTGTTCTGTTCAGCAACTTTTCCCCTGTGCCCAAAATTCGAGGTTATTTCCACCTTCTCTTCTATTAGTTTCAGTGTATCTGGTTTTATGTGAAGATCCTTTACCCACTTGGACCTGATCTTTGTACAAGGAGATAAGAATACATTGATTTTCAATCTTCTACATGCTGATGTCCAGTTGAACCAGCACCATTTGTTGAAAATGCTGTCCTTTTTCACTCCATCAATTCTTCATTGAGTTGAGATGGCTTTTCTGTTGATTGAAATTGGTACTTGGTTGTTTTCAAGTAGCAGGTGGAGCCTGGAGATTATCTACCTACCACATTTATACCAGGATTTTGGTTGTTTTGAACTTGTACCTGTCTTACTCAGATAACCACAACTGTGGTGAGAACATGATTGTAATAACCTCAACACTTCTACAAGAGAGCATTTCATATTCATCTTCTCCATGTTCTTTTCTAACAGTCTCTTTCTTCTGTCTTCTGCCCTATTTTCTGAACTTTCAGGAAAGGGTTGACATAAATATCCATCTTAAGGCTGAGAAATTAATCTCTTAATCTCAACACTTAGAAAAGTTTTGCTTCTCTCTGTTGAGTATTGATCACTGTAAAAGAAGCTTCTCTGTCCAAAATCAAGACTGTTCCAGGGTTATATACATAAACATAAGTATTTAGAAGGTAATTTGACATCCTGACCATTTAACAAAGTAACAATAGCAGGAGCTACCCTAGAGCCTATAACCTCCCCAGCTATCAACTTTTGACCAGGATTCCAGACAGAGCATAATATCCTATCCTGTGGAATAGCCTCAAATCTAATAGAAGGTAGTAAGTTACCTTATAACAGTCATTTCACTATTGCATCTTGTGGGCATATCTTTCCTAGACAGTTGATATTACAGCATAGGACAAAACTTTGGTGACATTTTTCTCAAGCAGTGTAAAACGCACTCTTCAGCACTATGAAAGTGACCCAGCCTAAAGAGAGGATGGGGTAATGGGTGCATCAAACAAAAATAAGAATGTAAAAAAGTGCATCATGGAAACTCAATAGTTACTAAGCTAACCTTAAATATAACTTAAAAAGAGTTTTCAGGCAAAGTTACCCTACATGACTGGCCAATGTCACTCTCAGAATACAAGGTAGTCAAATGAAAATGACAGTGTAAGACATGGAGGTATTGATCACAAAGACTCCAGAGGTATCAAAACCAACACAGACTGAAACTCTTGCTCCTGATTACCCACCCTCAAAACTTCAAGGCAAATGCTTACATATGAGGACACTACACATTTGCCTCAAGGGCATAAAAAATTACCAATCTCAAAATAAACCTTTGTAAATCAAATGACAGAGCTCTTTATAAGTATAAACCCAATAATATTTTAAATAATCAAATATGCACTTGTGGGATAATATTCAGAATGTCTGGAATATAAACTTTAAATAAGAAGTAATAATAAATATGTACTACAAAAGACTTTTTAAATATATCATGTCAGTGGTATGAGTCGCTTATAAAAAATGTACTAAGCAATTAGAATAAAAGCATCCTACATTCTTAAAACACTATATAACAAAGAACACTTACACAAAAGCCAATTATGTGTCAAACTGCAAGTTTGAGGATGTATTTAAAATGATGGTGATAATAAGAGGTTTTAAGGAAAGTGTGGCAAATCTGATAGACATCGCAGTGCTAAACACTAAATCGGTCTCATATATTTTTTTCAGCACATTTCATTAAGAGTGTTAATTTCATCAATATTTTTATAGTTCTATGTTTGACTATGTCATGTGAATTCTAGCAATAGAATTAGTTTTTCCTCTACCAATCACAAATTTGATGCAATAAGTCTAATTGCACTTATAAATAATTGGATAGAAGAAAGAATAAGAGACAGAAGACAATGGGATCTGTCATAAACTACCTGATTTGCTTTCAAATTAATTGCCAGTTGATTATAGAAAGGTTTTGGCATGCATATGAAGAGCAGTTATTTAATCGTCATTAGATTATTTCATTCATGATTACAAAAGTATTTGGAAAACAATAAAATTGCCTCCAGTAAAAGTTTTTTTTGTTTAATTTTTTCTACACATATCAAATTTTGATCATATTCTTTCCCTTCCTCAATATCCCCCAGAGCCTTCTTAGCTCCTTACTACCATGAAGCCACATTATTTCTCTCTTAGCAAAAAAAAAAAAAAAAAAAAAAAAAACCAATAAAAATCAAACATGAAAACCAAATGCTAATACACAAATACACAATGCCCCTAAGAGAAAAAATTAATACAGCAATACGTACCAACACAAAACAAAATTACATACATACACACACACTCACACACACATATAATCAAAGCAACAGCAAAAAAAAAAAAGAAATACACTTTGTGGTGGCCAACTACTGGTCATGGGATTGACCTGGAGTGTGGCTGATATACCTAATGACACTCCACTGGAGGAAACTAATTTTGCTTTTTTCAGCAGGTAACATTCTAAATAATTTCTTGGTTATGGAGGGGTTTTGTGTCCACCTCTCCTTCTCAATGCTGTAATGTTCTCTTTGTGAACTTATACAGGTCTTGTGTGTGCCATCTCTGTCATTTCATACATGTATCAGTTCTGCTTTTAAAAATAAAGTGTTTTCTTGGTGTTTTCCACCACATCTGGCTCTTATGCTCTGTCTACCTCCTCTTCTACATAGATCTCCAAACATTGAGGGAAGAGGCTCAATTTTTTTTAAAAAAAAAGAAGCTTATTTATGGATGAATATTTTAAAGTTCCTCACTCTTCACATTGTCCAGAGCTCTGTGCTATTTACCAACTACTGCAAAAAATCTTCTCTGATAAGGGTTAAATCTTGTCTATGGGTACAGCACTAAGCTATTAGAGCATTTGTGCCAATATTTCTCTAGTATACCATTTTTTATTTTTTATTGACTGTTGGGGTCCACACTAGCCCCACGTTGGGCGCCAAAATAATGTTGGGGACCGCACTAGCCCCACGTTGGGCACCAAAATAATGTTGGGGACCACACTAGTCCCACGTTGGGGCGGCTAAAAAATGTCTCGGCCTGAGCAAAATGTTGAAGCCCGGGCCGACCCACGTTTGGGCGGCCACTGCCGGCCCAAGCTGCTGCTCAGATCTGCAGGTCGGGTTTCAGCAAGAGCAAGGGTGAGGGCAGATTCTACCTAATGTCTGATGTGTATGAATCTCTCTCTCTGGTCTGATGTCTGGTTCTGTCTTCTATAGTCTCCCTAATGTCTGAATCCTACTGTCTGCCTCTGCATTTTATATGTCTTACTTCTAAGCCACGCCTCTAAGTTACACCTTTAATCATGCCCTTAGGTCTTGTCTCTAACTTTGATCTCTATACTTCTAAATCATACTCTTAAGTTACACACCTTTAATCTCACACACCTTTAATCTCACGCGCCTTTAATCTCAAGGTATCTAAACCAAGATTATCGGAGTGTTCTCAGCTGTTGTAGGCTATTGTAATTCAAGTCTCATGTCAGGGTATATGGCTCAAGATGGCTGCAAAGCTGATAGCCACTTTCTGCTAAAAGTCGGCCCCCAACAATTGACTAGATTATAATTTTTTATTTGTTTGTTTTTTTTTTTTGTTTTTCGAGACAGGGTTTCTCTGTATAGCCCTGGCTGTCCTGGAACTCACTCTGTAGACCAGGCTGGCCTCGAACTCAGAAATCAGCCTGCCTCTGCCTCCCAAGTGCTGGGATTAAAGGTGTGTGCCACCACTGCCCAGTGACTAGATTATAAATTAATAAGAACATTCCCCCTTTCCTTTTCCATCCAAACCTTCCTATATAACTCTCCCTAATCTTCTCCAAAATCATGGCCTCCTATGAAATGTTATTGCATGCATATATGCTAATGTATGTTTGTATGTATCCATTCCTAAGTATAACCTGTTCAGTTTATATGCCACCTGTACATATGCTTTCAGGGATGAAAATTGGCCACTGAGGAAAGCTTGGAATAAGAATGGTAGCACTTCTAGGGAAGAGTACACCAAATGGTTGTGCATTAGCATGCACTGTGGGAATCTCTCTACATGACAAGGTTCATAGCGTTACTGATATATTCTATTCACTATGACAAGAAACTGGAAACAGGATAGATGTCCATCAACTTTTGAACAAATAATGGAACTTTGAAATATTTACACAATGCAATATTGTTCAGTTATTAATAAAAATGAAACTGTAATTTTTTAAGGAAAATAAATGGTACTAGAAAATAATCAAACTGAGTAAGGTAACTCAGATCCAGAAAGAGAGATTGCACATATATTCTCTTATATATAGATGTTATGAATTTTATTTTTCTTTTATTGATTATACATTTTATACAATGTACTCTGCTTATACTTTCCTTTCACTCTACTCTCAGTTCCACCACACCTCAGCTCTGATTCAGATCTATACCCTTTCTCTCTTTCCTTGAAAATAAGTAGAAATCAAAGGAATAATGATATTAATAAGATAAGACAAAATAAAAAAATAGAAATAACCCAGAATAGGGCAGAACAAGTATAAGGAAAAGCTATAAAGAAAAAGCACAAGAAACATAAGTAGACAAAGATACACACACATGTATGTACTTACAGGAACCCCCATAAAAATGCAAAACACAAATACACACATACATGCATGCACATACACACACACACACATATGTTTGTGTATCTGTCTGTTTACACACACACACACACAGAGAGAGAGAGAGAGAAAGTGAGAGAGAGAGAGAGAGAGAGAGAGAGAGAGAGAGAGAGAGAGAGAGAGGTCATTTAATTTTTTACATGTTGGCCATCTTGTGCATGCTGCCACAGAAATTACAGAATTCTCTGTGTCTTCTTATGTGTGTATATTCAGGTGTGTTTAGAAGGCCTATTTCTCTGTTTTCCTTTCCCTCTGGCACTTACAGCCTTTCTACCTTCCCTTGCACAGAGTTTTCTGAACAATGAAGGGAGGAATTTGATGAAAACATCCCATTTAGGACTAGGATTCCAAGGTCTCTCTTTTCTGTACTTTTTTCTGGATGTAAGTGTTTGTATTTTTTTTCATCTGTTATAGGAAGACATTTCTCTTCTGATGGCTGAGCAAGGGACTCTAGGTCCTAGGCCTATCTAGGCAGTTTCTTGACCACCCAGAATGTCATGGAATGAGATTTACCTCCAATAAGATAATGGTTAGTTACTCCTATAATCAGTGTGCTTCTATTACACCAGCATACCTTGCAGACAAGTAACCATTGATTGTAGATCAAAGTTTTGTAGTTGGGTTGGTGCTTACATTTCTCCTTTGTAGCATACAGATTAGATTCCAGTAACCTGAAAACTATACATTAGGGGTAAATACTATACACCCCTTTTGACTTGACTTTTCCATGTTCCATGAATTTTGTAGGTGTTGTCTCTAGCAATTGGACCATACCACCATTTCTTAGAGAACAACCAATAGCCTTAGCAATATCATGAATTGCTTGGGTTTACAGAGTGTCTTGTTGGCCAACAACTCTACTAGATGTATCCCATTCACTGCATTGGAAGTTTTACTTGATTGCAAGAAAGGTCTAGTTGTTGGAACTTTAAATCCCCAGTTATTTGGTGATACTATTTAGCTTTCTTTTATATATGTGTATATTTTAGGAAGTCTCTGCTGTACTACCTTTGCATACAACTCTTTCAATGCCCTTTCCTGTTAGCTGTCACCCCCTGTATTCCCTAATTCACCCCCTCTTTGATCCTAACATTCTAATCCCCTCTGCATCCTTTCATAACCATCTACTTTATTTCTCCTTTCTAAGAAAATCCATCACCTCCTGCAATTTCCTATTCTGTAGACAACCCCTGTGGCTATATTGACTGAAGCATGTTTATCAATGTCTTAACAGCTAACATAGAAATATAATCAAAAAGCATTCCATATTTGTCTTTCTATATCTGGGATACCTCACTGAGGATTATATTCTCCAAGTGATACATTTACAGACATCTAGGTTATTTCTAATCTCTGACTATTGTGATTAGAAAGGCAATGAATGTAATTGAGCAAGTGTCTCCGTGGTAATATGAAGTGCCCTTGGGGTACATGCCTAAGATTGGTATAGGTGGATCTTGAGGTATAAATTCCCATTCTTCTTAGAAGATCCTACACTGATTTTCATAGTGACTGTACAAGTCTTCACTCCCACCAGATATATATGGATTCATTTGTATTCTACGTGCAGCCACCCAGTTTGACTACTACAATTTGTTAAGAATGTTATTTTTTTCAGTGTGTTTTTCTGGCTTCTTTATCAAAAATCAGATGTCTTTATGTGTGCATTTATGTCTGGATCTTCAATTTGGCTCCATTGATCAACATGCCTGTTTTTGTGCTGATGATATGCTATTTTTATTACTATAGTACTACATTAAATTTAGAGATCAAAGACGGTAATACCTCCTTAGTTCTTTTATTATTAAGGATTGTTTTAGATATTCTGAGGTTTCTGTGTTTCTGTTTGAGGCTGAAATGATCTTTTAAGTTCTGTAAAGAATTGTGTTGGAATTTTGATGGAGTCAATATGTATATTGCTTTTGGTAAGGTTACCATTTTTACTATCTTAATTTTACTGACCCATAAATATGGGACAACTTTTTATCTTTTAATACATTCTTCAAATCAATTTTTTCCTTTGATATCTTAAACATTTTTAATCACAAATTAGTTCACTTTTTTGCTTAGATTTTCCAATATATTCCATAGTTTTGAGGCTATTATTAAATATGTTTTTTTCTAATATCTTTCTCAGTCACTTTTTATTATTTTACATATAGAAACACTACTAATTTTGTGTGTTAATTTTGTTTCTACTATGTGGATCAACAGGTTTAACAGCTATAAGAATTCTCTAGTAAAGTATTTAGGGTCACTTATGTGTACTATAATACCATCTGCACATAAAAACACACTACTCCTTTTCAATTTGTATCGCCTTTCTACTTCACTTATATTATTGCTTTAGTTAAGGCTTCAATCACCCTATTATGTAAGTATGGAAAGAGTTGATAACCTTGTATTGTTGCTGATTTTTAGGAAGTGCTTCAATTTTCTCTCCACTTAAGTTGATGTTGACAATGGACAACAACAGATATTGTCTGTAAACTGTCATAATAACCATAATAAAATGCTAAGAAACCTTGTGCCCATAATCTCTCCAAGAGTTTTATCATGAAGGGGACTTAGATTTTGTTAATGGCCTTTTCTACATTTAATCCTGTGTTTTTTGGTTTTAGTTTGTTTATATTTTGGACTACATTTTGTAGGAAGCCGTGGCAAGGCCTTACTCTTGGCAAACACTCACTCTCGGCTCTCTTAACTACTATTTTTCTTTCTGCTTACCTTCCATGATTCATTTGCTGTATTTTCAGTTCTCAGAACTTCAAACACGGCCTCATGTCAACCCACTCTAGTAGCCCTTCCTCCTGACCTTCAGATTGAGAAAACATCCTGCTACATAGATGTTTTTAGAACCACTGGTAATGGCAAGGCTTTGTGAGACCAACAGGCATAACCTAGTTAGACTCCACAGCTGCAGCCAGCTTCCTCCACCTGCAAAGCCCCCTTTCCCTTCCTGCCACTCCCCATATCCTGTTTTCAGAGTATATAACCTGTGTGAACAATGAAATCTTTGCCAGCTTGATCAGACTTCTTGACTTGCCGTGCCTCCTTATTTTCTCGCACATCTCAGTCCTCTCCACAGGGTCTAAGGGTCCCACTTGATTGTCCAGCTGTACAGGATAACATTTGTAGATTTATCTATGCTGAACCATCACTACATCTCTGGAATATAACTTTATTGATCATAGTGGATGACCTTTGAAATATATTCTGGGTTTCACTGTGGAAATATTTTATCGACAATTATTGAATTATGTTCATAAGTGAAATTGATCTGTAATTTAATCTCATTTATTGTTTCCCCTGGGGTATAGTTAACAGGGTATCTGGGGCCTCATAAAATGAGCTGAGAAATCTTCCTTATGATTCTATTCTGTGGAGTAATTTGAGGAGTATTGGCATTAACTATTCTTTGAACATCTGATAAAATTTTTCACTAAAACCATATGGCCATGGGCTTTTTTAGGTGAGAGACTTTAAATGACGGCCTCTATTCACAACAGTACATAGGTTTGTTAAAACTGCCAATCTGGTCTTGATTTAAATTTGTTAGATGGTACATATTGATGGAATTTCTCATTTATTTTAGACTTTTTTATTCGGTAGAATACAGTTTGTTAAAGTATATTCTTATAATTCTCTGGATTTTCTTGCTGCCTCTCTTTTATGTCCTCTCTTTGACTTTAATTTTGCTGATTTGAATTGTCTCTTAAGATTTGTTAGTATCCCCTCCTCTGGTCTGAGGCCTGCGGGTGAGTGCACCCCGGATTCTGCCAGACACATTCTGGGGGATCCATAGAACCCATAGCCAGCGCTAGCACACCCCTTCCGCCGCTCGCCCCTCCTCCAGTCTGAGGCCTGCAGCTGAGTGCACCCCGGATTCCGCCAGACACATTCTGGGGGATCCATAGAACCCATAGCCAGCACTAGCACCCCCTTCTGCCGCTCGCCCCTCCTCTGGTCTGAGGCCTGCAGGTGAGTGCACCCCAGATTCTGCCAGACACATTCTGGGGGATTCACAGATCCTGCAACCAGCTTTAGGTAGGAAAACCCACATACTACCCTGAGCTCATAGCTGGGTGCCCTGAGTGCTCAGAATCCAGCAGATACCCCTCCCCCCCCGCGCCCCTGCCGGCTAGCACCCCCCTTTTGCCCATCTCCCGGGTCTGAGGCCCGGACCAGACCTCTACCAGGTCTGCAGTTGTGTAGACCCCGGATCCCGCCTGAGACAAACTGGAAGGTCGACTCAACCCAGAGCCACAGAGGAACAACTGAACTCAGAGTGTCAGACAACATATCCTGAGATATCCAAGAGGAGACACTGCACCCAGAACAGCAGACATCTAGCTGGATTGCTACCTTGGAGGCACCATATCCTGAGGCATCCTAGAGATACCACTGTAATCAGGGCAGCTGGAAAAAATCACAGAGACATCTGGACTCCTAGAAGACCAAACACAAGCTAGACAACTGGAAAGACAGGCTTCAATCAGAGACAGAAGTACAGGTAGCACTAGATCTAACCAGATGGCAAAAGGCAGGCGCAAGAACGTAAGCAACAGAAACCAAAGTTACATGGCATCATCAGAACCCAGTTCCCCCATCATAGCAAGCCCTGAACACCCCATCACACCAGAACAGCAGGATTCAGAATTAAAATCACTTCTCATGACGATGATAGAGGACTTTAAGAAAGACATAAATAACACTCTCAAAGAACAGATAGAAACCCTTAGAGAGGAAACACAAAAATCCCTTAAGGAATTGCAAGAAAATGCAACCAAACAGGAGAAGGAATTAAACAAAACCATGCAGGATCTAAAAATGGAAGTAGAAACAATAAAGAAATCACAAAGGGAGAACACCCTGGAGATAGAAAACTTAAAAAAACAATCAGGAGTCATAGACACAAGTATTACCAACAGAATACAAGAGATGGAAGAGAGAATCTCATGTGCAGAAGATACCATGGAAAACATTGACACAACTGTCAAAGAAAATGCAAAATACAAAAAGCTACTATCCCAAAATATACAAGAAATCCAAGACACAATGAGAAGGCCAAACCTAAGGATAATAGGAATAGATGACGGGGAAGACCCCCAATTTAAAGGAACAGTAAATATCCTCAACAAAATTATAGAGGAAAACTTTCCTAACCTAAAGAAAGAGATGTCCATAAATATACAAGAAGCCTACAGAACTCCAAATAGTTTAGACCAGAAAAGAAATACTTCCCACCACATAATAGTCAAAACATCAAATGTACAAAACAAAGAAAAAATACTAAAAGCAGTAAGGGAAAAAGGCAAAGTAACATATAAAGGCAGACCTATAAGAATTACACCAGACTTCTCACCAGAGACCATAAAAGCCAGAAGATCCTGGACCGATATCATACAGACCCTAAAAGAACATAAATGTCAGCCCAGACTACTATACCCAGCAAAACTGTCAATCATTATTGATGGAGAAACCAAAATATTCCATGACAAATCCAAATTTGCACAGTATCTCAACACAAACCCAGCACTTCAAAGGATAATTGGTGGAAAACTCCATCACAAGGACGGAAACTACAACCTAGAAAAAGCAGGAAAGTAATCTTCCAAAAACTGTAAAAGAAGGTACCTACACAAACATATCTCTACTGCCAATAACAAAAATAACAGGAAACAACACTCATTTTTCCTTAATATCTCTTAATATCAATGAACTCAATTCTCCAGTAAAAAGACATAGACTATCAGACTGGATACGTAAACAGGACCCAACATTTTGCTGCATTCAGGAAACGCACCTCTATGGAAAAGACAGACACTACCTCAGAGTAAAAGGATTGGAAAACAATCTTCCAAGCAAATGGTCCCAAGAAACAAGCTGGAGTAGCGATTATAATATCAAATAAAATCAGCTTTCAACCAGAAGTAATCAAAAAAGATAAATAAGGACACTTCATATTCATCAAAGGAAAAATGTACCAAGAGAAACTCGCAATTCTCAACATCTATGCCCCAAATGTAAGGTCACCCACATATATAAAAGACACTTTACTAAAGCTTAAAGCATACATTGCACCCTACACAATAATAGTGGGAGATTTCAACACCTCACTCTCAGCTATGGACAGATCATGGAAACAGAAACTAAATCGAGACACAATGAAACTAACAGAAGTTATGAACCAATTGGACATAACTGACATCTCTAGAACATTTCATCCTAAAACAAAAGAATATACCTTCTTCTCAGCACCTCATGGTACCTTCTCGAAAATAAACCATATAATTGGTCACAAAACAGGCCTCAACAGATACAACAAGATTGAAATAATCCCCAGTACCTTATCAGACCACCATGGATTAAGACTTGTCTTTGACATGGACAAAAACAACAGAAAACCGACATACACTTGGGCAACTGAACAATGCTCTACTCAATGATGACTTGGTCAAGGAAGAAATTAAGAAGGAAATTAAAGACTTTTTAGATTTAAATGAAAATGAGGACACATCATATCAAAAGATGTGGGATTCATTGAAAGCAGTACTAAGAGGAAAAATCATAGCTCTAAGTGCTCACAAAAAGAAAGTGGAAAGAGCATACATTAACAACTTGACAGCAAACCTGAAAGCATTAGAACAAAAAGAAGCTAGTATACCCAAGAGGAGTAGACGGCAGGAAATAATCAAACTCAGGGCTGAAATCAACCAAGTCGAAACAAAAAGAACTATACAAAATATCAACAAAACCTGGAGCTGGTTCTTTGAGAAAATCAACAAGATAGACAAACCCTTAGCCAGACTAACCAAAGGGTGCAGAAACAGCATTCAAATTAATAAAATCAGAACTGAAAAGGGAGACATAACAACAGAAACAGAGGAAATTAAAAAAATTATCAGATCCTACTACAAAGGCCTATACTCAACAAAATTAGAAAATCTGGAGGAAATGGACAATTTTCTAGATAGATACCAGGTACCAAAGTTAAACGAGGAGCAGATAAACCATTTAAACAGTCCCATAATGCCTAAAGAAATAGACACAGTCATTAAAAATCTTCCCACCAAAAAATGTCCGGGGCCAGATGGTTTCAGTGCAGAATTCTTTCAGACCTTCAAGGAAGACCTAATACCAATCCTCTTCAAGCTATTCCATCGAATAGAAACAGAAGGAACACTACCCAATTCATTCTATGAAGCTACCATTACACTCATACCTAAACCACAGAAAGACCCAACAAAGAAAGAGAACTACAGACCAATCTCTCTTATGAATATTGATTCAAAAATACTCAATAAAATTCTTGCAAACCGAATCCAACAACACATCAAAACAATTATCCATCAAGATCAAGTAGGCTTTATCCCAGGAATGCAGGGATGGTTCAATATTCGGAAATCCATCAATGTAATCCACTACATAAATAAACTCAAAGAGAAAAACCACATGGTCATCTCACTAGATGCTGAGAAAGCATTTGACAAAATTCAACATCCCTTCATGTTAAAAGTCTTGGAAAGATCAGAATTCAAGGCCCATATCTAAACACAGTAAAAGCAATATACAGCAAGCCAGTAGCCAACATCAAACTAAATGGAGAGAAACTTGAAGCAATCCCACTAAGATCAGGGACTAGGCAAGGCTGCCCACTCTCACCTTACCTATTCAACATAGTACTGGAAGTCTTAGCTAGAGCAATTAGACAACAAAAGGAAGTCAAAGGGATACAGATAGGAAAGGAAGAAGTCAAAATTTCACTATTTGCAGATGATATGATAGTATACTTAAGTGAACCTAAAACTTCCACCAGAGAACTCCTAAACCTGATAAACAACTTTAGCAATGTGGCTGGATATAAAATCAACTCAAACAAATCAGGAGCCTTCCTCTATTCAAAGGATAAACAGGCAGAGAAAGAAATCAGGGAAATGACACCCTTCACAATAGCCACGAATAAAATAAATTATCTTGGAGTGAATCTAACAAAGCTAGTGAAAGATCTGTATGACAAGAACTTCAAGTCTCTGAAGAAAGAAATTGAAGATCTCAGAAGATGGAAAGATCTCCCATGCTTCTGGATTGGCAGGATTAATTTAGTAAAAATGGCTATCCTGCCAAAAGCAATCTACAGATTCAATGCAATACCCATCAAAATTCCAAATCAATTCTTCATAGAGATAGAAAGAGCAATTTACAAATTCATTTGGAATAACGAAAATCCTAGGATAGTGAGAACTATTCTCAACAATAAAAGAACCTCTGGGGGAATCACCATTCCGGACCTCAAACTGTACTACAGAGCAGTAGTGATAAAAACTGCTTGGTATTGGTACAGAGACAGACAGGATGATCTGAAATGAACCCAGAAATGAACCCGCATACCTATGGTCACTTGATCTTTGACAAGGGAGCTAAATTCATCCAGTGGAAAAAGGACAGCATTTTCAACAAGTGGTGCTGGCTCAACTGGAGGTCAACATGTAGAAGAATTCAAATTAATTCATTCTTATCCCCTTGCACAAAGCTCAACTCCAAGGATAAAGGACCTTCACATAAAGCCAGGTACACTGAAACTATTAGAAGAGAAGTTGGGAAAGACCCTCGAATACCTAGGCACAGGGTAAAGTTCCTGAACAGAACACCAATGGCTTATGCTCTATGATCAATAATCGACAAATGGGACCTCATCAAATTGCAAAGCTTCTGTAAGGCAAAGGACACTGTCAACAAGACAAAACGGCAACCAACAGATTGGGAAAAGATCATTACCAATCCTACATCCAATAGGGGCTAATATCGAATATTTACAAAGAACTCAAGAAATTAGACGCCAAACAACAAAATTACCCCATTAAAAAAATGGGGTACAGAGCTAAACAAAGAATTCTCAACTGAGGAAACTCGAATGGCCGAGAAGCACCTTAAGAAATGCTCAACATCATTAGTCATCAGGGAAATGCAAATCAAAACAACACTGAGATACCACCTCACACCAGTCAGAATGGCTAACATCAAAAACTCAGGTGATAGTAGATGCTGGTGAGGATGTGAAGAAAGAGGAACACTCCTGCATTGTTGGTGGGGTTGCAAGCTGGTACAACCACTTTGGAAGTCAGTCTGGCGGTTCCTCAGAAAATTGGACATGGCACTACCTGAGGACCCAGCTATACCACTTCTGGGCATATACCCAGAAAATGCCCCAACAAATAACAAAGACATATGCTCCACTATGTTCATAGCAGCCCTATTTATAATAGCCAGAAGCTGGAAAGAACCCAAATGCCCTTCAACAGAGGAATGGATACAAAAAATGTGGTAAATTTACACAATGGAATATTACTCAGCTATTATAAATAATTAATTCGAGAAATTCTTAGGTAAATGGATGGAACTAGAAAATATCATCCTGAGTGAGGTAACCCAATCACAAAAGAACACACATGGTATTTATTCACTGATAAGCGGAGATTAGCCCAAAAATCTGAAACAACAAAGATTCAACTACCAGATGACATGAAGCTCATGAAAAAGAAAGAACAAGTGAGGATGCCTAGGTCTTTCTTAGAAGGAGTAACTAAATACCCAAGGGAGCAAATATGGAGACAAAGTGTGGGTCAGAATCTGAAGGGGGGGTTGTAGGGAGACCATTCCGTCTGGGTATTCATTCCATGGGCAGTCACCAAAAATAGACGCTGATAGGGATGTCAGGATGGGAAAGCTGACAGCAGCCTGATAAGGCTGTCTCCTTAGAGGTCTCCCAGAGTCGGACATACCCAGAGACAGATACCCACAGCTATCCATTAATCTGATCAAAGGTTCCCAATGGAGGAGCTAGAGAGTAAATTGAAGGAACCTTAAGGGCTGGTGGCCAGGTGAGGAGAACAATAATACCAACCAGCCAGAGCTCCCCAGGGTCTAAACCACCAGCCTAGGAGCACATATAGAGAGACACATGACTCCAGCAGTATATGTAGGGGAGGATGGCCTTGTTGGACATAGGTGGGAGACAAGGTCAATGGTACTGTGAAGGCTGAGCACTGAGGGGGGGGGAACTGAAGGTGGGGAGGGGGGCTGGGGGTAGGTGGATAAACACCTTCCTAGAAGCAGGAGGGGGGGGATGGGATAAGGGGTTCCTGGGTGGTGGGGGAAATATGGTAAGGGGATAAAATTTGAAATGTAAATATTATATCCAATAAAAGAGGGGAAAAAATAGAAAAGCGAGTAGAACCAACAATCTTAATAAAATGTCAGCCCTCTTAAAAAAACTATCTTGATACTAAAATTTGTTTTGAGAATTGTATATTGCAGAATGATCAGCCTTGGTGTATCTACTCAACAAGCAAGCTGGGCAGACCTGCTCAAACCACTGAGGTCCGGGAATTCCATCTGGAGGCAGCGAAGACACAGCATCAGAGGATTGTCAATTTGCTCTCCCCGCCCCCACTCCTCTTCTAATATCTCAATGCCCATAATCAGCTTGAAGAAGCTAATGAAGAGTCAGCGCCCCTATTCCCTGGGCTAGGGGACTAAGGTGGTAAATGTTGGGCTGTCTCTCTAGGGAAAAGTAGTGGTTTTGTCAGAATAGAGAGAATTAGCTAGGGTTTATTGCATAGCCATAACCTATTAGTAGAAATCTGTATAATTAATATCAAGATGAAGATATAAATTCTTAAATGGCACCAATTTACTTTGTTTACAAATTTTAAGGTTTTCATTGGCATGAGCTTCTTAATGATATAAGAGTGAGACAAATATTGTTACTCTCATAGGAATTGTACCAGTATAACACATTTAGGAATACAAAGCTTAGACCCAGTCCTTCTTTAACTCTTTTTAACTGATTTGAGATGGTCAGCCTGTGAGTTAAGGGACTATAGCAAATTCATGACTTGGAGTTTATTATAAGGGTATTCTCTATGTTTTATGTAGAAATAGCTGAGTGGAGTTAACAGGCAACAGTCCAGATTACCTTACATGGACAGCTGGCTTTCAAAACATCAGAAATCCTTAGAATTGACATGACAAACATTTCAGTATTAATGTTCATTTTCATTAGAGACCTGACTGCTCCGGACAGCTAACTATGATAAATTCTAAGAAGAAATTGAGCATCCTTGGAGTTACTCCAGTTGTGGTGAGACAGCCACTAGGCAAGAATTGCCACTTTCCTTCTACAGACAAATTACTGTCCAGAAAAGGACACACTTGCAGAATAGTCGACTGATTATATCTGCCTAGACAGAGTAATCAGCCCTTAATAATTCTGCAGCACTAAGGTTTGTCAGAAGATCCTGGACCAGAAGGCAGAAGAACAGATGCTCCAACGTTTTGAAGTAGAGCGAGTGTCCAGGTGTTCAGAGGTCTCTATAAATTGGCTAAGTTTTAGAAACTACGATTTGTGCTTCCCACAATTATAGTTAACACAGTCATTCTGGATTTCTGATGGGGTTGAAAACATATAGCTATTGACCTTAAGAGAAAAGATTTGAGTGGATGGTCGTCAGCTGACATTCATCCTAAAGCCAGGTTCAGAACTAAATGTTCTAGTTAGAATAGATGACAGAGGAGCTGGTTAGTCACAAAAGGACGGACTGGGTATTAGGACTATCCTGTACCTCACTGGTACAAATTGGCATAATTATGCTCTAATTGTATTTTGAGAGAAAAGTTTCATTTTAACAGGAAGGGTGATGTGTAGGAGGAGATAAGGTAGGAGGAGTACTGAGAGGAAGAAAAAGAGTAAGAAGAGGAGAAGAAGAAGGAGAGGAGAAGCTAGGTGATGAAAGAGAGGAAGAGGGGGGAGACAGGGAGGCAGATATTCATGTATCTCCACCAGTCAAAGATAGTTGTTATATCTAAGTCGGTCAGTGGGTTACACCTCTGATTGAACAATTCCAAACTTATAAAGTCTATGATTAACATTCTTTTTAAAAAAATGTATAAATGCAAAAAGGAAAAGGGGGCATGGGATATGGGTTTCCTAAGGGGGGTGGGGGGGAATAGGGATAGGGGATGCCATCTGAAGTGTAAATAAAATATCTAATAAAAAAAAGAAAAAAAAAGAAAAAAAAATTTGTTAGTATATTTGGCTAAATGTGTTTCAATATTGTTGATTTCTTAATGACTTGTTTCATTGTTTCACTGATTCCTTCTATGTTGTTGTCATTACTCTTCTTATTTTATTGATTTGAACCCTAAGTTTGATTGTATTTTTTGTCTACTTTTGGTTGTGATTTCTTCCTCCTCCTCCTCCTCCTCCTCCTCCTCCTCCTCCTCCTCCTCCTCCTCCTCCTCCTCCTCCTCCTCTCTTCTTCTTCTTCTTCTTCTTCTTCTTCTTCTTCTTCTTCATTTCATTGTTATTCCTCCTCCTCCTTCTCCCCTCACCCCTTTTCATTTTCCTAAAGCCTTCACATGTATTGGTAAATTGTTAATACATGATATATCTGTTTTGTTTTGTTTTAATGTAGGCATTTAGTGCTAGGAATGTGCCTCTTAGAACCACCTTCATTTGTTCCACAGATCTGGGTATATTGCTTTTTCACTTATATTCAACTTTAGAACATCTTTAAATTCTGTCTTAAGACATTTTTTATTCAGTAATGAGTTGTTCAGTTTTCCTGAGTTTTATGCCTTTTATTGGTATTAATAGCTGTGGTGGTCAAGTAGGATATGTAGTGTTATTTCAATTTTCTTGAATATGTTGGCACTTGCTTTGTGTTCGAGTATGTAGTTAACGTTGGAGAAAGTTCCATGAGCTGATGGCAAGTGGCTACACTATTTTGTATTTGAATGAGATGTTCTGTAATATGTGTTAGAATCATTTGGTTTAAGATATCAATTAGCTCTAGGACTTCCCTGTTTAGTATTTTTCTGGATAGCCACTCTATGAGTGACAATGTGGTACTGAGTCACCTATCACTGTGCAATTGTCAATATATGATTTAAGCTGTAGTAGTATTTCTTTTATAAACTTGGGTGCCCTTGTTTTGAGGGCATAGATGTTAAGAATTGCAATATCTTCTTGGTGGATTTTTGCATTAATGAATA
This sequence comes from Arvicanthis niloticus, assembly GCF_011762505.2. NCBI lineage: Eukaryota > Metazoa > Chordata > Mammalia > Rodentia > Muridae > Arvicanthis > Arvicanthis niloticus. Next base: position 58,291,751 of record NC_047661.1, read on the forward strand.
TGTGGTGTCCTTCCATATATTCTGAGACTGATTTTGGTTTAAAGTCTATTTTATCAAGTATTGAAATGTCGGTACTAGCTTGCTTCTTAGGTCCATTTTCTTGGAATATTTTTCCATCTATGAATACTGAGGTGATTTCCATCCTTGATGTTAAGGTGTTTGTCTTGCATACACCAGAAGCATGAATCTTATTTTTAAATCCATAATGTTTGTGTCTTTTGTTACTGAGGAACCAAAACCAAGATTCTAGTGTTGAACAGTGTTTGTTTATTGATTCCTATTATTTTGTTTTGGTGTTATGGGTTTCCCACTTTCAATTTGTTACTCTGATATTATTTATTCCTTCATTTTCTTAAGTGTGGCTAATCTTCTCAGGTTGAAGTTTTACTTCTAATGCTTTCTGTAGGGCTAGATTTATAGATTAGTAGTGTTTAATTTGACTTTATCATGAAATGTATTTATTTTTCTTTTCTCCATTTTTTTCTTTCTTTTTTTATTGTTCATTTTTCTTTTCTCCTTTTTTCTCTCTTTCTTTTCTTCATTCTTTTATATAGGTGATTTCTCTATGTAACCCTCGTTGTCCTGGAATTTCCCTGTAGAACAGACTTGCTGAAAACTTGGAGATCTACCTCTTCCTCTGCCTCTGCCTCCTGACTACTGAAATTAAAGCTATGCTCCACCATGACAAGTTCATTCTAAATCTTTTGTGATTGAAACTGTTCCTGGGTTTAGTAGATTTAGCTGTCTTTTAAGGTTTCATAAAGTCTGTACATCTGTCCAGTCCCTTCTTACTTTTCAAATCTACATAAGAAGTCGTGTTTTTCTAACAGGTCTTTATTTACATGTTACATGATATTTTTCCCCTTGAAGCTTTTAATATTTTCTTTGTTCCATATGTTCAGTGTTGTGATCACTACATATATCGAATTTCTCTTTTTCTTTTAATTTATTTTCTCTCATACAATACATTCTTCCCTCCCCTTCCTCTACTACTCTTACTTCTACTCCCACACATCCTTTCTCCCCCAAAATTTACTGCTCTTCTGTTTCTCTACAGAAAACAACAGACCTCCCATTGATATAAATTGGATAAAGTATAACAAGTTACAATAAGACTAGGCACAAATTCTCATATAAAGACTGGTAAAGACAACATGGTAGAAGAAAAATAGTTCCAATCATAGTCAAAGGGGTCAGAGACACCCCTAATCCCACTGTCAGGAGTCCAACAAAGATATCAAACTAACCAACCATAGCATGTAAGGGATCTAGCACAAACCCACACAAGCTCAGTGATTGCCACTTCAGTCTTTTTTAATACCCTAGGAATCCTGTTTAGCTGATCCTGTGAATCATGTTCTCCCTTTGTCTTTGACGGCTCTGACTCCTACAGTCCTTCTGCCCCTCTATTATGGGATACCCTGAGCTCTACATAATGTTTAGGTATGGATTTTTGCATCTGCTTTCATCAGCTGGAAGAAACTCCTCAGACAATTGGGCTAGGTACCTGGTTTCTAGTTATCGGCAGGGTAAAGTATAGGATTACTCTCTTGGCTAGAGCCTCAAGTTAGATCAGCCATTCGTTTTCCACTCCCACAAGCTCGGAGTCACCATTGCCCCAGTACATCTTTCCAGTGGAACAGGTGTGGGTGAAAGATTTTGTAGCTGGGTTGGTGTCCCAGTCTCATGACTGGGAGCCTTGCCTGGATACAGAGATAAGCCAGTTCAGACTATTTATCTTCTACTATTACAAGTCCAAACTAACGTCACCCTCATAGTTCCCAGTATGTTTCTACTGCACTAAGATTTTACATCACTCTCTAAAAGCTGCCATGTTCCAGTCATCTTTCCCTGCACTCTCTCCTTCCTCCCTCTGTGCCTCCATCCCCTACATGATCCTTCCTGTTCCCATGACCATTTGCCTCTAATACAGCAGGAAAATCTATTTCCCAATCTCAGAGAGATCTATGCACCGACCTAGAGCTCTCCTTGTTACATAGCCTCTTTGGGTTTATGAATTTTAGTGTAATTACCTATTACTTAACAGCTAATATCCCGTTATAAGGTAATACATACCATGTTTGTATTCCTGGGTCTGGTTGTCTTGTTCAGGATGGTTTATTCTATTTCCATCTATTTTTCTGCAAATTTCATGATGTCATTTTTTTGCTAACACCTGAGTAATAAGTATTTTATCCTGTAGTATTTACAGCACGTTTCTATCTGTTCTTCTGATGACTGACATCTAAGTTGTTTCCAGTTTCTGGTGATTATGAATAAAGTCACCAGGAACATAGTTAAGCAAGTACTCTTGTGATAGAATGGAAGTTCTTTAGGTATATGCAAAGCAGTGGTATAGCTAGGTCTTGAGCTTGATCAATTTTCTATTTTCTTAGGACTACCATATTGATTTGCATAGTAGTTGTATGTATTTCCACTCCCACCAGAAAAAAAGGAGTATTCCCCTGGCTCCACATTCTTTGCAGGATGAGCTGTCACTTGTGTTATTAATATTAGACATCTGACAGGTGGAAGATGGAATCAAATAAGTTTTGATTTACACTTCCCTGCGGGCTAAGTATGTTGAATATTCCATTAAGTGCTTCTTGAAAATTTAGTTTCTCTATTGAGAATGTTCTGTTTACCTCTGTACCCCATTTTTAATTAGATTGTTTGTTTTGTTCACATTTATATATTCACTGAGTTCTCTATATAGTTTGGATATTAACACTCTATCAGATGTGGAGTTGGTAAAAATATTTTCTCATTCTTTTGGCTATGCTTTTGTCCTGTTAATGGCAGTCTCTGCCTTACAGAAACTTTTCAGATTCAAAAGGTCCCATTTATTAGTTGTTGATCTCAGTCCTTGGACTATCAGTGTTCTGTTTAGGAAGTTGTCTCCTGTGCCTATGTGTTCTAGGCTGTTTTCTATTTACTCTTCTACCTGGTTCACTTTGTCTGGTTTAATGTTGAGGTCTTTGATCTACTTGGACTTGAGTTTTGTATAAGGTTACTGATATGAACCTATTTACATTCTTCAACATGAAGACATCCAGTTACACTGGAACCAGTATTTGGGCCGGTGTGTATTTTTAACTTTATAATAAAAATTGGGTATCCTTAGGTATATGGATTTATGTCTAGACCTTTGGTTCAATTCCACTGATCAATGTGTTTTTATGTCAATTGCATATAGTTTTTTTTTTGTTGCAATTGATTTATAATATAGCTTGAAATTAGTGATGATGATGCCTTTGGAAGTTCTTTTACTGTTCATGTGTTTTATCTATTCTGAGTTTTTTGCATTCCCATATGAAATAAAATATTTTCTTTTCAAGGTCTGTAACAAATTGGGTTGGGATTTTTATGGGGATTACATTGAGTCTGTAATTGCATTTTGTATGATGGCCATTTTTACTATGTTAATTCTACTGATCCATGACCATAGGAGATTTTTATGTCTTCAGAAATCTTCCTCAGTTTTTTTCTTCAAAGTTTTGTACTATAAGTTTTCCACTTACTTGATTATGGTTACACTAAGATATTTTATATGACTTGTGACTGTTGTGAAGGGTATGGTGTTCCAAATTTTTTTCCTCAGTGCATTTGTATGTCATGTTGTATGTTGTATTTGCATTTTGTATTTGTATTTTTTTAAGCTAACCTTTTTCCAGACACTTCTCTGAAGATGCTTACAGTTTCTCTGGTAGAATTTTTGGGGTCACTTATATATACTATCATATCATCTGCATCCCTAGGATGAAGCCTACTTGATCATGGTGGATAATGTTTTTGATGTATTCTTGGATTCTGTTTGTAAGTATTTTTGTTTAGTATTTTTGCATCAATGCTCCTAAGGAAATTTGGGCTGTAATTCTCTTTCTTTGTTGAATCATTTTGTGGCTTAAGTATCACGGTGACTGTGTCCTCATAAAATGAACTGGGCCATGTTCCTTCTGTTTCTATTTTGAAGAATAATTTGAGAAAGATTCGCATTAACTCTTCTTGAAAATCTGGTAGATTTCTCTATTAAAACTGTCTATCCCTGAGCTTTGTTTGGCTTGGACATTTTAAATGACTGTTTCTATTTCACTAAAGGTGACAGGTCTACTTATATTTCTTACCTGGTCTTCATTTAAGTGCTAATTTATATCTACTAAGAAAATTATCCATTTCTTTTATATTTTTGAATTTAGTGTGGTGCACATTTATAAAACCTATTATAACCTAATGATTCTTTGAATTTTCCCAGTGTCTGTCATTATGTCCTGTTTTTTATTTCTGATCTTGTTAATTTGAGTATTCTCCTTCCCTTTTATATTTACTTTGAATAAGGGTTTGTCTATCCTGTAGATATTCTCAAAGAACCAACTTTTTGTTTCATTTTTACATTGTTTTATTTGTTTCTATTTTATTTATTTGATTATTTTCTGCTTTTTACTTTTCTACCCTTGCTTCTTTTTGTTCTAGAGTGATCAGGTATACTACTAAGTTGCCAGTATGAGATATTCTCTCTCTCTCTCTCTCTAATGTAGGCACTAAGTTCTATGAACTTTCCCACTTGCATCCCATAGTTCAGGTATTGTTTATATTTATTTATATTGAAGTATAGGAAGTCTTTAGTTTCTGTTTTTATTTCTGTCTTGACCAAGTAATCATTCAGCAGCGATTTTTTTTCAGTTTCCATGAGTTTGTAGGCTTTCTGTTTGTTTTTTTTTGGGGGGGGGGTTTGGGGTTTTTTTTGCTTTGTTTTATAAAAATTCAGCTTTAATTTGTGGTGGTCTAGGAAGATGCAGATGGTTATGCCAGTTTCATGGTATCTATTGAGAGCTGCTTTCTGTCTGAGTATATGGTCAGTTTTGGAGAAAGTTCTATAAGATGTTGAGGAAAATGTCTATTATTTTGAGTTTGGGTAAAATGATCTATTGATATTTGCTAGGAACATTTGGTTTGCAATGTCTGTGAGCTCCAGTATTTCTCTGTCTAGTTTTTGACTGTATATTACATCCATTGGTGAAAGTAGAGTTTTGATATCTCCCACTAATTTGTGCTTGTCAATGTGTGATTTAAGTTTTAGTAACGTTTCTTTTACAAGCATGAGCACCCTCATATTTGAGACATAGATGCTAAGAATTGAATAATCATGTTGGTGAATGATTCCTTTTTTTGAGTATGAAGTCTCTTTCCCTGTTGCTTCTGATTAATTTTGATATAGAATCTATTTTGTTAAATATTAGAATGGTTATACCATCTTGCTTCTTAGGTGTAACTGCTTAAAAAAATCTATTTCCAACCTTTACTCTGAGGTAATGTCTATTTTTGATGTTGAAGTGTGTTTGTTGTAGACAGAAAAAAGATAGTGTGGGTTTTTTTTCTGTTAGTCCATGTCTTTTTATTGGGAGATTGAGTCCACTGATATTGAGAACTGTCAATGACCAATAACTATTAAGTTCTGTTTATTGTGTTGTCCTTGTTGTTTTTGGTGGTGGTGGTGGTAATGTTGTGTGTGTGTGTGTGTGTGTGTGTGTGTGTGTGTGTGTGTGAGAGAGAGAGAGAGAGAGAGAAAGCGAGAGAGAGCGAGAGAGAGAGAGAGAGAGAGAAAAAGAGAGAGAGAGAAAGTATACTTCTTTTAGCTTTGCTGGTATGGTATTATTAATTTCCTGTATTTTTTATAAGTGAAGTTAAGCTTCTTGAGTTGGAAGGTTTTTTTCTAGTATCTTTTGTAAGCCTAGATTTGTAGATAGACATTGGATTTGAATATATTATGGACGATCTTGTTTTCTCTATCTATGGTGATAGAATTTTTTGCTGAGTATGATTATGCTGACATCTGTGGTCTCCTGGAATCTTCAATGTATCTGTGAAAGCTCTTCTGGTTTTTAGAGTCTCCAATTAGAAGCCAGATGTAATTCTAACAGGTCTACCATTATATTACTTCTTCTTCCCTTGTAGCTTTTAATAAACTTTATTTGTTCTGTATGCTTAGTATTTTAATTATTATGTGGCAAATGGACTTTTATTCTGGTCTAACCTTTTTGCTGTTCTATATGCTTTTATTTATTTATTTATCTATTTATTTATTTTACCTGTATAGGTATTTTCTTACTTGGGTTATGTAAATTTTTTAAGATCTTGTTAAAAATATTTTCTGAGACTTTGAGTTTTGATTAGCCTTCTATACCTATTATTCTTAGGTTTGTTTTTTATGTAGTGTCCCAGATTTCCTGGTATCATATGTCACGAACTTTTAAATTTATTTTTTTGTTGTTGTTTCTATTTCTTCTATTTGATTGATTGATTGAGATTTATCTGTGTTGGAAAATGCATATATCATTTGCTATAGTAAGATAACTGGTTCCACACGACTTTTTTATTTTGTTCTTAGATTGGCATCTAAGTATCTTGATTTGAGATGATTATAGGCTTAGGTGCCAATTTCTGACTTTATATTTGATTTATGAACATTTTGCTCCTTTGTTCCTGATTTTTCTCTTGTCTTCTGGCCTGTGTGGTCTGTACTTGAGCAGTGGACATCTACCCATGTTTGAGTCTGGACTTGTGGCCAGACAAGCATAGTCTTTTGTCAATCAGGGAGAGAAGGGGCAGCAGAAGTTCTTCTGGCCTGTTCGATCTCTGATTTAGCAGTGAATTGCTATTTGAGTTGACTGCTGGTCCTCAACAACGAGGAAAATGTTACTGAGGGAGGGACATAGAAGGAGTGGAGGAGGTTTGTGGCTGTGCAGCATACCTGAGTCCTGGTGATCAATATGGCCTCTTGTCCATCATAGAGTCTCTGCCTGAGTTACAGGCTACAATATGTAAAGGAGAAAGGCAGGGGCATTGCGGATAGTGTTTAAGAGAAAGGTAGTTGTATTTCTTTACTTTTGATAGTTCTCCAATAATCACAAAGAAAGTAAGCTTTTATTTCAAGCTGTATCTTAATACTTGTGCAGTTAAATGATCTACCTTAACCTGCTAAGCTACCTTATAGCCCCAGCCCCAATATACTTGCAGTTTAATATTGCTCTAACTCTCTCTGCCTCAGATGCTTCTTCCTATGGTATCTTCTCAAATCATCACCTGCTCATGGCCAATCTGAATCAATCTATCTCTCTCTCTCTCTCTCTCTCTCTCTCTCTCTCTCTCTCTCTCTCTCTGTGTGTGTGTGTGTGTGTGTGTATGTGTATTTAATTCAAATAGAGTACCATATAATGCAGGAGACAAAGGAGACAATGCCCCAACTAAGCACATTATGCCATTAAAGATAACCTCAAATATGCTGAATAGGCTATATCTTGCTGTGTCATTGACCAAAGAGGTCCTGTAGATACCCCTATAAACATAGTCTACACCAAGTATACTGGTTACTTTCTATAACCTGAGAGTAAGCTGTATTGCTGAAGATACAATGTGTTTATGTTATTGAACATCAGGAATTTGAGCTGGTGCCCAATAAAAGAAGTTTCACCAATACTGAGGGGTTTTTGTTTTGTTTTGTTTTTTGTAGAGGATTTTTCAACAAAAAGTGAATAAACTACAGCTTCCTTGGATGCCTTATTATCTCCATTCTTACATATTATGAGATAATACCTAGGAACATGTGAAACCACTACAAAATAGTGCCAGAACTAGAATGGAAAATTTAGTTCAAGCGGGATGGATAAATAAAATGGCCTTCCTTACAACCATGATGACCTGACAGATTCCTAAAATATTTGTAAATCTGAGCATAGTAGCATGCCTAGAATCTCAGTACTCTTATGGTAAAATGAGAGCAGACATAAGACAACTCATGGAGCACCTATCCAGCACCTATACCAAGATGCAATCAAGAGACTCTGTAAAGTAAGGATGAAACTCAAGGTGCTCCCTCCCCTCTGTGTGTGTGTGTGTGTCTGTGTTTCTGTCCTCTCTCACACACATATATTCACACACACAAGTAAATAAAATAAGTATTTCAGGGTACAAAACACACATTAAAGGGAATAACATTTATTTAAATTGATACCACACTTACTGAAAAGAAAATCTGGAAAATAATTCTTTTAGCAATGTCTATTTGACTATGAATAATTTTCACCAAAGAAGGGAATAACTTTTATAACTAAAATTATAAAATACAGATGAAAGAAATTGAAGAGGACAGACAAAATGAATAAGCCTTTCATGTGTATGAAGCGGAAGAATTACACCATCAAAAGGTTTCTGCTGTCCAAAATGCTCAAAAATAATTTCTTTAAAAAGACCAGTGATATTCTTCACAGAGAGAGAAAAACATATGAAATTACTCTGAATTTATAATCCCCTACCCAAATATCCCAGTTATTTGTGAGCAATGCAAGGAAAACTGGAAACATCACATTATCCAATCTCAACACTGAAGTGTTGATAAAACATATGTAAATCCCACCACATGAAGAAAACTAAAATCAGAACTCAGAAATTAACCTACACATTAATAGTCACTGGACTTCTAACAGAGTCTAAATCACATGTCAGAGAAAGACCTCTCAAATAAATTGACTTATAAATATATACATATACATACACATACACACATAAATATATATGCATGAATACAATAACAAAACTGGAATCCTAGCACAAGTCATGAGACATAGTCTACTCAAAATTGAACAAAGTCTTAAATACAAAATCTCTAGTCATGGACCACATTGCTTCAGCCCACTATTTGCCTGTACCTTACTCACTTTCTATTGTTTCTTTCTGTTCTCTGTAAAACTTTGTGCTATCAACAACAAAAATAGTACGAAACTAGAAAACTTCTAGAACAAAATATACAGGAAATATTTGAAAATATCAGCATAAGATGGCATAGGGGTTTCCTAAGGGGGGTGGGGGGGAATGGGGATAGGGGATGCCATCTGAAGTGTAAATAAAATATCTAATAAAAAAAAAAAGAAAAAAAAGAAACTGTAGGAGGCGGGGCCAAGACTGGACTATAAAAAATAAAAATAATAAAAAACCATTTTATTTTTAAAAAAATATCAGCATAAGGAGTGGCTTAATTATTAGTATTGTGTACCAAAACCCAAGTTAATGGGAGACCAAAAGAGACACTGTATACATCTCAAGTAAATTGGAGACCAAAATCTGAAAAATATATCTCGCATATTAAGGGTTCTGTTTGCAGTTAAGATAAAGTTCCTGTTTGTCCTATGTAAAGTCCTAAATTACCCCCATGCAGGTTAAGATGTAGAGAAATTTTAATCCAACAACATTACTGCTCTGGCAAGGGATCACATCCAAAAGCCTTTTAGGTCTGAGTGATCTATCTGAAATGATACCTTTAATCCCTGTGGCTATTACATACAACCGAATCAGAAACAATGAAGGTAAAGGCTTTAGATGGGAGCAGCCATGTTTGAAATTAACATCTAATAGAAGACAAGACAAAGTAATGAATCAGAAAATGATTTGACACAATGATTCAGAGATAGCACATGGCTAACTCTCAGGGGAACAGCACAGGAGAGAGAAGCTCCTGAAGAGCACTGTAGAGTGAGTAAAATAGAGAGGAGTTTGGGTCGAAAAGGTTGAGATGAACCAACGAATCATATTTCAGAAAGAACCACAAAGGGTTTTGTTGGGGGCCGACTTTTAGCAGAAAGCGGCTATCAACTTTGCAGCCATCTTGAGCCATATACCCTGACATGAGACTTGGATTACAATAGCCTACAACAGCTGAGCACACTCCGATAATCTTGGTTTAGATACCTTGGGTGTGTGAGATTAAAGGTGTGTGAGATTAAAGGTGTGTAAGTTAAGAGTGTGACTTAGAAGTGTAGAGATGAGATTTAGAGACAAGACCTAAGGGCATGATTAAAGGTGTGACCAAAAGGCATGGCTTAAAAGTGAGACATATAAAGGTGAGAGGCAGACAGAAGGGAGATGAGAGAATCAGACACTTCGAGGAAATATACTCTTTAGCGAGACTCTTTAGAGAGTACAGCTAGACTTAGGACTTGGACTAGGAAGAGAAACTGAAGAATAAACGGGATTGAATCACACTCTGTCTGGTCTCCATTCTTCGAGTCCGTCCTCACTCTCTCTCTTGCTGAACCCCGACCGGCGGACCTGAGTGGCAGCTTGGGCCAGGATACAGTGGCCTCAACATTTTGCTCGGGCCACAACATTTTTTGGCACCCAACGTGGGGCTACTTCGGTTCTCAACAGGGTTTATTTAGCAGTAAATCTTTGAGACAACAATTATATCTGGTAAATACAAGTTACTGTTACATTAAGGTTTCTATTTTTTTATTATTATTTTATTAAAGCAAACAGAAGTCCCTGTTTTTTCTGTGCAATCTAATGTTTCTGTTAAGGAGAAGAAGGAGAGGAGAAGCTAGGTGATGAGAGAGAGAAAGGAGGGGGGGATATGGGGGCAGATGTTTAGGTGTCTCCACCAGTCAAAGAGACTTGATATATCTAGGCTGGGTATTGGGTTACACTTCTGATTGAGCATTGCCAAACTTATAAAGCCTTTTATTAACATTTTTAAAAACTGTATAAAAGCAAAAAGGAAAAGGGGGCATGGGATAAGGGTTTTCTGGGGAGAGGAATGGGGAAAGGGGATGGCATCTGAAATGTAAATAAAATATTCAATAAAAAAAGAATAAAAAAAAAGAAATAAAAGATTCCTGTTTGTGTTGTGTTAAATCCTTCTTAAAGAATAAATCCCTAGTTGTCCTGTGTTAAGTCTTTACAAGTTAAGGTTTCTATTTCTAATTAAAAATATGTTACCATTTTTTAGATTTGATGTAAACTGCTTGCCACATTCACAAGATGTACATCCTTAACTTTGTTCCTTCCCTTTCAATGTGCATTAGAACAATGAATTATAGCCAACTCCCTCTCCTCTGCGAACACTTTAGCTTTCCTATAAAAGGGGCTACAAGAAGCAGTAAGGGACTCGTCTCTCAAATACCAACTTAGAGGGAGACAGTTGACTGTTCACACCTGGATGCAACCCAAAATATAGATTACTTTAATTGCACACTGTTAATTTGCCCTTTTCTCCTCAAGATCATCAGATTTCAAAGCTGCTATCTCACCTCTTCTGTCTACCCTCATCTTTGTTTCTAATTATGGTAATTGTAATAGCCTAGTATAAGAAATTATTTTTCTTTTTTGGGTGTGTTATTATATGCAAGTCTATCTGCCTTTATATTAATAGGCAATTAATATAAACTTCAAGTACCATAAGTACATTCTACATCACAAGCTTTTCAACTTAAAAAAACTAGTCATTTCATGATGTATGAATACATCTCAGTGATCATTATTATTTTATAGAATAAATACACTATTTAAAAGTTTTAAAAATTATGACTTGTGGGAAAAAACACCACTTCACACACATTTATTTTCTTTACAAAATAAAATCAGATATAATGATCTATAGAGGTGTGCTTTAAGTTCTTGTGTTTTAAGGATATAAGCCTTTTAAAAAAACACAATACAGAGGATCAAAGGTAAGCAGGAGTCACTAAATTCTATAGATCTTTTTAAAAAGTAAATTAAATGTCATTCCAAGGTTCAATCTCTTGTCAACAGTGAGGCATATGGGGAATGTGATTCAAACTCTGACAGTTCTGTTGCCAAGAGTATCCTCATGATTCAAAGTCAGCACACAGAAATCAACCATGTGTGAGATGGGGTTTCTCCTAGATTTATCTTGTAGCTTTATCTTCTGACACATCTGTTATGATTCAATCAAACACTGAAGATTCCCTTCCCTAATCCATGGCATTATAGGACTCATGATGGCATCCAGGATATTAAAAACCACTTCAGAAAGAGTACAGGAAAACGGTGGATATATGAAAGTACTTTGGTCATGGCATTGGGACTACTCTGGTGTTCACATGAAGTACTCTCCTGAACCTTAATTTGGCCTGAAACACACTATGTAGCTTCAATTAGCCTTAATTTTCTAATCCTCTGTCCAAGCTTCTCAAGTGCTGGGATACAGGGTTGTGACACCATTCATGGATAGATGGATATCACATTTAATACTCAAAGCAAGTTCTCAAAATTGAATATAGAATACAAAGGATTAATTGTATACCTATATTCAAGTAAGAAGTAAAAATAGACATGGATGATGAGTCCACCTTATGTCAAAGTCTTTATTCTTTAAAATACATCAAGCTTGCTCTCATGAGTGTACTTCATAATACAATAATGATTAGTAACAAAGTGTTAAAAGTAAAGAAAATACTCTTACTGACAATTATTAGTATAAGCTGACACATGTACAGCTTGCAAAATAAATTATAGATCAGAATAAATGTCCAGATGACTACACATTTTATGATGATAATGAAATTATTTTAATGAAATTATTTGTACATATTACATAGGGCTAAACATCTAATTAGTTAGCCTTCACAACTAATGAAAAGTGGTTAAGTACACTCAAGAGTATGTCTAGAATTACATAATAGCCTACATCTTTCATTATAAATATATTTCATATATTTTACTATGATAATATTCTCATATCTGTGAAACTTGGCAACCATAGCATAATGAAGCAAAACATGAAAACATAAAGATCTTATATATTTTTATTTGCAATATGAAAAAGAAACATATTTTGTCTTATTCCCTATGCTGACCCTTTAATTCATATTCAGAATTAAACCAGAAATGTGATTATTGGAAAGCTTTTTAAATGCCAAGGGAACACACACTACTGCCTTGGAGTACAAAGAAACAAATGAAATATATTGTAATAAGATTTATAACTTAGCATGGATGAGTGTAAAAAGAGTTTTTGAGTAAAAAAAAAAAAAAAAGAATAATGGGTTCTTCCCATGATGGGAAAGTTGTAGTTTGTACCAGAGGGATCTGAGAGGGAAGATGTAATTTTAACCATGCCTTGAAGGATAGGTGAAGTCCTCTGGGTTGAAAAGAAGGAAATAAAATTTCAGATAGAATGAACAACATAAACAGAAGCCCAGAGGAACCAGAAAGCATGGCCTGTTTATTTCACCTGTACAAAGCACAGCTCTAATTGGAAACACAATATAGGATAAATCTGAGTCAGAGATGAATGGCCATGGCCTGAAAATATGGATTTAGGTTGGTTATACAGTTAACATTTTTCAATAAAGATATGATTTGATGAATGTTTTTAGAGTTATAGTTAAAAGTAATGGATCCAGGTATTAATCATTTCCATGGTACGGTCAGAGGTATGTCAGCTCTAACAAAGAGGGGAAAACTCTTGACAGGTTTTACCTCTTATCTGACAATCCTCTTAGATTTAGTTGCTGAAGACTTGTAGTTTGACAAATTAATTTACTCTAAAGCAGTGGTTCTCAATCTTCTTAGGTTTTCGACCCTTTAATGCAGTTCCTCATGTTGTGGTGATCCCCAAATATCACATTATTTTCATTGCTACATCACTATAATTTTGTTACCATTATAAATCAAAATGTATATATATTTTTGAGACAGGATTGACAAAGGGGTTACAACACACAGTGGTTAAGAGCCACTGCTCTAAAGGTTGTGATACTTGGTAACTAAAAGTTTAGAAAATATGAAAATATTAAGATGATACAAGAAGCCAAGATAATTTGGCCCTGGATCTACAATATCCCAACTCTGCTATGGCATCCTATCTATTCATTTAGGCTTATGGAAGTTTGAGTAGATACTGCAGGGATACTTTGGGTCTAACAATCCAAGTTTGCCAGGACTAATCTTAAGAAAAAATTTACATGGCATATTTTAAAGGATAAATTTGAAATTTTTCATATATTCATTAAAGGTGGAAGCACATTCTGTAGGCAAATGAGAAGAAATAAAGGTTTTACAAATTAATTTAAATTCATATTTCACTAAATAAATCATTGGCATCATTGAGAAGAAACTAAAGGAAATGATGATTATATCTTAGTTAATGAAAAAGAATCAATAAATATTTAGAAAAGGAACAAAGAAAATTCTTATCAAGGGCATTTCTGAAATAGAAAAGAAGACGAAGAGTTATAGACAAAAGTCTAAAAAACTAAGAAAACTAAGGTGCTCCTGATGTTTGTAATTTTGGCCACAGTCATCACATACAACTTTTCAAAGCTGAATTATATTTATCTGTAAAGAATTGTAAATGAATATGCTTAGACAGTTGGATTATTGCCCAGAAGAAATTTGGAAAACCAGCCAATAACATTTAGTATTACGAGAGTATTATGGCAACCTGCACTTGTAACCTGAATCCAACACAATTACCTGTCTGAGCACCATTATGCTAATTAATGTAACATTTCACTCTTTGTGATAAGAAAAAGAGCAGATAGGACAACAATGCTGAATCTGCTAATGAGGGCAGATTAATATATTTGAACCAGAGAAAATTTACTAAATATCACTTATTTTTATTATTGGGATAATAATTTAATGATAAGAACATATAAGATTAGCCAAAAAATACAGAGATAATAGCAAAATAAGAAAGAATTTCAAACAGTTCAAAATACAGCAATATAACATTCCATAGAAAGGACAAAACACAATAGACAATAATAAAGTCTAATCCAGCAGACCAAAGCACAGAGTTCAGGATTGTCTAAGATGATCAAAACAACTCAAAAACAGAATGCAAATTAGAAGTGAGTTTTGTGATGCATGATTTGAAACAGTATGAGGAATATATGATAGAACTAAACTTATTCCCTTTTTAAGGAATTTTGTGACGTTTCAAGAGTCCCTGCATTCTGAAATATTTCAATTCACTTAGTAAAAATCTATTTAGAGCGTCTTATATGCTAAAGTTGTAAACCAAAAAGTAAAACTAAATCCAAATGCAGATAACTGTGTTGCAGAATTTAATAGCTGTGTTCATGTGATAGCAAACAAAACAGCCCAAATAAAATAGAGAGCCAAACAGGGAAGAAAGACACAGGGCAAACATTCTGAGAAATAGGAGGGTTGAGGAAACAGAAGACGGTGAGAACTAAAGCTGGGTTCTACTTGGCTTTAAAGACTTGATTACACTGATTTTTCTCCTTTTAGTACATGTACCTAAAGAAGGAAATTAGGAATTTGGTTATGGAAAAAACAAAACAAACAAACAAAAAACCAAAACAAAATAAAACCCATAGACTAGGAAAGCTCTAGCTAGACAGTTGAGAATGCCCTGTGGGTTCATGTAGAACACACTCTTATGGCAGCACTCAAGGTAGCAAAGATATTGATGTACTTGTCAGAGAAGAGTCCTGATTTCAATACTTTAGACTTTTAAAGATGTATCATGAATAAGAAAGACTTCAGTTTCAATTGAGCCTTATCAAACCTATTGTACAATTCTGATTCTACTGAGACTCAAATGTTCATTTTTGAAAACAGCCCTTCAGAAATATTATGGATGTGGAGGCCAAATTTGCATTGAGTTGGACAACTTTATTGCCTTGCTAAATATAAAGTGTATAGTCAGGTAATAAATTATACTGAATATAAACCACAAAAATATGGATAACACCAAAAATAATGAAGAAAAATTTTGCCATCACTAAAGAGTAAATTTTAGAGAGATGATAAACTACAAAGTATAAAGCAAGAAATAATCTTTTTTTAAATAATGCAAAAACCTAGATCTTTATTTTATTTATTTATTTTTCTTGGCCCTTTGGCTTCCTTTTGTCCATTTTATTTTTATTTTATTTTATTTATTTTTATTAGATATTTTATTTACATTTTAGATGTTATCCTTTTCCCCCATTTTTCCCCATCCAGAAAACCCCTATCTCATCCCCCTCCTTCTGCTTCTATAAGGATGGGCCCCCACCCACACACCAACTCCCACCTCCCTCCCTCAAATTCTGCCACACTGGGGCATCCAGCCTTCACTGGGCCAAGGACCTCCTCTCCCACCTATGCCTGAAAAGGCCATTCTCCCCTACATATAGAGCTGGAGCCATGAGTCCCTCCCTGTGTTCTCCAAGGCTGATGGTTTAGACCCTGGGAGCTCTAGTTACTTAGTATTGTTGCTCTCTCCATGGCACCGCAAAAACTTTCAGATCCTTCAGTCTTCTCTCTCACTCTTCCATTGGGAATCCCATGATCAGTCCAATGGTTAGCTGTGAGCATCCACCTCTGAATATGTCAGACACTGGCAGACCTCTAAGGAGACAGCTATATCAGGCTCCTGTCAGCATGAACTTCCTGGCATCCACATCAGCTTCTGCTTTTAGTGAATGCACATGGGTGGAACAGTCTCTGGATGACCCCTCCTTCAGTTTCTCTCCCACACTTTGTCTCCATATTTGCTCCCATGAGTATTTTGCTAGTCCTTCTAAGAAGGATCGAAGAACCCAAACTTTAGTCTTCCTTCTTCATGAACTTCATGTGGTCTGTGAGTTGTATATTGGGTATTGTGAGCTTTGGGGGCTAATATCCACTTATCAGTGAGTGCATACCATGTGTATTCTTTTGTGATTGGGTTACCTCACTCAGGATGATATTTTCTAGTTCCATCCATTGGCCTAAGAATTTCATGAATTCACTGTTTTTAATGGCTGAGTAATACTCCATTGAGTAAGAGTACCATATTTTCTGTATCCATTCCTATGTTGAAGGATATCTGGGTTCTTTCCAGTTTCTGGCTATTATAAATAAGACTGCTATGAACAGAGTGGAGCATATGTTCTCATTATATGTTGGAGCATCTTCTGGGTATATGCCCAGGAGTGGTATAGCTGGATCTTCAGGTAATACTATGTCCAATTTTCTGAGAAACCACCAGACTGATTTCCAGAGTTATTGTATCAGTTTGCAATCTCAACAACAATAAAAGAGTATTTCTCTTTCTCCACATCCTCACCAGCATCTGCTATCACGTGAGTTTATGATCTTAGCTATTCTGACTGGTGTAAGGTGGAATCTCAGGGTTGTTTTGATTTGCATTTTCCTGATAACTAAGGAAGTTGAGCATCTCTTTAGGTGCTTCTCATCCATTCAAGATTCCTCAGTTGAGACTTCTTTGTTTAGCTCTGTACCCCATTTTTAATAGGGTTATTTGGTCGTCTAGAGTCTAATTTCTTGAGTTCTTTGTATATATTGGATATTAGCCCTCTATTGTATGTAGGATTGGTAAAGATCTTTTCCCAATCTGTTGGTTGCTGTTTTGTCTTATTGAAAGTGTCCTTTGCTTTACAAAAGCTTTGGAATTTTATTAGGTCCCTTTTGTCAATTCTTGATCTTAGAGCATAAACCTGGTGTTCTGTTCAGGAACTTTTCCCCTGTGCCCAAGTATTCGAGGTTCTTTCCCACCTTCTCTTCTATTAGTTCTTGTGTATCTGGTTTTATATGATGGTCCTTTATCCACTTGGAGATAAGAATGTATCATTTTACATTCTTCTACATGCTGTCCTCCAGTTGAATCAGCACCATTTGTTGAAAATGCTGTCCTTTTTCCACTGGATGATTTTAGCTACTTTGTCAAAGATCAAAGTCACCATAGGTGTATGGTTTTATTTTTGAGTTTTCAATTCTATTCCATTGATCTTCATGCCTGTATCTGTACCAATACTGTGCAGTTTTTATCACTATTGCTCTGTAGTAGTTTGACATCAGAGATAGTGATTTCCCCAGAAGTTCTTTTATTGTTGAGAATAGTTTTTGCTTTCCTGGGTTTTTTGTTATTTCAAATGAATTTGCAAATTGCTCTCTCTATCTCTATGAAGAATTGAGTTAGATATTTGTTGGGGATTGCATTGAATCTGTAGATTGCTTTCATCAAGATAGCCATTTTTACTATATTAATCTAATAAATGATTACTTGTTGACTGTCAATGTGCATATTTTCAATTTCTCAAATAACTCTTTTTATAGTTGCATGTTTATATAACTATGTAGTTATATATACATATACACATATACATATATACATATAAACATACATACATACATATATACAAAGGAATGTTGTATATGGTGTTTATGTGTCATTAAATCATTCATTAAAATAAATGTTGACAGATATCCTATAAATACACATCATAAACAATAATAAATATGCATTGTGAAATTTAATGAGATGGAATTCTGGTGAAAATAGAGCAAATACTAAGTACTAATTTTAAAATAATTTGTATGACTAATATTCAAATGATTTTAAAAGTGATATTTAGTGGCATTGTAGAAATTACATTTTTGAAAGTATACTCTGATTGGAAATGTATCTATTGTTGTATTACATAATTATCCGAAATACATTACAGACATTTAATTTTAATAATCAAAAATTTCCCTTAGGGTAAAAACAGTTATTTTTACATAATTATAATAATGCTAACAAAACAAAACCTTTTTCTAGCTATAAATTTACTGCAAAATTACTATTAGATGTGGGAAATGAGAGCAAAGTATAAAAAATTAAATATACTTACACATAATGATTGTTTAGAAAAATGCATTAAGAGAAAAATTTGCTATGCAAAAATTAAATCCATAAAAATTGGTTTACTTGAAATCACTATGTGATATTCACAGATTTTTAACACCTGTGTTCATTTTATGAATTATTATCTTAAGGTAATTATTTAAAATGATTGTCAATGGTAATTACTGTCCTATAGACAAAACCTCCCCAATGTAATTCCTATTATTTATATGCATTTTTCTTACTTGTCTCCATGAACGTATTTAAAATTTCCAGTAAAGTAATACACTTTAATGTGAAACAAAACAACACTAAAGGCTATAATTAGACATATTTTGAATAATTATCATAATCTTGAAACTATATTATACCATCCTGAACAAGTTTGTAATATAAGGTTTTCTTCATTATAATGTCTACATAATCAGCAAAAACTGAAAAATGCAAACAAATGATTGCTTATACAAATAATACAAGCAAGTTTTTGAAAAGACATAGTTTTTATTCATGAGAAAACAATCGTTTAAATAATTGATATTAAGTACCTGAGAAGGATGTGAAATTAAATATGAATTCTGAATTATTTATATTTTAATTTGATTTAGAAAATAAATATTTCCATTGGAAAAATGTAATTTCATATTATCAGAAAATATAACTGGCAATCTTTATGACTTCTAGATACAAATAAATAATTTCACACATTTCAGGCAATATAAAAAAAATTATGTAGCAGTGCCCAAAGTCTGTCTCACCAGTAAGTTTCAGCACTGGTCCCTCATCTAGACTTCTATCCTAAAAGCTCTTCTAAAATCTTGTGTTCTCTGCTCTGGTTGTGTCCCTGCAGAAAGGAGGGCAGCATCTGCCCTGCTGCTTCAAGTTTGTAAATAACATTTTACTGGAACTCAGTCACATTCATTACCTACATCTTTCTACAGCTGCTTCCCTGACTCTACAGCAGAGCTGGTTCTTATGAGAAAGGCAATAGAGCTCCAAGACAGAACATGTTAGTTATGCAGCTCCTGTAAGGAGCTAAAAAACTGTTATAAAAATTGTAAAAGTTTATAATTATTAATACACATTAGAAAACAATACATGAAAAATAGATTTTCATCTTAAAACAAGTCATTTGTTTTCAGAAATGAAGACATTATAAAAAGGAGAGTAAAGTCATGTAAATCTTAACTGAGATGCAG
Organism: Arvicanthis niloticus; assembly: GCF_011762505.2. NCBI lineage: Eukaryota > Metazoa > Chordata > Mammalia > Rodentia > Muridae > Arvicanthis > Arvicanthis niloticus. The sequence goes on from NC_047661.1 coordinate 58,311,362, forward strand.
AAAAAGAAGCTCTGCCCAAGCAAGACTACTATGAGGTGGCAGAGACAGACTTGCTAATAATGCTTCATATCCAATCAGGACAGCCTCCTCTTACAAGGAAGAGATAGTCAAATGTCAACATATACAAAACTCAAATGATTTATAGCACTGAATACACTGAATTAAATTGTGAGGCACTATGAAAATTTATGGTTATTTTTGCTAGTAGCTTTCATTGATTTTTTTCTTTTCATCATTATGTTATTATCTTATATAATAACCTAGACACCCCCAAATAAGTATGTGATTTCTATTTGTTTGCTTGTCTGTTTGTTTTATTAAAAAGTAAATTCTTCTCTTATATAATACATCTTGATTGGTTTCCTCTCCTTCACTCTTGCCCTTTCTTCCTCTCCTCCTCTTTTCCATAGTTCCCATTCCACTTCAGTTTCTTCCTCAGAAAAAAAGCAGGTTTCCAAGAGATTATAGCCAAAACAAAACAAAACAAGATTCAATAAAACAAGACAAAATCTTTCATAACAAGGCTAGACGAGGCAAAGTCCAGCCTCAAAAAGAAAGAGTCCCAAGAGCAGGCAAAAATATACTACTTATAGAAGTCCCACAAAACACCAAACTACAGCCATACCATATACTCAGAGGACCTGGGTCAGAGTCATGCAGGTCCTGTGCTTGCAGCTGCAGCCTCTGTGAACCCATATGAGTCCTGATAGTTGACTAAGTGGACCATGTTCTCCTGGTGTCCTCCATTCCCTGTGAGTCCTACAATCTGTGCTGTTGCATTTCTTTGGGGTTCCCCAATCTCTGAGATGACAGGCCCAATCGCGACCTTCAGTTTAGACTATCTGTCTGCCTACTGTCTGGCTATGAGTCTCTAAATCAGCTCCCATCTGCTTCTGCGATGATGACTGGACAAAGTCCTGATCTATGAGTATAGCAGAATATCATTAGGAATCATTATAAATTATATCGCTTATTGTTTTTCGCATGTCCATGTAATCATTATTTAATATTTTACTTCTGTTATGTACTATCTTAAGATGCATTGTACTGTGTGTATTTTGATTTTGATTTCCAAAATTTTAGTTCCAAACTCATTTTATAATACTTCCTAGGAACACCACATTCAGCTACATACCTGAATACTTCAATAATTGTGGTTCAAAATCAGCTTTATTGGTTTAAGCATAACAATAGATAGATAGATAGATAGATAGATAGATAGATAGATAGATAGATAGGTAGATAGATACATCTACTGAACATCTCAACATCTCAGTATTTAAATTTGTTTTGGATGTATTAATGCATCATTGTCTCAAAGCAACCTAAGTTTGAGGAAAAGGTGAATACAGGGAAAGAAAAGTAAGCCGAATTATTTTTAGGAGAACTGGAAAGCATTTTCTTCACAAGTTGTATTTGTGCTTAAATCAAATTCCCAAGGCTGTCAGATGAGAAAAGCTTATTAATCCTTTATATTTACCTTAATGTCAATGAAAATTCCACCAATCCAGCCCAAAGTAAAACCATACAAATAGATACAAAGACTAAAATTGAATTCACTGTAATTCAAAAATCCATTCTCCTAACCAAAATCTTGAGCATGCTTGTTAGCATTTTATTGTCACAATCGTCTTATCAAATCCCTGGACATAAAATCATTTTTTTGTTGTGCTTTCCAAAAGCAGAGCAGTGATGTGCCTAGCAACTGTGCTGTTTTCAGAACGAAGAGGAAACAGTGTGCTGAAGCTGAGAGCACCATGCTGGCTAGTTAGTACCAGAATGAGTGTTAGCTTTGCATTCTGATACTAGAGAGGATTTTCTGGACATTTTTTTAAATCACCATTCAAGTTGGCAAAATGAAAAAGGTGGCAGTGGGTACACATGGAAAAGGCATAGAGAGTCCTCAATTTGAGGCCATTACTCCTTGCACAAGATGTTCATCCTTTCCAAATAAGTAACAGCATCAGCAGTGAGCCAACTGCCTTTACTTCACTGAAGCCTGTCACCCAAAGGAATGATTGGGTCCAACTTTTTGACAGCCAATGCTTTGCATTGAGAGAAGGTCAACTGAGATGTTCTAATAAAGCAATAAAGAGCTTTAGAAGCTACTTTGAAACCAGTGATGTGCACTAGCCTTAAAGGCACCTGCCACCAAGCCTGACAACCTGGATTTGATCTTTGGGACATACATAGTGAAAGGAGGGAACCTACACCAAAATAGTTGCCCTCTGACCCATAAGCATACTCTCATATACCCACACTGCCCTCTCGCACACACAATAAAAATAAATTTTAATTTTAATAAAGGAATTAGAGGTCAGTGTTTTGTTTCCCGATGTTGGGGTTTGTTCTTGAACATGAACATTTGCCTGCTGCTTCTATTGTATGTTCACTGATGGTCAAAAAAAAAATCATTTAGTTCAAACCTGCTTAAAAAAAGTCAGAGCACATTCTGAGGAAGAAGTTCCTTATTTATTGTTTTAATTAAGTTAGTGGAAATTTATGTCTTGTTCTGTTTTCTTTCTCTTTTAAAATAGATGTGTACTGTGTGTAACCTCAATTTCTGGTGATTTTGTAAGAAGCCATTGCTATGTGTCTGCCTCTGGGGCATTATTGACCAGGTTGGGATAACTGAAACCCACTTCTGCAAATGCCCAGGCTCTTTTCATATTATGATGTAATCCTATCTGCCTTTCAGAGTGAGGATGACAAGTCAATCTATTCATGCATCCAATCTATCTAAAACAGTATCTCAGAAAGAGGTATTCATCATGGGTACAAGCAAGCTTGCATGTTCTCCTGTAGGAGTAGAAGTCTTGTCAGACAATATAACATGACTTCTAAAATTAAAATTTGTAGATAAGCCTCTGGACACTGATAAAAGTGTGATAATAATGTATGTGCCCAGTATTAAAGCTACAGAATATAGTTTCAGTGGCTGCTACACCTCCAAATTATTCCAAATAGATCTTCATTTTTAAATATTTGCATAAATTGTAATAGTTAAAAAGAGCATGACCTAATAACCAAAATACAAATTTTTATAAAATAGTACTTTTCCAACTGTCATGTATTTGAGATCAATCATTCTTAAACATGATTATATGTCAGAATAATCTGTGGAGTACAGAGGAAGAAATTCATTAGTATCATCCAAGAATCATCTAAAGTGAAGATTCAAATCAGTGAATCTTTAAAAGCTGACAGGTGATTATGCTATAAAACAAAATTGAAGCATAGTACATTTCAGACAAAGCAAATTGACATAAAATATAAGAGTTAGTTTAAAAATTAAAGGTCTAGTATATGGTATGTAGTTGAGTTATTACAAAAATTAATGTGATCCTCTTTTTCCTAGCAACTATTGGTTTCCTGTGGCTCCTTAGGGAGGAGTGAGCGTTTAGGATTCTCCCCGGCCCATTTTAAGAAAGAATGCTGTTGAGAAACTCTTGTGCAAGTATCTTCCTGATAGCAGCTTCTCCTGTGAGTTTATGCTAACAGCAGCCACGCTTAATGCCTGTTTTCAACTCAACGCTTTCCTGGCTCAGCTCCTACATTGTATCTACTCCTCCTCTGCTGGTGTCCTCATAGCCTTAGATGGGTTCATAAGGATTTCTTCTTAAGGGATGAGCACTCATAATCAGTTATTTTAAGTACTCAGACTAGGTTTGACGCTGTGTTAACCACTATCTTTTGCAAAAAAGTAGCTTTTCCTTTTTTATTTCAAAATTGATTCTTTTATCATAGAATATATATCCTGTTGTCAGTTTCCATCCCTTTGCTCCTAGGAGTCCCTAGCCACCTTCCTTCCTCTCCACATCCATTCCCCTTATGTCTCTATCTAGAAAAGAACAGTCTTCTAAGAGACAACAACCAAAGAAGACAAAATAAAATATAGTAAGATAAAGCAAAACAATCACACTCATGCTGATTTAGGCAATCCATAAAGAGGAAAAAGGCCCCAATAGAAATCACAAGAACCATTATTTTATATATTTAGGAGTCCCATAAAAACACTAACCTGAAGCTATGGTATATACATAGAGGATCTGGTGCAGGCACTTGCTTGGTGCTTCACTTTCTATGAGTTCATATGAGCCTTGCTGAATTGATTGATTCAGAGAGCTTTGTTCACTTGGTGTCTTCCACCCTCTCTGGCTTTGAAATTCTTCTTCCATGGTTTCCTGAGCTCTAAGGTGAGGAATTTGATAGAGACATTACATTTAAGCCTGGTGTTCTAAGACTCTGCTATATATGTGTACCAGTGGGTCACTGCATCTGTTTCTGTCTGCTACAGAAGAAAGCCTCTCTGATGATGACGGAATAAGCATATAGCAGTCATAGCAGCATATCATTAGCAGTCATTTTACTAAATATATTTAATATTAATATAACTATTATATAATAATGATTTGTATATAGTGCATTATGTATATTTATACTTAATATTTATATAAAGTTTTATATATTATATATGCATTATATAGAGAGAATGAGGAAGGGAGAGAGAAAGACAGAGAGAGAGAGAGAGAGAGAGAGAGAGAGAGAGAGAGAGAGAGAGAGAGAGAGAGAGAGAAAGATTAGAGAATTAGTGTTTGGTTTCACCATAAGTCTCTCTGTTCTATCTAGTTTCTGGTTCTTGATCATCCAAGCTGTGTTGGATATGTGTTTCAACTTATGGAGTGGGCTTTAATTCAAATCATAATGATGGATATTTCCATAGGTTCTGTGCCACCATTGTTCTAACATATTTTGTAGGGAGGACAGATGGTAGGTCACATTGGGGGTACACATTCATGTAGGCACCAGCTCAACTTCTCCATCTTCCATGAGTTGTGCAGGTATTTTCTTTCACCATAGAGCTTAGCTGTCAGTTAGTGAAAAGCAACCCATTGTCTCAGTAATAGCCTGGTTGGTTTTAGGTTTTCCATGAGACTCCCTTGGTAAACAACTCAGTTGAATGAAATTCAGTGCTACTACTGGAAACCAAAGATAAGCTTTTCTGACAGAATTAAGAGCAACACTAATTTATTTGTTACAAATATAAATATTTTCAAATGCAGTTGGACAACATGACAATTTAACAAAAACAGTTTTGTTGAAGTTTACAGTACCAGCATGAACTCAATAGAATGGACCTCAATTCAATCAGAAAACCATATTAATTTCATTACAGCCAAACCTCTATTGTACCAATGGGTACATTTGTACATCAAAGGTTGATATTATACCCACCATGACCAAAGCAACTCTTATAAAGGACAACATGTAATTGGGACTGGCTTACAGGATCAGAGGTCCAGTCCATTATCATCAAGGGAAGAAGCATGGCAGTATCTGCACAGATATGGTGCTGGAGAAGAAGCTGAGGGTTCTACATCTTGTTCTGGAGACAAATAGGAGTTAACTTTCTCCAGGAAGCTAGCTATCAGGAAGGAACCTTCCAGCTTAGTTGCAACTCCTCTATGTCCTGCAACCAAGGTGTTTATTGTTTTCAATCTAGTTCTAGTATGCAACCCAAAGCACTGGCAACAACCTTTATTTTTGGTAGAGACTGTGTAGGTTCCCTGACTAACAACCAGATATTTTATCTAATAGCCCACTGCTTCAAGAGGTGCCATTACTTATTTATGCATGATATCACACTTCAAACACTTTTTAATTATATTTTCAATTAACATACAAAAGAATCCCATGTGACTTTCCATATATCTTAAGTCTATCTGCCAACTGCATCCCTCAGTCCTTCCTTTCTGTCCTCACTTAAACCTCTCTACTCTCACCATGTCTCCTCTATTTTCTTGCCACATAAGTTCTTCCATTCCCATTTCTCATAATACCTCTTTACTGATCACTCCTTGGCCTCTTCCTAATTCTCTTGTCTCTCCATATCCAAGTCAAACACAAAAATCTAAAAATCCAAACCTAATATCTTATGCAATAAGAGAAAGCATCTAGCATAAGCCTTTCTCCCCCACCCCTTGTTCAGTATAATTATTTCCAGATCCATTGAGTATTGTATATTTAATCTTTTATTAGTTTTTAACTGAATAAAATTTAAATAAATCTTTTAAAGAGAAAAAGATCCATATTTTGCTATCAGGAATAAGAGAATGCATTTATCTAAAAATTACTAAGCAATAAAAAACCCTGACTACAAGTTAGCATGTTTTCTTACTAGGTTGTGCAGAATTTTATTAATTTTTCTTAAATTTTATATAACTCTAGATTGAAATTCTATAAAGAAATATATATACATATATATAACTTATATTAGACAGATAGATAATTACATATCCAAATTTATACATATTATCCTCATGTGTTTATGAAAACAAATTAAATTTTATGCCTACAGAATTTAAGATAATTTAGTTGCAACAATCAAACCATCTAGTCAATGAATCAACTTATTAAATAAAATATTTTCATAGTCATTCACTTAGTTACCAAATTATACTTACATCTGATCCAAAGCCATGTTTGGCTCAATCATCCAACAAAATTTGTCTTTGAAGTATCCTAAAAACCTGTTCCTAAATAATGTCACCAGGGCAGTGGGGATGTTTGTCTGCTATATAATGTATGTGTATTTGTATCATTTACATAAGATCTATGTACGTATATCTACATAAGAAAAAGTATAATTGTGTTTATAATTTATAAGTAAAATTTTCATGATTACAAAACAGCTATTAGAAAGCCTTTTATCATTTTGATTTGTAAAATTGTATTAGGATAAATGTTTTAAAAACTTAAAACCTTAAACCATACGTAAACTATGTATCAATTAGTTTTAGATTTTCAAAGTACAGGTACTGCCATGAGAGTCTGTGTAGACCTGAGACGAAAGGACATTTGTTTCTGTTTATTTCTTTATTTAATCAATGCTTTATACTAAAGAAATGTCACTAGCAGTAAGTGAATGTGACCTACCAACAGCATTCAACAATGGATAGGACAAGAGAGACCTCTCCCTGGAGGTGTAAATTACAGTGCCGATATGTGAGAATAAGCAACTAAATGTAAGGGAATAATTAAACATAATTATTTGTGCTATATTTATGCAAATAAATTAACTCATCCCTAGCTACACAACCATGGCTTTCCATTTCACAATCTTTATTAACTCTAAATAATAAAGATAAAACAAAATAGAACTTAATGAACATTCTATGTACTGCAGAGGATACTGTCAGATAATTAGAAATGTTTTTAAAACTACTATAGGTTTTATATGAGTAAGAAGTAATCCTTTATCTTTTAAACGTGATTTATCTTAGTAAAGTTAGCTACAGTTTTGGAAGTAAGAAATGCAGTCAGAACAAAACGCAAGTTTGCCTAATGAGTGTCTGTTGTTAGAAAAACTGAACAGTATTATACCACCAATCAGTCTTTAACCTCAAGACCCATTCCAAGATTAATTCTCCTCATTTCACACAATAGCCACTGAGGCAAGCTCTTGCCACAGTACCTGAAATCTTGGTAATTGGACCCTGCTGTCATATAAAGAGATAAGTAATATCCCTCTCTCACACAGGACTGCCAATTAAGAAATAAAAGGTGGAGCTGGAATGATGTCACAATAAGCTCCAGGCTGATGAGCAGAAGATGGCTCCAGCATTGTTTTGAAGGTATCTTTATCATTTTAAATTAAGAACTTGGCTGACAGAAGACCATTCTTAACATTTTAACCAAGTAAAGGTAAATGTGGAATTAGAAAACAGCAGCAGATTTTGAACTGATTTTTGAGTAGGAGGACATTTGACCACTCTTTTCATTTTGTGAACCTGTCCATGGATAGGCACTTCAGCAATATTTACATAAAATGTAAAAGTAACAATTATCACTAAGAAGTTATGAACATTTGAGTATATAGCACCAACTTAAAAATTCTGAAAAATAATTTTATATATTTGTCTATAAGTGCCAGAGCTGTTCTATACTCTTATACTAGCTGGTTAAGTAATTTTGGATGGAAAGGTATTGTATTAATTTTTACCATGAATTCAGGAAAATGTTTGCACAAAATATATTATCTTGAATAAAAAACAAGGCCTGTGTACATTGTGGAATGCACTGTGCTTCTTACTCTAGTTATATTGTAGGTAATGTAAGACAGCAGTGAGTGAGCAGGGTTTAGTCTAAGACAGCATCTTATGGTAAAAGTTGAGAAGCCCTTAAGAGCATTTGGCTCCTTCTCGATGCTGGAGAGAAATCCAACCATAAAGGGAAGCTAACTGAATTTTACAGGACCAATCCACAGTGATCGATGTGATCTAATATATTTTAACTAGGGATGCAAGCAATAGCGCCCCCTTAGGCAAATCAGGTACCACCCATAAGGGGAAACAATCAACATGCATCCCAACTAGGTAGGAATAGTGACTAATTTTATATTTATTCATTTATTTATTTATTTATTTATTTATTTCACTTTATTTTAGTTTTATTTTATTTTATTTTACTTTATAATATTGCACAAGCTACTCTTGAGATTACCCTTCCCCCCTTCTCTTCAAAAAAGAGGAAGCCCCCATGAGTGTCTAACCACTCTGGCACATCAAGTCACAGAAGGCATATCCTCTTCCACTGAGGGCAGACAAAAAAGCCCAGCTAGGGGAAAGAGATCCAAAATTAGGCAATAGAGTCAGAGGCAACCTCCACTCCAATTGTTAGGAGACCCACATGACGACCAAGCTACAAATATGCAGGAGGCCTAGATTCTGCCAGTGTATGCTCTTTGATTGGTGGTTTAGTCTCTGTGAGCACCCATGGGCCCAGGTTAGTTGACTCTGTAGGTCTTCTCGTAGTGTCCTTCAACTCTCTGCCTCCTTCAATCCTTCTACCCACTCTTCCACAAAATTCCTAGAGTTCCACCTACTGTTTGGTCTCTCTATATGTTTCCATGAGCTGCTGGATGAAGCCTCTCAGAAGACATTTATGCTAGGCTCCATCTGTAAGCATAGCAGAGTTTCATTAATCATACCAGGGGTTGGCTCTCTCTCACAGGATGTGTTTCAAGTTGGGACAGTCATTGGTTAGTTATTTCCTCAATCTCTGCTCCATCTTTATCCCTGCAAATCTTGTAGGCAGAACAAATTTTGAATAAAAGGTTTTATGTGTGGTTTAGTGTCCTCTCTCTTCCCTAGAAATTCCACCTGACTATGGAAGGTGGTCACTTCAGTGTCCATATTCCCAACTGCTCTGGGAAGCTAGGCTCACCACCATAGACTCCTAGGAGCCTCCATCCCAGGTCTCCAACTAATCCTAAAGATGTGCCCCACCAATTTCTGGTTTTGGTTTTTTTTTTTTTTTTTTTTCTGTTACCATTCACCACTCCAGCTATCCCTAAACCTGATCCCCATCCACACTCCCCTTCCCACCCACATTCCCAGACAGTTCTTCTCCTCAATCCACCTTTGAGGTCAATTCTATTTCCCTTTTTGGGTGAGAAGTCCTCCTTAGGCCCTCCTTGTTGTTTAGCTTATTTTGGTCTCTGGATTATAGCATGCTTATTTGGCACTTTATGGACACTATATGCTTGTAAGTGAGCATATAGCACATGTGTCTTTCTGGGTCTGGGTTACCTCACTCAAGAAGATATTTTTCTAGTTTCATCTGATTGTCTGTAAAATTCGTGGTGTCTTTGTTTTTAATATCTGAGTAGTAATATTCCATTATGTAAATTACTACATTTTCTTTATTGATTCTTCATTTTGGGGACATATAGGTTATTTTCAGTTTCTGGCTGTTATGAATAAAGCTGATATGAACACATTTGACCAAGTGTACTTGCTGTATGGCAGAGCATCTTTAGGGTATGCACCCAAGAGTGGTTTGGCTGATCCTTGAGGTAGAAATATTACCATTTTTCTGAGAATATGCAAAATTGACTTCTAAAATGATTTTATATGTTTGCATTTTCACCAGCAATACAGGAGTGTTCCCCTTGTTCCACATCATTGCCAGTGTGAGGTGTCACCTGTGCTTTTGATCTTAGCCATTCTAACTGTTGTAAGACAGAAAATCAGAGTCGTTTTGATTTGCATTTCTTAGATGATTAAAGATGTTAAACATTTCTTTAGGTGATTCTCAGCCATTCTCTAATGGCAAAAATAAAAGAACAGTATCACCATCCCTGATTTCAAGCTGCACTACAAAACAATAGTAATAAAAATGTATGATATTGGCATAAAAACAGACATATGTTTTTATGTATCCTGTGTTTTATTGTTTTTACATATGAGGATGGTAATTGCCCTTTCAACATTTCTCTGTGGAAAATTCTGTTTGACTCTGTACCAATTTTTCAATTAGGTTATTTTGGTTTCTTGGTGTCCACATTCTTCATTTCTTTATATATTTTGGATATTAATCTTTTGTCAGACTCAGCATTGGTAAAGATGTTTTCCTATTCTGTAGGCTGTCATTTTGTCCTAGAGATAGTATCTTTTGCCTTAAAGAAGCTTTACATTTTCATGAGATATAATTTATTTATTGTTGATCTTAATGCCTAAGTTATTGGTGTTCTATTCAGAAATTTGTTTCCTTTGCCAATGTGTTCCAGGCAGTTCTCCACTTTATCTTCTATTAGGGTTAATGTATCTGGTTTTATGTTGAGGTCTTTAATACACTTAAACTTAAGTTCTGTGCAGGGTGGCAAATATAGAACCTTCGATCTTCTACAGACATCTAGTTAGATGTTGTTATCATTTGTTGAAGATGCTCTCATTTTTACTTTGTATTGCTTCCTTGTCAAAAATCAAGTGTTCATAGGTGTGTGGGCTTATTTCTGTGACTTTATTTTTATTTCATTGATAAACAGGTCTGTTTTTATGCCAATATTATACATTATATTTTTTGTTCTTTTTTGTTTTTTTTATATATATACATTATATTTTTATTACTATTTCTCTGTAGTACAGCTTGAAATCAGAGATGATGATACTGCTTTTTTATTATACAGGATTTTTTTTTAGTCTATCCTGTGTTTTATTGTTTTTACAGGTGAAGTTGATAATTTCCCTTTCAAAGTCTGTAAAGAATTATGTTGTAATACTGATAGGTATTTACACTGAATCTGTAGACTGCTTTTGGTAAGCTGGCCATTTTTGTCATGTTACCCTACCAATCCATAACAATGGGAGATCTTTTCATCTTCTGAAATCTTCCTCAATTTCTTTCTTCACAGACTTGAAGTTCTTGCCATACAAGCCTTTCACTTGTTTGGTTAGAGTTATACCATGTTATTTTATATTATTTATGCCTATTGTAAATGGTATTATTTCCCCAATTTCTTTCTCAGCAAAATTATTGCTTGTAAAAAAGGAGATACAGTGCTTTTCTTGAGGTAATTGTGTATCTAGCTTTTTTGCTAAAGGTGTTTATCAGCTATAGGAATTCTCTGGTAGAATTCTATCTAATCTACAAATAGCAACACTCTGACTTCTTATTTGCAATTGTATCCCCTTGATCTACCCTAGTTGTCTTACTGCTTTAGCTAGAACTTAAAGAGCTATATTGAATAGATACAAATAAGTGGCCGGCCTTGTCTATGATTTTAATGGAACTGCTTTAAGTTTCTTTCCATTTAATTTGATGTTGACTATTGGCTTGTTGTATATTGCCTTTATTGTGTTTAGGCATACCCTTTGTATTCTTGTTCTCTTCAACACTTTTAACATGAAGGGGCATTACATTTTGTCAAAAACTTTTTCAGCATCGAATGAGATGATAATGTGGTTTTTTTCTCTTTCTGCTTGTTTATATGATGGATTTCATTGATGGATTTTTGTATATCGAGCTATCATTGCCTCCCTGGGATGAAGACTCCTTAAACATGGTGGATGACATGTTCAGTGTGTTCTTAGACTAAGTTTTCAAGTATCTCATTGAGTATTTTTGAACCAATATTCATAAGGGGATTGGTCTGAAATTTTCTTTCTTCAGTTTTTGTGTGGTTTAGGTATCAGAATGAGATGCCACCTTACAGAGTAAGTTTAGCAATGTTTCTTCTGTTTCTATTTTGCGGAATAGTTTGAGGAATAGTGTCATTGGCTCTTCTTTTGAAAGTCTGGTAGAATTCTTCACTAAAACCATCTGGCCCTGTAATATTTTTGGTTGGGAAACTTTTGATGTCTAATTCTATTTCCTTGTGGGTTACAGGACAATTTAAATTATTGGCCTAATCCTGATTTAACTTTAAGTAGAATCAAAAAAAATCTTTCATTTCATTTATATTTTTCAATTTTGTGGAGTATAGGCTCTTGAAGTAAGACAATAATTATTTGGATCTCTTCAGTGTGTGTTGTTATGTGTCCCTTTTCATTTTTGAATTTGTTATTATGTATACTGTCTCTCTGCCCTTTATTTAGTTTGGTTAAGAGCTTGTCTTTCTTGTTGCTTTATTCAAAGAACCAGCCCTTGATTTCCTTGGTTTTCTTTGTTTTAATTTAGTGCTTTCAGGCTTAGTTTGATAATTTCCTGCCATTTATTCCTCTTAGGTGTATTTGCTTCACTTTGTTCTTTAGTTCTCAATTGTTCTGTTAAGTTGCTAGTATGAGATCTCTCCATATTCTTTATGAAACACATAATACTATGAACTTTATATTAACATTGCTTACATTGTGTCCCAAAAGTGTGGGTATGTTGCGCTTTCATTTTCATTGAATTCTGGAATATCTTTACTTTCTTCCTGTAGTTCTTCTCTGAACTAATAGTCATTCAGCAGGCAGTTGCTCGGTTTCCATGAGTTTGTAGGTTCTCTGTTGTTTCTGTTGTAGTTGAATGTAGATGTAATCCAAGGTGGTTTGATAAGGTACAAGGCATTATTTCAATTTTGTTGATACTTGCTCTGTGACTAATACAGTCAATTTTAGAGAAGGTTCCATGGAGAGCTGAGAAGAAGGTATATTCTTTTCTGTTTCGGTGAAACGTTTTCAGATATCTGTTAGGTCTATTTGATTCAAAATCACTGTTAGTTTCATTATTTCACTGTTTAGTTTCTGTCTATATAATCTGACCATTGTGGTGTTGAAGTCTCCCACTATTAATAAGTGGGGCTTAATGTTTGATTTAAGCTTAAGTAATGTTTCTTTTACAAATGTGTGTATCCTTGCATTTGTAGCATATCTGTTCTGAATTGAGATATAATCTTGGAGGATTTTCTTTTGATTAGTATGAAGTACTCTTACCAACTTCCTTCGATTAGTTTTGCTTGAAAGTCTATTTTCTTAGATATTAGAATGGGCACTACAGCTTGCTTGTTGAGTCTATTTGCTAGCCCTTAAGTCTTTGGTAGTGTCTCTATTTCTTGATAGGAGTGTTCTTGCATTCAGCAGAATGATGAATCCTGTTTTCACATCTATTCTGTTAACCTGTATCTTTTTATTGAGGAATTCAGGCCATTGATGTTGAGATATTTTTGACTATTGTTATTTTGATGTTGGTGTTTTGATGTTGGTGATGGTAGTGTGTGTGTGTGTGTGTGTGTGTGTGTGTTTCTTCCTTTGACTTACTGATATGGGGTTATTCATTTCCTGTGCTTTTTGGGGTGTAGTTAGCCTCCTTGGGTTGGAGTTTTTCTTCTAGTATCTACTGAAGTGCTGGATTTGTGATAGTCTTTGTTTAAATTTGGTTTTATCATGGAGTATCTTGTTTTTTCTATCTATGATTATTGAAAGTTTACTGAGTATAGTATTCTATTCTGACTTCTATGATATCTTATATTCTGCAATACATCTGCCCAATTCTTTCTGGCTTTTAGAGTCAGATAAGTCAAGTATAATTCTGATTGGTCTGCCTGTATATGTTTCTTGGCCTTTTTCCCTTGCAGCTCTAATATTCTTTCTTTGTTCTCTACATGTAGCGTTTTGATTATTATGTGGTTAAAGAATTTCCTTTTCTGGTACAATCTATTTGGTGTTCTGTAAGTCTCTTGTGTGTTTATGGGCATATCTTTCTTTAGGTTGGAGAAATTTTTCTTGGCCATGTAGCTGGGAATCTTCTTTTTCTTCTATTTCTATTCTTAGGTTCTATTAATAGTATCCTGGATTTCTTGGTTGTTTTGAGTCAGGAACGTTTTAGTCTTAGTGTTTTCTTTGACTGATATGTCAATCTCTTCAATTGTGACTCTACACCTGAAATTCCCTCCTCAATCTCTTGTATTCATTTGGTGGTATTTTATCTGTATTTCCCGTTCTCCTCACTGGATTTTCCCTCTATAGAATTCTCTCCTTTTGTATTTTTTGATGTTGCTGTTGCTTCTGCTGTTGTTATTATTGTCGTTTTGTTTTTGTTCTCTATTTACATTTCAGGTCTTATACAGTTTTATTCATTTTGTTCACCTGTTTGATTGTATTTTCATGTATTTCTTTAAGAGATGTATTCATTTTCTCTCTAAAGTCCTCTATCATCTTTATAAGACTGGATTTAAGGTCATCATCTTGTTTTTAGGCTGTATTGGATTATCCAGGGATTGCTATAGTAGGATAGCTAAACTCTGGTGGAGTCATATTGCCCTGGCTCTTTTTTATTTTGGTCTTATGCTGATATTTAGGCATCTAATTGTCCCTGGCATTGGATGGATGTTCTCAATATGAAAGAAACTCCTCAGGAAAGCAGGAAGAGCCATGGGCCTCACAATGGAGCTCAAGGAACAGGATGCTGTTTACTTCTTCTGGCTGTACCCTGGGTAGACCTGAATGATCCTGGAGCCCTGCAGACCTTCGCTGAAAGGCAGCCAGAGCTGTGGGCCCAAGAGTATAGGTCAGGGGAAAGTGTGCAGATCAACATTACTGGTTATGGCCCAGGTGGATCTAGTAGTCAGAGATTTGCAGAGAGGCGTTTATTCTGGATGTTCTTGAGGCCCTTACTCCTCAGAAACGTAAGCAGTGCCATGAGCCAAAGGATGGAGGATAGAGGACAGCATGAAACTCATCTCTGCTTTATTTCACTTTCTTTAATTCTTTTAAGTAAATACTTCTAAATTGTTTTGTTTAATTTTTCTGCTTTTTTTTTTCATCATGATTGTTCTGCTGATTCTGCAATTTTTGGAATGTGTCTCTAATTATTCTTCTTATATATGATTCATTCACTTTCTCTTCATCCGTGCTTCCTCTTTGGATAATTTCGCTATTATATTCAGAAGGTAATATACCATGACTTTAATAATGTTTATACTGTATATACTCTAACAATAACCCAATTTACCTGTCTTGATATTTATTTTATCCTCATCTATTTTTTTTCTTTCTACCACTTTATTGTGTGACAGACTTTTATTAGAAAGACATGACACTAACATATCTATTTAGCCCATAACAGATCAAATGGAACCATGACAAGCCAAAGCAATGATTATAGTAAAATTCAATTTGGTGAGCCTATGACTTATTCTGAATACGCAGGATTATTTGCAGAGTCAGGCATGACTTTAAGGCATCTGCATCACTAGGAAGCCTACCATAGCATAGAGAAAGCTAATGAGAATCACAACTATACATTTCTGCACAACTTGCAGGCAGCCCAACCATAGAAAGATCTCCTCTCAACAGCCTTGTTTTTCAGAGTACCCTCCCCCAGCATTTGTTCATTCTTTCTATAAAGCTTTGTAAGAACTTTTAATAACCTTGCAAGTGCCCATTGCCTCATCATGTGACATTGTGATTGCTCCAGAATCTCATGGCCTCTCTCCCCATAGAGGAACTATTTGAATTTGTAGGAATCTGCTCAGTAGCATGTTCTAATAATAGTCTGTTGCTTTGTACACATTGTTTCTTTTTCCATTTTTGCATTTAATAATAGTCTCTGAATCATTCAATACTTTCCTAGTTTCTTTATATTGCCCAAGTTATTGGAGTTAAGGGACTATATTTTTAATGACTATATCTATATTTATACACCAGTCCTCCTGACCAATTCTTCTTGGCCCTGTAGCTGCAATTCTCTTAGTGATATTAGAGTTTATACTTGATATAACAAGCACAGGAGACAAAACTTTAACTATAAGATATGTCCCAAGTTCAGAAAGCAAGAACCACACCTCAGCAGCATAACAACTTAGCTCCACATGAGTAATTGTATAAACTGAAGAAATAATAGAAATATTGCAAAAGCAGTCAGATATTTTAAGATATGAAATGCTGAGAAGGTAAAATAAGATAATCAATAAAAAAATCATCAATGCAGTGAATCAAGTTAAACACAAAATGAAAGATTCAGATAACAAGATGGAAAGATGAATTAGAGCAATTAGATCATTGGTTTTCAACCTATGGGTCACAACCCTTTAAGGAGTCAAACAACCTCTTCACAGGGGTTATCTGAGACCATAGGCAAGCACAGATATTTACATTAAAATTCATAACAATAGCAAAATTATAGTTATGAAGTATAACAGCTCAGCTCAGAAGAAACATGTAACTAGGGAAGTATTGCAGCTCTGAAGGAAAGGTTATCCTCTTATTCTAGAACCAAGTAATACCATCAAGTCACTGTATGACAAACTTCACAGCAGAGATTTTTTGCAAAAGACACAATAAGGTGTCAGTCTCTGCTTAGGAAGCAAGCAGGAAATAACTGAGCAGAAGGTAGGAGGTTTTTTGGTGGGTAAGGGAAGGAGTTTTAAAAGATGTTTTGTGATTAGCGGGGGTTTGTGGCCTGATCTTGGTGCAAGCTCAGTGGCATTTCACATTCCAGGATTGGTGGAATTTTGAGCTCAGAAACTGGTAAAACTTCAAGTTCAGTGACTGGTGGGTTTTCAAAACCCAGAAGTGAGCTGAGATATTTTACCCTACAGCAAGAAAAATAATTTTATGGATTGGAATTACCTCAACATGAGAAATTGTACTAAAGGAATCACAGCATTAGGCATGTTAAGAATCACTGATTTAGATAATAAAGATAAGTAATTTTTAGATTGTAAACAAAACATAAGAGGCCTACAGCACACAATTAAAAGATCAATTTTATGCATCAGAAGCATATAAGGCTGAGAAAACACAAGATTTTAGGATATAGAAAATATAAATAAAATAGCAACAAAAAGCTCCCAAATATAACTAAGGAGAAAGCCACCGAGATACAAAAGACATGTAGAATGCCTTACAGACAGAAAAGGACCTTCCTACATCCTAATGTAATTAAAATACTAAGTATAGAAAACAACAGCGGGAAAAAAAAGCTGAAATCTGCAAAGAAAAGCATCAAATCACAAATCACCTGAGCAAGTACACTCCTAAAAACAGCACATGTCATAACAGAATTTCAAAAGCCAGAACAGCATGGAATAATGTATTTTAAGCCCTGCATGACAATTACCTACCCAGAGCACTTTGCCAAGCAAAGCTACTATTCATACTTGATCCTCCATAATCTAAGAAAAAGGAAATCATCCTATGGTATACAAAAACTAACGGAATTCGTGACTACTAAACCACTGCTGCAGAAAGTACTTGAAGGAATTCTGCATACTGGAAAGAAGGAAAGGCCATCCAGAGACTGCCCCACCTAGGGATCAATCCCATCTGCAGACAACCAAACCCAGACACTATTACTGATGCCAAGAAGTGCTTGCTGACAGGAGCCTGATATAGCTGTCTCCTGAGAGTCTCTGAGAAAGCCTGACCAGTACAGATGCAGATGTTCACAGGCAACCATCAAACTGAACACTGGGTTCCCAGTGGAGAAGTAAGGAAAAGGAATGAAGGAGCTGAAGGGGTTTGTAACACCACAGGAAGAACAATATCAAACAACCAGACCCCCAGAGCTGGTTGGTTGGTATTATTGCTCTCCCCATGGGGCCACAAGCCCCTTCAACTCCTTCAGTCTTCTCTCTAAATCCTCCATTGGGAACCCTGTGGTCAGTTTGATGGTTAGTTGTGAGCATCTGCCTCTGTATATGTCAGGTTCTGGCAGTGCCTCTCTGGAGACAGGAATATCAGGCTCCTGTCAGCATGCAGTTCTGGATATCCACAACAGTGTTTGCATATGGTGCCCTGGCCCTGTGTGGTATTTGACAAAAACAGGTTTAAAATTTGATTTCCTTATAATACTACAGATAATCCTGTAATTGCTTTAAATATAGATATTATTTACTTTGAATGTGTATAGTTTTAAATTTCAAGTCGTTTATCCCATTTATAACAGATTAGCACCTATGTTTAAATATCTAATTGTTCTAAAAATAAAATAGTCTGCTTGGTACAAACCTTTTATTTCCTCATTTTACTTCACTGTCTGTTTCATAGGTTTTTCTTTCCTCTTTTCTTAACTCTCCTCCACCCTGTCTTATCTTTTGGTCTATCTCATTTCCTTCTTTTTCTTCTCACACTTTCTTCCTCTCCTTCTCCATCTCTCCCTCTATCTTTCCATTTTCCCCCACAGTACATTCTGTCTCTGCCTCTGTCTCTCTCTCTCTCTCTCTTTCTCTTCTATGTGTGTGTGTGTCTTACCCTCATACCTCCATTTTTTAAAAGCAGGCTATAAATTATGAAAAAATATAGGCAGTTTCACACGGTATCTATTTGGGGAATTGTATTCTTGCTTCTCTATTTTTGGAAAATTTTAATTATTCACTTAAAAGGTATCTGTATAACCTGCCAGTCAGATTAAGTTATAATTGACATTACTTTTAAAGAGTGAGTAGGCTTAGAATTTTAAATTTAGCTTTACTGTTATTTTCTTTTGTAATTGAATATGTCAAATAGTTTTAGAGTAGAGATAGGAGGAGGAAGAATAGATTAAGAGGTTTCTCAGTGTGGGGATGGTAAAAGGAGATAACATGTAAAATGTAGATAAAGAACCCAGCAATAAAAAAAAAAAAAACAGAAAAAACAAACAAATAAATAAACAAATAATGGAATGGCTATGGCAGTCAAACATTTGAGACTCTTTAGCAGAAATTTAACATTACCCATATTACAGAGATTTCTTATAATTGTCAAGGACAAGAGACGGTGGAATGGGCCCATGGAACTTTAAAATAATACCTTCATAAAATAAAAAAGGGGGAGATATACCCCTGTACACCACAAATTTATGTAAATCATATTCTTTTTATTTTAAAGTTGTATTTTTTTAAATTTGGATGCCAAGGAACTTTCTGCTGAGTGTCTATGGTGCTCTACAACTAGGCATACTTATGCATAGGTGAAAGAGAAGGATCCACTTACTGGCATAAGGTATTATCCAAATCAGGTATTAAATATGGGGAAGAGGGCGTGTTTGTGTTTTTCCAGCAAAATGCTGAAGGAGCATGGTTGCTTCGAGAGCAATGAGTGAGACATGCTGATGCCAGGACAAAGAATGATACTGACCTGTGAACTTGCTGAGGGCCCTGACAGTGGTGACTGGGAAGCAGTATTGGACACACGTTCCTGACCCACCATTGCTTACCTATATCTCTGATAGGACAAGTTGTCTTGCCTCAAGTTCTTAGACTTTGTGGAACAGAGAATCAAAAGGAGAAGTTATAATGACTCTTGTATTGTTATTAAATGTGACCAGTTATTCAGACTCAATCATGGTTCTGGGTATTTTCAGAGACATATATGGAAGTTAGCTGCAGTTCTCTATGATGTTATGTTGGCAAGAGGTAAAGTTGGAGATGGATCTGGATTTCAAACAAGTGTTAGCACATGTGTTAAGGCTCTTTTAATTGTCAATTTAAAAATACTTCTGTTTCTTCTACTCTCTAAAGGAAAAATGATTTAGCTACATTCTACATAGAGACAAACAAAATATTATGTGCATAAGGTTACGTTGTATTTCCCTTGGGGAAATTAAACTAAAATACTTCTGTAAGTGTAGTATATTATGTGAACATTCCGATTTAAAACTTATATGTAATTATCTTTATCTAAATAGCTGCAATGATGTTATAAACAAAATTACCATAAGAGATGTTATATCATGTTTTTGTTATTTATAAACATATGATCAGTCTATTTGAATAAATATATATTTTGCATATGATACACATACAACAGAGTGGTATATTAAGTTTAGCAATCTTAAACACACTAGAATTCTACAAAGGGTAACCCTATTTACCTCTCAAACATTAACACATCACACACACACACACACACTCCTTGGTTTAGCTTAGGCCCACATGAAAAAGTATAATAGAGTATGATATTTACAGAGAATAGCAAGTGGAAATGAAGATACCAAAAGGACACACTGTTGTAAGTTGTGTAGTCCCAGGTTTGTAGAGAACTGCCTCCTCACCTGTTGCTTTCTTGTGAGACAAGAAAGAGAGGGAGAAAGTAGTTCCTTAATTATTTAAGGACATATAGATATGCTTTCAAGCTTTATTTTTAACAAATCTCATTACTCAGTTTTCACATTTGGCACTAAATGTTACTTATGCTTTATTAGCAATTTGACACTAGATGATATTTGCCATAAAAGGTTATTACAGCAACTGAACGTGATGACAACAGCAGGTGTCATCTCATCCCAGTGTAAAATGAGGCACTTAATGCTCAGCTTAAGTGAGCTCTTTGCACAATGTGTTTGCATCAAATACCACGTTTGAGCACAATAAATCAAAAATAGTTTTAAATTAGAACATAAACTACTAAAATTGAATGACTACACTGCAAGTGCATAAAGCTCTCACAACAGAAGAAGCACTTGATAGCTTTGTAAAAATAACTTACTTTATATATTAACAATTTTCTAAATAGAACTTATAGATATGTAGGACTTTAATAGATACTTTTATCAAATATCTAGGGATGAATTAGCATGAACCAAACACCAAGTTTGAGTGATGAAAATCATTCATCTACAATTAAAAATTCACATGAATTCAATATAATTCACACTATCAGTGGAATACAGGAGAAAATGCTGTATGATCTTGTTCATTGGTACAGAAAAATACATTTTATAACATTGAAAACCCAATCCAGGTTTTAAAAAAATTTTTTTAACTGGCAGGAAAAAAAACAACTCCAAACATTACTCTAAAAAATTATAGGGGTAACACTGTCCCTGCAGATTGGGGGAAAGTAGGAGACTAACTCTCATGACTCTTACTGGGTATAGTGATACATGTTGTAGCTAAGCAGTAAGAAAGAAAATGAAAGCCATTCAAGAAATGCAAATAAAACAACACTGAGATTCCACCTCACACTAATCTGAATGGCTAAGATCAAAAATTCAGGTGTTAGCAGATGCTGGCAAAGATATGAAGAAAGAGGAACACTCCTCCAACTCCTCCTTTGTAGGTGGGGTTGCAAGCTGGTACAACCACTCTGGAAATCAGTTGGAGTTTCCTCAGAAAATTGGACATAGCATTACCTGAGGACCCAGCTATACCACACCTAGGCATATACTCAGAAGATGCTTCAACATATAGCAAGGATATATGCTCTATTATGTTTATAGCAGCCTTATTTATAATAGCCAGAATCTGGAAAGAACCCAGATGTCCTTCAACAGAGGAACGGATACAGAAAATGTGGTACATTTACACAATGGAGTATTACTCAGCTATTAAAAAGCATGAATTCACGAAATTCTTAGGCAAATGGGTGGAACTAGAAAATACCATCCTGAGTGAGGTAATCCAATCACAAAAGAACACATATGCTATGCACTCAATGATAAGTGGATATTAGCCCATAAGCTTGCAATACCCAACATACAACTCATAGGCCACATTAAGTTCATGAAGAAGGAAGACCAAAGTGTGGGTGCTTCATTCCTTCTTACTTACAAGGAGTAACAAAATACTTGTGGGAGCAAATATGGAGACAAAGTGTGGGACAGAAACTGAAGGAGGGGGTCATCTGGAGACTGCTCCACCTGGGTATCCATCCTATGTGCAGACATCTGGAGACTGTTCCATCTGGGTATTCATCCCATGTGCAGTCAGCAAAGGTAGATGCTGATGTGAATGCCAGGAAGTGCATGCTGACTATAGCTTTATATAGCTGTCTCCTTTGAGGTCTGCTAGAGCCTGATATATACAAAAGTGGATGTTCACAGCTAACCATAGAACTGATCATGGGGTTCCCAAAGGAGAAGTTAGAGAGAAGACTGAAGGAGCTGAAAGGGTTTGAGGCCCCATGGGGAGAGCAACAATATCAAGCAACTAGAGCTCCCAGGGTCTAAACCACCAGCCTGGGAGCACATAGGGAGGACTCATGTGGACCCACGGCTCTAGCTGTATATGTAGGGGAAGATGGCCTTGTTGGGCATAGGTAGGAGAGGAGGTCATTGGTCCTGTGAAGGCTGGATGCCCCAGTGTGGGAGAATTCGAGGGCAGGGAGGTGGGAGTGGGTGGGTGGGCAGGGGCACATCCTTATAAAAGCAGGAGGATGGGGAATGGGATAGGGGTTCCTGGGTGGGGGGAAAATGGGGAAAGGAGATAACATCTGAAATGTAAATAAAATGCCCAATAAAAATTTTGTTTCACTTTCATTTTTTTCTCTAAAATTATAAAACAATGCCTAATGTCATTATTTGTTTCTAAAAAGTATTTGTTAATATATTGGAATTAAATTAATTAAAAATTAATGTATATTTTAATGTTTTTAATTCAAATTCAAACATTTTTATGGACATATGTAAAAATATAAGCATATGTAAAATATATAGATTTTATTTTTTAAAAAGTAAGACTATGAGACATAACTGCAAGACTTTTTGCAGATGACAACATTATCTATAGATAATAGTGCTGTCCATTGTAGGGCAGAATAGCCCATTGGCCTCTTGAATGAGTTCAACATGGTTCCTGATACAAAAAAAAAAACGTGTGTCTGTTGGTTTTTTTTTTTTCATTTTTATACATTAAGCAAATATAAGGACATCAAAGTTAAATATATATATATATATATATATATATATATATTCATATAAATATATGAAAGATATTTTGTGTGTGTGTGTGTGTGTGTGTGTGTGTGTATGAGAGAGAGAGAGAGAGAGAGAGAGAGAGAGAGAGAGAGAGAGAGAGAGAGAGAGAGCACCATGCTAGGCTCCTGTCTGGAAGTATAACATGGCATAGTGTCAGGGTTTGGTGCCTTTCCATGTGGATAAATCCCAAGTGATGCTGGTCACTGGATGGTCTTTCTTTCAAATTCTGCTCCATTTTTGTCCCTGTATTTTTTTTTTAGTCAGGAATGATACCAGATGAAAAATTTTAAAGGTGGGTTGGTGACCCCATTCCTCCACTGGGTGCCCTGTCTATCTAAAGAGGTGTTGTCTTCATATTCTATATCCCCACTATTAAGCATTTGATTAAGGTCACCCCCACTGATTCCTGAAAGTATCTTACATTCCAGTTCTCTGCGACTTTCTAGAGGTTCCCTCTGTCCCAAACTCCTAGAAGCTACATATCCCTCAACCAAAGAATGGATATAGAAAATTTGGTTCATTTACACAATTTACTACTTGGCTATTTAAAAAAAAAAAAAAAGGACATCGTGAATTTTGCATTAAATGAATGGAACTAGAAAATATCATCCTGAATGAGGTAACCGAGAACCAAAAGGACATGCATGGTATGTATTCACTGATAAGTGGATATTAGCCAAAAATTACTCATGATATAGCACACAGATCATAAGAATTTTAACAAGGAGGAAAGCCCAAGAGAGGATGCTTCAATCCCACTTAGAAGAGGAAACAAAATAATCATGGGAGACAGAGGGAAGGAGGGACCTGGGTAGGAGAGGAGAAGGTGGGGAAAAAGAGGAGCAGGATCAAGTATGGGGTGAGACAGAAGAGAAGCCCAGAGGGTCAGGAGAATGAACACTAGACAAATTTTAAAATACATATATTTAACATAAATTCCAGTAATGAAAATTCTCAGGTTTTAAAGATATTTATTTTAACATGCTTAGCAAAGCAAAGGAAATTGACATTAGAATAGATAGAACAGATCGGTTTGATAGAATAGAAAATAAAGTTGCTAGCTCATGATGTTTAAGTGTCTACAGGATTCTTCTTTAAAGACACATTTTTGTTTTTACTTTATTTTATGTGTATTCTGGTTTTGCTTACATGTATGTCTGTGTACTAGGTACATGCCTCTTGCCCTCAGAGGTCAGAAGAGGGTGTCAGATGCATTGAAACTGGAGTTGCTATGAACCAGGATGTATGTGATGGAAACCAAACCTGGGTCTTCTGAAAGAATAGCAAATGCTCTTAACTACTGAGCCATGTTTAAAGCTCCTACCCAGAGGATATTGATGTCCGAAAAACAGACAATATACACAGTTCATTTGTAATCAGGCAACCATTAATTCTGTATTAAATGCAGTTTTGCTTAGTAAATATTTAATATAAATAAAAAATTAGTGCTTCAGCATTCTTTTTAAAATTACTTTTATGTTTTACAATCCAGTCATTAGCCCCCTCCTGGTAGACCCTTCCACAGGTCATCATCCCACTCCTCCCACCTGTATCCAAGAGGATGCCCCTCCCCCAGGACTCCCCACTCCCTGGGACCTCAAGTCATTTTAGTATTAGGCAGATCTTCTCCCAATGAGACCAGGCAGTCCTCGGCTGTGTATCTGTTGGGGCCTTGTATTATGGGATCACCCTCCTCCTCAACTTCTTCTAGCCTTTCCCTATTTGAACCACAGGGGTCCATGACTTCAGTCCAATGGTTGGGTGTAAGTGTCTACCTCTGTCTCAGCTGCTTGTTGGGTTTCTCAGGGGACAGCTCCTATCTGTAAGCACACCATGGAATACTTAATAGTGTCAGGCCTTGGAGCCTCCGTTTGAGATGAATCCCAAGTTGGGTCAGTCACTGGATGGCCTTTTACTCAGTCTCTTTTCCATTTTAGTCCCTGCAGTTTTTTTAGACAGAAACTATTCTAGGTCAGAAACTTTGAATTTATTGTCATACAGACCTTTCACATGTTTGGTTAGAGTTACACCAAGATATTTCATATTATTTAAAACTGTTGTGAAGGGTGTTGTTTCCCCATTTTCTTTCTCAACCCATTAGAAGGCAACTGATTTGTTTGAGTTAATTTTATATTCGGCCACTTTGCTGAAGTTGTTCATCAAATGTAGAATTTATCTGGTAGAATTTTGGGGGTTGGTTACATATACTATTATATCATCTATAAGTAGTGATACCTTGACTTATTTGCCAATTTGTATTCATTTGATCTTATTTTTTGTCTTATTACTCTAGCTAGAACTTTCAGTATTATATTGAATAGATACAGGGAGAGGTGGAAGCTTTGTCTTGTCCCTGATTTTAGTGGGATTGCTTCATGTATCTCTTCATTTAATTTGATATTGGATGTTGCTTTGCTGTATAATGATTTTATGTTTAGGTATGGGTCTTGAATTTTTGATTTTTCCAATACTTTTACCATGAAGGGGTGTTGTATTTTGCCCAATGTTTTTTCGACATCTAATAAAATGGTCATTTGACTTGAGTTTGTTTATATAGTGGATTGTGTTAATGGATTTTCATATGTTGAACCAACCTTGAATCCCTGGGATGAAGCCTACTAGATCTTGTTGAATGATGGTTTTGATGTGTTCTTGAATTCAGTTTGCTAGAATTTCATTGAGTATTTTTGAATCAATATTTATAAGTAAAACTGGTCTGAAGGTCTCTTTCTTTGTTGGGTCTTTCTGTGGTTTAGGTATCAGGGTACTTAATTATAGCTTTATAAAATGAATTAGGTAGTGTTCCTTCTGTTTCTATTGTATGGACTAGTTTGAGGAATGTTGGTATTAGCTCTTCTTTGAAAGTCTGGTAGAATTCTGCACTAGAGGCATCTGGCCCCGGGGTTTTGTGTAATGGGAAGTTTGGTGTTTGGTTGGTTGATTGGTTGGTTACTTTTTTAGCAATAAGGTGTTTTATTTAGTTCACAGTTGCAGAACTTGAAAGTCCAAAGAGCAGTACAAAGACTTGGTGAGTGCCAGGCCCTGACTGAGGGGACAGCAACAATGGGAACAAAGTGCAGGGCTGCTTCTCAGACTGGGAGCTGAAAGGACTGGGCTAGCAAAGTTGGCTTTTATAATAATTCACTGGAGAAAGTCGCAGACACAAACACACACACTTGTACTGTTTAGATAGTTTATCTGATCTTGATTTAACTTTGGTACAAGGTATTTGTGTAGAAAACCATCAACTTCATCTAGATTTCCCAGTTTTGTTAAGTATAGGTTTTTGTAGTAGAGTCTGTTGATTTTCTGAATTTCCTTGGTTTCTGTTGTTATATCTCTCTTTTCATTTCTGATTTTGTTAATTTGAATACTATCTCTGTGCCCTTGAGTTAGTTTGACTAGGGGTTTATCTATCTTGTTGATTTTCTCAAAGAATCAGCTTTTGGCTTTGTTAATTCTTTGTATAGTTTTCTTATTTCTATTTGGTTGATTTTGTTGCTGAGTTTGACTATTTCCTGCAGGTGTGTTTACTTATTTCTGATCTAGGGCTTTCAGGTGTGCTGTTAGTTTGCTAGTATAGGATCTCTGTGAGCTATGAGTTTTCCTCTTAGCACTGCTTTCATCCATCCTGTCCCATAAGTTTGGGTATATTGTGCCTTCATTTTCATTAAATTTTGAAAATCTTTAATTTATTTCTTCCCTGATCAAGTTATCATGGTTTGTGAATTTTTTGTTGTTTTTGTTTTTATTGAAGTCTAGCCTTACTGTTATGATCAGATAGGATACATAGGATTATTTCAATCTTCTTGTATCTGTTGAGGCTTCTTTTGTGGCTAAATATGTGGTTAGTGTTGGAGAAGGTACTGAAAGCTGTTGAGGAAAAGGTATATTCCTTTATTTAGGGTGAAATGTTCTGTATATTCTGTTAAAGCCATCTGATAAATCCATAACCTCTATTAATTTCACTGTGTCTCTGTTTAGTTTCTGTTTCAATGACCTGTCTATTAGGGAGAGTGGGGTGTTGAAGTCTCCCACTATTATTGTGTGGTGTTGAAGGTGTGTTTTGAGATTTAGTAAAGTTTCCTTTATGAATGTGTGTGCCCTTGTATTTGGGGCATAGATATTCACTAATTAGACTTCCTCTTGGTAGATTATTTCCCTGATGAATATGAAGTACTATTCCCTATCTCACTTGATGACTTTTGGTTGAAAATCTATTTTATTGTATATCAGAATGGCAACTCCTTCTTGTTTCTTGGGACCATTTGCTTAGAAGACATTTTTCCAGCCTTTATTCTGAAGTAGTGTAAGTCTTTGTCACTGAATGTGTTTTTAATATGCAGCAAAATACTGGATCCTGCTTGCGTATCCTTTCTGTTAGCTTGTCTTTTTATTGAGGAATTGAGTCTGTTGATATTGAGAGATATTAAGAAAGATGATTGTTAATTCCTGTAATTTTGTTGTTGTAGGGAGCATTATGTGTATGTGATTCTCTACTTTCAGTTTTATTGTGAGATGATTAATTTCTTGTTTTTCTTTTGTGTAGGTACCCTCCTTGTGTTGCAGTTTTCCTTCTAGCATCCTCTGTAGGGCTGGGTTGGTATATAAATAATGTTTAAATTTGGTTTTGTCCTGGAATATATTGGTTTCTCTATCTATGGCGATTGAGAGTTTTGCAGAGTATAGTAGCCTGGGCTAGCAGTTGTTTGCTCGAAGTGTCTGCATGACCTCTGTCCAGGCTCTTCTGGCTTTTAGGGTCTCTGTTGAGAAGTGCAGTGTAATTCTGATAGATCTGCCTTTATATGTTACTTAGTTGTTTTCCTTACAGCTTTTAATATGCTTTCTTTGTTCTGTGCATTTAATGTTTTGATTATTATGTGATGAGAAAATGTTCTTTTCTGGTCCAATCTATTTGGTGTTCTATAGGCTTCTTGTATATTAATGGCGGTCTTTTTTTTTTTTTTTTTTTTTAGTTGGTGACATTTTCTTTTATAATTTTTTGAAGATGTTTTCTGGTCATTTGAGCGAGAAATCTTTGCTTTCTTCTATTCCTATTATTTTTAGATTTGGTCTTCTCATTGTGTCCTGTATTTGATAGATATTTTGGGTTAGGAGTTTTTATGTTTTGAATTTTCTTTGACTGTTGTGTCAATATTTTTTAATGTATCTTCTACACCTGAGATTTTCTCTTCTATCTCTTGTATTCTGTTGTTGATGCTTGTGTCTGTAGCTCCTGATGTCTTTCCTAGGTTTTGTGTTTCTATGGTTGCCTCCATTTGTGATTTTTTTATTGTTTCAATTTCCATTTTTTAGGTCTTAAACTGCTTTATTCAATTCCTTCATCTTTTTGATCATTTTCCTGTATTTCTTTAAGGGATTTATTTGTTTCCTCTTTAAGAGCTTTTACCTGTTTACCTGTGTTTTCTTGTATTTCTTTAAGTGACTTATTTATATACTCTTTAAAGAATGAAGTTTTGTTCATGAGATAGAATTCTAGGTCAGCATCATGGTTTTCAGGTATGTTGGGGCATCCAGGGCTTGCTGTCATGAGAGAACTGAGTTCTGATGGTGCAGTATATTAACTTCTGTTACTTATGGTCTTGTTCTTGCCTCTCACCATCTGGTTAGCTCTGGTGTTAAATTGGCCTGGGTGTTTGTTTGGTGCCTGCCTCCTGTGTTCCTGGGTTGCTTCAGGTCTCCTGGGAGACCTGTGGCCCTGGCTTTGGCAGATCTCCTTTGAGGCCTTCAGATTATGTGATCTTCAGAGGGGCATACATGCTGATGATCTGTCCTGTTGCCCTGGCTGCAGCAGATTTCCTGGGAAACCTTCAGAGTGTGAGGTCTGTTGCTCTAGGAGCAGCAGATCTCCTGGAAGGCCTTCATACTTTATGTTCTTCATAGGGACAGGCAAACTGATGATCTGCCCCAGCAGAAAGCACAGGCCACAAGGGATGTGGAGTTTGAGTGGAAAAGATGGGCCCAGAGTTCGATGGGCTCCTTGGAGATCCCAGGTGCTCTGATTATTTGGGAAAGTTCCCTATCTGTTGCCCTGGGTGCAGCAGATCCCTTGGGATGCCTTCCAACTATGGAGTCTTCAAAGGGAAAGACATGCTGATGATATGCCCCAGTGGAAGGGGGAGACCAGGAGGGAGGTGCAATGCTTAGATATTTTAATAGCAAATAAGTGCAGAAGAATTTTAAGATATAAAGAAAAATATATTACATACAGTTACTATCCTCAATTAATATACATATCTAGAGATGAAACTTATATACAAGTGAATAATTCCCAAAGAATTTGTATTGAATTCTAAGTTGTAAGAACTGCATAAATTATAGATAAAATTACATGGGAAAATGAACTTTAAATTTTCATGAAAATAGTCATAATTATATCCCTTTAATGGACAGATGTTAGTCAACACAGAGACCCGAGAAGTGCCAAAATGCAGAGAATAAATGACTATGTCATGATCAGCCATAAATAGGGAATTTATATTATAAACCTCCCTTTTGAGGCTCAAAGACCATCCTGATGACAGAAAGACTAGAATAATATTATAGTCCTGTTGTCTAGATACAACAAGAGATGGTCCATGAACATTAGGAGGGACACATGTGCTGTAGTAGAAACTGTTTTTTGTTTTTGTGTTTGGTTTCTTTTTTTTACCAGTTGTGTATGGGCTCCAAGTTTCTCCCTTGATAGAGGCCATTGTTTAAATCTGATGGCTTTATTTGATAACCAATCAAGGGAGGGAATACTAAACTCAATGATGGCCCTTAGAATTGGGGGTAATTCGGAAAGGTTTCTTTAAGTCTTTTGGAAGTATCATTTTCTTTATTGGTATGATCATCTATCATGATGCAATTTCTTATTGGGTGGCAAGCACCACATCCAGAACTTGTAAAATCACTCTCCCTAGGAGATTGGTGGTAGTGTTAGCTACTAGAGGATATATTAGCCCTGTAGCTCCATCAGGGTCTTCTCATCTGTAGGCCAGATTAACGATAAAAGCATGGGAGTGCCCCTTTGCCCTAGGAGTTGAGATTTAGAGATTAATGGCCAATGTGTAGAGCTTCTTTTTTTTTTTTTTTTTAATTGTTTTGTCTGTTTGAGGCATTTGAATGGGTTGTTATCTATTTTATGATAATTTTGGGATGGGAGTTCTCTGAGATGCTGGATACCCATAGAGCATCTATGAGAACAGTTTTCCTTCTTACTGTCAGGACTGAGGGCTGCCTCATTTTAAATTTAAAGATTCTAGTGGTGTGCCATCTTTATCACACTGGGTGAGACAATTTTTTCCAGTAGAAACTTTTGTGACAGCTGGGAGCAGACTGTCTTAGGGGCATTATGGGAAAGGACTTTTCTGGGCTTTCATTTTTCCAGTGTCCTGTCTTTGCACACTTAAAGTTGAACCCTTCTGTTTCTCTTGCAGCTGCTAAAGCCTGAGCTACATTTGTAACCTGATATAATGTTGTTGCTATGTCATGGGTTGCCACAACCCATCTATCATAGTGTTCATCTTTAAGACCTTGGCAGGCAAGCCTGAACTCAGAAGTCATACCCTCCCATATGATGTTTTTAAGAAAGAAGTCCCCAGTTACAGGGTCAGAATTTTTTCTCTCTAAGCTCATTTTAGCTCAAAGAACAAAATCAAATAGAGCCTTTCCTGACTTTGGGAGGAGAAATACCAAGAAACAGGCAGAGTCTTATGAGTCACAGAGCAGAGTGATTCTATCCCAGGCTTGGATGGTGCAAAGGTGCACATGTTCCTAACAGCCATTGGGTTGTGTTGCCTGTTGTGATCCCATGAAAATGGCTACCTGGCCAAAAAGTTTACCAAATCTGGGACCTAATTTCACCTGATATTTTGAAGCCATTCATCCCAGGAAAAGGCCTCCCATTTTAAATAGATTGAACCAGTCAGGGAAGATCAACAAATATCTCCCCAATCTTGGGGTGTGTTTAAAGTGGCTTTGTAAGAGAGATTTTGTCCAAGGTAAATGGATGTCATCTTCCTTTTCTGCCTGTCTGAGTTCTTTTAAATCTATTGTTCTGTATGTTTACCAGCTGAGTGGTTTATTTCGCATGAGGTTAATATTAACTGCAAATACCTGGATTTCTAGAGCCCTGTAAAATATCCTAGTCTGACAAAACTAGAAGGCTGAGTAAGAAATATAAAAACAAAAGTTTCTTTGTTTCTTTCTTTGTTTCTTTTTTTCTTTCCTTCTTTCTTAGCTTTTATCAAGGTATAAGGGAGAATAGAACTAATTCATTTTCATCCTAGTTAATAACTTCAAATAACTGAAGATAATTAAAAAGCTGAGCAACTCTCTTTATTAAAAACCAAGTATGATAAAACATAAATCTTTAATTAGAGTATTTTTTATTTATTATAAAAGTTCATAGAAATTAGTTACTCAATGGAGCCCTCAGTTTTAAGAAATTATAAAAGATTATATTTTATCATTTAACATTTCTTATGAATAACGATGCATTAACATTTTTAAAGTGTTATCGTACTTATGCATTTATTAATCTACTTAGGGCAAACATACCTAAATTATGCTAAAAGTAAAACAGAATTTTTAAATTAACTGTTTTAAATATTCATTAAATGTCTCAAGATATAATGGATGATAAATTGTCTTATTCACACAATTATCTCCTTAATTAAGAGACCTAAGATTTTAAATAAATTTTCAGTTATCTGTATTCTCTATGCAATGATTGGGATTGATTATAGAGGCAGAGAGACAGACAGAGATAGTGATAAAGACAGATATATAGAGATGCAGAGACAAAAATAGTGAGAATGTGATTAATAAAGTATAATCAGGAGTCAAATATCAAATTTATTAATACAGTTTATCTAAACTAAAAATTACACTCTAAAATTTAATGCCTTCTGGGTAAAAATCTTATCTCAGGATTATTGTGTCCAGGCCAGGGGTAGTGACAAGGATCGTCCTATCAATTTAAAAATGTGGACAAAAACCTATAAAAGGCTCACTTGCATTGCTTACCACTATACCAACTGATGAGAGAAAGTGGGATCGGAGAAACAGTGAACAATAAAGCAGCACCAAGAATATATCAGCAAGGGAGATGGTAGTGTTTTAAAACGTAATCAGGTATTTAAAAAAAAACAGGGACTGTGACACACAATGGCTATAAAACACAATCAGAATTCTCATAACAATGACACAGGTCATAAATTAGCAGACAGTATGTGGTAAGATGTAATACAAAATTTCAAGGCATAAAAAGGTTTCACAGATAAAGCAAGTTATATCAATAAAGTACATCAAATTTCTCACACAGTTTAAAACCATGAGCTGAAAAACACTCGATAAGGTCATCAACAGACTCAACACTGAGGCAGAAAAATAACCAGTGAACTTCAAGAGCTGACAAAATATATTACATAAAAAAAATCTTTAAACAAGAAGAAAGGAGGGAGGGAGGAAGGAAGAAAGGAAGGAAGGAAGGGAGGAAGAAAGGAAAACAGGAACAAAGGGTAGAGGAAGTAACTATCACAAAACACAGATGAAATAGAGCAAAAGGAGCAGAGTGTGATGAGCTCAGACTGCACCTCCAGCTGGGTAATAAAGCAGCAGATAAAGATCCTGAAGGATAAAGAGAAACAGAGAGGTTTATATCAAAATCCTTATAAAGCCAATCAGGGCCAGGCGGTGGTGGCGCACGCCTTTAATCCCAGCACTTGGGAGGCAGAGGCAGGTGGATTTATGAGTTCGAGGCCAGACTGGTCTACAGAGTGAGTTTCAGGACAGCCAGGGCTACACAGAGAAACTCTGTCTCAAAAAACCAAAATATAAAAATAAAATAAAGCCAATCACCTTTCAGGTGTAAAAGTAAAACAGTGATTCAAAAAACAAAAGTACAAAACATTCACTGCCAAAAGCATCCACTGTCAGAAGAAGTGAAATTTACTTGGACAGAAGGAAAATAATGTGAAGAAAATAAGATTTATGAATGAAATGAAGAAATGAATCTTCAAAAGGAAACATATTTCAATTTGTTTAAAACCCAAGCAGAATATTATTCTTTAAGACATAATGATATATTATACTAATTATAATACATGTAGAAAATATATAACAATGTTACACAAAGGTCAGTTGTTAGAAATACACATTTGCATGATTTATATTATGCACAAAATGACATTTTGAAAAATTTAATAGTATAATATAAAAATTTAAAAGTGCAAATCAAACTTTAAAAACAATTATAAAATATTCTCTCACTATAATAGAACAAATTTAAAATCTTTGACAATAAGGTCTATGGTAAAACTTTACTCATAACTAAATATAATCTTTTCAAATAATCAGTAAATAAAAATATTCTGTAAGTACATTTCAGAAAGTAACTGAAAGAAAATTTGTGGCACTAAATACATAAGGAAAGAACAGTTTTGAATCAATTATATTGAGTTTATACTTAAGAAACTATAAACCAATGGCTGAATATCCAAGCCCCAATATACAAGTAGAATAAAGTATTATAGGAATGTTTTAATAAAGCACAAAATAAAATAATAAAAACTAAAACCAATAAAAAACATCCTATTAAAATAGCAAATTAGGGCAAATTAATGCAGTTTAAGAATCATAAACTACCAAACAACAGTGTAGGTGAACAGTTATAACCTTATATTGGCTCAATAAACACAATTTATTTACAACCTTGTACCATGAAATCATCTATCTTTGTTCTAATAAAAATCATCTCAATTTTGTAGGAAGGAAGTACAAAATTATACTTAAAATTTCAAAGAAATTAAGTATGATGAGATATATTATAGCCCACAGTATAGGGCTACCTTTCCTGATAACATACTGACTAGACACATGAGTCAGGGGTCAAGACCTCTTGCAGAGGAACACAGTTCAGTTCCCAGCACTCACATCAGGTTGCTTACAACCAACTATAATGTCAGCATTAGTATATCTCATGCCTCTGGCTTTTGTGGGGACCTGAGCTCATGTGTGTATACCCACACACAGGCACACAGAGAAACCCATAAAAGAAACTAAAATAAGTCTTTCCCCAAGTTTCTGCAGTATTTAAGATAGTGAATTTATGTTATCATCAATATAATCAGTTTCTTATAAGTATTCTCAATTAATGCTAAACAAGAATTTGATACAATGTAATAGGTTATTCTTATTTAAGATATAAAAACACAAATTAACCTCTCTTAACAAACTATGATAAGAAGGTAACTTCCTCAATTGAGTTTTAAAAGTCCTCTAGAGTAAACCTTAAGCATGACTAATTAATTTTCAGTGAAATCCACAAAAGCACAGAAAAATCCCCTTTATTACTTTTAAGGTTTTCTTTCCCCTTTGTATTTGTACTTGATGTTTCTTTATTGTTGAATAGGAACTAATTATAGATTGAATAAAAAGTTGCTTATTGAATGATTTCTGTAGTCAATATTTTCTTTCATTCTATTTTATTGTATTTTAAAAATGTTTCCTTAACTATTTGAGATAATAATTACCAAATTTCTCTATTCCCTTTCCTCCTTTGAAAGCCTCCCCTGTACCACTTCCTTTCTTGACTGACAATTTGGTAATAGGTGTTTTAGATAATGTTATGAGGAAGCTGAAGAATTCAGTGTTATTATTCTGAGATGATAGGAAAAATCTGCAGTATAGATAAAAATATCTATGTGTACAACTGGACTGTCTCAATAGAATGTTCTCAAGAATATATGTAAAAGTTAACAGATGACTGAATATAACAGCATTGATCAATATGGAACAATTAACTTTTATATACTACAATAATAATAATCGCCAGACATTAACATAAGACTACCATTTTAATTCTTGGAAGAAATCTGAAATGTTTAGGGTTCTATCTAATAAAATAATGAGAAAATTTCTTCACAGCCAAGACGAACCATTGCAAGGAAAAAAAAAAACAGATTTAAAGATAGCTTTTTTATGGGTCAGAAGAACCAATGTTGATGTAACAGTTCTGCTAAAATTGATACATAAATTTTACATGATAAATTGATACATGAATAAATGATTCAGTAAAACACATTAAAAGTCTGAAGGAAAAAGAAGAGTGAGGAAGTTACACTAACTGATCTCAAGTTGTTCTAACAGAAGACAGTGTGCCCTGCTAAGGTTGGGAAAGTGATATTGAGCCAGAATAGAACCATCCATAATGGCACGTAACTCTCATGCCAGCATGTGGGGCAGAAAGCCAGAAGATAACAAACGTAAGGGTAACCATGGTGAGTTAGTGACTTTGAGGACAGTCTGGGCTGTGTAGAAATATTAGTAACAATATTATTGAGCCAAAGTGGAGTTCATTAAATAGATCTACATATGCTGTTCAGATGATTTTCAAATATAATGATGGTTTTTCCAACACATACTGCTAGGAAAAGCACACATTAATGTGAACACAGCAAATCACTGTACAGTTATTGGAAGCAAAATTAATTCAGAATATACTATGACCCTAAACAACAAAGGTAAATATAAATCTAGTCCACATGGACAAGCATAGTAAGTGTTAAGATCTTAGGGTGATCAAAAATTTCCTAAATAAGAATACCTTATTACCTACCTATTTTCTTGTACTACAAGATTAATCCAATTAAAAGAAATGGGGAAACAGAGAAGGAGAATGAGGGATAAAGAGAAAGACAGAGAGAAAGAGAAAGTTGAATAAAATTTATGACAATCAGTAAGTATTTTGTCTAATCTGATACTTTTAGCTCAAGTAATCTTTCAAAGCAATTTAAAGCTGAGAATTTTTGACAAGTAGAAAAAGGCTGTTGTCACCAAAGCTACTGGGCACATATCTAAGCAGGGTAAGGCTAATGTAATGTGATTTCTCTTGATTAATGTATGATAAGACCACAAGGGTCAATTGGGTATGCCTGGAAACCCAACAAGCAGATTCATTCATGTATCTTCTCCCATCCCTTGCTCCAAAGGACAGTTTTCTGATGGCCCTGGATTGCAGTTTCCTGATGACTAAAAATGTGAAGGTTTGTTTCCAGTATTTATTAGCCACTTGTACATTTGTTGTCCTTTTTCTGCTCTAGTTATCGAATTTACTATGATATTTGGTTTTCACATATCCTTAGAATCCTGTGTCTTGTCACAGATTTTCGAATTTTTAAGTTTTGAGACAGTATCTACCATGGCTCAGTATTTGGAAAAACATCCTTTATCTTGTTTTCCATGTTTTCTCTGGGTAGACAGAGGCTTATGTTTTAAAGCAGAAGACACAGAGAGGCGTTAGTCAATGTGTACAGACATGTGTATCCACAGTCAGCATGAGTTATTTATGATGACATTGGCCATGACCATCTGTGTAAGGTCATGTTCTCATACTCCCCTCACTGTGAAGTTCTTTGTCTCTGGAATGGAGTCAGTTTATGCAGTTCAGTTCCAGTGGTGCTAACTTCATTTCCACCTTGCTGAGAAAGAGTTTGTGTGTAATTTATTTGGAAATTTTGAGATGGAAAATTAATCTATGCTCTTCATATTGTTATTTGATCTTCATGTAAGCTGGCATGGACTCATAGTCAGTCATATTATATTATAGCCCAATCCTTTATTGCTTTATTCTTGTTCTACTTTTCCAGCTTTGACTACTGAAACTCTCCCATGCTGACTCCTGTCAGCATGTAACATGCTCTTAATTTGTATGCTTTGGGAATTTCTGTTGTTCTTTATCCATTAATTTGATATTCTTTCTTTCTTTCTTTCTTTCTTTTTTTTTTTTTTTTTTTTTTTTTTTTGGTTTTTCTAGACAGGGTTTCTCTGTGTAGCCCTGGCTGTCCTGGAACTCACTCTGTAGACCAGGCTGGCCTCGAACTCAGAAATCTGCCTGCCTCTGCCTCCCAAGTGCTGTGATTAAAGGCATGCACCACCACCGCCCGGCTTATTAATTTGATTTTCAACAAAATACAATCAAATGTAATTATGGCCAGAAAGCAGTTACAATATACAAGGACAGTGCAAAGTGATTCAGTCAGCTGATGTATATACATTGCCTCAAAATGAATAATTTATTCATTATATCTAACTACAACTTCATACCCCTTGAATGAGTCTCAATTTTTATACCACATCTTACGGTAACCACCAGAGTTCACTGTTTCTTTACCCATTCATATGTCTATGGAAAGTAATTGTTGGCTATATAAAGGACTACATTTTAAAAACTGTGAAAAATGTCACACTGAATGTGCAATTGTCTACATATCTGTGAGGTACTGATTCCACTTCTAGACGTATACCTGGAACAGAAGGATTATGTGTCACTAAAAGGTGGTAGGCTGGTGAGCTTGTGCAGCAGCCACACAGAGGCCAGGGAAGCCCCGGGAACATACACCTTTATAATATTATTTCTCAGAATGCTACACATGAAACATCTATACATTTTAATATTTAATCTATTTTATCAATATCTCATGAACTTTGGTACTTTAAAAACATTGTCATATGGATATTTATACCCAACTACTACACAGTTTTGGTGATTCTGAAGGTAGTATTTCTTTGATATTAAGTCACTTTTATTGATCAATAACACACAGATTTACAATTGATTTTGGTTTATTCTTTCAAAGCACTTGTTCCAGAATAAATATAAAAACATTTTAGACAACAATTCTAAACTTAGAAAGTACCTCATATGGCATAACTAGAAAAAGAGAAAAAAATGATTTACCACATAGTGATTGAAAAGTAGATTGATTCATTATAAGGGAAATAAACTGTATCATTATGACAAAGTACCAAAGAGAAACTTCTGGCAGAAAGGCTTCACACATGTTAGGTAAGGAGGCTTCTACTTAAAAGCATCTCCAATAAAACATCCTTTACCTAAAAACATATTATATAGTTAAAGACTGAAGCTGGGCATGGTGGAACACACCTGTAGCCCAAGCAACTAGGGAAGCTGAGGTGAAAAGACTGCCAATAAAAGATGTGTCTGTACTACAAGTGAACATAGGGCCAGTTGTACCACTTAGAGATCTTGTCACAAAATCTAAAACTGTGGCTGTAACAAATAGGGAGAGCACTTGCCTAGCATGCAGGCCCTGCTAGGCTCACTACCCTACCCTGATCTCCCTCCTATCTCCACCTCTGCCTCTGCCTTCCCCTCTGACTCTGTCTCCCCCTCGCCTTGCCCCTCCCCCTCACACATATACTCACTAAGCCACAAAAAGTGCTACTCATTATGAACCTTTCTCCTAATATTACCAATGTTGTCACTCCATCATGTAATACAGCCTTCTACCGGTGGACACTGGCCATTCAATAACTGACTTTCTTTCCTAGTAAGGCCTCGGGTGACTATCATAACTTTACATTCTTCAACTTTCCCTCATGTCTTATTTTTTCTACCTTAAATACTGAGGATTGAACCCAAAGCCTTACAAGAGAGAGAGAAGTACTCTATACTTGTGCGTACTACCAGTTTCTTCACATTTTCATACAGCTGGAAATGAAGACTTAAAGCATCTCTCAAAAGCATCTCTCTTTACGTCAAGGAATTTTTTGAGATATAATTAATAATAATAATAACAATAATAATAATAATAATAATAATAATAATAATAATCAGCCAGGTAGTAATGACACATGCTTTTAATCCAACCACCCAAGAGACAAAGAAAGGCAGATCTCTGAATTCAAAGCCAGGTTAATCTATAGAGCAAGTTCTAGGACAGCCAATGCTACACAGTGAAAGCATGAAAAAAAAAAGAGAGGAAAAAAAACTGTTTTGGTCCCCATAAACAACCATTAACAAGAAATGAAAAACTTTTTAATGGTAATTCACCACCAATACCTAACCATATAGTTTTAGTGCTACATACTGAGTCCAAAGCTCAGTACTTTGCCACAGCTAGCCTGCAGTCTCCATCTTAAGAGCTATGTTAGTGCTAATAGCCAGATAGGCTTCCATCATTTTCCAAGCACTGTATGGAATGTCTGGGAAAATTAATGCTAGCATTAGAATCTACTCTAGCTTTTCATTCTTTCCCTACATAGGAGATGGGACTGGAAGTCCTTGACACTAACATGTCACTGGGCCTTTTTACTTCCAGACTGGATAAATTGCAACGAAAAAAGGTTTAGAAGCTCAGAAGTTAAAACTTTTAAAACACCTTTATTTGAAGACAAAGAAAACTCCCACAGTTACTGATGGGAAGGATGTGTGTGTGATTCAATGAAATCTAGTGCTTGTCAGATAATGCTAAAGCTCTAGATCTAAGACTATGACAGCAAGAACAAAAAAGAAAGAACAAGAAGATAATCAGTGTTCCTCTCCATCCCTAGCTCCTCCAACAGGATCCAAAAGCATCTCTCCATTATCCTTCTCCAGGGCAGCCATATCCTCACACACCAGAAAAAAATTCTAAAATTCTACTTTTATTCCTTTGGCTACATATCAATGAACAAAGGCACCCTTGGCATCAGCCATGTTCTTATGACTGAATAACATCTCCCACCTCCTCACCCATATACCAGTGAGTGTAGGAGGTATACACTTGGCTGACATACAGTAGCACCGAGAAGAATGTATAACTGGCTTCTCTGTTTCTTCCTCAGCATCCTTTACATAGAATCCATATCAGTCTTTTCTTAGTTGTTCTCTAGCACACCTCTCTCCTCATGAGCCTCAGTAAACACTCCTTCCTCCATTTCCCTACCCACATACCAGTGAACAAAGTCACAGTTGGCACCAATCATTTCAGAGAGGATGTTTAAGTGAGACCTTAACTCAGTAAAGGGCCATGATCTTGCTCCCATCTCATAGATCTTAAGCCAGGTAATATAATAGGTAGTCGGCAATTAATCCCAATTTATGAGCCAATGCTGCACCGGTTCACCACTGGATGCTATAACGTGCTAGATGGCAACAATGGCAGCATTGACATCTTTAGAAATCAAAGATTATGGTTCAGTAGGCATGTAATTTTCATGGTTATGATCACATCTAACCATGTGATTACATGGTTCCAAGAAGATTTTTAATGAGCTCTGCTAGAGTAGAATATTTATGCCAAGCTTTCTCAGGACAAATGGTGGTGACATATCTGACCAGAAAGAAAAGGTGTGGGAGTAAGCTAAAAGTTTCTATAAATATCTATTGGATCAATACTCTGTACTCTATTGAATTTGAGGGAAATATTCATGTGAGGCACAAAAACATCTCCATTCATGTTAGACAGGCTGGTAACCATTGGTAGCATTCGCTGGGAGATGTACTACCTAGACCTGGCATCCATCAAGATGGCCAAATGACAGAACTATTTTGGAAGATGACCCCTTCAGTTCTTTCTTTAGAGAGACAGTCTCTGACCAGCATACATATAGGATAACTTGTGTAAACTTGTATGTGATCAGCAGGCAGGAGGTTAGTATAGGTTGGGCATTGAAATTGAGGTTTCTCCAACAGATCTCATACATGGCCTCATCGTTTACTGTGAATACACATGTACTTAGAGTGCTTAAGGATAGAATGGATGATAAAGATGGAACTGTAGGGTTAAACTCCTG
This sequence comes from Arvicanthis niloticus, assembly GCF_011762505.2. Classification (NCBI taxonomy): domain Eukaryota; kingdom Metazoa; phylum Chordata; class Mammalia; order Rodentia; family Muridae; genus Arvicanthis; species Arvicanthis niloticus. The sequence continues at coordinate 58,351,826 of NC_047661.1, forward strand.
CAGTTGATACCTGGTAGATCTATCAAATTGAAGACTCTAACTTGGGATTCTTACAATAATCAACGGAGAGAACATTTCCACCAGCAGGGTGGTGAATCCAGAGTTAGTTATAACACCAAAACATGTAAAAATCAAGAGTCCCTGAAGACTTACACACTGGCCAGTCTGTACTGGGAGGTGTGTGTGTGGGGGAGGGTATGTAATATTTAATTCCAGGACATGTTTTCTTATTTTTAATGTATTTATAATCAATTAATTTTTAAATCAATAATCATATCCAACTGATGTTAGCATGGGAGGGACTCTGATGGTACAACAGACCCATCATAAATTGCCCCATAACCTACAAAACATCTGGTAGAAGAATTAACAGAGTGAGCATCCTATTCTACACTTGACAGTCGCTGAAGAAGGAATGCTGACATCTGTCCACTCCATCAAGTGTACACTCCAGCTTAATGCATATTTACAAATGGCATTTACAAACTTGGACATTGAGGTAAATGGTCTCCTTTCCAAAGGCGTAGTGCCCATATGTACATAGTTATCTGTAGCATCCTGTTTGTCTGTGATGAGCACCTCAGGGCAGAAGAGCTAATAGTAGGTACTAATTGTACTACATTAGGTAAACAGAAGCCAGCTACCCATCACTAACAGCCTTCACATGCCTGCTCACACTGCAGGGTTTGAAGAACACAAGCTGAATATGTAACCAGGGTAGAAAGATCGAAGGCAAGAGCCTCTGGCACACTTAACAAGGACCAAGGGTTCCAGGTCTACAAAAGTTGACGAGAATACATGCCTTGTTAAATATTGCTGAAGGGGCCATATGCCGCTACAATGATTTTGTCACTTAGCATCTGGCCATCTGGCAGAAAGCCGTAATCTAAATCACAGAATTCTCATGTGGGGTTGCCAATCCGGATGCTGACCTGGCCAACATGAGTGGAGATATACTCTCACTGTGGGCAGGACAAAAATAAAGTCTAAATCAGTCTACGCAAAGCAAAACACACATGAATCTTAATGCTAATCAATTTCTCCCTTAAAAATGACATATGGGGCTGTGGATATAGTTCACTTGTACAGCATATGCCAAGGCACATCCCCTAGCACCTTTAAAATTAAAAACTTGAAATAAACTAGTTTCATCTGAGTGACTATTTCTTTCTAGTCTGTCTTTAAATAGATGTGGTCTCTTTTCATACCTTAAAGAATACAAAGGTATAGCTGCTTCTTTAGAAGACCTAAGTAAGTAGGCCATCATCCTCCCACTGTGGATGCTCCAGAATACACTTTTGGCTGTCTGGTCAGTTAATGAACACCTCCTAGCATAAGAAACATGTGGACACTGAACACAACGTACCAGGCTACAAGGCAAGCTCCACAGAACAGGATAGATGAGGAATTGTGGGAGCATGTGCCCTGAACCTGGCTCTGTTGGAGGCTGTAATTAGCTGCCTGCTTTTAGACAGAAGTATGGGACACTCACCAGTACTTACACTTCTGCTATAGTGCAGCAAAGGATTACCAGTGCCCATATCTGTTCCAAGGTTCCCCTTCACTGGTAATGTCTACTTCCACACAAGAATTCCTAATGCTGGAGGTAATATGGATGGCCTCCCTAGGTTAATGGGAGGTTAATTTCCTTAAAAGAGTACGGCTGTGGTGTGTCATACTGTTAAGAACCTCCTCTTCTACAGAACTCTTCGGCTTTTCATCAAAAGTAAAAAAAAAAAAAAAAATGAAAGGAAGAAAGGAAGGAAGGAAGAGAGAGGGAGGGAGGAGGAAGGGAAGAAGGAAGGAAGGAAGGAAGGAAGGAAGGAAGGAAGGAAGGAAGGAAGGAAGGAAAGAATGAAGGAAGGAAGGGAGGGAGGAAGGGAGGGAGAGAGGGAAAGAGGGAAAGAAAAACACAATGGCTCTTGATGCAGCTTGGTCATGAAGTCATTAGCTCTCTCTGTGTATGCTATAGGATTCCAGCCCTCTGAATTTAGAGACATGGAGTGTCTCTCCAATTAATTTCAATGGTCACACAAATGTGACCCACTCACCATGATAGCCAAAGTTTAGAAGAAGGTGACAGAAGCAAGCATGGTCTGGTATACAAGCTAAGAATTGTAGTAACAGGCTGAGGCACCAGGACCCCAGCAGCTTCTTAAGTAGCACATAAGAGTAGGCAGACATAGGTGTCCAAAAGTTGTGACCTTTCTTCTTGCCCAGACAGCCAATGGACATCTTCCCAGTTTTCCTGAGAGATGGAGCCCTCTCTCCTGAGACCTTGCACAGAAGTTCTCAGGAGACTGGCATAGCTGCACCTGCAGAATGAGAATGCATCACTGTTGTAAAGGTCAGCAGAAGGCTTCAGGGCCATGCAGAAGTGAGCATAGACTTGCAATGTAGACTGGATTCAGCAGGCTTGCTTTGATCTGGGCAAACCTTTGGAATCCAGATGCATGTGGTTTTAAGATGAAACATCTTAAATGCAGAAACTGCATTCAGAATGGCCCCGTGACATATTGCCACCATTGGTCTGTGAGTTTGCCTCTTTCATCTTTCACCAGAAAACTGGCCTTGATTGAAAATAGTGCCACAATAAATTCACAAACAGTAGCATTATCTTATTAAAGGTTTTCTAGTTATTAAATTTATTTTTATGTTTTCTTCTTACTTTGTTATTTGAGACAGGATCTTGTCATGTAGCCTAATCTGGTCTTGAATCCACAATGATCCTCCTGCTTCAGCCTTTCAAGTGCCAGGATTACAGATTGTCACAGTAATGTGTGGCTGATGATTTTAGACTTTTATTTAACACACTTGGCTGCTAATTATTCATCTATTTGTATAATATGTACATTTTAGTGGGTTTAATTACACAGTAGAAGCCATATAAAGTAGAGAACATGGGGATTTCACAGTTATTGGGAATAGACTGCTTATTGGATGCTGTGCCTTGAAGTTCATTTGTAATCACCTCATTGAATGTGGAATGACATAATGACCTGGCCAATGAGACCTCTTAACTGTGCCTAAAACCAAAGGCCCTCTGTGTACCTATCTATGGTAAAGACTGGAAACAATATGAGCCTGTAGATGGGAGGATCTCTGGAAAGCTGTGTCTAAAATCCCTTGTAGACCTCCATAAAGCATCAGGCTATATGAAATGTGAAGGAGGCTGCTGCCTACAGCCACTGCAAAACAAGCCCCACAAAAACCTATAGACTGAACTTTGTTACTAATCTTTATATTGAAGACATCTTTTTTCATTCAACCCTATTACTATTTTTTTCTGTTTTACTTTCAAAATAAACTCATCTTTTTTATTGTTTTATGACTATTATAGAATTTGAAAAATATATTATTATTTACCAGTTTAAAGCATTTCCATTTATTTAAACATCATACTGGTTTTGACGAAAGTTGATCTTTTTCACTGTTGATTAGGTTTCCATTATAAAAGCAAAAATACCTGAGATGATCAATTTAAGAGAGAAGGTTGATTTTTGGCTCAAAAGAAGAGAATTCAACATGAAAATATTTAGCCCTGTAGCCATTGGGCCAGTGGCAAGGCAGTATGTCAAAGGTGGAATTGGAGACTGTAGGGCAGAAGTAATTGTTCCCCTAATGTACCCATAACGCTAAGGAGAAAGGAAGAGGAATGCTTAGTTCTGAGTAAGGCAGTCAAGCATAGAAAAGAGCTTAGAGGCCCCTGACTCCACTTAGCTTGAGTTATATACACACCCCTCTTTTAATAATAAACTTGGAAACCTAGGACTATCACCCACACATACTGAAGCTACACCTCTCTCTGAACAGTTTGCATACCCACCCAGTAGAAACCGAGAACACCTACATGTATTGAGATGTAAAGGTTCCCTTTTGAACAACTGAATAGATGTTTTCTCCTCTTATTCTGCAGAAACATGCACAGTGCACAAGAGCTTACATAATTCAAGCCTGTGAGCTAAAATTGGAAATCACTCAAACTATAGAAAACGTCTCCTAAATCCCATGTTGCCACCATCACTCTTGACAGTATTTAACGTGAACTATCATTTTGCAACATGTGCACTCTGTGGGCCATATTTTATAGGTAAGTTCATTTGTTGTCATTGTAAAATTTGGAAGAAAGAAGAAAAAGAATACATTTTCATCTATATCACTATTGACTTAGAGTTGGCTACTATTTTTCAACTGACTTGCTAACAGAATTTTCTTCTTCACCAACAAAGTATGAAATAAAAACATAATCTCACGCAGCTGTCTACAGGTAAAGGTGACACTAGGAAACAGTTTGAGCATTTCCATTTGGTCAGTTTCAAAATTATCTTCAGTTGTTAATGTGACACACCAAGAAAGAGAGGATATCAATGGAGAAATAGCAGCTGCAAGACAGGACTCTGTGAATATCTGTGGGGTATTTTTTCAATTGGTGTCAGAGGTGTAGGAGGTATCAACCCACAATGGATGGCACTATGCCTAGGAAGACAGGTCTGTGCTATATAAGAAAGGTATCTGACTGTGAGCCTGAAGGCACTCCAATAAGTAACATTCCTTCATCGTCTGTGTGAGTTCACACCTCCATATTCTCATCTTGTGCTTCTGCCGTGGCTTCTTTCTGTAATGGACTATGTAACATTTAAGCCAAAATAAACTCTATTTTCTCCAGAAGGCTTTTGGTCATGGTGTTTATCACACAAACAGAGAAGCAAACTAGCACAATCAACATTCTGTAGGTTCCATATTGTGAAGATAAAAATCTTGGCTTCGATGCTAGTTAAAGCATTGCACATTCATTTTACAGCAGTTAATTATCATGGCAAAGTCTCAAAATAAGGATTACATCTAAAACCTAAGTCAGAATTTGTCTAGGCATGATGCAATGAAATTCACAGCACACAGCTGTAGCAGGAGGTATTAAAAAAGAGATGACCAAAGAGATGACGGGCTTGCTCCCGGCTCTCCTTGTAGCAGCCTGGTGTACTCATCTCAGCAGGCTCTCCAGCAGGGCCAGAGCTCCCCTCAGGGCCTCACACAATGATCCTCCACCCTGCATCAGCCACCCACCACAACACCTATTACCCGGTAAAATCAAAACTTTCAAAGCTTATAGTTAACCAGTTAGATTTATATATCAATAAAATCTAAATACACACTATGCCCACACAATTTAGACAAGTTATTCCAGTTATCCTAACCTTTTGATATGCATAACTACCTGAGGCTACTAAAGCCACGTGGATTCCCGTGCACCTCCATTTTCACCTTCCTACCCCTCTGTCCTCCTGTGTCTTTTTCTCCCCCCCCCCCCACCTCCCTCCCCCGGTCTTAGCTCCACCTGCCTTTTCACTGTCCAATCACAAGCCTCCTGCTTCACTGGTAAAATAGATTGAGCAGAGAAATTCCTGCCACACACAGCAACGGAAATTGTTAACTCTTCCAGAAGGGCATCCTTATCCAAATATCTTACTTTATATTCAGTATTAACAGATGATTTTGTCTTAGTATCTTCCTTTCTTTTCTTTCCTCTTAATCGCTCCTAAACTCCCTTGCTCTCTTTCAAAAATTTATGACTTTTTTTTCTCATTAAATGTATTTCATTACATGTGTGTTCGGGTGGTGCTTATAAAAATAACCTGCTCGATCTGTGTTATATTACTTGCACACATGTTTTCATGACTGACCAGTTGTCACACTATGTTCTGCAGAAGACTGTTTCTTGTCTCTCGGCATTCCTTAGCTGCGTGTTATAGTTCTTGCTGTACTGAGGCACTATCTGTCTTACTTTCCCACAAAGTTTCCCCTGCATAATATTCTGCATGAGTGTTGTATATTGGCTATAACTGACCAGGCAATATTGATACTCTTATATACTACAACATACAGTTTACAGTAGGACTCGCTTTTTAGCAGAAATGCCCAAACAGGAACATGAATCCACCACTTAAGTGTCATTTAGCACAGATCATTCTTGTAAAATCCCCCATGTTTGGTCAATGCATTGTTCTCTCCTCACAAAGTCTTCACAGTGTCACATTTTCCAGGCTTGCAGGTTGCTGGAGTAAGCTTTACACACAGTGAGATTGGCTTCATTCTATTTTGCAGAGTATGAGTATCTCTTTAGCTTCTGGAGACACAGAAGCTCATCACTATTGAGCAAAAAAAAACCCAAAACACTCCACTGCATAGTTGTCCTAGAGGCTTTTTATATGTTTTGTTATTACCTCTCTCTCTCTCTCTCTCTCTCTCTCTCTCTCTCTCTCTCTCTCTCTCTCTCTCTCTCATTTTACCTGACTACACTCATCCTAACCATTTTCTCCCTCTCTGCTCAGTGTGTGGCCTACCTCCCACTTCCCAACAGCACCCCATCCTCCAATCCTGCTTCCTCATTCACTTCTCCTTCATTCTTAAGGAGCACAAATCCCATGGAGACAAACCAGCCATGGATTATCAAATTGCAGTAAAATGTGCACCTCCTCTCCTATTAAGGAAACGCTAAGCAACCCATTAGGAGAAGAAAAGAGTCCCAAAGGCAACAGAGTCAGAGACAGTTCCTGCTCCCACTGTTAGGAGTCCCACTTGAAGACCAAGCTACACAACTGTTACCATATGTACAGAGGACCTATGTCAGTACTGGTTGGTGGTTCAGTCTCTGTGAGCTCCTGTGGGTACATGTTAGTTGATTCTGTGTGTTTTCTTGTGGTGTCTTGACCCCTGACTTTTACATTCCTTTCTCTACTTTTTCTGTAGAGTTCCCAAGTTCTGCCTAATCCCTCTGTTTCCATCAGTTGCTGGGTGAAGTATTACATGAGTACTACAGAATATCTTTTCATTGACTTTTTTTTCTTCCAGTTGTGTTTGGTTCGATCCTATGTCTCTGGGCTATCCAGTCTCTAGTTCCTGTGCCTCCAGGTAGTGACCAGGGTTGGATTCCTTCTCACAGCATGGGTATCAAGCTGGATGAATCATTAGTTGGCGTCTCTCACAATTTCTGTGCCATCTTTACCCCAGCACATCTTGTAGGAAAAAAAAAAAAAAAAATATATATATATATATATATATATATATATATATATATATATATATGTATATATATATATTTGGGAGCTGGGTTGATGTCCCAGTAACTCTACTGGAAGAATTACCAGCTTATAGGAGATTGCTAGTCCAGGCTCCATATCCTCCAATATGGAGGAAGTCTTAGCGTCTTAGCTAGGGTCACCATCCTAAATTCTTGGGAGTTTCCATTGCACTAGGTTTCTAGCTTGTCACAGAGATTTCTGAGGATGTCATTTCATTTATTGAAATACATTTTCAGGTGGTGGCCTTTTCAGGTACATGCTTTTACTCCCAGCACTCAGGAAGCAGAAACAGGTGGATATCTCTGTGAATTTGAGGCCAGCCTGATCTACAGAACAAGTTCTAGGGCATCCAAGGATACACAGAGAAATGCTGTCTTGAAACAAAGAAAGAAAGGAAAAGAAAGAAACAAAGATAGAAGGAAGGAAGGAAAGAAGGAAGGAAGGAAGGAAGGAAGGAAGGAAGGAAGGAAGGAAAAAAATAATTTTTAAAACAGAAAGAAAAGAAAAAGAAATTAAAAAGGAAGAAATTCATCCTGATTGCGTTTATGTGTTGACATTAAAATAAAGGTAATACATATATTCACATACATAATTTTCAGGCACCAGTGTGCAATTCATTTGGGTAAACATTATGGAACCATGATTACATAGTTAAAATTGGTTTAAATAAAAGATCAAACTCTCTTCCAGGATTTCTAAACAATCTTGTATTCTTCCAAGCAACAAAAGCCATACATATTCTGAAGTATCCTTAGCAGCATTTGATACTGTCATTGTTTAGAATTTTACCCAGTTTAACTATGCAGTCATATTACTAGTTTTGATTTGAAATTCTCCAAGATCATGATTCTGCACATTTTATTACATGTTTCCTTTCATTTCTGCATCTTCCTTGATGAGATATCCTTTCATATTAACATTCTCTTTAGCTAACTTCTAATTGGGTTATTTTGTTTTGGACTACTGAGCTTAAGAACTCTTGGTCCATTTCTCTAGGCTTTTCTAGTGAATGACCTGATGACATTCATATCTGTCTCCAGTTCATACTTCTGCAAAGTTTGAGATACCAAGAGAATACTGAATATATTAACATATCATTCCTCAGTTATCTGAATGTCACAATGTTCACAAATGAAGTCATCTTTCCTCAATATAAGTCAAACATGTGATTCAGTTTCTGGGACCATCATTTAAGCATAGGCTTTCTCCTAACTTAGCTTCATTAGCCTTATTCTAATGATTTCCTGCCATCTTCTTTCAACGTTCTGTCCTATTTATAAAAAAAAATAATTAAATATGCCATCTTTTGGTCAAATAATTCATGGATGAACTGAGATTAGCATAAGAGTTTATACATGCATACACACAAACACACATGTGAATGCACACACATCTCAGAAACGTGATATCTTATTATGATTTGTTTTTCAAATATAAAAATTTCAAAACAGAAAAAGGGTTCTCCAATTTATCATGAACTTACTATAAGTCATGAGATTTCATTTTTTTCCTTAAATGCTTACTTATTTCTCTTGGCATTAGCTTCATGGCTTAACAGCTTTTCTTCTTCCTCTCCCATTATTTAAAAGAATAATGTACTTTTACTAAGACAGAGTCCTGTGAAACAATATGGAAATTCTGGGATTTAAACATATATATGTTTAACATATGTTAATATATATATATGTATATATACATAAGATTAAACATATTAAACATATGTTTAATATATATTAATATATATTTTTTAAATATTGTTGACTACCATACATATTCTTAGTACATATTAGGTAAAGAGGGAAGGAAATGCCTTAAGCAGCTAAAACAGTAGTAGGTATTGATCTTTATGTTAGTAAACTTTCCACTATTACAAACTGAGGCAACCCACTGCTGTGGTGCTCATAAGATTTCCATCATTATTAAAACAGCAACCACTTAAGACAGCCAATAAAAACAACTAAAATAATGAAGCATTTGTTTAGACCAAAGTTTTAGAACTTTCAACTGATTCACCAACTTCCCTGTGGATGAAGAGCAATTTTAAGCAGGAGGGAGCAGGCAGAGAGAGGAAGCTGCTCATGGCAGCAGTGATAGAGATTGGTGCTGGGGTCTAAACATCCCCTTTATGGACATGCTGTAGATGACTTAACTTCTCCCTGCTAGGCCCAAGTGCTTCAATTTTTCAATCATCTCCCACTAGTGCTGTGGGCTGATGCAAGCCTCTAACACAGGAGACTTTGGGGAACATCTACTCAAAATATAGCAATATGGATAATTTTCATTGTAACCAAGCATATCATTTTTAATAGGATAAAATATTCCAGTAATTTCTTTTAAACTGTGTTTTAAAGTATAGTTCTGATTTGCTAAGTAATAAAATTATTAGTCTTATTTATCATTTATAATCTTACTTTATAGTTTAATTAATATTTTATGCTCATACTGATAAAATTGAAAACAAGAGGTAATCATGGAAATAGTTAAATCTTATAATTTGAAATATTATTGTCATCAAATATATTCAAATTATTGACCAAGATTTATCTCAGTAAAAAAAAAATTTATTTTCAATAGCAAAAGATAAGTTCTCAGAAGGTTGCCCCAGATGATGTGAAATTCACTATGTATACCAGACTGGCCTTAAACTCACAGGTTTCTCCTGCCTGAATCTTCTGAGTATTGGTATTAAAGCCACTATACCTGACTTCAAGAATGTTTTACACTTATTTTTAATAATTTTTCTAAGGACCTAAGTTTGCATCATTCTTTATAATGATAATGTTTACCTAAACCATGACACATTAAGTGATGATTCATGACCTTCTTGTAATAAATAAAAATAAAAACAAATATAAAAACTACAACATATTCATGTTAAGAGTACATATATGAGTATGTTTAAAGAATAAACTTATCTCTGGTGGTTCATGTTTGTAATTTCAGAATTCATAAGTTAGAACAAAAGATTAAAAGTTCAAAGCCAACCAAAATTACATGTGCAAGGCCAATCTAAATTATAATATTGAGACCATATTCAAAACACACACACACACCACAACCAGCAGCAGCACCATCACTACCACCACCACCACCATCATCTTTGCTGCTATACCACCAACAGCAACCCCATCAGCAAAACCAAAACCAACAACAAATAAAAATAAATGACAGCAACAACAGAAAAACAAAAAACAATAAAAAACAAAACACACAAACAACAACAATAAAAAACCAAGAGCTGGAGATGTAGTTCACTGATGGAAGATGTGCTTATAATATACAAGACCAGGAATTCCATTCCCAGCTTGTCTGACTCTTTGCCCAATGAGTAAGCATTGTAATTTAAGGATGTAAGACTTTTAATCACACAAGAAGCATCACATTATACTTTAGTATTGCATGATAGAGTTGTAACTATTATATTGTACTATATACAGAGAGACATGTTGAATACAAAATATTTAAAATGCAATGATGTAAGTCTGTAAAGGGAAATATTGGAACCCAAGCTCAACAGTGACAATCCAAATATAACATTCTGAATGTTAAGGAAACTCTCATGCTTAAACTGAAAAGTGACTGCGTTGGCCTGTCATTAAGTTCTTTGGTTCTCTATCACAAATTATGTAACAGTTTTATTTTAAAATGTTAACATTTAAAATATGCCAAAAATAAATCTATGGGGATTATATTTATGTGCAAACTCTTGAATGCAACATACAAATACATAAGATGAAGATTCTGTCTTTGAAATCATTTTAGATGTAGTTTGAGAAAAATCAATTCAGTACCTCGAATAAACTCTGAATATATATATATATATATATATATATATATATATATATACTGTATATATACATATATATACATATATATACTGTATATGTATATATACACTTCCATTCAATATCTTATCTATATCTTTCAAAGAAACTTTTTAACTTCTAGGAAGACTCATTGACAGGTTCCCTCTGGAAATGATTCCCTATGAATTTCAAACCTCTTAACAAGTTATCTTCTCTGTCTCATGACTCCTGCCAAAACTTAAATCAATTTCTTCTACTGCCATTAAGGATATACAACTTAAGTAAAACCTCTTCATTAAACAACCTAAAACAGGTGTGCAAAAATGCATTCAATATGCTGAATTGCTTAACCTTTTAAGTCATTTATCCGGTAAAATCAAACTCTTCAAGCTTCACTAAGAAATCTACTGAACAAAATTTAAACCATTACTTGCTACTTGAAAGTGGTGGAGAGGATTTTGAGCTTTTGTAATGCCAAACAAAGCTTCCATGAAGTTCAGAAGCAGCTGACTTTAGTAGGTGAAATCCTCAGCCCCTTTGAACTAAATCTTACGATGCTCTCTGCCCACATGAAAGCATATTTAAATCACAGTAGAAAACTGTGGCTTTGTTAATTAAAATAATTTATAAACTCCAAATTAACAGTCAATTTACAGACGAAAGGAAGGATGATCTTTGAACACAAAACATTGGTGACCTTTGCCAACACTGGCAAAGAAAAGTTAGGTATCTTAATTTGCAGAGATTAAGGAATATCTGCAAAACCAAAGAATCAATATATCAGAAACATCAGGCAAGTTAAACAACCCTTAAAATAAATCCTTGTGAATCTAAGAGCTGCATGATCATAATGTCATTTTAAAACTCAATATGGTTTAAAACTAAAGAGTTTTAAAGTAAACAAAGACATCTGAAGATTTTGACACAGCTCCTAAGCAGGTCCATATACATTCCTCTCCCTTTCTACAAAGGTTTTATACTCCAAAGTGTTTGCTTAGGAAGAAGAGTCATCAGGTATATGGACATAAAAATGGAAAATACTGCTGAGTGTGGTAGGGCACACCTTTAATCCCTGCACTTTTGAGGCAGAGGCAGGTGTATCTCTGAATTCGAGGCCAGGCTGGTCTGCAGAACAAGTTCCAGGACAGGCAGAGATAGATACACAGAGAAAGATAGATACACAGAGAAATCCTGTTCTAAAAAAAAAAAAAAAAAAAAAAAAAAAAAAAAAAAAAAAAACCAAAAAATCCACAAACAAACAAAAAACAGAAAATGCTATCAACTAGACCTGAATTCCCAAATGTGATCAACACATGTCAAAATCACTCTTGATTACCTTCTGTTATTTCCTGGTCATCTAGTATCAAAGGCTCCCTGAAAATAAAAATATAGTGCCCTGTAGAATACTGACTAGGGGCTGAAGATGGAACTCAGTGAACAGCTTTACTTTACATGTTCAAGGCCCTGGGTCTGGTCTCTATCACAGCAGGTAAAACATACAGAATGAACTACTGATAAGAATAGACTTTCAGTAAAAAAAATAAAGAGTGTGTGTGGCTATTTAATTTCATATCTCTGGTGATGTAGAATCCCCAAATAGTGGGATAAATCAAAGACACTTGTTTTATTATTTCCTCCTGGTTCTGAGTCTTGCTTTGAGTAAACTAAGCTAGATTATTCTCTCAACATGGCTACCTCATACAGCTATGGTGAGGTGGTACATTGGAGTTATTCTATGTCCAGAGACTTCCTGTGTTAGGAAACCTGTTCACCTTGGCAGATGGCACTTGTTCTGTGCTTACCTAGCTAGCATAGCGTTATTAAATTCATATATAACATATGATTTCATTATATTATCTGGCATCCTTAGAGCCTGGCCAATATACTCTGAGAAAAACGCTACAAATAAACATTTAAAAAACCTGAAAGATGTCTTATGTTTGTGAGGAATCTAGAAAGGATAAAACTCATACTTATTGATAGATTTTAAGTATCAAATTTGACATACTAAAACAAACCTTCACATAAAAATTTTGGAAGTTCCTGTAAAATAATTCTTATTGTTTGCCATATAAAATGCAAAATCACTCCATGTATTTCTTGTATTTTTCCTCTCAAACCCATCAGCATTTTGATCTAATGAGAGGGGAGTTTAGTTTATTTTTGCTAGATTCCACCAAAAAAAAATTGCTATATACTAAAAGAATGAACTTTAAAGTAAAAATAAGTTTTGATTTATAATCCTTTCCTGAAGCAGTCTAAATCTCACCCAGTCATTTATCAGATACAGCTTTCAGTCCATAATCCCACTGTCTGAATCAAGTTTAAGCTGAGATGAGCCTGTTGGTTGCTGCTTATTAGGAACTGTTTCTTTGGGGAGATTCTTTTCAGCTTAAGGCTTGAGGACTAAAAACAATGAAGTATTTCTCCTTCATAAACCCAATTTACTATACTGCTAGCACATAACCTCTGATGATCTACTGTGGTTATCCGTTTCAGATAAAATACCCTGACACCAGCTGGCCCATGTGTGGCAATTTGCTATTCCTCTTCTAGTTATACAAAATATTCTGGCACCTTTCTTAAGACCATATTCACCTGATGCTGTTGAAACTTCTGTTCACCTATCATGTGGCCTGAGATAGCTTCAATAAACCAATGAAACACACAGATTTTTGTTCCTGAAATTTCCAGGAACAGAAATTAATTCTATCTCTGCTGTGTAGACAAATCATCTCTAAAATAAAGACAAGACACAGTGAGTATTTTTCTGTGACTGGTCAACCATCTAAAGGTTGGAAGAGATCAGCTAGGTGGTTCTCAGCCCCGTCTCCCAAGGCTTTCATGGTTAGATTGACGCAGGGTTCTGGTTTCAACACAAAGCTTTCTCCATGTGTCTGACAACCATCATGGATAGCATCCAGATACCTTCTCAGCTATTCTGACTTCCACAGGATCTCAACATGTAGCCTGTAGATCTCTAAGATTTGGTATCTCTGTTTTCACGTGTGCTTCTGGAAGCCCCTGGGTAGATATTGTACCAGACATAACTGTTTAGCACAGTCAATAATCTATCCAAATAGGAAACAGATTCTTCCTCTGAAAGGAAGAATGTAAAAGGTCATGGGGACACTGTAAAATATCATACTACAATTTCCAAAAATAAGAGTTAAACTTACTACCAATCTATAAAACATTGCTCCATACTCCATCCTTGTATCAGAAAGCAAGTTTGTAGTTACTGGAAAAACAAGCTTTAGGAGATTTGATTTTGAAATGATTTAATAAATGTATATTGTGGAAACACATAGAGAACACTAGATAATTCGAAGCACTAACTTACAAAAGCCAGAATGAGCTTCACTTTTTTCACCATAAAAGAATATGCATGGTGAAGATGCATGTATCTAATCTTACTTAGATATCATACAGTGAATACATATATTGAAACAGAACATGTGTTTCTTTATGAATAACTTTACACTTGTTTTGGTGGTTAAATTTTGAAAACTGGACATTTATCTCACTAATTTACAAGTAAATTTGATGCTTCCTTCAATAATACATGTGGACTTATAATAAGAAGCCAAACAGTATACCTATTGCTCATGTCATCAATGTGAATACGATGTTTTTCTTTCATACTGCATATGTGGCACATATTTTAACCTATTGTATTCAGAATTTCCTTTAAAATTTATGATATGTAGTAGACTTCAAACTAATGCTCTTACATGGCAATGTGAGTGGAAAATGTGTTATTTGAGGCCTGGAGAGAAATGCCAACAGTTAAGAGCACTGGCTTCTCATCCAAAGAACCTGGGCTTGAATCTGATCATCACAACATACTACCTTCAGTAGCTCCAGCTCTAGGGGATCCAATGCTCCTCCCTTCTGGACTCCTGGGGTTTTGGGCAGCCAAACGGTACATAAACATATGTGCAGTCCGAATACACACACACATTAAACATTTTATTCTACATTAAATATAACAAATAATAAAATAACAATGAACAATGTTATTTTACATCTCATCTTCCAAATTTTTATAAATACATTTAAATATCAATAGAGGTTTCTTTATGAATTGCAGTTCTTCATGGTGAGGAGGGAAATAGTATCTTGGAGAAACCCCTGAGTGATAATCGGGCTTTTTTTCTTACATGGTGCTGAAGAAGCAGCTACATTCACTCAAGGGAAATGAAACATACTTTAGCTTTAGGATTGGTGCATAATTTTGTAAGTATATAATATTTAAATAGGAACATACTCCAAGAGTATATAAATATGCTATAGCAAACATAAATTTGTGGGAATATAAAATACCAAATAGCAAAATCTTAATTATATTTAGAGCGTAAACAAATGGGCATTGTTTTTATAGTCATGTTCCAAAAATAATTCACATGTGTATTCTGAAAGTCATATCAGTTTCTCAACTAATTATTTTAATTGTAGTATATAATAATTTTTAAAATAGCCTCTGTTGATGTAAAATGTGTACACATGAAATTTAAATACTAGAATTATTCAAATGTATTTCTGTACAGCTCAAATCACTTGACACTCCATCACAAACTTACGTTGTGTTGCCCTGACTGTGCTTGTGTGCTTCTGTAAAGTTAAGAACATTTGTACTATTTCTGAATTCTTGCTGCCAGGATTTCACCATTTAGAATAAAACATTGTAAAATGAGCTGCTTTCACTAACGGCCCATTGCTCAAGTGTATGTGCATGTCCCTGAACATCTCCATTTACTCATGTTCTGTATCTTATCACGATTTTTGCAATAACATCACACATAAGCCCCTGAGCTAGTTGTAAGGTGTGCTTGTAATAAATCTGCAAGGCATATGGCAAGCAGTGTTCTTCTGAGTCTGATCAGCTTTCTTGCCTCTACCTGGAGCGCCATTCCTTTTTCTCCTTCTAATATTAGAATTAACTAGGTTTTTTAGAAATTGTACCTTTAGCTACTTACTACAGTGATGACATAATGTTCAGTAAACTAAGTACACTGCCTAGACATGGGCCTGCAATGACTTTTAAGCCATCAGTGTTATCTGCCATTCACATAGTGAGAACTGAAAAGAAAGAAGAGCAATTTTGAAAATCACTACTGCTGACATGTGTCTTCAGGCTAATTTGGGATATTTAAGGTTTATGAAGACTTAAAGCATTATTTTACTACATGTAATATTCAGATCTGTCTGCTAACTTAACATCAAAGTTGGGCAGTGAGTATTTTACATATAGTCTGTGTGTTGTACAGAAATCTAGAAAAGAATAAGATGGGTATCTTAAACCACATAAGAATACCAAATCTTACGATTGTTTTAGATTAACCATCATGGCCTTCTTTTATAGAATCTAGTTCCAACCACAGGAATCCCTGTACCTTTAGAAGACCATAAGATATTATTATTGTGATTATTTTAAATTTAATTGTATGTACCTATTTGTGCATGTGTAGGGTTTTGGGCATATGAACATCTATTTTAATATTTTGGACTTGAAGCTTATAGTCTAATTTGACCTATATCTCAAGTCATCTCTAACATTTTCTGAGTCCATCATATATCTAATATAGGTATAAATGTGGTTACTCAACCACAGTTTACATCAGCAATGGTTATCACTGCTATTTCTAGTCTCTGTTTTAGCCTTTTGCATAACTGGGAACTCTGTTTAGAGGAAATATGAAATCATCTCCAATTCTATCATACACTCAGATTTATTTTCTTATTTAAGTAGGAAGCCTATCTCTTCATATTGTTTTGCGTAGGGCACACCATAGTGTAGTTCATTTGGGCTAGGCTTCATCTACATGAACAGCATTTTCAGTTACAGAAGAGTTTGTTCACTGATTCCTATTGTTACAATTATGACTGTCAACAATACAGGGGCCAAACCCATTGCATCACTGTATATATTTTGTTGTAATGACAACTTTCTTTCCATACATCATTGATGTATCTTTGATATGAATCTAATTATCCAGAAACCTGTTCTGAAGGAATTTCCATGCCATTTGTACAATCTTCCATCTCATGCCCAAGCAATAACTTATTTTTAACAAAATCTCAATTGTTTGATTTTACCAATGAAGACTTAGGAGCCAAATGCTGGGATGAAAGCCTGCTAACTTAGAGAGGCAGAGAAAGAACCCAGCTGACCTTCCTCCTCAGACACTATCTCAAAGGAGAAACGACAGCTTTCTTTTTCTAGGTTATCTTAAAAAACCTGCAAACTGAATGTCCCTCCCTTCTACTTCCTGTGCAACTCTCTATCTGTCCTCCTGGATGCCTCTTACTCTCTCTGGTTTTTCCTTCTGTTCATTCCCTGTCAACTGGTTGCTGGCTGCATTTCTTGACCTATGTTTGACTTTATTTAATCCTGTTTACAATAAACAAAAAGCTCTTGGATTAAAGGTAAGTACCAGTGCTGAGCCACACCACAACTGGAAATTGTTTTTTCCAGTAAATAACACAATCTTGGGTTTCACAGTGAGATCAAATATCCTGAAACAAATAACAGTGATAGTTTTATGATTTGAGAATCACTTGACATAAAATGTGAAGTAGCCACCACCGTACTTCCAACTATCTATAAAGATTGTACCCAATTGAAGAAACATCAGAAGTATCTGGGAAATTTTAAAACAGTCAGGCTAGGTGCCACAAACATATGGTCCCTCTATTTGGAACTCTAAGGAAGAGAGATTCCTTGAAAACAGGAATATGAAAGGTCTGTGTCTCAATGACAACAGTGACAATGACCATGACAAGTATCAAGAAGAAAAATAATCTTAAAATAGAGACTATATTCCACTCATAACGCAAAATACAATTAAACCCACCTGGCCCCCTTTCTTATCTTCTTCTGAGTTCATGAATGGGAAGGAATACTATGAAATATTTGTAAATTCTTTAATCAGTACTTTTCAGCTTCTGACAGTAAGCTAAGAACTCTAATTTCATAAGCACCATGGCACCTCTTACTCTACCAGTGAACTATAACTGAGATGGAGAAGCAGGCAAAGGCTTATAGCCTAACACTTACCCTCAGGGTTGACTTGCCAGGACTGTTTATCTGGTATACTGGCTTCTGTTTTGTGTGTGTCAGAGCTAAGACTTGGTGTTAGGCCCTAGGTAAAATATTAATACCTAGATGAAATGTTAAGGCCTAGGTAACATATTAAAGGACCAGGTAGAATGTTTAAGGCCTAGATAAAATATTAAGGCCTGGGTAACAATTATCTGGATAGCCCAATATTATAAGGTATCTTTATTATATGTTTCTGCTGTTAATAGAAAACTTTCTAATGACAAGTCTGATTATATTTTCTGTGCCCTTGGAAACCAAACACAATAGAACTCAGTAGAACTGTTTTCTATAGTTACCCACAATAAGCTTGGACCTGAACCAATCACCTAACAGCACTCGTTTGTCTGTGTATAACCTGTTATGGTATATATTGCCCCAAGGATGGAACCCAACATAAGAGAGACACCCAAACCAATATAATAAACTATTGGGAAGCAGACTTCCATTTTGAGAAGTGCTAAAGTTTAAGTTCCCAAGACCTCCCTGGGAGCTAACATCCTTCTTAGCAGAAATAGACATGCATCTGTGTAACTGACATCCTAGTTGGCAAGTTAAGACATGAATGTTTGACAAGTCCCATCCTGGTAGACAAGTTAAAACATGAATATTAAACAAGGCAAGTTCCCTGCCACAGTTGAATACCTTAACCAATTGAAGGAGGATAAATGTACAACAAAGACATGTTGCTAACAAAGTCCCCTATCCCTAAATCCTGATTTGTAGAATACCTTGTCAGAGCTATTTGTAGATCTGGGGCTTTAAAACCTTATAAGATCTTAACTTGGGGTCATGGTTTAGTTCCTGAATTTGGACCATGGCCCTGGTCCATCAGTCCTGGGATGTATGCTTAATACACTATTCCTGTCTGGCTGAGATTGGTATTCATGTGGTTTTTTAAGGCAATTCCTTAAAACACAACACATGGCCTAGTGGTACAATTCCAGCTACTGGAGAGTCTGAAACAGAGGGATGAAAAATTCATAGCCAGACTGAGCAGCAAAAAAGAACCAGAGACGATAATTGACTCATGTCTCCATCTTCGAAATAAATAGTTCTATAGATGTATCAAAGTTGAAGATTTAACATAAAAAATACAATAAAAAGATAAATATTAATTTCAAATGAAGACTCATGTTTATATCCCTTTCATGGAGAAAAGCTTTCCCTTCAAAGAATTCAGTATCATTTTACCATTATTAATATTGCTTTAATTAAGAAAGTATCAATGAATAATTCAAACCATGCCGAAATATGCAAGTATTTGTTAATTCTGAGATCAGTTCAACAAATTTGAGCCAAATTTGAAGCAGCTTTAATTAATTACTGGCCAGGTAAAAAGGATTCTGGCCAGGTCTACTTCCAGCTTCCCAGGAGATGGCCACAAGTCATGATTTGCAGGGGCTTAAAAAGGCAAAACCCACAATTCATTGTATTTCCCATGAGGTTCAATCACAGGCAAGCGTGCATCCTGAAATATTTCTTGCCTTAATACTCCTGCCTGCATGTGATCAAGCTCTTCCAGTGGAGATGGTTTAAATAAACTTCTTCAGGGGAGTGAAACATGTGGCTTATTATTTTCCAAGAACTACAAGTCACAGCACTCCAGAAAGTTACCTTATACTTGGCAAGGTGGATCTTACAAATGAACTTTGGCTCTTATATGTCCATTTATTCACTTACTAATACAAAACACACAGTAATATTGCCAAGATTTCACAGAAATAAATTTACTACTTATATGTTTCATCACACCTGATGTTGTATCAAAAATTGCTATCACCAATCCTTACATTCTTCATGAGGGCACAACTATCAACAATAAATAGCTACTTCAAGTGTCTAGCTTACAACTGAGACTAGAATCATATCAGAGTCAAGTATTCTGTAGACCACTATTATTTATACTGACCTAGAAGTATCATACAATACTTAGTTTCTTAAAAAATATGAATATCAACCACTTACTATAGTTTTTCTTTTAAAAATTAAGTATAGCTGTCCCCTGAGAGGCTCTGCCAGAACCTAACCAATACAGATGTGGATGTGCTCAGCCAACCATCGGATGGAGCACAGGGAATCCCAATGGAGTAGTTAAGGTAAGGACTGAAACACCTGAAAGGGTTTGCAGCCCTATAGGAAAAACAACAATATCAACCAACAAAACTACCCCCTGCCGCCAGAGATCCCAGGGTCTAAACCACCAACCAAAGAGTATATATGGAGGGACCCATGGCTCTAGCTGCATATGTAGCAGAGGATGGCCTTATCTGGCATCATAGGAGGAGAGGCCTTTGATCCTGTGGAGGCTCAATGCCCTAGTGTAGGAGAATGCTCCAGTGGTGAGGCAGGAGTGGGTGGGTGGGTGGAAGAGCACCCTCATAGAAGCAGGGGGAGGGTGATGGGATAGAGGGTTTACAGAGAGGAAAGCAAGAAGGGAGGAAACATTTGAAATGTAGATAAATAAAATAAACAATAAAAATTAGTTTATTAGTTATCTGATTATTTTATGAATGTTTTGAGCATATTTACCTCTTCTCCCACCTCTTTCTAACCCTGCATGGCCACTCAATTTTGTTATTTTCCTTTTTATTTAAACTCATTAAGGCCAATTTGTTTACTCAAATATTCTTGGAAATTTCATCTTCCACTGGAGTATAGTCATCTCATCCCTCGAGGTAAGATTTTGTGTTCAACTCTCCTCACCATGTTAGGACTTGGTCTGGCTTATGCTTTCACTAGTCTTGGGTACATTGTCAAAATTAGAGTGACTTCATATATACATCTTCCCTGTTGTATCCACAGGACAGTTTTCTTATAATCATCCACTGCCCCTGTCTCTTAGACTCATTGTTTACTGTCTTCTCAAAGATCCCTGAATTTTCTGAGAAATGTCTAGGAATATACATAGTAATATAGAGAGACAGACAGACAGACAGGCAGACGGATGGATGAATGGATGGATTTCACTTAGGGCCAAACATTCTGTAGACACTTATTTATTTTACTTAGACAAGTTGTTGCTCTCTGTGTTAATCACCAACTCTTACAAATAAAAGCTTCTTAAATGAGAATGGATTAACATACCTACTAATCTATCAGTATAAAGATAAGTTATTATTTTAAATAGACATATTAAAATTCTCTAAGTCGGTGATTGATTCATTCATTGCTTTAAGTCCACAGGCATCATTTTGTTATCTTCAATACCTACAGCATGGCTGATATATGGCTATTAGTACTAATAGCATCTTCCCGGAATAAAACAGATTCACTTCCATCATTGATAGAATTGCACAGAAGGAAAAACTTGTCAAATGCACTTCACTAAAATTAAAAAAAGAAAAAGAAACTTCATAGAGTAGATGGTGTGTACTCAAGAGGTGAATTCTGTTTCTCTGTCTCTATTTTTTAATTCTTTCTCTAAGTCTGACATTACAATTTCAGTAGAAGATAGATTTAATCCTAAAAAGGAACAACATTTAAAGAGGTACTGAGCCTCACAAAGTGCCTTCAATTTATAATACACGTTCTCCTTATTGCAAGGTTATCTATTTGCCTTAGAGTTTAAATTACTTGTTTGATTAATTTATAAATACTGGTTTGTTTTTGCTCTACCATTTACAAGTATCTGGGCTATTGTAACATCATTAAATACTTGTTCTCCTTATTGCAAGGTTATCTATTTGGCTTAGAGTTTAAGTTACTTGTTTGATTAATTTATAAATACTGGTTTGTTTTTGCTCTACCATTTACAAGTAGCTGGGCTTATTGTAACGTCATTAAATACTTGAATTCATAGAAAAGAATTTTTTTTCCTAGTTTAGCAAGGAAACACATGTCTGAATGGCTTAATACAACCAAAGCTTCACACTATACAAAACCTAAAGAAAGGTATCATCACACTGCATGAGAGCAGCCCGCTTCCATCCAACCTGCTCATTGGGTATACAACCAAGATACACGCTTAGAATGATTGAACTATTTTTTTAGACAGTTTATTTCTTCATACCAAAAATATAAAATATCTATAACCCATAATATAATATAGACACATAACCTACCCAACAAGATAAAAAGCATGCTTCTATGCACTGAGGCAGACTGGAGCTGAAAGACACATAATGTGGTGATATGCCTAAGAATTCTCCCTTAGACTGATATAGTTGAATACTTAGTCATAGGGGAGTAGCACTACTTGAAAAGATTGGGAGTTATAGCCTCATTGGGGTAGGTGTGGCCTTTTTGAAGGAAGTAGGCCATTGGGGTTGGATTTCAAAAACCCATGCCAAGCTCAAAGTCTCTCTTGGCTTATGAATCAGGGTGTAGTTCTTAGCTACTGTGCCAGTATCTGCCTGAATGCCAATATTTTCTGTCATGATGATATTGGAATAAACCTCTGTAACTCTACCCAAGGAACAAATTCAATACATTCTCTTTACAACAATAGAACAGTGAAGAAGATATACAATGTTGTCTAATCTTTGTGCTTACAACACAACTCTTGATATACACAATTGGGTTTAAAACGTAGATGGACTATTTTAATTCCCTAACATGATGAATAAAAATTCTCCATGATTATAATTTTCTTTGTTGGGAACATCTTCATTTTTTCTACCATTTCATATTGATCTCTTTCTGAGTACTCTTTCCCAAGGTACTTGGAAATTCTCTGTAATCAATTAATAGAAATAAAGAGTAGATACATAATATGACTAATAAAAAATGGTATTAAAAGTAATAAAGAACAAAACCATTGCAAAATGTGGGTAATACAGTCTTCTAGCCAGCCAACATCTCTGTCTCCTACAATATTCCTTCTCCCTCTTACCCATGATGCATTAGCCTTAGTAGCAGAGGGTGTAAGAGATTTCACATTTAGGACTGAACTTTCCACAAATAATTATGTTCTGTACTTTTGTTAGTTGTTTGATTCTGTGTTAATATCTATCTACTGTAAAAAGAAGTTCATTTGATGAGGGCTGAGATATTCATTAATCTACAAGGATAAAGATAAGTTATTAAGAGTTTGTTTAATACTATGTCCTTTCAGTGGGATAAAAGTAGTTTTTTTTCTCTTGGGCCAATGACCAAGAGACACAATCTAGACACAGATTCTTGACCCAAATAAGTGGAGTAACCCTTAAATTAAATCAGAAAGTCGTTGGTTACTTCCATGATGTATGTGCCACTATTAATTTCACCAGTAGACATATCTTGCCAGATTGGCCATTATTGTAGCTCATAGGGTGTAGATAATTACTTTTCTCTATGATAGTATGCATAGCACCCCCAAGGACTGTGAAAGCTAACAGGTATGGATTCAACTTCTTGACGAGAACCAGTTTAATACCACTCACATATGTGGTATCTTCAGTGATGGGGTGTTATCGTCAAGTTCTTAATGGTAACAAGAGAAATTGTACTAGCTTGCAATATTTGGGGGTCTAAGCGACCTCATTGACCCACAACTCCAAAATAGGTACCCCATCACTGGTAGTGTCTTCCAGGCACAATGAAAAGTTGCACATAGGAACTCATAGTGGTTGTGACAGCATGTACAAGCTCCAGATAGATAAAATATTAGTATGGAGAAGAGAGGTAGGTTTGAAATTTCACCCCTAGATGAAAAGGAGTTGTTGGCAATCAGTGACTTTATCTGTAAAGACACATACATAACTATAGTCCAGAATTATACCTATACCACATCAGGATCAGAATGAGGAAACTACTTCTACTGTTTCCTATAGACCATCTTCATCATTTCTTCTTATCCCATTGATCTCATCTTTGGCCATTTATTCTTTAGAAACTCTCACATTCATATTCACAGACCACTGGTCTTTTTTTTTTTTATTATGAAGTCTTATGTTAGTTTTATATATTAGTGATTCCCCAGGAAAATTGAGAATACTAAAAGAATCATATTGACAATGATAAAAATTATGTTAGAACACCTGCCTTCCTATAAATTACATTGTGTTTGTTTCCTGACAAAAGGTAATGTTAGAAAACATCCAACTGTGTCTCTCATAGATTGAAACAGATCTGCTGCAAAAGCATAGGAGAACAAATTGTGCCCATGCAGCATGAGTGATGCCAACTGTAAAATGAAAATCATCTCCACGTTTTCCTTGAAATTAATGAAATCAACAGAAGAAGAATCAATTATCACTTTAATCTTTTAAAAGCTTAAACTGATGTCTCTATTTGTCTTAAAACAACTACAAGTATTTTCCCAAGAGGAAAAAAAAAGTCCTTCCTCTAAAAATTAAGAATTTTGAAAATATACTTCAGGGATAATTTAAGTCAATAGTTTTACCTTTAATGTAAGCATATAAATTATAGATTGATTCATGTGAACACTGTAGAACTCAAAAGTATCTATATTAAGAAGCAATATCTGCTGTTGCTTAGTTTTAACTGTCAATGTGATACAACCTAGAATCACCTGGGAAGAGACTTTCAGTGAGTAATTATTCAGATCAGAGTAGACTGTGGGTATGTATGTAATTAATTGTCTTTTTGTTAATTGATAAAAGAAGACATAACCCTTTGGACAGTACCATTCCCTAGGTGAAAAATTCTCAATAATGTCAGAGAAGAGAAAGTTTGGTAAAAACAAGCAAACAACCTAGTATTCATTTGTTCTCTCTCTGATAGTCATTCTGGATTTGATTCCTTAGTTTCTACCTTGATTTCTCCAAAATAAGAGTATAACCTGAAACTAAAAGCTAAATGAAGCCTTCCCTGTGGTTTTCTTTTTTCCAGAACATTTTATCATACCACCAGAAATATAATGACAAGACCATCCTCAACACAGCAAAGAAATGGTGATCTTGCTGTGATACAAATGAAGAAACATGTGTGTTTATTAATAAAGTATAGAAACCAAATATTTTGAGCTTTAAAATAAAAATTTTAGAAGCACTTCACTATTTATTGAAGAAAACTCTATCAAATCTTAATGTTTGTCACATTTTAATCATTATGTCACTTAAATCTTATGGGAAAAATTGAACATCTGTCTATTTAACTCCAGGATTAGTATCCATAGTAATTCTTTTATGTTTATTCTAAAAAATAATGATAATAATTTAATTAATGAACCCTTAATTTATAACAAGTTTTCTCGTATTTTATCTCATTTAAACCTACCAATACCTTATCAATGACTACATACCATGTGTGTTCTAGTGTGACTGGGTTACCTCACTCAGGATGACATTTTCTAGTTTCATCCATTTGTCTGCAAATTTCATGAAGTCATTGTTTTTAATAGCTGTGTAGCACTCCATTGTATAATGTGCCACATTTTCTGTATCCATTCCACTGCTGAGGAATCTGGACTGTTTCCAACTTCTGGCTATTATAAATAAGCCTGGGGGATCACCAGACTGATTTCCAGAGTGGTTGTACCAGGTTGCAATCCCACTAGCAATGGAGGATTGCTCCTTTTTTTTCCACATCCTTGCCAGCATCTGATGTCACCTGAGTTTTTGATTTTAAGCATTCTGACTGGGGTGAAGTAGAATCTCAGGATTGTTTCGATTTGCATTTCTCTGATGACTATGTACTCACTGATAAGTGTATGTTAGCCTCAAGTGCAGAAAACCTACTGTACAACTCACAGACTATATAAAGCTCAAGAAGGAAGACCAAAGTGTTTATGCTTCAGTGCTACTTAGAAAGGGGAACAAAATGATCACAGAAGGTAGAGAAAGGGACCTGGGAGGGAGAGAAGAGGGGCAGGGAAAAGAGAGGCAGGATCAGGTGTGGGAGGAGACAGGGGAGAAGTAGAGAGGAAATTGTCCAGAAATTGAACAGAAGTGGGTAGCAGGGGATGATGGGAATCTAGGGGTAGCCACTAGAAAATCCTTGATGCCAGGGAAGCAAGAGTTTCACAGGACACAATGGGGATGACATTAGCTGAAATACCCAACAGAGAGAAGATAGAACCTGAAGAGACCAACTCCAGTAGATAGGTATGGCTCCCAGTTGAAGGATGGGACCACCCTTCCATCTCAAAATTTTTAACCCAGAATTGCTCCTGTCTAAAGGAAACACTGGGACAAAAAAAAAATGGAGCAAAGACTGAAAGGCCATCCAGAGACTGCCCCACTTTGGGATCATCCCATCTGCAGACACTAAACATTGACACTATTGCTGATGGCCTGACACGAGACTCAAAGGGTGAGGTGTACACACAATCTTCAGAAATACGTCTCTTCATTTTCTTTCTCTCTTTTAATATTCTATTACATTAAGGGTTCGTAACTACAGTTCATTTTAAATTGTTGCTTCCAAGAATTAAGACATGTGAAATAATTACTTTCCTCAGCATTTCAGACTTAATAGTTATGAGAGATTTAATACTTAATCAAATTCGGATTATGCCATTGGTATGATTTATTTATTTATACTAAGAAAATCCATAAACAGTTTTTTTGTAAGTGATGCCATCTCTGGTTCCTTCTCAGTGAATGGGCGACATCTTATGCACAGGATTTACTATGTTACTTTTCATTGTATGGGTTTCTTATGTAATTATGCTATAATTTAGATTTTAATGTCCTGCAAAGTCCTATGTGTTAAAATATGGGTCTCCAGTCCACGGTTTGATTAAAAGGTAAAGGAACTTTGAGAGCTGGGCCCTGATGACAGGCTTTATTCTGTTTCATGGTAATAGTGGGACCTGATTTCTCTGTTTCTTAACTATCAAGGTAAAAAAGGTCTCTCTGCTGTACCTCAAAATGTGCTCCCTCACTTCAGGCCTAAAAATTGTAGAACAGACAACTTTCTGGATGTGGTACAAAATAATCTCCCTTTTCTTCTTTTGAATTCATCTCAGTTATCCACCACAATAGCAGAAAGCTAACACTCCTTAGGAATGAAACTGCTGATTCTCTTCTCTGCTATTCTCTATGCTCTGCTCCATCTTTTCAAAGTGTGGCTCTTTATCCTGAATTGCATCATTGCAATAGAAATGTCTCACTCATCATCCTCACAGAAAATCTGTTTCAGAAGATCAGAATTGACTGAAACAAGATCTTCCTTGATAGATGGAGTAAAACTTCTAACAGTGATAACCCCTAAACTTAGTCCATCCTAGGCATGAGCCAGTGGATAGCAAAATCAGAGAATAGTAAAATCAAAGTCACTATGAAAGTAATGAAGTTTAATTGAGCCTCTCATCTGTTTCTTTCATCTCCTTAGTCACATGCCTATTAAATTTTTGGTAGAGTATACTTTAGAAATGTCTCAGAAGTCTATGGAAGAAAAAACAATTATTTTGTCCCATGCTGACCTAAAGGCCTCACATGCTTCAGCTTCTGCTTACTAATAGTGTTTCTTGCTGTCTGAATTTAAAAGTTGTTCAGCTCTTCCCTCCTGTGGCAGCCTTACAACTGCTGGAAGAAAAGTGCTTCATTCTCATCTTACATCTTTTCAATGAAGTCTTTCTGTGGTCTCTTCTGCATAGATCATTGAGCTTTGAAGGAAGAGGAATGATAAAGACATCCCATCTATAGATGAGTGCTCCAGAATCCCTCACTACTGTACAGTGTCCAGTTCTGAGTCTCTTTGTTTATGTTAATTACTATCAGATGCAAGAAGTTTCTCTCATGAGGGTTGTTTATACATATGAGTATAGCATTATGTCATTCATTAGGAGTCATTTATTGCCATGTTCATTTAACAGAATAATAACATAAGGTTTTCCTGTAGTGCCTTTGATCTTTCTAGTGTCAGATTCTTGACCACCTTATCATTGTCCAGTGTGGGTTCCATCTCCTGAAGTTGACTTTAAAAAATAGAGAAATAATTTCTTTCATAATAGTCTCCAAAAATATCATGGGATAACTCTATGAAAGCAAGTGAAAGACATGTAATTTAAAACTTTGAAACACTAAAAAGAGAAATTGAAAATGAGACAAATGACAGGAAAACCTCCTATGTTCATGGATAAATAGGGTTAATTAATTTTGGGATGATACCCATACTACCAAAAGCAATTAACAGTTTCAATCAATCCTCATCAAAATTCCAACACAATTCTTCACAGATGATAGAAAACAAACAAACAAACATACACACACACAAAGAGAGAGGTGGACTCAACAAAACAAAATAAGACAAATAAAAGATAGGAAAGCAAAAACAATCTTGAATAATAAAATAATTGCTGGAGGCATCAACAAAATGCTTTTAAGTTCACTTATTATCCTAGTCTCTCTTTTATGCAAATTCTGCACCATACAATTGAGTTGGACAATTTCTTCCAATAAAACTCTTTTCTACCAGGGCATAGTGATACATGACCGTATACACTGGAGTTAGAAGAAAGAAAACTCTAAGTTCAATATTAAACTAGGCTACATAGAGAAATCTTGTCTCAAAAATACAACAGCATGGGGAAGGAGAGATGGAGCAGCTGCTAAGAGAACTGTCTTCTCTTTCAGAGGTCCTGAGCTCAATTCTCAGCAACCACATGGTGGCTTAGAACCATCTGTAATGGGCATCTGATGCCCTCTTCTGGTGTGTCTGAAGACAATAAGAGTGTACTCATATGAATAAATAATTTTTTTAAAAAATACACAGGCAGGGAGATCATGCTGTGTCTCTTCACTCTTGACCATTCTTATTCCCACTCTGCCTTGAAGGCACTGTTTAACTTAAAACCCTGTGAAAGCAGACTGAGGCCCAAAGTTCTCCTAGATGTTGACAGTATCTCAGTTAACTTGGCAGAGCACCCTCTACATGTGTGATTAAGCAGAACTGACTAGGATGGAGGATGTTAGTCAGGATTTTCAGACTAGAGTCTATGTAAACACAGGGGTACAGAGCAGAAGAAAGCACCAGAATCAGACTTACAAATACACAAGTGACACTACCTTCAATAGGGCACCAGAAGCCAGAAGAAACTGATGTTCACATAAAACAACAGTCATATTAAAGCCCTTTTAGTATACTTAATTTTTGAGGCAAATATAAGTGCCCATGACCTAGGAACACAGATTCAGGTTGCCCAAATAACATTATCTATTGTGGAAAACATTTTTTATGATATTTTAAATAGTTGAACAACAAAAAGAAAAACCAGGTTACAGATACAGAATTCAGGTGTCTTTAGATTCCATTCATAGTTTTTGAGTTGATGAAACCAAATAGTCTGTTGACAAATCTAAAAGGTTTTACCTAAAAGTGAAGAGGATGTTTGATGGGGCAGAGGTGGTCAATAGATGACAACAATATCAGAGCAAATATACAGGATCACTGCCTGATTCATCCTACCTATAACTATACAACAATAGCTACAATAAAATGTACTGCAAATACAATAACTTGAAGTTACTGTAACACAACTGAGTGTTTATGTGCAAAACAATCCTGAGCCATGCATCAGGCCCCAGTAGGAAACATTTGGTTTAGTTCCCATAACCTCCACCAGGCTAGCAAGTGGTATCCTCAAGTATGCATCTGCTAACCTGAGTCAATCATCAGTTTGCCTGACAGTTACACTTATGACTAATAAATGTTGATGGTATGATGCAACCTACTACCTTAGCGTGCTTAATATTTTTTCATCAATAAAGTTAGGAGATTTTATTTTTTAACTCAAAAGTCATTCGAGAATTTTAATTTGGAATATGCAGTAGAAAAGATGTTTCTCAATTCATTAAATCATGTGAAATGTCAGTTTCTGAATTGTTGTAAGGATGCTTTTCTTAATAAATTGTTGGTCAGTCAATGAGCTGTCCAACAACCTTCTATCTTTCCAGATAACCTAAATATTTCAGCTGAAAAAAAAATCTGCTTTATTCTTATTTTGTATTAAGTCATTAAAACTGATGTGAACTTCTAAAAGACATGAATAATATAGTTATGAAACTTCATCAATATTAATTTAAAAGGATAGACCTTTATTATTAAAATGTTCAGATCACCAGGATTCCCTACCCAGATCATTTAGAAGGTAGAATTTAAAATTAAAAATAGATGTAAAGCTACTTAGGTCAAGCACTGTTATGCTGTGCTCCAGTAACAATTAGTTGCTATGCAACAATCTTTAAACAGTAAAAGAAATTTATTTTTATATAAAATAATAGCTGTTTCTAGTCTAGCTGAACTGAAGCTATGCATTTACAGATAAGAGTTTTGTTCTGATTTCAGTTGTATTCACCACTAAGCATATCTTTTACCTGAAGAAAGAGTGCTTTGTTTCAATGAGTTATCTATCCTGACAAGATTTGAATGGGTGGCATGTCTGTCTAACAGATAGAGACTATTCATAAGAATAGGGTGCTTGATGTTTCTTTATCTTCTTTGGCTGAGAAACTCATTACAGCAGGCAAATTTTTCTTCTACAAAGTGAAACATTTGTATTTTAGTGAATATCGATCAAATATACTTGTAAATGAATACTGTGATCCACTCCAAATATCAGTTCCTAAGGGATAAAGTGAAATATCCAGGTCATGTTGAACATTGTTAGAATAAGTGGCAGTTTACTTTAGAGGTTTATGAGCAAATCCACTTAAGGGTCAGTACTTGGTCAATAATGCAGCATTGATTTTGGTGAGTGGATTTCCATAAGATAATTCCCAATGACCATACTGCTAGCCTCCTAAATCATAACTAGGTGGTCTTCTGTGCTACAGCAGTTAGTCTCATTCAAAATTGTTGTGTCAGCCTGGGTGGAGCATGAGAAATTATGATACTAGTCACCTCTTCTGAGAAACAGAAATTATAAACCATCATACAATTTTATCAAAAAAAAAACCTATATTTTTGAAACATACAAGATTGATTCTATTTTGCGCCTACACGCGTACACACACACACACACACACATACATCTTGTATGATCTAGGTGTTTCTGTCTTTTAACCATATATGTACTAAAACCTAATAACAATATACAGTTTTAAAATCCTTGGGATATGAATTTGATCATGAAAGCTCTACTCTTATTTATAAAGGATATAATCATAGGAGTTCAAAATAAGCAAAGAATTTTTGTTTAACTGTGTGTTTGTTTATGAAGACAGCCTTGAGAGCAGAATTTTCAAACAGGAAGTAGGAGTAGATCCTGATTGGTTCTACAACCATCATACAATAAGTGTGTTTGTAGAGCCAGAAAAGAGAAAGGCACCACAGGAGGACAGGCTCAGCTCCCCTCGAGCTCTTGTGCATTTACAGAGGGACCATGTTTATAAAAAGAAGAGAAAGAAATGTCACTGTTCAGGGCTTTGATGGTAACAATACAAAGAGAGAAGGAAGGTAGGAAGGATGAAGTAGGGGTGGAAAGAGAAAGGAACAAAGATGATGGAAAGTCCAGAGGAGAGAATTACAGAAAGGGGGAAGCAAGGGGCAAGACAAGAGGATGGGGAGAGACACTGAGTTAGAAAAGACACACACACACACACACCAAAAACAAAAACAAAAACAAAAACAAAAAACAAACAAAAACAAACAAACAAACAAACAAACAAAAACAGAAAATGGCTCCATCCGAGTCCTACTACTTGACAGTCACTAAGAAGACTCATATTTTGATACCTATCTCAACAAAAATAATTTCAAGCCCACTGAGAAACATCTGCAGAATTTTACCTGGTATTTTAAAGCTAGATTAAAAGGTAAAAGCAGATTTTAAATTTAGTTCTGACTATGTTTCCCATGTCATTGTTTTGTTTGCTACAATTCATAATAACCTTCATGCAAAGGAGCACCTCTGAGTGTGATATAGCAGGCATAAAATAAAATGATACTAAGACAGTGAACCATACCACCACCATAACAGCTGGCAAAAATATGCCATTGCCACTAAACTGCTACCAGATATCAGGGTGTGGTGAGGGGAGAAATATTAAATGACTAAATTGATTCAAAACAAGTCTGACTCAGTGTGTCAGCATGACTTTAGAAAATCACACACAGAAAGGTATTTGGCATATGAGACAGCAGTCTCATAGATTTGGGAGAACTGCTAAGAATGGCAATTTTCCAAAACAGCAGCATCTGTCCCCATAAACGACAGAAGCTCTGTAGTGAACTACATTCAGGTATCTTGTTTATGAATCTAGTTTATCAGCTCAAGTTCTTGGTTCGACTGTCTGTCTGTTTTAGGGTATGTCTTCTGACTTGATTGACAGGAACACTATCCTTCAATTATTATCTCCATGGCAAAAGTTGCCTCCCTACTTCTTTCAGAACTAAAGAGAAGAAGCAAGAGATACCATAAAGCAGATCAAAACAAAGATCCCCAAGTACCAGGGTAGCTCACCTTCAGCTCCAGGTGGGAAATAGAACTTTCCTGTTTCAATAACACAGCCCAGGTCAGGAAGACTCCTCATAGAGTTCAGAGTTTCCTTGCCCTGAAATGTGAACCCATATGGTCAAGACTCAGGATACTCATGTAACTGTCAGATGAAAGTGTCCCTTGTCCAGCCTTTGTAGGCCACAAATGCATGTTGACACACTCTGATTTCCATTTCTTGCCAACAACTCATGTGAAGGCCAGAGGTTGACATTGTGTGTCTTGTGCAGTAATTCTCTACTTTGTTCTTTGAGATAGAGTCTCTAACTAAACCAGCATATCACTGATTAAATTAGAGTGACTTGCCACCAGGTATCAGGGATTGTTTTCTTTCCCACCACACAGAGCAGGAATCACAGGCACACACCACCATGTTAGACTTCTAAGTGGGGGCTAGAAATCAAACACAGGTTCTCATGCTTGGACTATAAACAATTCACTAGCTAGGCCATTTTTCCAGCCCTCTCCTTGTCCAAACAGATCTGTTGAAAAAGATTCATCCTTTCTAGTGTTAACAGGCTTAACTGATTGAAATTCTGCTCTGAGAAATTTTCATTTGCAACGCGCTGCCTTATTTTCCCCCAGTAAGTATCTATTCTACTACGGGTCAATACTAGTTAGTGCATCAGAATATCAATGAGGATTATATGATAAGCATAATTTTGTTGCAGACTCCTTTTTACTTTCTTTCTGAATGAGGATGGGGGGACAAATTTTATGAGGCTGCTATAAAATTGCTTTACTAATATAGCTTCTCTTCTGAAGACAAATAATTGTCTTAATCAGTCAAGCAAAACTTCTTCGATTTGTGCCTCTATACTCTCCACATTCGGAAAATAGCCTTGCTGCCCAGTCTCTTTCTGACATTCTCTCTGTCTTGCCTTTAAGGCACCAATTAGCTCTTTCCATCTTGTGGGCACTATTAGACTATAGTTTCCTTTATGTATACTCATTTATAAGTTACTTTATTCAAAGCCTTGGTGTTTTTCTTTATCTTAGAAGTGTATTTAACTGTAACAAACCAGCCTCATAGGCTTGGTCAAAACCTACCTGCTAATCACCTTAAAATCTGCTTCTCTGTTCTGTGCCTCAGGTGTCTCCCTTCAGTCTAGGGTATTTTTCAGACAGCCGAAATACATGATAAACTCAGTTAAGGGTATTGCTGTAATGTCTAAAAACAAGACATATGTGTCAATTCACAAAATACTAGTCTGTTTTTTTTCTTTCTCCTACCAGTTGGAATATCCACCAGATTACAATATGTTCATTCTTGTCTTTTTGAGACACATTCTTAGTTTTATGACATGTACCATTTTCATAATATTTGGAATAAGCATATTCTGGAAAAGTACAATAAATAGTGCCTCATATCAATATCCTATTGCATTTTTTCTCACCAGTTTTTAAGAAAAGTTTATTATCTATCATCCTTCGATCTATCATCTATTTTCATCCTCCTAACAGGTGTAGGGTGGACTCTCACTTTGGTTTGATTTGAATTTTCCTGATGTTAAACAATGTTAAGCATCTTTGCAGACATCTTTTTATCATGCATTTTGTCATCGTGTAGTAAACATAATTTCTGAGTTCTCTGCTCATTTCTCACTGAAGTTAATCTGTTTTGAAGCCAGTGTGCTTGCTTGCTGCTCAGCTCTAGGACAGTTTTATGTATATTAGATATTAATCTTTGTTAGAAAAATGGTTTGTAAATACTCTCCTACATTCGACAGCCTTTTCTCTTATTTGTTCCTTTGATGTACAAAATTTTTTATTTGACCCAATCTTACTCATGTGCTTTTGCTCTTACTGCTTATGCTTTTGATGTAATATATTAGAAATTATTTCAAATACTAATGTCTAGAAACAGTTCTCCTCAATTTTCTTCCTGTTTTATAGTTTAATGCTGTGGGGCTCCAGTTTAAATGTGTCCAATGGAAATAAAAACCATTCCTACAAAAGCCTGCCTTTCCATATTCCATGTAGCACATGACTACAACATGGAAGGCATTAAATTTTCCTAAAATAATGAATATGTAAAGAAAATATCTGCTGAATTGGGAGTACATGTCTGTAATCATAAGACTCAAGAAGCAGAGGTAGAATATGAGTTCAAAGCTAGCCTGGGCCAGATAGTAAGATTCTGTCTCCAAGAAAACAAACAAATAAAGTGATTAATACATACAGTGTGTTGCTGCTCACTCATCAAAAGAAAGAAATCTTGACATTTGTGATGTACTTCATGATATTATGCTAGGTAAAATAAACCAGACAAACAAGAAACAGTATTGAATTGCATCCTTACACAGTGAATCTAAGATAGTCTTAAACCATCCAATCACAGTATAATATAGAACAGAGACAGGTCAGAGAGCCAGTGTCAGAGAAAGGACTTTTTACAGCATGTTTATTTTGTATATTCATTTGAAAACTTAGTATGATAACAGTTTAAGTTGCTATCGCCCAATATGCTTTTTGTTTAGATTCTTCTCAAACCTAAAAGGGTACTGTGATGGTTAATGTAATTCCAAGATATCATCAGACTGAGGCAACTGTCTAAAAACTTTATAGACTTTCTGAAAAACATTAAAAGATTTTTGAGAAGCAATACAACAAATCAGGTAGCCTACACAGTACGTGAAAATCACATTGATAAATGAAATAATATAAAGAGAAAACAAAGAACATATATTTCTGATATATATATTATACATAATACACATATTAACATAATACACATGCACTCTGAGTGGGCACATATAGATAGAGACTAATACCAGTAAGTATGCAGAGACATTTGATCACTAGTATATTATGGATGAAACTGAAAAAAATACAGCCAGTGGGAAAAAACAATTTATAAATGCTTTAAGGGTAAAACTATAATTATGATGCAGCTATCGATGACATTACCAAGTTCTTACCTTAGAGCAACACAAGTTCCATAACAAATATATGCATGGCTAATATAGCTAGCATTATTTGTATAAGGCAAAGCTGGAAACAATACACAAATCCTTTACCTACTGAGTGACTAAAAGATCCACCGTGTCCATACTGTGAAACCCACCACATGTTCCCCAAAAGGGTTAGAATAGCTGAGGTGAGCCCACAAAGAATTCTGCCCACGACAAAATCCAGTCCTAAAATGTTATGTGCGTGGTTCGTCTTCATGGTATGTTTAAAATTTGAAATTATAGAAAAATAGTTAAATTAAATAACTGTTTATTAAGGAAGGGGTGTTTCATCTATTGTATTGCTAGTTTCTCAACCTAGAACTGACCTTAATAATAATTGCATGTAATTTATATGGTATAAATGTACAAAAGGAAGAGGAGGGATGGGATAGGAGAATAGGGAAAGGGGATAACATCTGAAATGTAAATAAATTTTAAAAAAAGAGTATAGAGAATATTAGAGTCTTTCTGCTGAAAAGTTCTAATTCTTCCAGGATAATATTCATGACATTGTACATTAGTTTGTGACAAACTACTATTGAAGAATGTGAGTAAAACCTATATTCTATGCCATTTTTATACTGCACATACCTATCCTTTAAAACACTGAAGGGAGAAAACTTGTTTGTAAAAAAGATCTTGGTCAGAAACTAGCACAGAAGCTAGGAGCTACTGGCTATTAATGGGGAACATGGGAGGGATAATCAGTTCCTCCAGGGTGTAGCACCTGAGACACTACCCCTGGTGTAGCAGATTGTCCCACACCCATGAACACACAAGCAAGCACTAAGTGGACTTAGTGAATTTAACAAAAGAGAACAAGATGGTGGTAGGGAAATATAGTAGCTGCAATAGGAGAGGAGTTGGAAG
This sequence comes from Arvicanthis niloticus, assembly GCF_011762505.2. NCBI lineage: Eukaryota > Metazoa > Chordata > Mammalia > Rodentia > Muridae > Arvicanthis > Arvicanthis niloticus. Next base: position 58,387,960 of record NC_047661.1, read on the forward strand.
AAAGACAGTAAGAGTGCATTTTATTTTAAAGAAATCTGGTAAGCATGTATGAAAACTCAATAAAAGTCTTATCATAGGATGAATAAATGATCAAGAAGCAATGGCAGGATTATACTTAATAAGCAATTCCGATTTAGTAAAAAGGAGGAGAGGGGTGATGCACAAGAAGAAAGCTGCTCGGTGTGCACAGCACACAGATGTGTTAGCTGGTGACACAAGCCTCACACCCGACCCAGTGTAAATGCCCTCCAATGACTTTTCCACCTGTAAGAGTGGAACAGCAGAAAACAGACTGCTTGTGAAGATGGCACATGCTGATTAGTTGACTAATATTGAAACTGACAACTTCATTAAACATGCAAGAAAATAACTGAAGGCATAGGAAGAAAGGAAGGAATACCTTAATGTACAAAGGAAAGTCTGCAATAAAGTTCTTGTTTGTTTGCTATCACTGTGAGCATAGAACTTTCTTACTTAACACCTTCTACCTAGAGGCCAAAGTGAATTATTGTGGGAAATATATATATATATATATATATATATATATATATATATATCCAGACACCTAAGTAGCAACATAGAATCTTCAAGTTCTCTCCAAGTAACAGAAGCATTTGAGGAAGTAATGAAACAACAGGGCTATCGTGTTACAGGTTAATGAATTGCTGATGGGGACAGTTCAATCAAAGTAGGCAAGTATTGATGTGCCTGTAAAAAGACAGATGAGGTATTTTATGTGCCATTCAATATAATGAATTGTCAAGGAGGAAAAAAAAAGATCTCCACTATGTGTAAAATCATTTATGAGCAGTGAAGGAGGAAACAAAATTATAAGATGTATTTCAATTCAGCTAAGAAAGCAGCAAGGGCATTTTTGAGTATAGAAAAATAAGGGGTTTTTTGGAAGTTTTATTTTTAATCATCAGTTATTTTACAGAAATTGTCTATTTCTCAAAGTTGTTATGTGTTAAAAGTGAACGCATGAATGCAGTCTGATGACCTTATTAGAATATGCAAAAGAAAGAAAGGGTTTCAATTCAGTAATAACAAATGGTCAGCACAGGGAAGAATTTCTGATACAGACAGCATGAGAACTGAATCTCAAGTATCTTGGAGCAGAGCAGACAGGAACAAGGACACATGGCTAAGTCTAGGTCACTTTTGCATCAAATAGGCCTGGCTCAGAGTACAGTAAACACTCAAAACTCAAATGTGCTTCACTGAGAGTAAAGGAAATTAATTCTTGAGACCCTTTAAGTAAGGCCGTGTGCCAAGTGTGTTCACACACAATGTTTTTATACGTCTCATATCTGCCCTGCAAGTATTATGGGGTCATCAGATGAGAAAACTGAGGCAGAAAGATATTAGCTTCTTATCTGGGGCAGCATGTGAATAAGAGGACTGGAGAACAGGTCCTCAGTGCATAAAGACTTGAATTTCATTCTTTCCTTCTCTTTCCCTCTTTTCCTTTTTTCTTTCATTAAATTTCTGTGAAGCCCATTGTACACTTACAGGAGGTATAGAAAAGTGTTTAGATCAGGCATTTTCTAGATTTCCTAAAAGGTCCGGTGACATTATCTAATTGAGTGAGACAGGAAAGGAACATGAAAATGTGATAAGAGTATTCATGCCTTGCCTTGAAAGTGCAAACAAGGTTAAGCCCCATGAATATTTTGCATTTTGACTTGATTTCTACATTTGATAAAACATCTATTAAATATCATTCATTCCACTTCACCAAGGCCAATCATGAGAGAGTCACATTGAAAAAAAAAATTACACAGACAGAAAAGACAGGCTACAAACTCGTGTTAAAGACTGAAAAGATAGGACTGGCTAATTGATCAGATTAAGCTGTGCTTCCAAATATACTATGAGCAGAGGATTCCACTAGCCTCAGTTGCTGATGTTGGTTTCCTTTCATTGGCAGCACTGAGTTTGCAGTACTCTCCAGAGCTCTCACCAGACTACACAGTTACTACTAACTGTGATTCCTCTGTACAGTGGGTCAGAGTTAGGATTTGTCATCAGGAACCTAGTGAAATTCTGATTCTAAAAATTGTTTTTCGTGCTATTTTCCTTGAGTTTACAGAATATATTACATCTCTCTCTGCATATTTAAATTTGCTTATTACTTATTAACCAAATGTTTCACCTAAGGAAAATATAAAGTCTAATTGGAAGGGACAGAAAGCAGACCAAAGAAACAAAAGTAAGAAAGGACACAAATAGGGCTGAGGGTGAGAGTTGTTTCCAAGATGTTCATCACAGAAGCCTTGGCATCTATTGGTCTTTCAGCAAAGAGCTACCAGACAGGAGACACTGAAGACAATCCATGGACACCTAAACAAAGTGTTTTACTCTAGAATCAATAGGTTTTGTGCATCTTCAGGTGAGGTACTATATCAGCTAAATGAAAATGTGGGGAAAAAAAAAGATTATCTCAGCAGAGTATGAACATTTTAGTCCACCAAAGAGTTCTACTAGATATTTTGAAAATAGACATGACGAATATGCTAAAAAAACGTGGAGCATAGCAATGTTGATATACCTTCCTTACAGAGTTCTGAGGTTCACTGGTAATGACTGCTTTCATCTCATTTTGGACTTGATCCTTGTGCTTGTTATAAATCCAGAACTGGCAGACATTATCTTTCTGAGTTTTTCAAACCTTGGTAGTATCAAAATGGGGTGGCTAAATGCTGGAAAATGAAGCAAAAGGAAAATTGATCTTCCTAGAACAAACCAGTTAAACACACACACACACACACACACACACACACACACAAACAATCAAGATCAATGGAGTTGGCAATTTGTTTAAGAAAGCAGTAGAGGAGGAAATTTTTATCTGCCATCCTAAACATCTTGTGGGTAGGCAAGAAGTAGACCAGATAAATGAGGCAGAAAGTGAAATTGACGTGGGATGTCTTAAAACAGGCAGTTGTTGGTTAATCAGCCACATGTGGTACATTAGGATGAAAGAAAAGTACAAGAGCACGGGAGTGAATGAGAAGTCACGAAGTGGTAATGAAGCAGCTTTCCATGGTTACTGGGCCCACACTCATGCCTCTCACTTTTCACCAGACTATAAAGAGGGAGCACTGTGTTTGGACGCGGGAGTTACTTTTCTTTACAAATGACTTGAGTTTGTGTCCTGGGGATAGAGATTGCTCTATGGCTTGCTACTATGGTAACAAGAGATAACCCAAATAAAAATAACCAACAAAGCTATTACAACTCCTACATCTAAGAAAGTGGTTTTAGAAGCCTTTAAAGATTCATAGCTTCTTTTTTGTTGTTTTTTTTTTTTCATATGATTCGTAAGCTGCTTTTAAGATTCTTCCAAGACTGTAGCTACAAAATAAAGTTTAAAGAATTAAATAGAAAGAAATCCATTTGTTCCTTCCAAAAGGAAAAAACAAAAAACAAAAAAAAAAAACCATCATACATTAACCTGTGAGGAACAAAGCTTTTACTGTTGCTGTGTTCTTTGTATAGAGAAAGGCAAGTGCTCAGAGGACTTAGCTAAGAGGGAGTTGTAACCAAGTAACCTGCCATAAAATAACACCACACCTGAGAGAGATCAATGGAGGAGTGTTCATTAAACTAAGACAAGAAGTATTGATCTGCAGGAGGGGAGAAAAGCCGCAGGGGACTTCGATGGTGTGAAGACTGGAGAGAGAGAGAGAGAGGCAGAGATAAGTGAACTAAGTGGTTTTTCATTCTGTTTCCCTTATCCAAAGTTGAGTTTCCAGTGTAACTACTACAGCACATAAAAAAGGAAATGGAGTATGAGAAAACCAATAGACTTCAGCAGTTCATAAAGTGTCGGGGGATGGACGCTGTGCTCCCTAAGGAGAGTGCTTGTGAGCTTTAGGTCCAAAGTTTGAATCTGTTTTCACTGGAATGTTATACAATTGCATCTGAGTGATGAACGTGTTTAAAGAATAGTCTTAATTTCACAGCTGAGATATTAAGAAAAATAGGCCCATGTTATGAATATCGTAAGTTGAGGATTAAACAACAGAACAACTATTCTGATAGTTTTTCCTCAAAAATAGAAAACTTTTTAAAATGCTGTTTTAAGACAAGATCTAATTATATAGCTGTTAGAAAAAGTCATGATAGTTAAATATCACTATAATAGAGGCCAAGGAGGTTTCTCAGTGGATAAATGTTTGCTGCTCAAGAATGGCAACCAGAGTTTATATCACCAGTTCCCACATAAAAGCCAGGAGGGGGAAGAGGCCTTCCTGTAATCTCAGTTCTCGAGATACAAATATGGAGAGCTTTTGACCTTGTGGCGGGTTCCTGCTACCTGCCCCAATAGTTTAGGGCCCTGAATGAAAGACATGCACATAGCCTTTATATTTTGATATGCCTTAAACAGCACAACAGCTGTACCACTTCCTAACCTCCATGTGGTTAATTTACTTCCTGCTGATAATCCCGAGTTATTACTTACTAAGTTTTACATTCTACCTTGGCTGCCCTGGACCCAGATGGCTGCCCAACTGGACCAAAACTCTCTCAGCTCCTTCATATGTTGGCTATGCTCCCTGTCCTCCACTCTTTTCAAGCAGGGCATCTCTCCTCTCTCTAGTTCCTCAGCCAGGGAATCCTGAAGTACTACCTTTGTCTGCACAGCTGTTGACTGCCAGCATCATTATTTACCAATCAGAATCAACTGGGGTTATGATCAGTGTGGACTCTCTACTGCAAACAATTTGGGGGACCCAAATCAACATAAGAATACAAGCAGCATTAGGACAAAAATCAAAGTTTCCTGATGGTAAATTTAACCCAAGCCCAAGTGCACCACAAAGCTTAAGACACGACTACATCAAAACTCTTTATGAAGTGCAAGTGTCATCTTCCGTAAAGATAGACTCTATATCAAGGAAAAAGCCAGGTTCAGAACTAAGTGTTTTAGTTAGGAGAGATGACAGAGGTTCTGGTTAGTCAACAAAATGATGGACTGGGTATTAGGACTATCTTGTACCTCACTGGTACAAATAGGCATAATTATCCTCTAAATGTATTTTGAGAGAAAATTTTTATTTTAACAGGAAGTGTGCTATGTTGGAGGAGCTAAGATGGGAGGAGTACTGAGAGGAAGAGAAGGAGTAAGGAGAAGAGGAGAAGAAGGAGAGGAGAAGCTAGGTGATGAGAGAGAGAAAGAGGGGGGAGACTGGGAGGCAGATGTTCATGTTTCTCCACCAGTCAAAAATAGTTCATATATCTAGGTTGGGTATTGGGTTACACCTCTGATTGAGCATTACCAAACTTACAAAGCCTTTGATTAACATTTTTTAAAAAGTGTATAAATGCAAAAAAGAAAAGGGGGCATGGGATATGGGTTTTCTAAGGGGGGGAGAATGGGGAAAGGGGATGGCATCTGAAGTGTAAATAAAATATCCAATGAAAAAAATGAAAAAAAAAAAAAGATAGGCTCTATATATTAACTGAGAAAACAAACTCAAGATAGGAGTTTGTGAGAAGATCTGGTGTGTTCTGAGTGACAAAGATAGCACAAATCTCACCAGGCTAGTAACCACATCAGATCCCAGCCTTCTGGGGCAGAAAACAGGTTATATGTCTCTTTCTTTGAAGAGGCAACTCTGTGTGTTAACACTCTTGGCTTTTCTAGAACTTATTTGTGGCAGATGGACCTCTATGCCTCCTAGAGGAAAAGAAAGGCATAGGATGTTTGTTGTAGTATTGTGACATCAAGAAATGTCAGGCTACATCCATGAAGTGTCATCAACATGGCTGCCTAAAAAGGACATGGATGAGGCTAGATCTATAATAAAGGTCTTGCCTCAATATATAAGGTAGAATGAAGTTGAAAAAGGCATCTCATGTCAACTTTGAGCTTGCAAATCCCTGCAGATGCATTTATACTAGCATTAACATACATGTTAACATTCACACACATATGCATACAAATGCCAAAAAAGTATAACACCAATTCTGTTCATTGTACGTTGATATGCTAGATCCAAATCCAAAACAGTGTATGGATTGAGTTTTACAATGTAAAATGCAGAAGCAGTAAATTATGACCAAAAGAAAATACAGTAGTTCAGATACAAGATAATGAGGGCACACAGGTTAGAGCAAAAGGCAAAGTTAGAAGGAAGAGTCATAGAGAAACAGGACTTTATATATACTCTCTGCAGTGGATATGTCATGGGTCTAAACTAAGACAAAGGTGATGTGATCCCTGTCCAAAACCGTATTAGTGTGTGTGTGTGTGTGTGTGTGTGTGTGTGTGTGTGTGTGTGTGTGTGTGTGAGAGAGAGAGAGGGGGGGGGGGAAGGGAGGGAGGGAGAAAGGGAGGGAGGGAGGAGAGAGAGAGAGAGAGAGAGAGAGAGAGAGAGAGAGAGAGAGAGAGAGAGAGAGAGAGAGAGAGAACAACAGAAACTACAGGATAAAATATTCCCAGGAACTGAAAATTGGACTCTTTTTTTTTTTTTACTTAGAAAGCTGTCAGAGTGTGGAATCATTTAGCAGATTACCTAAGCAAACAGCATTATTTTATATTTGAACCTCTTTCATGTCTCTCAGTCTAGACAGAAATTATCCAGAAGTAAGCCATGGAGACCCTACAATAACAGGAACAGAAGAGACAGAAAAGAAACTAGACAAAATTGTACATGGACAAGTAGAAGTAACTCCCAAACCTCACACTCACATTATTACAGGAGTTATAACCCTAGCATGATGGTTTCCACTATACTCATCATTGTCTTAGGTGACCCATGACCCTAGTGTAAAGCTCCACCCTCACACCTCATGAACATGGCATTCCTTTTGCTTATTTTATTATAATAATAAAAAATAGCAATTATTCAGCCATCTTTTCTTTTTATCTTTTACCAAATATTGCTGATGTGAAGCAACTTAAGGCGGCAAAGACTGATTTTGACTCACAGCTTGAGGGTCAAATCTGGAGGCCAGATGACCACATTGTTGAACAGTCAAGAAAATGAGTTGAAAAAAAAAATGTTGGGTTTTTTTGTTTGTTTGGTTGGTTGGTTTTTTCTAGCTTTCTCGTCTTTGGTTACTGAGCCCTCAGCCTCCTGGGTGGTGCCACCCAGATTCAGGGTGAGTCTTTCATTCCTAGTTAAATCTTTCTGAGGACACACTTAAAATTCTCAGAAATACTTAAGAGGTGATTTCTATATTGATTCTAAATCCAATTAGATTGGCAATAAAAACTAATCATTGCAACCAGCAAGAAGTATCCTGGCATCCTTACTTGCAAAGAGATTTCTCTGGACTCCAAACATCACCATAGATACTCAGCCATTTTTCTATTCCTCTTTAATAAGTATTATCTTCTCAGAACTGGAATGTAGCTCAGTAGTAGATGACTTTCCTAACAAATACAACACCCTGGTTTCTATTCACAGCACCTAACAAAATCCAACCAGAGAAAAGAACTTTGGAGGAACTGCCTGCACTCACCATCCTGGATTTCTTTACACTTGAGTTGTGTGTTCTTCCTCTCTATAACTCAAAACCTGGTACTATTACAGACAGAAAGGCTCCAAATTTATGAAATATCTTTGTGCATCATTAAATTTGGATGCTTAACATTTAGTGACTCAATAAACCAATCTAAAGAATTTTTCACCAGGCCTATAATCTACCCATTAGTTTCTCTCTGCATGTGTGTCTAACATTTCCTACAATCCTTTGTAACCCCTCTTTAGTCAACTTGGTCTCTCTCTGTGGAAATGCCTCAGGAAGCAAGCCATAAATATTTTATGTTTTGTTCACACTCACATCTTTGGCAATCTGACCAGGTTTCAGTTTTACAAGTTACCAGATGTTTCCCAAAGCCATATACCCAGCTTTGATAACTCCATAACACCAAACTTGATTAGGCTACTGTCTTTGGATAATTTTATAGGTTTGCTTTTCTTTGTGTTTGTTTTGGAGACAAAAAACTTATATCACTTCCCAGACTGAACCCGTCAGATTGGCATGCTGGCACTGGATTCATGAAAGTTTTTATGCTCCTGCCTTCCAAGTGTTGGGTTTAGAAGCATGAGGCACTAAGCCAGTCTGTATCATTTGTATTTTAAAAACAGTTTGATTTTTTACCTAATATCCCAAAAATTAAGCTCCCAGTTCATCTAGCTCCATAGAGACACTGTGTCTTGTCCTGATTAATATTGATCCCTAGTTGTTTGGAGATTCCATTCTTCCACACCTAAGCTTTGATCCCTGCTCCCCCCCCCAAAAAAAAATCTTTTTCGTTCCAATGTAAATACATTTAGCATGCATTCAGTTTTTGTAAACTTATTAAGACTTATTTGTAGCCTAGTGTGCATCTATCTTGCAGAATATTCTATTAATAACTTGGAATCATCATTCTATATTGTTTCCTGAGATACTTTTGTGTGAAATTTTTATGAAATATCTTCTTCTATCCCTTCATTTTCATCAACATACTCTTTTATTTTCCAATCTGCTTTTATACCATTTTAATTACATGCAAGTACTAAATTCAGTTCTAGGTTGAGGGACTAGTAAAACAATAGATGCAAATAATCAAGGGACAAGCAAGACCATAATCACAAATAGTCAAAGAACAAGCAAGGCAATAAACAAAGTCCAGTGATCATTCCTGTGATCACTGTTTATAAGGGTTTATCAGGATGACCAAAATATCTGAGCCTACTTCCTTATCCTAGGATGCACTCTTTAGAGTGAAAATTATTCATTAAAGTTAGCATAAAGTTGGATTATTGGTTTATAATATATACTTTATATATGCTAAATACTGTATGTATATTTCATATATTGAAATAAAATACTATATATTATATATAATTTATATAGAAAATCATGTGGAAATGTTGTTATTATGTATCTAATGTTTTTTCTGATTAATAAAATTTATTCTTTGATAATTAAACATCCTGATTTCTGCACCCTTCCCAGCCTTAAGCAGCCAGAACAGATCTTGTTTGCTACGCAGGACCTTAACACTTAGGTGAAGCCATCTGCTTTGTTTACACTTGCAACTTCCTACAAGAACTTAGAAGAACAGACTGTCTGCTAAGCCTGCTTTGCAATATTATCCAGTTGAAACAAAGGATGGGTTTGGGTGGGCTTCCCCTATATAAACACAGTGCTGGCTATTAAATTTTGAGCCTTGATCAGAGAACTTTGTCTTGGCTTCATGATTTTTTTCTTTTTTTTTTTTGCCCCTGTCGCTTTTTCATTTCCAGCCCTCCTTTCAGGTGAACCCAGTTCGTCCGTGGCCACTGGGCGACTACAGATTTATTTTACTATATCTTCTCTTAACTTTCTTCACCTCAGACCTGTCACACACACACACACACACACACAGAGAGAGAGAGAGAGAGAGAGAGAGAGAGAGAGAGAGAGAGAGAGAGAGAGAGAGAGCTTTCTACAAGTCATTTGGTTTGGTTTTGTGTCCCATTGGATTTAACCAAGGGAGAATCTATAGCTGTGAATATTGAACTTTCTAATGGAGCTGGGTGGGTTCAACACTGGGAAGTAATCAGGATATGATACTTTATTTAATTCACTTACATTTAAACTAAACTTAATAGCTAAGGACATATACAAATAAGCACACATGTCAAGTAGTCTCGATACTCAAAACTGCCAGCTCTGCACCCTCTGCTTAGAATTCTCTTTCTTAAGAATCAGATGCCTCCTTCCTTACCACCTCTGAGAGTCTATGAAACTATTTCCATACTGAAAACCATCCTCGACAGCTCTCATAGGGCAACACTGCTTGCTACCTGAACTCTATGTCCTTTGATGCTTTATCTTACAGCTCCTTAATTCTGGTTTACCAAGTAGTTTATTTTCTCTGACTGCCAGTGGACATCACACCATTTCACTGAAAGTAATTGATAAGGTGGTTGCTGTTTATTGCATCATACATATTAATTTCTGGATTTTAGAACACTTTTAGTAACTGTACATAAAACCTTGAGGATGTCAATATGGGCAAATGTCTGGAGGCTGACTTGGAGGTAAGAGGTGGAAGAACGTTCTACCTTCACACAGCTACCGAGGAAATGAGAAGGACCCAGTCATCTGCCTGGTGGTCACAGCACTGGAACTGACTCCCTGGTGCCTCCTCAAATGCTATAAACCAAAGCTGGGTGATAAAAATGTCCATAGTAAAGATCTCATTTTAAAAGAAATCCACTGGATAAGCTGATTATATTTTTAAATCACTTTCTCTTTGGGTTTGGAAGGTCATGATAGCTGTTTTGCATGAATTTATGCTTTCATAAGCTGAGGCACAGAAAGGTTAAATATTTTACTCGAAAGCTCAAAGAAAGTCTATGATTAAACCAAAATAATGGAGTTTCTACATTCTTAGTCTCTATTTGAAATTACTAAATGATACCGTGTAAGGCGAATAGATTAAAACAGCATTCTGTAGTCACAGTACTTTTCTAAAAAATAATGACATAGAGATTTGGATATTACTACTTCTCTACAGCAATAAAAAAAAAAAAAAACTGATAGCTATGCCAAGAGAAGAGGGATTTTTTCCAAACATAAGCCATTCACAAGAACAATTCAAACAGAACATTAAGCACAAGTTCCATTGATTTTGCTTGTATTGGATGTTAAACACCTCCTTGTTTCCATTTCTATGTGGTAAGATATTCCTATTAAAACTAGTTGTACTAGAATGCATTGATAGAGTATATGGCATTTCATAGAATATTATAAGCAATTATATTATGGCCAGTTATAATGTTTCTAGTCATATTTACTGTGATGTTTTGTAGCCATACTTTCCCTGAGGAAAAAAAATTTACATTGTCATCAAAGACTTGTGGCATATTTTAAATGAAATCACCACTCTGATATGATTAAATTTTCATTCTTGAGGGTTAAAAGCATCATCTGTCATCTCTTTTACATTTAGACCTGGGATTCATTACTATATATCCCCCCAGATGAAGGCAAAGAAACAGTGCAATAAGATGTAAATGCCCTTTCTTATGGTTCACTGTCTTCAGAATGTATACCTGAAAGTGTGTTCAGTTTCTGGTCCTTAAATTAACTTATTCAATGATTATGGAGGCTGTCAAAAAGCCTACAGATAGTAATGGCTTCTTGCATACCACTTTGTTGTGTGGTTTATTATAAAGTGCATCTTTGCGGTTCTGAATTAGACCATTTGAAGCAAGTTTTCTGCACATTTTGTGCCCATGCTGTATAACTGCTACAGCTCCCATGGTCTTAGCAGTTCAAAAAACATCACAAATATGACACAAGCTGGAGGGATGGTAATTGGTGGCTTCTTTGTCTGACTTGCCTTCCTGCAGAGTGTGAAAAGTGGGCTCCCAGGTACATGTAGGTCATGAAAGTCATTTCCTCTCATTTCCTGGAAAGTTCAAATTGTATTCTATTCATCCTGCCTTCCCCAGTGTCAAAAATAAGAGAACAAGCCTTCACTTTCCCTCTAATTATTTTGACTCTCACTCCTACACCCTACTTCCTATTGGATTCATAACTCACCAGGACCATAAATACATTACGTTTTTACTTTTATATCTCCTTTTTGGCTAGTTCCTTAATATTTTCTTTCTTAATATTAAGGTCAAAAAGAAAATGTCAATAAAACCTAGAACAAACCTTATTAAGAAAGCAAACGGAACGAAAAACAGGGAGGGGTGGCAACAACTCCATTTATACGGCACACTTCCTTTTAACCCAGGGCACCATCTGAATGTCAGAAAGTTCATTCTGACCCAGTGTGCCATTTGAATGTCAGAAACTTAAAATTATCTGTATTAGAACATGGAGAGCTGTTAATGGAATCATTTATCCAATAATGAAACTGACAACTTACTAAGTAGTGCATATGTGACCATGGGTGCCTACAGCTTTTCTCAGACACTGGTGTGAGCGCTTGTGTACAGCCAGAGTGCCATATTTTACAGCTTTTAAGTTCTGATTAAGCTTAGATAGAATTAATAAGCTTAATAGAATTAAGCCCCAGAGACCATTATGAGCCAGCATTGTGACAAAAGTTTTCAAACTTAGTAAAAGCTAAAACATTACAGGCTTGTTTCTCTTTCTCACTCTCTTTATTTAAACTTAGATGACATCCAATAGGACCTTTTAGGCCACAGCTAATATTAATGAAACCATTTGCATATAGTTCACTAAATACAAGGCTCCGTTTTGTCCATCTGCTATGCTCTCTTCCATTTCC